>NW_027176372.1:18135648-18735648 GCF_023349555.1 Cebidichthys violaceus | reverse complement strand
CAGTTAGGGAGGGTTAAATAAAATGATGCTCTTGGTTCCATTATGGAAAATATAGGACGTTGTGTTTTTGGAGCTAGACTTAAACAAGGCCCTAAAAGTCAGGATATTTCAACCTCTGCTGCTTCATTTTTATCTATGTCTTGTGAGTCCACAAACATAATGGAAGTGCAACGCTAAATCACAGGAGGGCAGCTTTAAGCTGTAGAGTTCCTAACTGGGCCAAATGAAACAAAAAATAAGAACGCTGGACTACAATTGCAGCAGTTACTTTACCCACCAGCCTCAAAACACGACCTGGTAACTTCATTTCATTGTTATTTATAACAGAACTCCTAAGTTTCTACTTTTACTGGCAGGGACAATATATCACTGTCATAATATCAGCATGCAGCTGTGGTAAATGTGATGTGGATGGAGAACACAAAGACACAAAGACACACACACACACACGATTGCCATGATTACCATCTACAAGATTTGTGACTGCGATTAAGGTCAGCATTACAAAAGCTGACACTTTTTCTATGTGTGTGTTTTGATATCTATATATATATATATATATATATATATGTATATGTATATATATATATATATGTATATGTATATATATATATATATGTATATGTATATATATATATATATATATATATGTATATGTATATATATATATATGTATGTATATATATATATATATGTATGTATATATATATATATATACATATGTATATATACATATATATATGTGTATATATATATATATATACATATATATATATATATATATATATATATATATATATATATATATATATATATATATAACCATACTACTGAAATATTAGTATATATATATATATATATATATATATATATATATTTGAATCACTGTTAACACAATAGCATAATTCATCTAGATGATCACAGATGAGAAGCCTGGCTCACTGGCCTGGGTTCTATTTATGTTCACAAATGTACTGATAGACTTCAATAAACATGTAAAATGACAAAATTGGTAAAAAAAAAAATAAAGAAAAGAAAAAGCTGCTGCATCGGCATTCTTCACATTTTGATTAAACTACAATTGGTTCTGATGTTTTCAGTATCAGATTTGTGAATATTTTCGTCATACCGTCACAATGAAAACTGAGAACCACTGCTCCACGCTCAGCTCAACTAAGACCAGTTTAGCTTATTTTCTGGGAGGTTTAAGGGAGCTGGTGCATGCCGGGTCTGAGCAGGGATAACCTACAGGGAGTCCCCTCACCACAGCGTCTGGGCACTGGGGTTTTCATAAGCCTCACAAGAGATGCATCCACACATGTACACATACCAGGCATGGCTCGCAAAGAGAAATTAATGAATCACTTGCTTACACAAAGCATGACTCGTTAAACAAATAGGACACCAATGTGATTACAGACGAAACCCACAGACATGATGCAATGAAGAAGACAATGGGGTGAAAGCTCCAAGATGAATGTCTTTATGTTCTTCAGCAGCTAATCCGATTCATCAATCAATTAATCAATCAATCATTCAATAAGGGCTCCTGTCCACTAACACATACAGCATGGTTATTGATCTCCAGCTATGATACAGATGACCTACCAATGTCACATTATGTATAGACACATAGAGATGGATGAGAGCAGACGAGAAGGACAGCAGAAAACAAGGGCAACAAAAAGGTGTTGCCGGCACCAGCAGGTCGAGGCAAGTCAACAGGTTCGGGTTAGTGCAGGCAACACGGGCGACATCGAGGCCGTTACAGTTAGTGCACATGTGTGACGACACGCAAGGACACGCCAGACATTGACGCTTTGATCGGCATTTGTATCTTGTAGAAGTGGTATATCAAATCAGCAAGAAATGAAGATAAAACCATAATTCAGGCATGTGGCATATCAATAATCCTCACATTTAAGGAGGCTAGAACCAGCAAATATTAGTTTTTTTTTGCTTGATTAATGAGTTAAAACGAATAAGCTGTTTTAGAAATGGCTGGCTATGGATTTTCTGTCAATCAACTAATTAATTACTTATTACTAACAGTTTCAGCTGTAATTTCTTCCAATAAACCCATCATTCAAAACTAAATTAAATCCTTTAAATCAAGTCTCTCCTGATTGCTTAGTAACAACCAGACATTCAATTTAATGCAAAAAGACATGAAAACCAACACAATGTAAAAATCATATCATGGGACCTTAAATATGTTGAAAGTAGTAGGACAGGTGTTGGCTATCACAGCAACTTTGCTTTTTAAAGAGAAGAACCTCCAGAAACCTGCAATGCATGCACCCACCAATCCATACACAGACAGTCCAACATAATGGCTCAACTCTGATGAGTTTATTGTCTGTTTTTTGGACTGATTACTGTAATGTAACTTTGGCTTCAACAACTGTCATCACACATCAAGCCAGACTGAAGCAAAATGCAAGTAACACAACAGAAAGTGTACAGAAGAGGAGCGTGGCGTGATAGAAGGAGTAACGATATGTTACAACTTTATTGCCAGTTCACACAGTAGAGAAGCCACAGCATGCAACTGGGGAAACTACACCTGCAAAATAACTGTATATCTGTTTCCCACAATTACGCCTAATGGTCTCACATAAAAGCCCTTACCTTCATGACTCCAGTTTACCTCCTACATGTACGGTAGCTGTACGGCCTGTGTTCCAGCGTGTGTGGAGACTCACCAGTGGAGATGAAGGCTGGCTGCTGGAGCTGCATGTTAGCCAGCGCTTGCTGGTAGTGGAACATGCTGGGGTTGAAGACGGCGGTGGCAGCTCCGTTGCTCTTCTCTAGGATCGGCCTCTTTGGTGGCAGCTGCATGGCCCCTGGAGGCAGAACCTGAAAGGGGAAGAAAAGTCACCTATTATCTGGTGTTATCTCTGAGTGAATATACACTGGGTGCTCTACAGGCACAACATCCAGTTGACGTGGATGTTTCTGTTTACCGCCACAAGAGGACACTGCAGTATCGCAGATTATCTGAAGTGATGTAGGACAGCCCAGAGGTCAGGCCAAGAGCGAAATGGGATTGTTATGATTTCATTCACCAATGGGGCCGGAGCTGAAACATCAAACTACAGCGGAAGATAACCAAAATACATTTTTAGTCACACACAATAGGCTGTGATGTCAAGCTGCCATTTAAAAAATCTATTTGTTTTTTGTTATACTACCTGATAATCCTGATTCATTTAACATTAACTCAGTAAATAGCAACAGCCACACAAACTAAATGAATGCCATAGTATATAAACCCTTGATAAGTTTCTGATTCCTTTCATCCTATTTTGAATCTTGTTTCCAATACTGCTTTTTTAGTTTTTTTAGCATCAGCACTGCAGATTGACCTGATTATGTTACAGCTGCTCTCAATGCTAACTTTAGCCCTTGTAGCTGAGTGTACGGGCTCAGACACATGCACAGTAGCAGACATTCATGAAAAAACATAATCCCTGGACTACATTATCAAATTTCAAGCTGGCTGAGGGATACTGTGATACCCTGATCCTTCACTGCATCAGTAAACAATATCCAAGTAAAGAACAAGAAAATCTTCTGCTGTTTCATTGCTGTATTAAGAAGAAATGGTGAATGTCACTTCTCAGAAGGTCATTATGTGTGCTCAGCTTATCATAGAATAGCATGTTATGTTTATTTTTGGCTTAAAGAACAAAGAGTTATCAGTATTTGGACTCACCAAGCCTGCGGACCCTGTGTTGTGACTTGCTTGGTGCTGTGCAGCCTTGATCCTGGCCTGCAGGTGAGCTGGCGGATGGAAGTACTTGCACTTGTCTCGGCTGCAGCGGCCTTTAATGTAGTCCATGCAGACGATGACAGAGTTCTCGCTGCAGTCCACCATGCCGGCCTCCAGAGGGTGAGCGTAGCGGCAGTCACTCTCGCCCCGCGTGCAATTACCGCGCTGGAATTCTCGACAAACCTGGGAGGGTCAGCGGGAGCACTGATCAACATTTACCTTTCATCATACTGTGGACAAACATAGAAACACAACAACTGCGCGCATGCTGCATACCTCCAGCTTGTCTGTGCGCACATGTTTTTGTGCGGAGGTGCCGTTGCCCATGGCTGCCAGGCCGGTTGGACTCCCAGGGACCAGCAGGGGAGTACTGGGCAGCAGCTCAGGCATCAAGCCCATGCCTGGGCCCATGTGGCTCAGATATGGACTGAACGCCATACTGGGGCATGTCGCCAGGGAGGGCGACACTGGGAATGTTGTCTGAGGGAGGGAGAGAAGGGCAAAGACGAGAGCGACAAAACAAGTTATGGCAGAGCTTCAGGAGAAGATTTGGTGGTAACATAACCAGTACTGTGGTTTTTTTACATAAATGAGAACCACGCAGTTACCCATTGCTATGCCACTACTACTTTAAACATTTAATTACCTGTGCATCAATAACATATACAATATTCTGCATGTCACTTTTGAATCAGCAAGTTTTACATTTCCTTTCAAAAGGTTGAATAAGACAGAGCTACCTTCACTGTAGCTGAACATAACTTCACCCCATCATTATCTAGTGTATGCAAAATATAACAAAATCTTAAATAAATCAAACAACCAAATGGTTTATATCTGGCAGAGAATTCTGTATAGTTCTCACTCTAAATGGACATGAAGGCATATTTTATATTTGAATAATAAACAGAAGAAGGCTCATATTTATTCCTTATACTATCTTTATTGGAGGACAGAAGTTTGAAGAAATGAACTGCACTAGCAGAAAGTCAAAATAACTGCCAATCTGTTGCCGTCTAAAACATCACTCACAGCACACGGAGAGCAGTTAGTATTTCAATAAATAAGCCACATTTTCAAACATATTGCATTAATTGTAAAGACGTAGTTTTAGCGTGAGCTGCTCACAATCGGCTGCATATGTGTTCCGGGCAGCATGAACTGCATCTGTTGAGCCAACATGGCTGCCGTGGCCTTCTGCTGGATCAGGTTGTTCCTCCCGTTAATCTCCAGCTGGGTTTTCAGGTGTGGCGGTGGGTGCAGGTATTTACAGTTCTCACGGGTGCAGCGCCCCTGAGGAGAAGAGAGGAGGGAGGAAAGATGAGTGTGAGAGAGCAGGCAGCCGGGGTGACACTGAGAATAATGTGACACTAAATCAATAAGGGGTGTGCCTCGACATGGAAAGCTCACCTTTTTGCTGCAACTGATCTGACTATAGCAGAGCACTCGTCCGTATAATAAAGTACAATTTGTTGAACTAACCATAAAGAATCAAGCGTGTTTACGGAGCAGAACTACGTACGGTAAATTCTGGTGAAATAAAGCACTAATGAAGTCCCAGAAGACTGCATATTGGATAATTCATGAGAAATGTGCAACCACTTACATCATTAAAAAATATGCCACGCTGGAACAGTTTGAGCAAAACAGAAAAGTAGAAAACTGAACTGCATGTCATTCATTTCTTGTTTTTACAAGCAAATTACTTAAAGCCATTGAGCCAGTCAAACTGTACTTTGTGAAATGACAGCTGGAGTTTTTGAGCCAGCTTCTAATTTTTCCACGGAGGCACAACAGATGTCAGATAAACCTAACTGACAAGAAATAAAGCTGGAGGGTGAAAACACATGTTCCACTCTCACCGTCCTGTACCACAAATTCTGAATCTGTATCTCTGCCCGGTACTTATCAGTCATTAAATAAACTACGATATATATGACTGACAGCAGCACATGCACTTATGTTCAGAGAAGAGCTAAAATGTTATTAGAAAACAGAGACCAGTAAGCTTGTTTTATTCTAATAACAATGTTTTGTTTTACTTATATTTGTACGGAAACTATAATACTGTCAGTGGTGGTGGATGTTTTCAGATCCTTTACTTGAGTAAGAGTAGAAACATCACAAAGTAATGAAACGGATAAGCAATGTAAGTAGAAGTCCTGCATTAAAACTTATCCAAACATTCTTAGCATAATGTACTTAAAAGTATCAAAAAATCAAAAGTATTCCATGCACATCATATTATTAGATTAGATTAGATTATTGGTTTCTTCTTGACCTTTACTACTCTTTATTCACTATTACTAACCTTCAGAACAGGGCTGGCTAACATGAGGTTAAAACGCAAGAAAAGGTTTTTATTAAGTGTTTCTATATTGGAACAGTGAGCCCCAATACAAATAAATAGATATGAAAAAATAAACATGCTAATCTAATGAACACAGAGAACTACAGCACTACTATTGTATTCATGACAATTCGTGAACAAATTAAGCATGTTGGCTGTGCAGCCATAGTCGGCTGTTGGGCTTATGTGCATAGTCAAAGCATTTCTATTTGTCTTGTATGCAAAGCTTCATTCATCACATCCAGGCTTAAACAACGAAGGCAGAAAGTTTGTGTGACTGCAACAAAAGTCTTACACGCGTTTCAGCAAAGCAGCAGATTCACTAAATAATGAATGTAAATAAAACAGCAAGGAATGTGTACAAAAACATTCCCAGAGGTCACATAACTCAGCAATATACTGGGTTATAAATTAAACTGAATATTGGATCAAAGTTGAACGATGTACAACTGCAGTTGTAGTTCCTCTGACGAATGATTCATCTATTATTCTTGTGATCAGTGCAATGTGTCGTAAAGTCTGGATGCAAAACAAGCGTTTCAACAACCTAATACTAGGTTGCTATAATTCTGTATTTAGTCAGCTGAGGCTTCTTCTGATTCAGCAGCCACAAACCTTTTTGATCAGAAGTATCTTTTTATGCTAATTTTTCCACTTGCCAATTTTGGCTTCTTGTCAAATCCTAAATCAGATTCTAAACCACTTATCTAAAAGCAATTCATTTTGTGCTAAAACGTCATTAAGGCAGTGTCCTTGCTCCCTGTCGGAGTCAGTGGGGAAGGTGAAGATGGTGCTGCAGGAACACTGCAGGTCAACACAAAAACTGCAGTCTCCATTAAACCCCTGGGCCGACAGCAGCTGTCTGGCCCTGCAGATGAGCCGTTAACCCGCTAAACTACCTCCACTGAGCGTCAGCCACACGCTTTGTCGTCAAACCACACCCACAGCAAACAGCTCACATTACAGGAGGGTGAGCGTGCCGCACAACTGGCAACGGAGACTAAAAAAAAACTCTGAAGACAAACTGACGTCATGGTGCAGAGACTCTGACGGTGATGGATGATGTCGCGCTGAGATGAGGACACATAAAAAAAAGGGTTTCAGTTGCAGGAGAGCTATATAGGACAAACTGTGATGTCTCTTATACCAGCATCCCGGAGGGATTCACACGACCTCACGCAGTAGACAAAAAGCATACAAGCAAAACATGTAGCCGCTTGAAAAGTGGTCAGAATGGTACACAAGGCTTACAAAAACACTCTCGCCTACACTGGAGATGCATGCGAGCAAGCTTTGCGTCAGCGAGCTGTGTGTTTAGGGATGAGTCTGTAATGAGCAGTGAGTCCCATGGGCCCAGCAAGCCTGCTCAAACTCTGAATTGAAAGTACCTATTAATGAGCATAATGACGCACTTTATGCACCGTGTCCTGCAAAAAAAACAAAAGTTGAACCAAAAAAACATTGATACGGAAACAAAACATTTATAAAAGGTACAAAATCTGTGTTGGAGAAAGAGGCCAATGAGACGTGGTGTTGAGGAGAGTATTGGGTCAGGAATCTCCCTTTGGTTGCCATAGCAACACACTACGCAACACAGAGAAAGTCCCCGTTAGTACAGTAGTGATGAGAGAAGAGAGAGGTGAGACATTGATTAAATCTCATGATGAAGGAATCGATCTAAACTGTGCCCATATTGATATGGGTCAAGCTCGATCTTCAGTTAAATGAGTTTGGGTTTATCCTCATAAGTGACAACGATTTAGAGCAGAAACAAGTAGTCGATTAGTCGATCGACAGAAAATATGTTTGGAAACAGTTTTGTTAATTGACGAATTGTTTGACTCTACAGATGGCGCCGTCGGTCTGTCCTACACTTTGTTACAGACTGTAATCTCAACAACTATCGGATGGATTGAGATGAAATTTGGTACAGACATCCATGGTACTCAGCCGATGAATCATAATAGGTTTTGGTGATCTCCTGAACTTTCACAGAGCTGCTAGCAACTCTTAGTCTTGTTCATCAAAAAAATGCCTAAACTATGCTGAATCCAGCCTCTCAAAAGTGAAGATTTCCTTCTTATATGATAGAGATGGAGCATTTTGGGGTTTAGGATTGTTGTTTGGACAAAAGCAGCACTTTAAAGAAATTCTGTCATGTTATACAAAACACTTAATCGATTAATCGACAAAGTGTTCAGCAGATTAATTGAAGATGAAAATAATTGTTAGCTGCAGCCCTACTATGTCATCCCAAAGGTGACACTGCTGTTGAATCTGCTGTGAGTTGGGCAGATGTGATGTCCACACTAATCATTTGAGATGACAGCAGCACTCCAGTTAACAAGGTAAAAAGAACTAGCCCCCCCCCCCCCCCCCCCCCCCCCCCCGCAGCAGGTTCATACCAACGAGAAGGAGCTAATGGACGAGCAACGAGGAATGACAGCGGTCGGCTCGGACCGGCCGGGGATGCCAGATATGGGAGGGACAGTGAGGAGGGAGGCCATTAGCAGATAAATCCATAAAATTAACAAAGAAGGGAGGGTTGGGCGAAGAGCAGGAGGAAGGAGTGATGCTGTAGAGCGTCTCGAGCGAGGTGTGCTTCTTTGTTTTTTCCAGTTAGATGACCAAAAACAACGGCTGTCAGATGAGAATAATCCTGACCAACAATGGGGGTAGAAAGACTGCTGTAAAGAGGTGGCTGTTGACATACTGTGCTGGCACTAAAACCCCGCTGCAGCTCCTGATAAAGAAAGCCGCTTTGACCTTCAACTGTCACCAACTTCAGTTCTTTCTCTAACAACATGACCCCGGGGCTTCAAACAATTGAAAGTGGCCTTTAATGCTTGTTCATTGCCTTTGGTACAAAGCAGCTCGCCTCTTTCTCCCATCAATGCAACCAGTACAGAGCCAGGCTGTTGCTCTGTGCTAAAAACAGCCGTGCCACTCAGGAAGATCAAACTATCCAATGGGTACGCTCTCCTGTGCTGTTGCTAGGCCCCCCTCTCTGATTCTCTCCCTCTCTCTCCCTCTCCATCTCCCTCCTGCTCTGGAGGACATAACACAGAAAAATGGCTGAATAATAAATTCTAACTCAATAAACGAGGAGACAGCAGCTGCACTCAGACAGAGAGCCCCTTGTCTGGGTCTCACTTTTTCTCTGCAAGAAAGCCCGTCGAGCAAAACACAAACGCCGATACAGCAACAGACTATTCTCTATTTTAACGCAATCGGCCACTGATGGTCGGAGCTCTTGTAAAACGCAGTAAAGCATAATCACTTTTCAGAC
The DNA here is from genome assembly GCF_023349555.1 of Cebidichthys violaceus. Lineage (NCBI taxonomy): Eukaryota > Metazoa > Chordata > Actinopteri > Perciformes > Stichaeidae > Cebidichthys > Cebidichthys violaceus. Next base: position 18,726,234 of record NW_027176372.1, on the reverse strand, counting down.
TGTTAGTTTTTCCACTGCGTACGAGTGGAGCTAGTGTTGTGGTTCTGCAGCTGAAGTGATGTTGAAGCAGCACGATCCACAAGCTCACATCACTGATGGACAGACAGACGGCCGGCAAAGTGGCTTCGCCAGAACTTTCCATCACGCCTGAGCAACATGGACACATTAAATATCTTCATAACCAGAAGACTTTCCTCCATTGTTATACGTATCTATATGTCTATATGAGAATAAAACGTTGCCTGGTTTAAATTAGGCAATTTGACGTTTATACCATGGTCCTCAATTCTGATTGGCTGTAGGGTGTGGATTAACTTTTAATAACCAGACATGACAACCGGACGTCTATGATGCAGGTGTTTGATGGGTATCAAACTGTAGGTAAAGATAGCAACAACAGGGCTTAACTGAAGAGCTCCAAGCTCGGGTTATTTGTGTAACCAAGAGTGAGAACAACGGAAATATAATTTTAAATGTGTTCCATATTTGTGAGTCTGGACAGTAGGGCAATTACATCCATTACCATCACAACTACAACTTGTTGGGTGTATATAAAACATAAATGCGTCCACCATCAGAGACTTTTCAATACCATCTATACTGCGGTAACTATCCCTTTAATATAACTATTTGTATTACATCATTGCAGACAATGTTGCAATGAGCAAGACTGCTTTATGGCAGTAAACCCCTCTCGTTTGTCTCTCAATAATATGCTATTTAATAAAGAAAAAAGACCTTTAAAGAAAAAATAGGTGTCTTGATTTGTCAGGTGTCACAGTATAAGCCAAAAGCAGTCACATGTAGATATTTCATCATACGTTTTCAATGAACTATATATTGATATGCAGTATATAGCTATCTCAAAATAAGATAGCTATACTGTGATGAAAGATTTGATCCACATCGACCTTTTCATCACTTTGGGCGATGACAGGCCAAAAGGTTTTTTTTTTTAGATGCCATTCTCAAGATATTTTTAAAAGAGATCATTCTGCGAGATACTTTTTTAATCGTTAACAAACTTGTTCACCATAATTCACGATATTAAAAACCCCATGATCAGGAGGATATATAGATGAGAGAAGAGATAGTCTGACAAAATAGCTTTGAAAAAAATCGATGTGGGGGTAAAAAGGGGGGGGGATCAACTGACCAACTGACATATTTGTAAGGTTTCCAGGAAATGTTTGAGCTGAGTGGTGAGCCACCCGCATCCTGACGCATCTCTAGTAACAATTTATGTAGTAGGTGACACCCTAAGCGATAGTCACGCTTATTTGATATATATATACAGTGAAGGATGGCCACCTCATCTGAAAAAAAGACCTCTGCTATAAAACAAAACAGAAAGGTTTGTGTGCATTTATGTGTATCCATGTGTGTATGTGTGTGTGTTGTGTGTTAATATTACGCAGTGCCAAAAGGCATCAACTACCTTAATACAGCTCACAATGCATGTGTCTAAACAAGCAAGATGTGCGATGTCTGTTGCGTTGTTACCTTGAGTGAGTCAAAGCAGGCGATGACTCGGCCATTCTCCACATGGCAGCTGCGGGAGGGGTGAGCAAACTTGCACTCGGCATCACACCGCGAGCAGGTGCCTCTCTGAAACTCACGACACACTTCCAGGGTCAGCCATTTGGTGTCCCGTCCCATGGTCATGCTGACAGCCATCGGAGTCGCTCACAAACGCCGAGCAGCGGTGAGGGCAGATGGACGGAAAACTGTGTGATGGGAGCAAGGGTGACGAATAGTGACCCAAGAAAAATCCCCAGCAAAACAAAAGCAAAGTTCTGTTTTTCCTCAGTGCAAATAGGCAGCGAGTCCTTCTGGTTGGTGTATTTTAGGGAATGTTTGTTAGTTCTTCCTGGGAAAAGTGGCAGCTGAAGTTTGAGATAGAAGGGGCAGACTGTGAGCAGAGGCCAGCTCTGTCTCCAAGAAAGAAAAAAAAAAAAAGGAAAAACAGGAGCTAGTCTGAGGACATCACTCTGGCATGTGACACCGAGCGTCTGTGCCTTCACCTGAATCGACTGACGCCCACCGTAAGTCACTGTTACGTTCACGTCAACATGGCCGGGGCTGGAGCAGTCACGGTAGTTATGTTTGAACGGCCTGAAAAACAAAAGAGCAGAAACAAAAGCAGAACCTTTTAGGGATGGTGTCCTTGCAGTGATGAGACGAGGTGGCGGCTCAGCTCAGGCTATGTGGGGACTGCAGCTCAGCAACGTGGGATGGATGACTCTGTGGCTGTCAGGATAAAATATAGCCTCCATTCAAGGCCAAACACACACTGAGCCACGTCCTGCTCTCATCCAGCAGCTTAACAGCAGCAGACGACCCCTCGCAGTAGGCACTTTGGAGTTCCACTTCCTTCTCTTATTTCAGTCTCTTTCTCATCCCTCCTTCGCCACTGTCGATTCTTCTGTTGTCATCCTCCTCACTTGTCTCTCTTCTGCATGTCCTTGCTTGTCGTCTCGCTGTGGACTGTAGAATAAAAAAATAAAAAAAGAACATTAATTTAAAGCACTGACAAAAAATAAGAAAGCAGCCTGTTGAGGAGAAAAATGTCGTGAAGCTACAACCTTGTGTGGAGCTGGTTTAAACGGAGGGTGGAGAGGACCACGAGGCAGGAGCGTGGAAGGGATAGAGCCAAAGAGAATAAAGCGAGGACAAACAAATAGCGGAACAGAGCATACGGGAGGGAGGGAGGGAGGCAGCAATGAACAGGAAAGGGCAAGCTATGTCTTGATTAAGTGATACAAGAGAGAGAGGGAGAGAGAGGGGATGGAGGGAGATTGCAGGCAGGACAGAGACGTCACTTCAACTCCCCTGAGCTCCACGGAGCAGAAAGTAATTGACTAACTTGGAGTGAATCATGCTACAATATACTGTAAAAAGCGGTGTCCTTGAAGTCGCATAGGCGGGCACGTGTGTGGTCGACACTCATGATTCCCAGACAGTTATTAATGTGAAGGGGAAGAAGTAGAAAAAAGGAGAGACAGGGCAGAGAGAGAGAGAGAGGGAGGGAGGGGGGGTGTAGTTCTTCACAACTGCAGCTGCTGTGCTCAATGCAAGGCTCCAGCAAATCGGACAGACTTTTGCTGGCATGCAGAGCACATCACCGACCAATGACTGGGCAGTTTCCACAGCGGCTCCTCCCTCCTCAGAGCCCGTCCTTGTTCCTCCCAGGATTTTTTTCACAGTCATGGCTGAGCCACATGCTTATATTCATACTGTACAACAACTCTGACTCCAAGCAGCTTCTCACAGACGTTGAGGAGTAAGTCATGTCTTACTCAAACAGTGGACTATACTGCAGTGTGATGCAAGGAGAGGGGATGCATGCAGCCTTCTGTGCAGGGAGTAGAGCGACGTGTCCGGACACTAACTGAATACAGATAACAATCAGTGAGGGTGGCTCAATAAAGATACACTCAGACAAGAAACAACAAATTAGCTTCACAAGAGATTGCAAAGTCCAGCTGGTAAAAACTGAAGAGAAAAAGAAGGCTGTCCTGGATGAGACATGGTAGTACATTAAAGCACAAAGTGAATAAACAATAGGCGAGATGCAGGAGAGGAGGAGTACAAAAAGTAGGAGGAGGAGAGTGGGGCTGGAGCAGATATTATCAGTCCCTGCGTCTGATGGCGGCAGACACAGACGGAGGAACCGACGGGGGGGAGTGTGAGGGAACGAGAGTGTGTGTGTGTGTGTGTGCGCATGCAGATAGACAGCCCAGAAGGAGAACACCGCAGTGGAGTGGGAGAAGGAGGGATAAGGGGGAGGTGGGAACTGAATTGATACACCCACCTTCAAACACAAGAACAAAGACACATCCCCAGCCCAAAACAAAAAGAGAAGCAGGAATAAGAGATGAGCAGGTACGGCAACTGCTTTGCTTGCTTAACCATTATGCTTGTCTGGTCCTTCCTCCTCCTCCTCCCAGCCTACCTACAGATCGATAGAAACTTTTCTCAGGGGGACAAAACAAGCACTCCTCCTGCAGCGTTGCACGTCCTGCATTCAGGTCCACATCAGTGTCAAGCGCCCTTGCTTACGCACACCCTGACGACGCAGCTCAGCAACCCGCAACCCGCATCATCAAAATGCTCCTCAGCAACACCACTCTCTTCCTCGCCTCACTCTCGCCACACCAGACACCAAATGGCGCACAGTTGCCATTATGACAATTCTTGGAAAGATGCGCAGCCAACGCTGGATCTCCTCCAGGGCTGCTCTAGTTTATACGGCACCCTGCACCTTTGAGTATACACGGTAATGACCTTTCACTTGCCGATACAAACTGCTGTGACTCTGCTTTCCAGTAGATTCACCCTGAGGAAAATTTCACCGACTGTTTAACCAAGCCTTGCCTTGTTAGCTTTCCTTTTGGCCTCTGGCTGGGCCTTTACGTTTACTGGAAGACAATGAGGGCAGTTAAAAATAGAAAAGTCATGACATGGCATGATGTGCACGTTGCCCACTTTCTGGTTGTGTTTGTTACAGCATGATCATAAACAGACAAAATGACACGTGAACTTCATTAGTAAGCCAACAAATCTGACATTGAAGGTAAACAGTAAGTATGTTTAATCAGTTAGTTTCTCATAACTGGGTATAACCTTGACTGGGTGTCATGGCCAAAATCTTCTATCACCATATGAGTCATTTCGTATCTCGATATAGCATGTTTTCTGGTAATTCAATACATAAATTCAAATAGATTCAACATCTGGTATCCAACAAGTCGATGTTTCACAGTATACGAGTCACAAAGACTCATCCTCTGGGGACCATGAATGTTTGTGAAAAATATAATCACAGCAATTAATTAATTTAACAGTGAGATATTTCAGTCTGGATCAAAGTACAGATCAACCATTCAGAAAGCCTCACCACTAGCAAAGCATTCACCCCAACAACAGTTTGGATTGACTCCAATGTGTAAGTACATCGTGTGACTAGTCTGCACATTAGTCAATGAATACTTCACCTACAACAGCAGACTGGTACAACCACCAGATTAAATCCAACGGCACAACGTCTTCGTAAAAATGTTGAATTTATACAGAGGACTACGTCTTCAAAGATGCCACAAACTTGTAAGAAACCATCGATGGGAACAATAGAAACGATGATACAAACATTTTTGCCAAACATGTACAAAAACAACACTCACATGCATTGTCTGCTTTAAGCAAAATATGTCTCCTTGCATTTAATTTATGTTTGATGTTATAATCAGCAGTTATTTTTTAAAGAGATAGCACTCTTTGGAAATGCAGATCCTTCAGTTTGGAATGAAACCCAGATTGCCAAGCCGCAATATTGCACAACAGTACTCTACCTACCACAGCATGATAAAACACGAGGAAGCCAAAAGTTACACCAGCATAACAAACAGCCAAGAAGCCAATAATTAAGAGGCAGATGAAGCAAAGGGATACAAGTTAGAAGTACTCTTATAGCAAAACACGGCTCAAGAGCTCTGTTATTAAAGAGAGGATTGATGCTACATGCTTGAGGCAGGATTATTGTGCCGTGTCAACCCACACAGCTCAACTATCTCAGTGTTGTTCCTACGACACGGATGATTGGGTTATGGTTCAATAACAAACCACATATAAGAAAGGATGAAAATAGGCTTTACCGTAGCTATATGTCAATACACCATTTAATCTTATAATATACACAGTATGGTTGTTTTCATCCAGTGACAAATTCCCATAATAACATTTGAGAATCTGAAACCTGAAACAGTCATCCCCTTTTATTCTTCATGCTATTAAACTGTCTTATTTGTCTAAAATTAAAAAATTAAATTAAAACTCAACTTTATTCCCACATAGCTATAGGAGAACTTTAATAAAGTGTGTCCATTTTGAACAGAAATAATCCTGGCCCACTGAACCTGTCTGACCTTTACGATGCAGCACAAACAGTAATTTGCAGGGATGCGGCATGGCTAATAAATATAGAGCGCCCCAGCTGTGACAGCCATTATGCTGCTGCCGGTCCACCAGGTGTCTGCAGAGAGAAGAGGGGCTCCAGCAGTCAGCAGATGGGGGTCAACATGTAGGAGGAACAGGATGTGGGGGAAGTATTATGAGGACAGGGGGGGGGGTGGCTGCTGTTGACTCCGGCGCACTGCGTCCATCATCAAACACAGTGCACCAAAGGGCTACCGACAGTGTAACCTTCACCGGAGCTCTGACGTCTGCATTATGGCTGGTGTGCAGGCTGGGTGCCACCTCGACAGACAGACCTTATCTGCTCACACTAATCGATAGGCTGATATCGATAAAACTGTTTGGCACGCATTAAGTCAAAGGTAAGGTGACATATTAACAAATAAACAAATACAAAACCCATTTTATTTCTCCTCTTAGATATTTCCGTTTGCTAATTTCTTTTGCACAATCGTTGTATGGTCAGGGGGGGTTATGAAGTAAGTTTCTTGCCAGTGGCCGAAGGCAATTTCGGGGGTGTAGAAAATTAAGAGCATTCGATAAATATGACAAATGTGACTATAAAGTGTTATAGAGTAATACAGCAGGTTGACAGAGAGAAGAGAGGCATTACAAAACTAGAATAGAAAAGGCCATGTTTTCAGAAAGACACATTCATGTGTGCTACTGCTGAAAATATACAGATGAAAAATTTGAAATAGTTCAGATAATTAAAGATGAAGTGGCAGTACTGAAAATATCCAATTTGGATACATCAGCTAAAATGGAAGAGGTGAAAGACATTAAAATGAAGTGCGAGCGCAAAGTGAATTGAAAATTCAGCTGAACTTCAAGAACTGAAAGAAGTTGAAATGTCAGTGTTCGGAAATATAAGCTTGCTTTATTATTGCACTTGTGAATTATTGTTGTAAATTTCTCCAGATAAAGAGCATTTTGTTAATATGTAAAATGGAGTTTTAGGCATTCCCAAAAGCTTGGCGAGTCTCTTTTTTAGAGGCACAGGTAGTTGTGTGACGAATACTGTAGCTAAACACGACTCTGATCTCCAGCCATATGATTCTTGTTTAGTTCACCAAACAGTCAATTTTTTTTGGGAGCATCGACAAGGACAAGTACAAAACAGGATAACGTTAATGACAAGGTAATTGATTAAAAAGCACAAGGTGGAAGATCCATAAATCACAATGAGAGTGAAAGCTAGCAGCCGGGAAGGAGGGAGCAAAATAATTAGGTTAAGTATCAGTAATCCTTTCAGCTCATTAAAGCACCACAGTTCCCATTCAAGCAAACACACACGCCTACCCTATCGCACAGGACAACACAGCCGGCACAAAGCATGCAATACTTGCAGTTTAAGTTTCCTGTTGTACTTTTACTTCAGAAAAAAAGACTGCATATAAAGTGTTGTGAGCTGGGAGTTTCACACCCCTGTAGTGAGCTCATGAAAGTGAACCGTGTGGAAAAACTGTAGATATCAAAGTTAAACCAACAACGTGTCATCGGCATACTATTTCTGATTCGTTATTGTAAAAAAATTGAGCTTCCCAGGCAGTTAATGTGTGTCTGTGTGAGAAGGGAAATAAAAATAAAAAACAGGTTATGTGGGTAATGTGGCTGCATGCCCACATGTGTTTGCCAGTGTTTATATGAAGTAAAGAAGAACTAGCTAGACTGGTGCAGAGTCCACATACTGCAGGGTGCTGAACGTGTCTTAACTGGCTGTTTTATTAAATGAGCCAGGATGAAAAGCGTACAGTATATGTACTGTATAGGCATAAGTAGTGACAACACAGTATGTATGGTAGCATTAGTGTCTGACCCCTGAGGGCAAACAGTGACTCAACCTCCCTGCACCGCATGCATGCATGCATGCATGGAGGCTGGCTGCAGAATTCTGCAGACACACAGATAGATAACCAGGAAAATGAAACTGCAGGTGCTCTTCACTTCTGCCAACTGTAATGGAATATTACACATCAACTTGCACTTGGAACACTGGCACTGTAAGAGACATCCAATAAAATCCCTGCACATTGCATTCAACCAAACCCTTGTGTGCAGATCCCACACTCAAATATGATATCCACACAGCCGTCACTGCTCAGCAGACATACCCAAAGCATTTTACACGCAATATTATTTCGGTTGCGCCTTTGTCTAACACCGACATAACGCCTGTAATTAACAATAACAAAGGCGGCTTCCACGCAACAGGCAGAGTGGAGGAGGCATTTTAAACGACTGCAACGCGGCTTAAATATAAAACTAGGTAGCAGTATTATCGCTGCAAACTGCGCCAGACGTGCTCAGCCTCTTACCTGTGTAGAGTCCAGTCGGATTCAGATATCTTCTCCTGTATCAACGTCGGTTTCAATGGTTATTTTATGGTTATTTTCCCATAAAGACCGCGTTGTTAGTCTGGCTAAGAATGATACAAATCCATGCAAGTAAAAAAAAAAAAGAAAAAGCAACGTGTTTACCGCCGTGGAGTGAGAGAAAGAAAGAAGGGGGGTGCTGAAATGTTTTGCTGCAACTACATTTGCTCGGCTGCAACACTGACTGAACACAGAATAACAGATTTGGAAAAAATAAAAAATAAGAGGGAGGGGAAAAATGGTGAGGGTGGAGTTGGGAGAGACGGAGCGTGTTTGCTTTCGTTTTAGATAACGTGATTAGCATTGAGGAGAAATCAAAGTCACGACAGGTTATCACGGTAACACTTCGGCTGACCATAAACAAGTTGAACCACTATATGGTAGTCTGTGTGTCTAAGATTACGCTCATAAAAGGCGGATAGAAGATTTACCTGGTTACAAATGACTCATTATGTCGCCCTGTCATCCTGGTCAGATTAACGTTAGCCCCCAAAAAACACACCCATATCCCAACGGAATGTCATTTTAATTACTATTATTATAGCACTCAGGCTAATAATAAAGATCAGTTACTTCTTCTTTTTTTTTTGCACGTTAACGTCAAGTTAACGTGCAAAATGTGAATGTATAACGTCAGCCTGACGTCAAATTTAAACGGGTTTAAGGTTTTTCATAATCAGTTCAAATTTAAATATACTGTAACTTTGTTCATTTATTTCGGTATATAGAATTCACAACATGCACACTGTTCTCATCCCTCAAGCATCTCTGCCAATGCAACTGTACTGATAAAAAAAAGGTAATACGTCTTCTTAACAATCCTATATTTTAGTATATTGCTGAATAATTCTTCAAAATGTGTCCCAGCTGATCCCTCTATTAAATCCACTTAAGATGGTCTAAATCCAACCACATGTTAGAATATACTGTGGCATCAACTACCACCTCTGTATCTCCACCAAGGAAGTTTTGATTTCATTAAAACTATTTCAGCGCTCCCTACTGGTGTTCCAGAGGTTTGCAAGTGCAAAACAAAAGCGTGCAGCCTTTTTGTGCAAATGATCAGACAAAAGGACATCAGACACAGAAAGAAGATATTTAAGTATGACAAGAGAAGACAATAGTGCAGTGAATGTAAAAGCTTTTTTTATATAAAAAAAAAATTCAGACTTTAAACACATTCAGGATTTTACAAATTAGCAGTTAATGCTACACAATGAGGTATCTATGGAAATCCCACTCTCCTTTTCTGTTACTTATAAGACACAAAAACACAGGTACCCTTAAAAATGTATGCATTTCAGACAGGACAACATTTTGGCAAACATGGATTGTATATCACAAACAGTAGCATATTACTTATAGTTACAACAAGTATTAAATTGTTCTTTTTAACAAAGAAAATAAAATAAAACACCCCCTCATTCCACGCTACATCACATTAGTTCAGATGTGTTGTAAAGCCAGTAGAACAATCTAGAAGGCTTGTGTGATCACTGAAAGGTAAACGCATTGCAGTTACCTAAACAAGCCTCTCTTTATGTCAAAGAAATGTATTCATTAAGAATGTCAGTTGTGGAACAGAAATACAATCAGTATCAATAAATATGTGTGTGTCATTGGTTAACGGTGAGAGAGAAAAAAAAGACAATTTAGTGGAAGGCTTATACTAAAACAACTTTGATTAACTAACATTAACAGACAAGGCAGAACATGGCCCACTTAGTATTAAGACACCCTACTGCTTGTTCCAGTCCCTCACTTCCACTGCTCCACATTGTCCATGTAGTCCTCCATGGTGCCGTTCTCATCCAGATCCCACCAGTCCGGGAGTAGCACCTCAGACTCATCACCGTCTCCACCAGCCTTTCCCCTCCGCTGCTCCTCAGTTACTACGGAGTGGCTCAGAGGGCCACGGGGTGCATCAGTGGGCTTCAGCTGCCTCCCTTGCTTTGTAGCGAGCCTTCCGCGGAGCCGCCTCCTCTCCTGCTGCCGCCTCGCCCTGGCCTGCCTGCGCTCCTGCTGCCTCGCCACCTGGAAACGCTGCAGGAAGAGGTCACGAGCGTACTCGTACAGCTCCACGTCCCACCGGTTTAGCTGGAGGATTCTGTACTGGGTCTCATTGGGGACCTCGACGCCGGAGGCGCGCGTGCCGTTGAGCTGCGTGAATGGCGCGATGAACTCCAGGTTGAAGGTACGCTCGAACAGATACTGGGTCTTACGCTGGTACTCTGTCAGCCCAAAAAAGGCCATCCCGCGCAGGTTGCGTTTGGCGCTCTCCAGAAGCAGCGCCCAGCGCTCGTCCTCGCTCATGGTGGAGACGTTGTAGCAGCCCACCAGGCTGAGGTCCGCCAGCATGCGGGTTTGCCGGTTGTTGGCCAGGTTGTAGGGGCAGTCCATGAACTCCTGCAGGGAGCAACCGGACCAGTCGTCTCCCGAGTAACAGCTTGGCAGCTCAGACAGTGTTGGTGAACGTCCATCGCACACATGTAAGGAGGCCCTCCATGTAGCACCACGTTGCACGTGACGCCACTCGCTCAGGTAGCGTGATACCGGGTCTCTTAAGATGGTTATATAATAATAGTTCCTACTGGAGAGAAAAAGACAACATTAGTTCTGTAATAAGCCAACTTAAAAAGCCTTGATGTCACTACAAGTAATACGAAATAGTGCTGTAACTAATATTTTTATGTTTATTATTAATTCATCTGTAGATTTATTTAGTCTACTATTCCAAGTAAGCATTTGATGGACCGATGTTAATGTTTGGAGAATAGATTGGTTGGATTAGTTTGGCATGAAGCTCCTGCAACGGTTTGGTTAGTGTGTACTAAAAGTATTTGTGAATTAGGTTAAAAGAAAGTTTAGGCACTAAATATTTGTTATGAAGATTTATTCAAAAGTACATCTTCTGTGAACAGTTTTTTTAGAACCAGGTTTTCACCACCTGCATGCAAGGTGTCACATTCACACTCTTCACTCTATGAAGGTGAACAGCTACCTCAATTGTGCACATTAACAGAAGTGTTCCATACATTTTAGATCACTTTCTTATCTGAGAGAACACCCTTAAATTCCCATCATAAGTACCCTCCTACACCAACCTGGGCAGGTCCACGGGAGCCTCTCGGGAGTCCATGCGTGACGGGACGCAGCTGGTCAGCTCGGTCCAGTCCGCATGAAGCCCGCAGCTCCAGCCGGTGGAGAACCGGGAGAACAGCCAGGTCTCCTTTTTACCAGGCCGGTAACAGGTACATTTCTTCTGACCTGCATGGCACTCGCAGGGCCTCTCCAGCTGAATATTACGCACCAGGTGTCGACCAAACGTTGTGCCACCCGTTTTCTGAATGTGCAGAAAGACGATAACATCGTCTCCTTTGATGTTAAAGTCCACGACACGATTTAAATCGGCTTTGGTGAAATTGAAGCGAGGGACGAAGCGGACCAGAGCGCCATCTTCTGCGATATACGGATCCTTTTGGAGCCCGTCCTGGATTGTGTTGCCGCTGCTCCGGGAACCAGTTGCACTGCCGTCCTTAAACCACGTCCCCAGCTGGTGGAGCATCTGGCACTCAGACTTGCTCGGGCAAACATACTGGATCATAATGACGCCAAAGAGCAACACCATGAGCAGGACGATCAGGAGCCGGTGGTGGCTGCTGCTGCCGCCGCTGGACTTGTCATCCATCTTCCCGGGGCGGACTAAAAACCATCACTCAGGCAGTCCGAGCCCCTGCCTCGGCTGGGGAACCTCGGGTGATCGTGTTTTATGGTCGCCTAATGAAGCGAAAACAATAACAATGCAGATGCTAGCCAGCTAACAGCAGCTAGCTCGACTGAGTCTAAGAAACGCTCAATAGCTCATTGTAATGTTCGCTGTACTATATGAAGCAAGGCGTTCATGTCCCATTATAATAATAAATCAGTTCGTCCCAGTACCATTAGGTTAGTTCTATTTAAACGATCATCTTTCTTGCAGCAGTGACGTTTAATCCGTGCCTGCCTCGGCCACCGATTCTTGACCTTTCTTCCCAGCAGCCTCTGCGCTTAAAAGTGGGCGTCAATGTGACGTCATCGTATGGCACGTACCAGCAATCCGGAGCAACGGAGGTACAAAAAGTTAAACCCAACAAACCGGTTACAGCTTTTTTACGCTTTAAGGGTTGTGTAGCCTTTAATTAAGGACCAATCAGGTACATTGTTCGTGGTTGTGTGTCTTCTTATACTACGTGCGTTCAATGTATGTTCTATCGCCGAAATAGCTCAGTTGGGAGAGCGTTAGACTGAAGATCTAAAGGTCCCTGGTTCGATCCCGGGTTTCGGCATTTTGTGGTCGTCTTATTTTGTAAACCAATCATATAGCATAGTCAGTCTTTTGCAAACAAATACCTTTGTAAACATAAAGGTCCCATTTTATACACCGTACGTTATTGTTATTATAATGTAATCTATTCAATTAATTTACCGTTTATTAACTGTCAATTCAATCCACTTTCTCCTTAATTCTCAACTGATGTTGATGTAAGCTATTTGTGTATCGGCCTTGTTTCTAGAATGGCAGCCTGCCCTGTATAGCAAATGTTTGTGAGCGTCACAGACATCATGTTCATTCAATTCTGTGGTCATTCAATCTGGCACTATATGGGATTTTTGTGAGCAGGGTTCTGCATCAGAGACAGATATAAATCTCTTACCAGTTATCGCTGGTTACCATGTTACTTTGTAACCTTTAAATAAGACTTTTAAAACCCTGCACTAATTTAAAAAAAGTAAAATAATATATAGTTTACATATATTAAGTTTCTATAATGACAGACGATATGTGCCAGTATATTATTAGGCTATATTTATGGACTTTGTGGTAAAAGTCAATCGTAATTGCTGTTTACAAATCAAACATGTTTTGAGCTTCTCTCATTTGCATCGTGTGTTCTCTCCTCACTCCGTGGTTTTGAATGTTCTGCATTGGCGTCATGAAAACTGAAGGTATCTCCACATAATTTAAGATGATTTTCAGGAAAATGTGCATTACAGCTTCACTGATCAGCTTTGGATGGGGGGACAGTAGGCTGGTCTTTTCCACAGTGAAGAATTTCACTCCCAGCTCCACCCACCCACATTCCTGTCTACCAAACAGTGGCATCCAGTCTGGACCCCCCTCTGGGGAATTAAAAAGACTTACTTAAAATGCATGGTGGACCTGAGTTCTCTCAACTAATCTCTGTGTCTGTAATGAAACCAGCGTGACTTTAGGATTCAGGATCAGGAAAAGGTTGCTCTTTTAATAACTGGTTAGCTATATGTTGTAAAGATTTAAAAAAAACAAAAATGTGTATCCTGTTTTGTTTTTTTTAAAGTAAGGTTCCTGTGTTGGGTTTCTACAGACATTCTACAAAATGAGCCCACAATGACCCCAAAGTTCTGTCGAATCTGATAGATTCTATCCAGCTGATAAAAAGAGGCCTGTTGGTAAAAACAGATGTCAGATCGACGTCACTACGTCACTGCTGAAACTTCTAGCATCAAAGATCGTTAGTGTAAAAGATGTTTTCTCTGCTCAATAATAAAACGACCTCTCAGATCCGTATTTTAAATAGTGTGAATAGAGTGAATAGAAAGAGGAGTAAAAGAGTTTGTTGGTCTGTTGTCAGTTGTCAGATGTAAGCCATCTGAAACACTTCTAGACAGGTTTAAGACATTATAGACCATTGCCAGATATTTTTGTTTAAATGTACAATTTAATAAATGTTTACTTCTTTTTAACTTCTATTGTCACAAAGCTTTTTTGATCAAACATATAATTGTTGCTATTTTCTTATGGGAGTGGCTTGTATGTTAACTTAACTATATATTACTTATGAGACTGTATGTGTATTATGCTAATACAATTAGCATTGTATATATTGTGCATTTTTACATTTAATATTTTTTACTCGGTTATATTTATTGTATATACAGTATATTGTGATTTTTTTTTTATTTAATATGTTTTACTCTGTTATTTTTATCGTATATATTGTGGATTTTTTATATTTTATGTTTTACTCTGTTATTTTTATTGTATATATTGTGCATGTTTTATATTTAATATGTTTTACTCTGTTATTTGTATTGCTTTACCTGTACCGTAAATGCTGCTGTAACAAAAAAATGTCCCCTTTTTAATTAATAAAGTAACTATCTATCTATCTAAATTTACATTGATTCAGCAATAAGTGGCACAGGCTAATATTCATAAATATAAGTTCTAAATGGAAGGTGTTTTATACAGTAATCAACATTCTATATAACTACTACAATTGTTGTTTGAAAGTTGTTCTTATCCCGTCATATCAAATTCCTTGTATGTTCAACATTCCATGGCAATAAACGGTTCTGATTCTGATTCTGATTCTGATTCTGAATATTTTGACAATAATGGTGATGATGTCTTTTTTTTGTTGGAGTGAGACCTCTGAGGCTCTTCACCCTCTCTGTGGGGGGCGGGGCGTTGTGAAACAGTTGAACTACGCCCTGATTTCTGTAAATACCCACAACCACGGTGAACCGTTACACGGTAAACAAACGGCAATGTGCTGATCTATTACAAATATATTTGTTTTTAATCATCTTATGACTTTCATCGTTAAGTTCTCCTTTGACTTGTAACATGGAGCTGGACCGGCGGCTGTTGCTGGCCCACTGTGCGGCTCACGCCCTCTCGGTCGTGGCGGGCCTGCTCGTGGTCGTCCCCATGGCTCTCAACGGCTCTGCCTTCAAAGGCCGCTGCGCGCTCTTCTCCACCGGCTACTGGAGGACGGAGGAGCCGACGGGACAGCCGGGAGGCGTCTCTCACCTGGTGGTGCAGCAGTGGGGCCCACCGGCAGCCTGCCAGTTCGCCACATTTGTCGGTATTTTCACGGTGCTGTACGGTGCAGCGCAGGGCTGGAGGAGCCTCTTCTATCTGCACGGACGACATGATGAGTGAGTCCGACTCAGATAACTGATCTGATTAAACTGCACTTCTGTTATTGCGCTACTAATGTTCTTTATTTGACTGGTTAGATTTGAATGCAGGACTTCTGCTACTATTTACAGTATACATGTGTGAATGCTTTATTATGTTTATACATATGCCTACAGTCCAAAAGTAGGGATGCAGGGATGTAAACAAAGAAGCTGAAAATACGTTTGTATCCATCTCTACTGGGTATGATTAATGATTCATCTTTTTGTGTATGAAATGAGAATAAATTGTGATAAAGTGAACATCAATAGTTCTTAAAGCCCATGATGCTGTCTTCAGGCGCCTTGTTTTTTTCTCTCCAACAGTCCGAAACCAAAATAAATTCCCCTCCCTATCAGATCCGTTATAAAACAGCAGAAAATCATCACATTAGAGTTGCAGGAAGTGGAGAATGTGTGGCCTTTCTGCTTAAAAACTGGCATAAATAATTATTCAGTTATCAAAACATTAATTCCAGCTCTAGTGTGTATGTCTCCCCACGTACCCTCCATATAGCTTTTAATCTATGTTAGTATTAATAGTGCCATATGTCTGATGGCTGTCTGTCTGTGTGTTTCTGCTCAGCACCCTGTTTTCCTCCTTCCTGACGGTGCTGCTGAGTGTGTGTGTGCTCTTCCTGTCCGGAGGGGCCAGTGTGATCCTGTCTCTGGGACTCGTCTCCTGGTGTGACACCGTGACCGATCACAACTCACAGCCATACAGGTACATCGTCTGGTGGTGGTACATCCTATATGTTGATATTTTATGTGGAGATCTTTCAGTCAAGAGTGCTTCCAAAACATACTGATGTCCAAACCCAAAAAACTGTACAAAATTCTGTGTCTCATCTGTTTTTGTTTGTTTGTTTTCAGCTGTGCAGAGTCCCAGTCTGTCCCGCTTTACCTGGATGTGAAAACCTCGTCTTTCTACACAGAGCTCAGTCTGGCACAGGTACGAGTACTCACACACACACACACACACACACACACACACACACACACACACACACACACACACACACACACACACACACACACACACACTAGATGTACAATACATAGCCAGAGTCCCACTTTTCAACATAGCCCTTCGACTAGACAATGTATTTTCTCACTGGGGTTTTCCTTTATTTGTCATTCTAGAATGCTGAGATATGATACTGACTACACACACAGACACACATCAACATTCATAGCCCATATTTCCATTATATAAGTGTGAACGTAAGCTTAATTAAGCACGTGTTTGGTCCTCAGGCGTCTCTGTGGGGCGTGACGGCTCTGTGGCTGACTCAGTCCATCCTGGCGTTCCTGCGGCTCTACCACTCTCACAGCCAGCACATCAGCGGGCCGTGTCGTCCCCGAGAGAAGGAGCTGCTGCTGGGACACAGTCCGTCTGACAGCGGCTCCCCCACACCTCCACATCCTCCAGCAACACCCACCGTCTTTGTCTAACTGAGGGAGTGTGAGGTAGTGATGAACAGCGCTGCAGTTAACATGTAGAATATGGGCCTGGCAGCATGGCTTCGGACATCATATTTAGTGTATGTTTCTATTTTAATTTATTATGTTATACAATAAGAGCCTGACCGATAAATGGTATGGGTGTATATGTCAGCTGATATGTAACGAGAATTGCCAAAGAAATGTAATTTAGAGTCACTGACGGGTTTATTTTTAGCATCCACTACGCGGTCAGGCTGTATTATGTAATGACATGATGACTTTTGAGCAGGGCCAAAACCACTCACTTTACATTACGCTGCCATCACAGCCGGCCCTGTCTCACTCAAGCACCACAACTTAGAGTTACACTTAAGGCCTCTTGTATTTATTACATTTGAGTACATTACATTAAGTATTCAGTTCGCTTTAAGATAAAAAAAAATAGATTTTAACCCGTTTCCTCATCTAGATAGCTGGAAAGTAACAACAGATAGTTGTTGATGAACTGCTCCAAATACTTAACACAACAAAAGAAGCTAATTAAGGCTTTTTATTTTTGGAGTAATGTGTAAACGCTCCGAAATCGGAATAACGGACTGTTTTTCTGTTCTTCCCATTCTGCCGAAATTCCATGAATGCAGCATTACAGATCTCCTTGCTTGATTTTTGAGCGTAAAATTCAAACAAGGACATCGTGTCATTTCCAGCTACATTGTTTTGTTTGGATTAGGAAGTAAAGTTTAAACTTTGAAAACATCTTTATTATCACGCAGCAGACTGAATATGTTTTCATGTATATGGTTAAAAGAGACTTAAGTTATTCTCTGAAGTGTTGATAAACAAGCTTCTGGTTTTTTCAAAGCTGTGCAGGAATTTGTTTATTTTTAGCTCCAGCGTAATGAAGATACATGAGAGCCACTCACTGGGACTAACCTTGACTCTTTGCTGGAACAAAAGGGATTTTACTGAACAAAAAGATGTATTCAGTCATCTAGTAACAGTGTTATTTAGAAGCTAATAATCATTCTTGTCATTTGATGGTGACTTTGTGACTTACAGTTTATTCACGTCACTCAATGACTTCACAAGGAACCAGGTGGTGTTTTTCTTTCAGTCCTGTTTTGGATCTATTTAATATGCATGGTTGTTTACATGTCTGCTGGAGAATGACGCTTTGCACAGTTGTGTCCTCATCAGGGAGAATACACTTTGTTGACTGGGTGTAAAGTTCAAACATAGCACTGAGGCGCTTTTATTGTGAAGCATGTGGTGAGAGTGTGACTGAGCCACCAAGTACCAGGCTCACTGTGTGAGCACGACCCCCGACGTTCTGTTGAGTAACGGAAAAAAAATCCCGGCTGACCGTCTCTCTCTCTTCTTGTGAAGATTTTTGTCATGATGCTGTTTGTCTGGAAGCAGCCGCTCTCAGGGCGCTAATGAAGCGGTCAAATCGTCTCAGATGATACTTGTAGAGTTTGCAGAGTGTAATTAGGAGGTAAACCCTCGAGGATCTGTGCTTGTTTTCATCTTGAGAGAGATTTCTGCGGAGCCCAGAAGGGTGGAGTGAAGAGGAAAGAAGTTACTGACTTTTTTGAGTTTTTGAAACGAATGATTTGAAGTTTAACTTCCCTCCTATTATCATCGTCGACCCAAATGGTTGTAATGACACACAGACAGCGGAGCAGGAAATCTGAAGTAAAGAGAGATGAGACAGTAATGTCACTTGAAATGATTTGTAATATATGAAATGTTTTGTATTATAACTGACAATGGTCTTGCTTTTTACCTCTTATACCTGTTTGTGCTCATTCACATTCATGTTTTTTTGCATTTGTCTTGTTTGTCGGAAATAAAAAGCTTCCTATTATGAAATAATGTCTCAACGCAGGTACTAAAATAAAAACATCCATACACAACAATACTGACTGATATGTTTGCCTTTTTTAAGTTGAGAATTTCCTTCCATTAAATGACACACTTTATATCTCTGCCTTTTTTAAAAAAGGAACATGACCAGAAAAAGTAAACAGTAAATTAGGTCAACACGATTGATATGTAAGTTCATAAAAGTTATAAAAAATTTTAATTTACAAATGTTAATATGATCTCTACCTCCTCACATAAACACAAAAGTCTAGATAAAATGAGTTTCTTCGCATTTTATTCTCAGATACACATGGGCCCATTTTTCAGAAATGGTACTTTTGGACTTTTACTTAGGTACTTTTAATTTTTTTTACATTGCTGTGTTGTTGTATTGGTACAAGTACTTAAGCGAAGAACCTGAATACTTCTCACACCACTTTCAAAACTGATTGACAAAAACAATTGCTTTATAACAGGATCAGTCTTCATCGATTGACAGCACAAGTAGCCTTCACATTTTAACCTGAACAGCAGTGGTGGAAACTACAATTAGTGAAGTACTTTACTTAAGTACCTATTCGAGGTAGTTGTATTTTACTTGAGTATTTCCATTGTATACTATTTATCAATTCTACTCCACAACACTCTCAGCTGTAAATATTGTACTTTTTACTCCACTACATTTATCTGACAGCTTTAGTTACTTTTCAGATTACAGTTTTTCAACCCCTCTGTGTCCAGTGCTATAGATAGACAGACTTAAAGAACTGGTTACAGACTTAACAAACTGGTTACAGACTTAACGAACTGGTTAAGAAGGCCGGCTCCATCATTGGCTGCAAACTGGACAATCTGGAAAAGGTGCCACCCTCTACTATCTATCTAAAAAGTGAATCTTACAGGAACCCGACGCTACAAACATATGATGAATATGATGCCTAGCTATTGATTAAACTGCTCAACAACAGTATATAAATGACTTAAAATGAGCACCGCCTTAATCTACAGCAGTAAAATGCAATAACTCATTAATGCACATTAATCCAAAAACCTCATGCATAATAGTAAAACACTGACATGAAACATTTTTATAGCAGGATGAGTATTAATACTTTTGATAGTACATTTGACTGATATTTAAATTAGGTTTTGAATGCAGAACCTTTACTTGTTATAATGGAGTATTTTCACAGTGTAGTATTGGTACTTTTGCTCAAGTAAACTATCTATTTCCACCACTGTTGAAAAATACATTAGGTTAATGTGTTCACAGTTTTTAAGTTACTGAATTGGAGTGGATAGCGGAGAAAAGATGGATAGAACCTCACAAATGCAAATCATCCATGTTTTAACACCAGATGTAGTACCGTTTTTAACCATTTGAGGGAAGCAAAAGCTCCTGCGAGTATCTAGTCTGCCAAAAATTAGACCAAAGAAGAAGAAAAGAGCCAATCACAAACCAGAGCACCAATGATCCAAACCACTGCTCTTCTGTTACAGTTTACTTTGGCAATTTACTTTGAGTCCTTTTTTCCCCACAACTTGAACAAGAAGATATCTGAATCTGTACTCTAACGGTTACAATGAAGCTAACGGACATGAAGAAGTTGAAAGTACCCGAGCTGCGGTCCAGACTTAAAGGGCTCGGGCTGGACCACAAGGGGCTGAAGACTGAACTGCTGGGGAGGCTGTGGTCCGCGTTAGAGGCACGCCAGTGTGACATAGACGTCGATAAAGAGGTACAACTACAACATGAGCCCCCACTGACGACCACGGCACCGTCTGTGGACGTCCACTCTCCGTCCTCATCACCCCCGACAGCAGCTGGAGTTACCGAGCGATGTGAACAGGACTGCACCCGTGAATACACACACAGCGCCACACAGACAGAGACGGACACCAGTCTGCCACCACAACAACAACGCGGCTCTGAGAGTATTTCAGAGTGTGTACCAGAGTACCAAGCGGAGGAGGAGAGAGGAGGAGGAGGAGGAGGTGGAGGAGGAGGAGGAGGTGCAGACGACAGGAGACCTCTGTCCTCAGAGGAGATGGGCAGAGGAAGAGCTTTCTACGAGTTCAAGGAGGAGATACGATACAAAAGGTAAACACAAGGTAGTTAGTTTGGTACAGAAGCATTTAAAAGTTTCCGGATCAGCCAAACATACACTTAAAGTATACATTGGGATTATACTCCAGTTGTTTATGGATAGTTAGTTAGGGGCAGAGCTGGAAAGTACCATTACTCACTCCATGTATACTGTAAGAATAGTGGGAGCATGTTGAAATACTCAATTATAAAATAGTGGATTTTGATAGACCAATGTCCCCCATCGTTTAAGACTCCCACTCCAGAATCAGTGTATATTTATATTTGTATTTATATACAGCACTACCGTGGGCGGGTTTATGTAGATGTGAGGATGAAGCTTTGTGTGAATATCCATATTAAACACTTCAACAGGGTTTGGTTGAAATATAGCAAAACTATACTAAACTTGGTCTTTTAAAATCTCTTTAGGGACTTTTTATGTAAAGGGTATTCTAATGCAGCACATCCGTCTCTTTCTCCCCTAAAACTAGAGCCAAATCTCCTCAACCTCCAGCGGACAGAGAGGAGACGGAGGAGGAAGATGAAGATAAAGTCAGACTAGATTCATGTAAGTCTTTGGACAACACGCACCACCTCCCTTCCCTGGTGGAGGAACATGAAACAAACTTCATTTAGTTAACAGGATTTAAGCTATGATAAGCAGGTTGATTCCGTGACGTTCTGTTCTCTGCACAGATGACAGTCACCTGCACTTTGAGGTGGGTCCCGATGGAGCATGTGGGCAGCCGCGGTTCTGGGCCCGATTCCCCTCGCTGTGGTCAGGATGCAGGCTCACCCACGGGGTGCTGCAGGGCAAGGTGGGCTTTGAAGTGAGGCTGGAGAGGAAGTTGTTGACCACACAGCTGGAGGAACAAGAAGACATGGAACCTTGTGGCCTGAGAGTGGGCTGGTCCATGGCCAACACCTCACTACTGCTGGGTAAGAATTAGGTTCATTATTAGGTTCATTTTAGGAGAATTGATTTGAGCAGAGGCACTTTTAGAGATGTGTTTATTGTTGTTAATGTCCCTTTCTTTTTTCCCCCTATGGCTGTCTCATACCAGGTGAAGATGACTTCTCTTTTGCTTATGATGGGCGTGGTAAAAAAGTGTCAGGTGGGAAGGAGGAAGCGTTTGGAGAACTCCTCTCAGAGGGAGATATCATTGGCTGTTATGCTGTAAGTGACACATTTCTCTTCAGTTCTTCCTCTATTTGGAGTCTTTGGAGTCTTGTCACACCAACATTTATTTTGGTAAAGTTTGAGGACATTTCTTTTTTTCTAATCCCTACTGTTTGTTTGTGTGTGTGTGTGTGTGTGTGTGTGTGTGTGTGTGTGTGTCATGTTTACACATTGATAGTCCTTCTCCACAGACGGTGCTGTTGAACTCTCTTTCCATAAGAACGGTCGTGTCATGGGCGAGGCCTTTTCCCTGGAGGCGTCTGTGCTGCAGTGTCGTCCTCTGTTCCCTCACGTCCTCTGTAAGAGCTGTTCAGTCAGGGTTCTCCTGGACCCCACAGCTCCTCCCTGGTACCCTGGTCCTGCAGGGTTCACACCGCTGGCAGCTCTCTCTGCTAGGCAGAGGGTGCGCACCACATTGCCTCCTACCTTCAGAGCACAGTGTGAGGTGAGAGACGGGAACTATCCATCCAAAGCATTTGAATTCACGTAGGATAGAAAGAACATCTTTAAGTAAATGAAGTTATTCATTACAAGTTGTTGCATTTTAATCTTTCTCGTCCTCCCTCCAGGTGTTGTTGATGGTTGGTCTTCCTGGGTCTGGGAAGAGCCACTGGGCCAGGACTCACGTGAAGCAGCACCCTGAGGAGCGGTACAAGCTGCTGGGCACTGAGGAGCTGCTCGCATGTATGATTGTCAGTCAAAACTCCAGTCTTCACTCTCGTGCTTATATTCACATTCAAAGATGACGTTCAACTTCTGACCAACTGATCCAAAAATGTTTGACGTGTGTGTAGAGTGGTGGACAGAGGGACAGCAGGCTGCAGCAGGCCTCTCAGTGTCTAACTGATTTGATCAAGATGGCCGCTCAGACTCCTGGCAACTACATCCTCGACCAGGTAATTATTCTCTACTATACACATCAATTTAACTTTAAAATCACCTTTTAAGTCTCTGTATATTAACATATTTTCAAAGATGTTTTGGGTATAGCAGTACTTGGACGTTGTATTCCACCTCAGCTCTCCTAACATGTTCTCCTTTTCAAATCTCTCTTTCTAGTGCAACATCCTCTTCTCTGCACGGCGCTACAAGCTGCAGCTGTTCACGGGCTTCAGGCGCCGGGTGGTGGTGGTCTTTCCCTCAGCGGACGAGTGGAAAAGGCGACTGTCTCTGCACCAGATGAGCAGCGGGGAGCAGATCCCTGAGACCGCCCTGCTCAAACTCCAAGGTGTGACTTGTGCACATTTTATAGGAAGTATAACATCTGAGTTCATCATTAAGAAGATACCTCAGGGCCAATTTAGGGACACAGAAGATGTGGGTTAAACTGGTGTTGGCAGGCGATCTGAACGGCATTTCTATATTCATATTTACCTTTAAACATCATCTCATCTCATTTAATCCACTCCTCACAGAGAGAATCAAGAGGAAGGGACCATGTAATTCAATGGGTTACCTATCAGTTAAACCAGGGACGGCACAGTCGTATGAATGGGTCCACTGCAGACTGAACATCCCATGCGTGAGTTTCCGTGTTCTACAACTTAAACCGTCCCTCTCGTCTCCAGTGAGCTGCAGTCTTCCAGAGCAGCACAGCGACCTGCTGGAGGAGCTGCAGTACGTGGAGTTGCCTCGGGAGCAGGCACAGACGCTCCTGCAGGAGTACAGCGAAGAGGCTCGCAGACTGCTGCCCCCCATCTCCAAACAGGAGAAGAAGAAACCCCGACTTCACAAGAAAAGACCCCACCCTCACGGCCCTCCACCCTCACACAGGATCCAGTGGACTGGACTTCATGGTCAGCGTGAGAAATGATGGGCAACATGCAGGGAGACTTGATATTTTAAGATGTTAGTTGATCTCTTTATGGTCCTTGTAGGGTGGAACGACACAAGACTCAACATGCAGCCATGGAGGCAGCAGCCAAGATATGTGAGTGTTTTATAACTGAAGTCCTACACAACAAACCTCACTGGGACTTCATTTGGGGCTGTTGCTTTGTCGTTAGCTAAGCTGCACTTTAAGGTTCAAGAGGTTGTGGTCCCTTGAACCTCATCGTCTTGTATTCCTTTTAAATCAAATCTCATTGTCTTTTAATGTGCTTTACATTTCAGTGGAGCGTGCCTCATCAGGATCAGGGCTGCTACTACAGAGACTTCGGCTACAGCGGATATGAAGGTTACTGGTGAAGAGACGGATGCCGCTGCACATCTGGGTTTACCGGGACAATCGTTCTACTGATGTCACTAACTCCATCAGCAAGACATATAAAGAACTACAGACTGTGGTTGCACTAGCTGCTTTGACCAATCACAGATAATCAGTGTTGTAGTATTTAATCATTTTACCGGCACAAAACCAGATCACTTTTAAGGATTTTTATTCAAAAATGTTTTTAAAATTCAATCATGTTTTTACCGTGCGAATTACAAATGATGAAAAATACACTATTTTGTAAACACCAGTTTTGGTCAGAGAGTCTTCAAAGAGTAATAAATCCCTCAACTCTTTGTCATTGTGTACATTTGATCATGTGGGTGTATTTTCTGCTGTGGTCGGCTGAGCGTTGCATCGTCTGCGCCGGCCTCGCTCGCTGTCTGGCTTCACCGTCTGATAAAGCAGCACGGCTCCTTTAGCTGAAGGACACAGCTCCGACCACAGAGGGCTGCTTCTATCCAGCTGCAACACCTCCTACAAAAATTCAGGGACAATGAAATGCAGTCTTGTCTATTTTTATATACCGTACTCTGCTTCTAATGCGACTGCCAAAACAAGAAAGCTCATTCCTGAGTCGCTGTAACTCGAGCTTACTCACCGCTCTGCTGAGAAAGATAATTTCTGTGGACTCGCTGGCCTCCGCTCCTCCTTTCCAGTACAATGTTCTGACTTCATCAGATGTCAACAAGCAGCTGAGGACATACCAATGACACAGACTCTACATTATACATATTTATAAAAAAGGTTTTCAAGTCAAACTTCCATCGTATAAAGTCAAAAGTGAGGGAATGAGAACCTGACGTAGAACTCGGCACTTGGTCTGCCAGCGCTGGTGTGATTCAGAGCGACGCCCATCAGGACCGGCTCTCCGAGGGAGCTCAGAGGAATATTCACCTGAAGACGGACAGAGGGACAGACGGGAGGAAGGAAGCTTCTAAAGTGAATATGGTAGATTTTATCTATCACTGCTAAGTTGTGCTAAAATGCTGTCCGGGCTCTTAAATATATCGGAAAATGTGAATATAGTTTCATATTTTCTTTAAATTAATTGGAAAAAAACCCAGCTTGGTTCAACGGTCAGTACGGTAAAATATAAATACAAAGTTAATTTTCAGCAGGACAAATTAATAAATGCTTTCTGATTAATTTAAAAGATGTTTTAATCAGTCTGACCTTAAACCTGCTCAAACTAGTGCTGAAACAGTTAAACCATAAGTTGATCAGCACAGTATCAAGGAACAACAATTTGTATGATTAATCAGAATGGACAAACCAAAACACTAGAAAGGGACATTCGTGTTTTTGTTTTCCACCGTAGTTCTCCTACACGCTTGGCTCACGGGAACTAACAAGTTGAGAGTGGACTTATTCCCCCTCACCTCATCTCTGATCTCGGCGCACACAGACGAGAACAGCTCCGAGACGACGGGCCTCTGCTGCATCATGTCCACGCTGATCTGCTCCTCACACACAAGCCGGCCCAGACGCTCACACACCGCCTGAAGAGGTGCAGCGACGGTGTGAATAACACATATTTGAATGACATTTAATCCGCTTTATTTACTTCACCTTTGGCTCTGGGTGGCCTCCGGGGATGTCCAGGAGACCCCCTGCCTCTGCCACCCTCTGGCTCCTCCTGATCAACACCACCTGACCGTCGTCTGTACACAGGACGCCACCCACACCCAGAGGCTGAGCCAGCAGCGCCAGAGGATCCCCGAACTGCTCCTCTCCGCGTTGACGGAGCTCCGCCACCTGACACGACCAGTTTGTTCCCAGGTAATCTTTGTAGCAGGTAAGGCCTAGTCTCAGAGTGAGGAGCGCCGCCTCCTCCTGATCGGCTGTGTTTTTGGAAGGACGTTCAGCTGCGACGCTCTTAGATTCACTGCATATGGAGGACACTTGTGACAATGCACTATCTTCATTCTCTCTATGATTGACGGGTCTGTTTCTTTTGTCCAAACTGCTCTGGACAGCGTCATGCAGAGAATCATTGATGCACAAATTCTCCATCTTTTGTCTGCTGTGTTTTAATTCCCCCTCCTGTTGCTCTGCGCAGCCTAAGAGGGGCATGTGGTGAGTGCAGGGTGGGTGTTTAGGAGAAACAGAGGACGATGAGGCCAAGCAGAAAGAGTGCAGTCTGAATTTGGACCCGTTGAAAAGCCACGGCTCCTTGGACACCCGCTCTGTCCACACCTCCTCTATTTGATGCTCCAGGGACGGATCTGTCTGCCTGTTGAATCTGGGAAGACGGAGAGGAAGCAAGTTTCAGGTTAGTACCATTTTGTCCAATGTCTAACTGATGTATTTAAGGACAAGGCTGGTGTTATTCTATAATCTTCTTATCAACAAATCCCCTAAAAAAACATTCCTACCATTAGCCCTGTCACATGATATTTACGTTATCAACTTATCAGATAACAGCTCCGGTGTGGAAACATTCTCAGTTTAAACCGAATAAGAGAGGGGTGTTGGTGTTTTTACTTTATCTAACTTATAGCTAATATGTTCTTACTTTTTTGATAACAAATGTTCTAACCATTGAGAGACTGATTGACAGGATATTGCCTGTTAAGGAATTAATTACTCTTTATACCCCCGTGCCAAATGTTTAATATTTAAGTGTAATGTTTGTGTGCCGAGCTCAAGAGTCTATTTCATTAATTGTTTTGGTTGTGTTGTTTTATTTACTTAGAATATTTTTTCATATTCCAATGTCTGAATATTCTTAAGAATTAGAAGGGTGTACTTGCATTGTTATGTCATCATATCAGTGGCATAAAATGGTCTTAAAAATACAATAATATTGTTTATTGTTATTATTTTGGGAACAATATAAAGTAGCATTCATTACAGGCCTACTATGTCTGTGGCCGACAATGTAATTCTTTAAAAATGATTCCCAAATCCCAATATCTATGTCACATAATTAAGCCATTGTGTCTTTTAGGTAGAAAAGCCTTATAATTATATAATTCTGTGGTTTTAACACATGTCAGAGGCCTAGTTTTTTGTTTTTCTACCTTTCAGAGAGCTCCACTTGTACTTGAGACTGCAGCAGGCCCCTCCAGGCTGCACAGTGCAGCAGCACCGACACCTCAGAGTCCGTCATCTCTCACTGTGGATCGTCATCGAACTCTTTCGCCTGGTTCTTCACTCACACGGCTGCAGCTCTGTACGTGTTTTCAACTGTTAACATATCACACAGGAAAGAAACAAAAAAAAACTGTAAAACATGTAAAGAGCTGAATCAGAAACCAATTAAATGCGATGAATAACTGTGACGGAAGTAGACTCCACTCCTCATACACAAACAGACACACCAAGAACACACATTCAGAGAATAAAGCTGGGCAGCAGAAGTCATTGTGTTGATTCATTTATAACAAGCCAGTCAGCAACAAACCAGCTAGTGTATTTCTGCACAGTTTAATCAAAGAAAGACAATGAGAAAAAGGATGAGCCCCAGTCTTAGTTTTTGTTTGTCATTCGTAATGGTGCAACAACTTACACCTTTAATGTTGTAATGAGCTATATATTAAGACAATAACTTCAGCAAAAAGAAAAAAAAAATATTGTTAAAACCGTGACACTGTGCTCCCAATTCATTTATATGTATTTATGTTGCCCCCTGGCATGCTTAATGTTACCTTAATTTATTTCATGTTTATCTGCTATTTGCTTTAAAATACATTTAAAAATGTTTTTAAATTGTATGTATTATTGTTTATTTGTAATTTTTGTATAATAGTATTGTTAACTGATTTAAAATTAAAATTAAAAATCGTATTTAAATTTTAAAAACAGGCAAAACACCTGCAGTGACACCACCAGCTGGGCTGTGGCCAGGAGTGCAGCACTGAGTGCTTTACTATTTATTTTACCTTTAAAAAAACTTGGTAATTGATTATACAGCTTTTTAAAGTTGTTCTAATGCGAACTAGAACTGTTCAGTATTTTTAAAAGAACCAAGATCATATATTTGTTTCCGTTTGCAGGCTATTGTACAGTTTCTCATGGGTCACTCAGTGACTTTGTTGATTCTTATCGTTTGCGTTACTCGAGTTAATGCTACAAACTGTTCCGACGGTTAACTGATAACTTCAGAGACGACATACTTTCAGTTCATCCAGCAGCTGAGCAGACACACGGAACTTAAGTACAAATCACAAGTTATCATGTGACACGATACCGCCGCCTGTATTTCACTGTAACGTTACTAAAGTAGCACGTGTTACTATTATACTATGTTAAATCTGCGCACAAAGGTTGTTTTTATCTTACCTTCCTACGTGGAAGCGTATGCAATGCGAAAATGAGCCAAGTGTCGTTTCTTCCTCTTTTATACACAGACGGTAAAACGTGTTCATCATCACCATCCAGTGACCAAGAGCCCGAACAACACGTATGTCGGCACGTCATCAGAAATATAGTACTGACAGCTGTGGAGAATATATATTATTACGTATATTTTAAAAACCGTACATGTGTTTTATTGTATTAGACAAGATATAGTGATACGATAAATAAATCATGTATTTAACCTCTGTAGGTGAATACGGCAACAACAGGGTTAAATCCTGGGAAACGCGTGCACGGGGCGTGTTTGTTGTTGTGTTAAGCTACTGAGAATCAGCGATAACTTCCGGTCATAATCAAAATAAGATTCCTGGGCAACGCGTTGGGAGTACAGTCTGTGGTTGCAAGTTGCAGTTAAAACTAAATACTGTACAATAAATGTTATTTTGATAAATAAAGTGCAGTTATAGTTTATCCACGCAACACTTAAAAAAAATAGATATGTCCTATAGGCATTGGCAAAAAAAATAGAAAGTTTAATAACATTTGTCTGCTCTGTTGAATATT
This sequence comes from Cebidichthys violaceus, assembly GCF_023349555.1. Classification (NCBI taxonomy): domain Eukaryota; kingdom Metazoa; phylum Chordata; class Actinopteri; order Perciformes; family Stichaeidae; genus Cebidichthys; species Cebidichthys violaceus. The sequence continues at coordinate 18,697,240 of NW_027176372.1, read as the reverse complement.
TTTATTTCACCAAACAGTACGACGTGTCCCTCTATGCACAGTCGTTGAGCACCCTTTAGTGGCGAGAATGACGCTTTATTTTGAAGGGTAAATCTCCTGTATTCCGGTTTTATTGTAGCTAGCTTGAAGCGGCTGAGTTTATAAACGGGCCCACAGGACACCTACTGCTGCGAAACTGAGTCTTGCTGGTATGTCACTCTTCTTTGTTAAGTTCCGGCTTTAACGCGTTGTCCAGTGAGTGTTCTTCACCGCTAGCTAAATTAGATCATTATTAGCACGCTAACAATAGCACAAAACAGCTGACGGACAGCTAACCCCGGACTAGCTTTAGCTCTGCTGCACAGGTAACGTTAGCAGAACAAAGTGTCCCAGTAGCACTGTTTGCTGTTTATTTCATATAATGAGTCGTGTGCAAACTGCAACAGTCTGTAGGTGGCGGTGAAGCTAATTATAGTAACTAAAGTACTACTTTTTAATTCAAAGTATGTTAAAAAAAACTATCTTAGATTGTTTTGTGTCAACACGGCCCCAATTCAAAGTTGCACGATGTCACGAAGTAAATGACAAAGTGAGTTTTAAGCTTCAGTAGATAATAAGGTCCTGTGACCAGCTGCTTGTATAGTTTGATTGACTTTAACCCTTGAGCAAAGATAATACTCACCTCGTCCCGTTGTTGTCTTTATTCAGGTCACGTGTCAACAGATGAAAGTTGCTGACTACGTCATTGTCAATGGAAACACACTGAAAGGTAAAAACAGGAAAATTGTCTTAATAGCAACTTTAACCTCTTTTTCCATCAACAGTGTATGTCTTTATTTTTAACTTTACTTTTATCAATATGTTTTCAAGCTTAATACACATACATATTACCTGTCAATATTTTAAATAGATTACATCTTATGGGCACATTAGCGTTTGCATTGTATTTCATATGTGGCAAATTAATGGACTGGTTCAGAAAATATGAACATGATCAGCAATTTTTTAAGCATACTGCCTCCGGTGTTGGTTTTGTCCTTAAGAGTTTATTTTAATAAATGCAAACTTTAGATTAATAAATACCAGAATATGTCCCTCCACCAGAAATAGATTTATATATTCAAAGTCTATAGTTTGAATATGCTGTGAGGGTTGGGTCTGGAGTCTTAATTAGTAGAAACATTTAAAATATCTCCCTGCTTCTCCTGTAATGCTCTTGGTATCATTGCTGATGTTAACATCTGCCCTCTTTGCTCAGGTCCTCTTTGTGGAACCTCAGGAAGTTTCCATCATGCAGTTGGAGGCTCAGCTGCGTCTTTGTCAGAGTTGTCTTTGGTGCTGCAAGAGCGGGCTGCGTCTGCTCTCCCAGAGCTATGCACACAGGTAGACTTTGTCTATATGTTTGTTGAATTAAATCAGAATGACTGAAAACATCTGAGTGATTGTGTTCAGGTTCTCTGCTGTGTAGATTTTTTGAGTTCTTTTCTTTCTCATCCACAGAAAAGCTGTGAGTTACTACGATCTCCTGGGAGTCAAATCCGACGCCTCCTTGGAGGAAATTAAAAATGCATTTTTTGACAAATCTAAGAAGGTATGTTCCTATTTTGTTAAAATGAACATGAATGGCCACATGAGGGCAGCCTTTCACAGCTTAGTTTCTACTTTTTAACTGTTCCCACAGTGAGCTTCCTGACTGTTTATTTTCATGTTGTTGCTCCCAGTGTAAATAAGGATGTCCATGTGTATTTACCTTGTGGTTTTTTGAGGGGTGAGACAACTCACCCTTTAGGAAAAAAAACATGGTTGTATGTGCAACCATACATTTCAATTAATTTGTGTAATAGAGAAAAATTTGTTTGTGTTGATGCAAGTATACATGTCCCAATTATCACATGTCTGCACCAGAATATATCTTTTGGTCAATTGTTTGGTTTAGACCTCATTACTGTAACTGACCCATTCATCATGCAGCTGCACCCAGACAGTGACCCATCCAACCCAGCGCTGCACAGCCAGTTTGTGGAGCTGAACGAGGCCTACCGAGTGCTGAGCAAAGACCCGAGCAGGAAGGAGTACGACTTCAAAACCAGACATCCATACAGCGGTGGCCAGGCCTTCAGATCTACCTCCAGTCACACCAGCCACAGAGCCAGGTGAAGATATACACAATCTGTCAGTTTGTGCTTGCTTATTAGTCTTGCGTAACCTGACCTTCCTCCTCATTCTGTAACATGTTTGGGGGAAAAGACGATTGGCAGATGGTCTTTTGTGTCAAGAAGACATGCAGTTTTAATTTCAACACTGTGGCCTGTGGATATGTTTTGTAACACTCTCATTGAACATGCTATTTTTAAGTCTTAGTTGGAACCTCAAGTGCTGCAGCAAAGCTGAATGAAGAATTAGTCTCTGTACCTTCCCAAAGAAGGAAAACTACCCATGCAATTATCGTCCATAAATTTAGATTTATATTTCTAGATAATCATTGATGGAGGTGCTTCATAGTTTGAAGAAACGGTTTCTTTTTCATCACAATTTGGTGCACATGCAACAGTAACGATTAAGGACTGTTTTTAACTCTTGTACTGTCTGTCACACCTCCTGTTTTTGACGTCACCAATCTTTAATTCTTCTTGAACTACTTCACCGTCAGAACGGACACCCAGGAGAACTTTCGTTACTGGGAGCAGTTTCGCCATTCTCAAGCACAGGAGATGACGGCAGAGGAGTGGCAGAGGAGGAGGAGGAGAAACTTTCGCCTGGTGGGCTACTGCTTCATGACTATGGTGTTCAGCATCGGAGTCCACGTAGTCTTCTTCAGGTACAAAACCGGCACACGATGAAGACTGTTAAAGGGAAACAACAAAGCATTTTAAAAGATGAATGTTAGAAAGACAACAATATACATACTATATAACTTTGTATCAAACTTCTCACTGTGGTCCATCCTTCTTACTTCCTGACATCCCTCACTGCGTTCACATCCAGATGAATGGGATTGTTTGTGGACATGTCTCTGTGCCATGTGTGTTGGCACAACCTCATGGCATGTGACCTTGTGTTTGTTTTCACACTCTGCCTCTGTGCCATTTCTGTTTGTGGAGATTCGCTTCTTTGTGATCCGAAGAGCTGTTATAACAGCTGTGCAAACTCGTAAAGACAACTGAGCATGCAGAGTGCGTGCTGAGCGACGAGTTTTTAGGCTAAGCAAAGTTATTCGGCGAGCAATGTCTTAACTAAAGTGTTTCTCCGACTGTATCAGGAAACTGGAAGAAGTTCACAATAACTTCATGGACGAGAAAGATCGAGTCATCACAGAAATTTACAATGAATCCAAAGAGAGGGCCAGGTGAGCGCACACACTTTTTTAGAATAAATCTGTGTTTTTTTTGGGTGGTAGCAGTACATTTGTTTGGGTTTTGTGATGCCTGATCGTGGAGCTGAGTGTAAAGGTGTCTTCTGTGCTGTTTCTCAGAGCCAACGGCTTTAAGAAACAGACAGAAATCCTGCGGCAGAAGCATGCAGAGTTTCTGGAGAAATACTACATGCGCAACGACGGAGACGACAAGTAGGAGAGTCTCTGACTGATGGAGTTGGAGTTTGAACTGCCAGCAGGTGGAAGGCGGCAGACTGGATGTGGTACTTGTTTTAGGATTTTAAGGTTTATTTATTGAAATGAAACATGTTGATGTGTTTGTCCTCAGTTTGAGGACTTTTAAGACACAGAACATGGGTGTGATGTGGGAGGGTTTCATCTGGTCATACATGGGTTTTTTTCGTCAGACTGGACCCGGTCTGTCGAACCATTTACTTACTGTAGAATATTTGAAGTGATGTGACGGTCGGAAGGATCCAGCTATAGTGTATTCACAAACTTATCCAGTATGTGTCCAAAGGCGCCATAATGAACACATGTTTAAACTGCCTCAAATGAACTCACAGGGACTTGATCTCAGCTGTCCTCAGCCTCCATGCTGTGTTAGTGGGGCGCACCGATTACGGCAAATTAACACCAGATGATCTAGTCGAGATGAAACACACCAGCTATAATGCCAATATGTTTCTTGCTGAGCGAGACTGGTATTGATTAACATCATATATTCGTTTGCACACAACAGGGCGTTTCATAATGTCCTCTCAGGTTTGATGAGGCTTTTTTTTGGGGGGGGGAGGGTGATTGAGGAGGGTGAAGTGCAACAAGTGCAAAGTCAAGCATTTTGGCAATGAAACATGCTTCAATGCCTGTTTACTTTTCACAGTTATGGATCTTGGGTCATCGCCATCAAGCTCATTGTTCCCTCTGTTGACCCGATGTGTTTCTGTAGAAATGCAACACCATGACTAATAAAAGGTCCTCCGTTTGTTAGAAACAGAGTCAGAGAAGAAGGTGATCAGTGTTATGACTTAAAAAGAGTGGTGCTGAGTAATTTACATATAGTCCAACTATTGTGTTAAAGATTATGAAAATGTTCCCATTAAATGTAAAGAAGTACCCCGGTTATTTCAGCACTTATCGCCGATCCTCTCAGTTTTTTGATATTAGAGATGGTTGCCTTACTTATTCCTTGAAGGGATGTAGGAGGGAAATGATTAAAAGAAACAATTTTACTCATCAATCATTACTTCTCTTTGTTTTGTCTCTCATTCACATTTGCTTTGGCTCTTGGTTTTTGTAATAAAGAACAGACTACAGACACTGCATGTGTGTTTTTTTCTGTTTTCAATAAATGGAAGATTTTCTTTGAAAAAGGGACATTAAAAGATAAGTAACCACTAGAGCGAAAATGTTTTTCATTGAAAAGGATTTTCTCGAATAAGTTAAAGAGGCTCAGACATTCAGATGTAGACAGTGGCCTTTTAATGAGCAACCAGATGAGTCAGCACTATTATCGGATAGTAATTAGAGAATCATTGATCTGCCCTACGTCATAATTCAGAAGTTCATTTTCCATTTTGCTCTTTTAAAGTGAATTCGAACAGCCCTTTTAAACCTCTAATCTCACATTTTGGAGCTGCAGATGTGACTAACTGGAAAACTGACTTCACCAATACAGTACACAGCATGTTTATTTGCATATTTACAGTCACATGAAAGCTCCATTTCATTTTGGTTGTAAGAACATCCTGGGTGCGCAACATTTGTTTGCTGCTGACATCATGGAAAAAGGCTTGGTTTCTAGTTGTTTTCTTTTTAAAGAATACATGCCCAAGTGAACTTCTGAAACTACCGTACAGAACTACCGTGTGAATTGTGTTTTAAGAAGAGATGTTGCCTTTTTTTCCTTCTCTGTGTTCTTGTCACCAGCGGGCCCTTGTTCTGAGACTTCAGCTGGAGATAACATATCCCTGCATAGCTTACAGACACCCTCACCCTCATGTGGCGTGTGAGTGCCCTGTCGTAACCCAAACACACTATAATGACTGGGATTCTGGCATGTCTGCACACACACAGACACACACAACCAGCTATGAAGACAGCTTTAATTGTCTTTAATGAGCTACAGAGGTAGTGTGTCAGATCATGCTCTGAATAATACTCTGTGTGTCTGACATGCATGCCCTCTTATTTATCATTTGGAAAGCAGTACATCGTGATATGGAGTGGAAAATAAATCATTGATAGAAAAGTGACCCTCAGACTTTTACACCATACTACCTTATTTGATATAATTCTGTCCCAAAACAAACATTTGCAATGAGTTTAAATAAAATAAGTTGATAGGTAGGTAAACTTAGTAGTCACTGTGTTCACATTTAGAGCGTCAAAATATTATGCAAGTATTTTAGTATTTCCTCACCAGGGCCGTAGCAAGGATGTTAGAAATACCCACAGCAGCTCAATATCAAACCATCTTCTGACATCGAAAGGTTCAAATTATTCATTATTTGAGAATTACATATTTTATAATTGCATGGCTTTTGCCAGAAAAGTTCCTTGGAAATGATTTAATATCAGGTGAATTTATTTGAGAAACGTGTTACCAAATTGTATTACCCAGCATGGCTTTGACACCGCCCTCTCCATACTGCCAGGAAAAAGTCTTGTATTGTTTATTTTTCCATGAAGCTGCAACTGACACTTCTTTTATCAGTTTATTATTCATTTTGGTCAATGAAATAAAATAAAATCCCTACCAGAGAATTCAATGTGGCATTGTTTATTTGATCCAAAACCATCAGATCACTGAAGAGCAATAATAAAACCATGAGTATTCACATTTGAGTACCAATTCATTTGTGGCACTTTTTCCTCAACAGATGACTTCAACGATTTATCAGTTATCAAAAGATGCAGATCTATTTTCTGTGAATGGACTCGCTGATGATTCGACCTATTGTTTCAGAGTCATTAGGAGAATACAAGCACTAAAAACCCCAAACGTCCAGAAATTAAAACCGAGGACATGACCTCATTGTCCTCAGGGGCAACTATACGGCCCTGTTCCCCACATGCAAGGGGCCCCTGAATGCCCCCTGACCCCTCCCCCCCACCCCTACTTTGGGACCAGTAGAGACGCTGCACCTGTATTCAGTCTGCCTGTCCCGTTAGGAAAAAGTTGGCAGTGCAATGGTTACGCTGCGTGCGTCTCAAGGGCAAAGGAAATGAGGAAACCGATCACAACAACTAATGAAGAGACACACCACTCCAGACCTCTCTGTCTGTCTGCGGACTACCCTGCTGCTCCGGCTCTGTTGTAGCGGTGCTGCCATGCCAGTGGAGGATGTTATTCCAGTCATATTTATATTCATAAGAGGATAAAAAAAAAACCAAAAAAACGGGAAGATCATATTTTCCGTGGGAGCGACAACGTGGAGAGACTGACCGAGCCGGGGAGCGGAATATGCGCCACTGTCCAGCTCTGCACGTCGGGCTAAAGCGTCGGGTCTTTACCGGATAAATGTCCTCCGAGCTGAATGATGTGATTTATTTCAGCCACACAGATGATTTTATGATCGCACCACGTTTCAGGGGGAATCTGGATGCTGGATGCGCCTAATGTCACGACACCCCGGACACCCACACTGGTTCAATGGGATCAGGACCAATAGACTAACAGAATAAAGATAGGAAGGCATTCAAAGTTTAAACAAGTCTGATTAGAAAATCAGCATTTTTAAGGTTATGGTGCCACCATTATATGGAGAGGCATATTTAATGATTACTTGAGAGTGGCTGATTTTATGTCTGTAATTAGTGGAAGGAGGGTTATTCTAGACCACAGCCTACTCCAGAGTCTGACTAATTAAAATACAAACTATTATTCGACTTAGGTTGGGAACAGACGCCTGCTAGTTTAGACGATAATCTAGTGTCAAATGCAACAAGATAAAGTTAGTATCCAACACTGAGGATGCCACCCTGGGTGTCCTTCCAAGGAAGGGAGCCTGGAGAATGAATGCGGGATTTCTGCGCCTTTAATCGGACACAGACGCAAAAGGAAGGAGACGGCCGGCAAGCCACCTTCTTTTTTCTTTTTTTGGATTGGTCCAAAATATTTTTTTTGCGCTCCCCTTCGACTCCTGCACAATGGGGATTATGCTTCAAGTTATTCTAGGAATGTTTCAATTCCTGCTGCTAACCAGAATACCGACGTCCCACGCCAAGGTATGTATCGACATTTGACCCTAAAGTCAGCCATCAGGTTCATTTCCAGCTCATGTTAATGGTCACTTGATGGAGATAAAGTAACATCCATCTGAATGAATTTAAGTTAGTGGGGAACATGTGGGACTTTTAGCTGTGTGGAAGGAAGTTATCCACCCTAGGTCATTGACATCTGTCACCTCCGGTCCAGTGAATGATTTATTGACTTTATAGCGACATTGTGGTATTTATTGTCTCCTCTACATCACAATTCAGTGCCAGACATTTTTTGTAGTTAGTCACCCCATACATAGAGTTTATACGCTGTAATAAATAATTTACCAATGCTTTGTAGATCAGTAAAAGCCATTCAAAAGAACAACTTGTGTGCTTGCCAGGTTGTGGAAAATCCTCCTCCAGCATGGCATTTACCTTAGCTAGCTTAATTCATCAGAAAGTCAGGGCATCAGTACAGTCATTCAGTCATTCACAATGTTGTTAATGAATGGATTATTTAGTAGGCTGTACATTAAAGGAATACTTTGACATTTAGGGAAATGTTCTTATTGGCGGCGTTCTTACTGGGAGTTTGATGACACTCCAGTTATCTTAGTTTACAATAAAGACTTAAAACAGGATAACATAGCCTGCTCTGTCCAAATACAACAAAATATTTTATAAAGCCATTTTTTGGGGCAGTAACTTCCTAGAGTCTCCTCTGGTTGCCTAGCAACTAGTCGAGCCCAAGAAATAGCCGGCACATTAACATTAAGTGCAACACCTAAGGCCCAAACAGCAAATTGTCGTTTTTACACAATAAGATATAATATGTTAATTGGTGAGCATTAGATGTGCTTTTAACAGTTGGACAGGCTAGTTGTTTCCAGTCTTTAAGCTAAGCTAACTGGCTGCTAGGTGTGACTTTATTGAACAGGCATGAGAGTGGTGTCGAACATATCTATGATACCGATCTTCTCATCTAACTCTGGGTCAGAATGCGCAAAGGTGTACTTTGTGTACTTCGCAAACTCTTTTCCTGATGATCTTAAAAGCTAACTTTAGCAAATGTCATCTTGGTGACCCAAAAGTCATTCTTAATGGTTTATAACTGATCCAGAGCATTAGTAAATTAGTTATTAAACATTAATACAACCATTTTGGGCTGCCGCCAACCATTATTTTCACTATAAATTATTTGTGGCAGTTCATTTTCTGCAAAATGACTGATTGACTAAAGGACTAATTATTTCAGGTAAGGGTGTCTCATTAAACAGTGGTGCCAATAATCCTATATGGACTGTACGTTTTGCTTTGTGTCATTCAAAAAGAGGTTGGATATTATTATTTTTAGTTATCACTGATAAGAAATGTTTATACTGACATTTTCCAAACACAGCAGCAGGCCCACAGACATGGAGAGACCTGCTGATTCTTTATTTATGTCTGGAGGCTTGTCAGGAACAGGCAGTGCTCTGCAGCAGTGTGAGATCCAGCCCTGACTTTGTGCTGCTGTAGCCTATGTTTTAGTAATGCAGCATCCTAGACGCTACATGACACACAGCAGTGTGACTCTTCACCTGCTCACCGCCGCTGTCTCTCACCCGAGGCTCTCTGCTTTCATGCTGTCTGCTTTACTGACAGATCATTGGGGGAAAAGGGGTCATCCTTATTTCTCCTGTAGAGATGAGACTCTGAGTGTGGAGGAGGTGGTATATAGCTGTAGGACACACACACACTCTTGGCCCATCTGTACAGAGTGCTGTGTGGTTGTGTGTGTGTGTGTGTGTGTGTGTGTGTGTGTGTGTGTGTGTGTGGGTGTGTGTGAATGTGTGGCTGCCAAAAGGAGGTAATCGTATCCCCATCTTAAAGACTGATTCAGAAAAGACACACTTACTTAAGCTCACATCCTACCAGTCACAAAATGGCCTCAGTCCCAGCTTAACTCAGAATCAATGTGGGCCAAACCAGTGTGTGTGTGTGTGTGTGTGTCTGTGTATATATGTGTGTGTGTGTGTGTGTGTGTGTGTGTGTGTGTGTGTGTGTGTGTGTGTGTGTGTGTGTATGTGTGTGTGTGTGTGTGTGTGTGTGTGTGTGTGTGCGTGCGTGTGTGTGTGTGTGTGTGTGGGTGGGTACAAGGGGGTGGAGCAGTTAAAGGGGGGCAACTGGACAAAGTCTACATTCCCCTACAAGTGGCCTTGGTCTTCACACACACACATAGGTCCAATAACGGCAGTGTGTGTGTTTTAGAGCACTATGAAATTCAGTGTCTCTTTCCTACTTAATTAGAAGTACGAAAGTATCATCAGCTGAATGTAGGCTAAGGTCTCGAAAGTGAAAGTACTTGTGTTGCAGTATGATGTCTCCTGTGACTAATATAAAATTATATATGACATTATTATGTGGTTGACAATGTGTGAACAGCATTTTTCGGGCGCCAAAGAGTCATAAAATAAATCTGAGGGGTCATGAGATGATTAATGGGAGAGGACAAAATGAAGAAAAAACTAAGTTCTGCAATACAAATCTGTTTTCACTAATCTTTGCTGTTTTATGTGAAATTTGGGCCTCAAACAGTTGCTCAATGAGAAGTTTTGACGGTAAATCTTATCTTTGGTGGAACTGCTAACAACTCATTGACATCTGAAACACGACAAAGAGGCCCAACACACACTTTACACTTTTTGTAAAGGCTCACACGACGAACAAGTTGGAAACCACTGGTTTAATATTTAATTATATTGTTTTTACACGGTCATCATTTTACTTTTAATATGAAATCTTAATCTGCACATAAATGAGTAACTTTAGCTGTAAAAAAAAAGTGGAGTGGAATAAAAGTACACTTTTTTTTACACTTTGCCAGTGAAATGTAGTGGAGTTGAAGTATATAGTAATATTAAATGAAATTGCTCATATAAGTATCTCAAAATTGTACTTGGTTATTTTCCCACCCAGAGTTGACTTTGGACAGAAACTATATGTGAGTATAAATTGCATGTGGGCAAGTATAATAGCAGTAAATAGTATAGTATATTGGGTTGATATTACTGTCAGATCAAATCACCTATACTGCCTTCAGCTCATTTTATGAAATAGTATTCGGCGTCTTGCTTGTCAACTCAGAGCTACACAGATTGTAACAGTTTATTGTTGAGAAGTATGAGATACGCTCACTATCTACCGCTGCGTGGCTACTGAAAGTGTTTCAAACGCTAGTCAGGTGATAGGCTTGAGGGCAAAGGTAGCAGGTACAACTCGTTCAAAAATCCAGCAGCACCCTCCCTCACTTTGTTCAGTCAGTACAGTCATGTTGTAGAAAATATGGTTGATTTTTGGTCGGGAACATAGATATGTTCAGTTCAATGGACCCAATGCCTGCGGGCAAAATAGAGCCCAAAATAAGCATTTTTTATTTAGTCTTCATACTACTGTAGGGCGGCTCTGACATGTGTATCAAAGTTCAATAATCAAGTTCTTCCTTTCCATTTACCACCATGCATTATGGAGCGTGTCATATTCAGGTGCCAGGTGTGAAATATTGTGGTGGTCATTAATCTGAAATACTTTGATCTGTTATGCACCAGCATACAACATACAACACGTCGCAGGCAATAGCTCAACAGTTAGATTACTGTTATATATTAATAAATTCAGAAAAGAAATCTAATAATATAAAAACATGTTGTTTTTCTTAAGTCTTTTTATACAAAAGTCCTAATTGACCCACCTTTTCACTGACTATTGCATCTACATTTTTGCTGGACTGAAATTCAATCACTTGTCATGACTCCAAAGTGCAAAGCTGAACACTATCTAACAAGTCAACTTGACCAGGAATTCCTAAATTTATTAACATGTGCTTGTCACATGTGCTCATTACATTTATTTCCCCCCTCCAGCTTGCTCACTGGCGGCCGGCAGACTCCCCAAAATCCAGAGAGGGTCGAGAAGGTAGGCTGTCCCTGTTTCTACAAAGACCCCTGCACCACTTTATGGAGCTGATAATGAGAAAATAAAATCACGACTGTGTTTAATTATATCTCCACCAGTGCGACGGTGGTTGGAGGTTTATTCGCGCAGCGGCTGTGAGCCTCGGGACACTCTAGTGGAGGTTTGGCGGGAGTTACCAGGGGAGACGCACCATCTCTTCGTCCCATCCTGTGTGTCGGTGAGACGATGTGGTGGCTGCTGTGCTGATGAGGCCCTGGATTGTGTTCCTTCGCTCACACACACAGTCACCATGGAGGTAAACACACACACACACACACTAAATCCCTACCTGCTTCAGTGTAGATGATTAATGTTGGAACCAGTGAGATGATGTTTGAATATTTTTCTGATCTGTGTGCAGCTGATGAGAACCTCCTTCATGAAACATGAGCTCATTGAGCTGCCGTTCATCGAGCACAGTCAGTGTGAGTGCAGGTAATAAAACACACAGTCTGTGTTCAGAGATACATGGTATACCCGTCGTTAACTGACCTCACTGCACCTTTATGCTGACATGTCTGTTTTATCTGTGAGCAGATTAAAAGAACAAGACCAGCCAACACCTACAACGAGGTAACACATTATGTTTTTTATGTTTTCCAGTTCAGTGAACTGCTTTCAATGTGTGATTCATGATGGATTTTAATGTTGTTTTTTAAAATCCTTTTTGCTTTAAGTGTCTTCATGAAAAGCACTTAATGAATAAAATGTATCATTATTATTATTTTCCCTTCCTCTTCCCTTCTTTCCATCTCATCTCTCCATGTCTGTTCCTGTTAAACTGTGTGTGAGTGAGCTGTTGTTGTGAAATGTCATGTTCCTTCATCCCTAATGTGAAGCCATGTTGATAATAAGCACTAATGATGCTCTTATAATTCTGCTGATGATGTTATTGATGAGGAGGAGTTATTCATAGAATGAAACCCAAGTAGCCATAAGTGGCATAATAGTGTTGAAAAAAAGGTTACTTGTTCTCATATTCATCATCCGAGGACAGAAGGCTTGAACCAATTTCAAGCATTTTGTCATTCTTTGCTGGAAAAGTCCAACACCTCCAGCCATTATCTCACCTCTTGAATGCAAGAAATGAACAAATTCACATTTTCTATTTCACTTCAATAGATGAAACATGTCAATGTTCGCTTTCCAGGTTTAATTATGAGTAAACATGGTGAAGAATCAACTAGTAGGACACAATACAATTTATGCTGTTGATACGCTTTATTGCAGACTGAAAAGTGCTTTAAATACAGCGTCAACAAAGTTTCAAAAACACAACAGAAAACGCCATAGTCACCTTGAATCTTTATGACAAATTGCATTAATTTGAGTTATCCATGTTGAGGTTCAGCTGGGACTGACAGCTGTACACTGTGAAAAGAACATTTCAGTTAGATCCCTGATGTTTGTTTGTGTACCTCGTACTGGCAGGTCCAACCACACAATCATATGATTGCATCTTTAATGTTTATGTCCTCCTTCTTCCTGTTAGGATGTGGACATAAATAAAGGATTCCAATGTATGTGTGTGTGTGTGTATACAATTTTATTTCCCCCATTCATGTGTCTGTGTGACTGCACTTTTTAAATCTCTGCATGTATGTGCACATGTGTACATTCTCTATGAGTTAGCATACATGTGTGTGTGAGAATATGTTTCTGTGTGTTTATGTCTGTGTGTGTGTGTGTGTGTGTGTGTGTGTGTGTGTGTGTGTGTGTGTATGTGTGCCCATCAGTGAGTTAGTATCTGTGTGACTCTCCCTGCATCCCCTGGGACGGCCCGCATCCTGTTGTCACCGTAGCGATGATTTTATCTCCCCTGCCATGTGCTCTCTCACAGACTGACGGAGCAGAGTCACGCATCCATGATAGTAAATTAGAGCTCCAAAGACAACAACAGCAGCAGTAGCACACTCAGTTAATATTGTCAGAGCTAAGCCTCCAAACACTGTCCTCGTAATTTGATAAAGGTTGAACATAGTTCATAGCAGATGAGATTAGAAGAAGTTCAATCAGGAAAGCCAAAAACCAAAGCAGTGAGCAGATGCACTTTGTTGTTGAGGGCACCAGCATACATTAAAGTAAATCAGATTGTGCTCAATAAGGACTAGGCACTTAAAATGATAAGGAAGACAAGGAAATGGACAGAGTTTGGTAAACATCAGGCAATGTGGACATGACCCCAAAATGCAAAGCTGCAGTAATAAGTAATGTTTCCTGAACATTGTCTCCACGTTTTGGGGAGTGTCTCTCTCTTCTGCTGGTAGCCCACACTGACGTCATTGTTTTGATAGATTTTTGTTAATGTCATGTGAAAAGATAGTGATCAGCCATTATTGGAGCCTCCATGTCAGTGACCTGTATTCAGTATTCAGATCTTTTACTTGAGTAAAAGTAGCAATACCAGTCTGTAAAAATATTCCATTACAAGTAAAATTCCTTCTTTCAAAATTGTACTAAAGTAAAAGTAAAAGTAACATCAATCAATCACAGGTTTTGAAAATCCTTTTCTGCAAAATGACTTCTGACTCAAGCTGCTGATTAAATGTATTGGGGTGAAAAGTGCAATATTTCCCTCTGAAATGTAGTGGAGTAGAAGTAAAGTATTATGAAACTAAAATACTATAAAGTTAAGTACGCCAGAAGTGTATAGAGGTACAACACTAGTCGAGTAAATGTACTTTCCACCACTCGTCCTACAACCTTTGAAATACACATACTGGTGTCAAAAGCATTCAATTATGCCTAATTGGTGATTTTTCTTTTCGACTTCTGTCTCTGATACTTGAAATTACTTTAAATGATTGCAAAAAGTATATATGAGATGAATATTAAAAACTCACTGTTGAGTACTTACAACAGAACCTGTGTTACGGTATGATATGACAAATGAAAAGTAATGATGTTGTTGCACACTAATTACATTTTCTTATTTGAACAGGTGTCAAAAATATAACTCCTGACCCCTTAATGTGTGAAACATTTTGTTTGTCTGATATTCTCAGGCCCCATCTGAAGCCAACAAGAACAGACAAGAAAAAGGAGAGAGGAAAGTCCAGACGGAAGACAAGTGGAGCCATCAGAGCTGCGTATGTTGAATATTCAGTACACACGTTATATATTTTTTTTAATCTCAGTTACAAGACTTAAGTTGATCTCCTTACTTCTGTTAGTATTTTCCAGATACCATCAACTTCAATGTAAATATTTGACAGAAACTAGGTTATGTGGTCAACATTATTACTGAAGGACAATTTGTTTTACAGTCAAGGTCTCCCTCATGCACACACACACACACACACACACACACACACACACACACACACACACACACACACACACACACACTCAGCCCACAGCCCTGGGACTCACTTAACGCTTTATAATAACAGTATCTAGCAACTATGAGTTGCTGTGATCAGTTATATTACATATTATAGAATTCACAACACAGGCTGTTAAAAAGGTCAGTTAGAATCATTCAATGTCAATAAGAACATGTTGAAGTAACCTTTTACACTTTAATCTGTGAGGAACAGGTGCGTTTGAGCAGTGAGTGTCTGCTTCTGCTTCTGTTTCTGATTCCCATGATTCAGTCCTGAGCAGTGAAGGATGAAAGAGTTAGCTCTCTTTTTCCATTTGCTTCCTCTTCACTTTGCTGTCAGTCATTTCCGGCCTCCGGGGGGCCAGAGGTGACTCGGTTTGGGTGTGATGTCCCTCAGCACCCATCCATCACTCAGAACAAGCTTTATTCAGACTCTGGCAGGGGTGAAATCTGTGTAATTTGCTCCCAAATGCCACCTCCTCTTTCCATGCCAGCGGCAGGCGTGGTCATCGGGGTCTGGACAAAGATTGCCCCTCTCTGCCTCATTAAGTAACTTCATTAAAGCCGCCAGCCTCCCGGGAAGACTGAGGCTGAACCAGCTCCAGTTAATGGACCAACTGATGCAGGCAACTTTCTCAGACTCGGAGAAAGTACAGAGCGTCTAGAGGAGAAACTGAAAGCCTCATAGGCAGCTATGTGACTATTGCCATGGTAACGACCAGAAGCACAGACCGACAGAAAGAGCAGAAAGTTTGTCGGCAGCAAAGGAAACAGTATCCCACATTAGTCACACATCTCCCACACACACTACATTGTGTTGGTTTGTTTCAGTCTGGCACTGCATGTTTAAACAAGCCGTGCATTTCTCTTTTAGCCGTGCTGGCGGCGTGGTGTGGGATCAATGGCAAAATAGCAAAATCTTTTAGACCCTGTATTGATCCTGGAGCATGGCTGTCTGTCCGTCAGTGTGTCGATGTGTCGGTCCACCGGCTATTGCATGGATTGTCATGAGGTGGACAGACATTCATTGTCCCCTCAGGATGAAGCCCTCAGACTTGATGATCCCTTGACCTTTCGCTGTGCAAAGTACAGCCTCACAGAGCCGCTTGCGTTGATGTAGACTCTTGTTAGTCAATTAATTCAGCAGCTAACCACACTGTTCCTACATCCCTCTTCCTTCCATCCAGGACCCATGCTCCCCCAACTCTTCCTCCCCCATCCTCTCCTCCTTCTACGTCACCTCCTCCTCCATCACGTCCGCCCACCAGCCTCTCTCCCTCTCTGTCGCCATCTCCGGGGCCTCGTTGCCGTCCCTGCAGAGGGAGGAAGTGGGCACTGGATGCGACGTCTTGCCAGTGCCGCTGCACCATCAGAGCTGAGAGCTGCAGCCGGAAAGGCCGTACGCTCAACCCTCGCCGCTGCAGGTCAGTTCACACGCAACCAAACCAACAAAAATCAGTCTTAACAATATGTAACTAAAATACAACAATACACAGACAGAGATATACTGTATGGAAAATAGAGCTCCAAAAAATGTAGTAATTTAGTAAAATGCAATCAATAAAGCACCTTGAGCTGCATCAGGTGGTCTAAATTGAAGCTGTGTTCCCAATTCAGGGTTGCTCTTCAGCTTTAACCAACCCAGAAACCAACATTCCATTTCCTATACAGATTATGCAGGTTTGACAGCTGATCAGATGCTTGAGCTTTTGAGGCAGTGATAAAGTTTTGTTGGGAGTGGCTGTAACTCATGTGTGAATCAGCCCTGAACCTGTCAAAAAAAGATTTGATCTGAAACCTTCTTCTCTTTAATGTTCACTGTTCCAGGTGTGATGCCATGAGGACTTGATGTGTCTACTCACTTTCTTTTCACCTCCTTCTTTCCACCAAACCCTTGTTGATTCATCGCCCACTCTCAGCATCAGTGCCATGGAGCATACAGACGCTTGGACATCCAGTAACCTCAGACTGAAGGAAATATTAGCGGAAGCACACACAAGAACATGTAGCAGCGCTCTTAGTTAAGCAACAAGTGCAACATTACAGCCTGAATATAGATCTACGTATGCATGTGCAGCCAAACATTTTACCGCCTCCTCTGCTTCTGTGGCAAAGCTTTTGTCAGTCCACATGAACCTGCATGTACAGACATGTAGAGTCACAAAACACATCCCATGAGTGGAGGGATGAAGAGGCAGCATAATGGCAACTTTGAGAGATATGGATTTCAGACAAATTCTGTCTTGGTGGACACAATCACACGAGCGCCTGCTCTGCTGTGGTTTGGAGGTTCTTTAGGTCTGAACTTATGATACAAGAGAGCAGTGGAAACTTGACTGATTATACAAGAACAATGGATATGAAGTCGATCGGTCACACGCAAGATTCCTACGTAATGACACTTCAGTGGAAGTTGTGATTTTGCTGAGATGGATTCCAAGGGTGAAGTCAAGGCCAATTTCTGTTTTGAGGATTTGACAAACGACAGCAACAGATTATAAATGGACATGTCCACATTTAGACATACCAGAAGGACATAGGACATGCACATGAACTGGCACCCCAGTGTGCGTGGACCTATAGTTCAGCTGAATGCTGGGATGGAGAGTATCTGTGTGGTCTCCCCATTGAAAGACCCAGATGGGATATCCCTGCAGCCGTTCTCTCCCATTCAAAGCGTATGACCACGGGCTGGCTCTCCAAGCCGCTTTCCGGCATTTGTTTAATTTGGGTCTTTTGTCTCCATCTTCCCTCGGCTCCTGGATTGAAAGCAGCCGCTTTGCCTCTCTTTGCCTCTCTTTTAGGCAGTGAGGAGAATGACAATAATGAGGCCTGGCGGCTGTCCACTGCTTCACGCACACACACAAACATTCACACTTATAATACTAGGAACACAGACGACACTGCAAATGCAGACACACACAGCCTCACTCACTCTGTGCTATAGCAGGCACACATACATTCATAATTACACACACATGCAATGTGAAATGAATGCAGGTAGCCATAAGCATTTGTTTGTGCCGCACCAAGTGTGCAAATATACATATGTTAGTTATATTTGCAATTTACTGCAAAGTCTTCATTTAATATTGTATTGTATGCCTCTGTTTTATATTTTATTATAATTCTGTCAAGTTGATTGAAAATTCTATATTGTAGAATGTGAGTCTTTGTTTTGTTTGTTCATCTTTAATCCGTCTGCATAAAGAGTCACACTGGGTGGCCGTCTATGTATACAGTCAGCATTTAAACCGATACCCAAATGTATTGAATTTAAACAGACACGGCTCACAAATGGGAGACTATATACATTATAATGTGTAATTCAAACAATCAGCGGGGCAGTGTTGTCCGCAGCACATAGAAACCAAGCAAATAGCCGTTCCCAGTGCAGTGAATGAAAACATGGCTGTTTTTGTTGCATGTGAGAGCCGAGGATGGAAAGAGTATTATTCATTTGGAACATAACTTGTTTGTATGCTGACCGAATCTCACGGTTTAACTCCATGTTAGTTCATGACTGCTTGGCCGTTGGGTGGGAACGTTGATTTTAACTGTGGAGGTTTCAGAAAGGACGAGGTTCTTGAGCAGCTTGTCAGTCAGCGTGATGGGCTAAAGCCAGAGCTCAGAGGACCCATTATGACGGGTCATGGAGTTTAAACCCATCTTTTGACACTCATTCAGACCCTTTGTCCCATGCTAAATTTTCCTGAGAACATTTTACCAGTGACGTCTTATCCTCATGACAAACAGTAGCTTTGAAATTCCATAATTAATGTCTGTACTCTACCCAGGACTTTTACGATCCCGCTTATTAAAACAGTCCAGAGGCTGAATTATTTGTGTGTCAGCCTTGAGCTAAAGAACTGGTGAGATAAGCTCTGTATTTATACTCTCCTGAGATGAGATTATTTTTCCATCCTTGAGTCCATTGTTCAGTGTTTGTTATTCCTATCAATCAATGCTTCAATCACTACCTCTATATCACAACATATTAATGACCAAGTATTAGAGCCTTGTTGTTACTTTCTCTTGTGTTATTTCAGACCTCTCTTAAGATAATAATGTTTTTATTTACACTTAGCAATAAGCACAGTCTAATGTAGATACGTGGGGCTGCAGCAGATCTGTAGTGATAATCACTGGTTTAGAGGAACCTATAGGAGTTTTATGTGTGCGTCTTAATAATCAGACGGGACACATTTTTCATATGAGGAGAACTGAACTGGTCCTCTGAGTACAGACCAGACACTGTGTGATAATATAGAACAGGAGAAGGTCCCCCAAAGCGTTTGTAGCCTCAAACCACTGGTGATGTCGAAAGTCTTGGCTTTAAACGTGAAGTTTGGCATTTCGGGAAATACACTCATTCCCTTTAGTGCTGGGAGTTAGATAAGAAGATTGATACCACACTCATGTCTGTACAATATGAAGCTGGAGCCAGCAATCAGTTAGCTTAGCATAAAGACTGGAAACAGGGGGAAACAGCTAGCCTCAATTCTTTTCCAATTTATTAGCCTTCATTTCTTTATGTTGCATTTTGTGGACAAATGTTTTGGGAAACCTAAAAGTCTCTGAAGCTCAGTACAGATTGCACTTGTGTTTCAGATTGTAAAGCACATACTTTACATTAGTCCACTGAAAAAGCAACAACTGAAAGAGCAAATGGACTCAGATTGAAAAGATCCACTCATGCAGACATGTACGACATATCAAAGACATTCCACCTAAAAGAGTTGTGGCGCTGAGATCTCTTTTTTTTAGGGCCTCTGGGGCTCCAGTTGTTACTTCCTGTTACCAAATTCTCTAATTTCAAAGTACAAATTCTGAACAATAAAAGCAACAACAGCAAATTCCATTTAGAGAGCAATAGTATTGGGAGACCAGGCGTCCCATGTACTAAGGCTGAGTCCAACCCACGACCATTTGCTGCCTGTCGTCGCCTCTCTCTCCACCCTCAGCTACTAAAGAAAAGAAAAGCCCAAATCATTATCTTTAAAAAAGAAAGCATTAGTATCTGCTATTGCCTCCCATCACTTCAACGTCACAACTCTTTAAGATGTACAACTTGGACATATTAATATCCTACTCAAATGTCCTGATCCTGTGTCAGTATCAAACATCAGTGTGCTTTGTATCTGCACAGTCTACATTGTACTGTAAAGGTAGCTCTGTTCTAGCCTCCAGTGTCTTAGCCTATAGAGACCCCTCGCTAAACGATATAACATTTTATAATCTCTAACCTGACATAGTGCATACTTTAGAGATGTATTTGTAACTTCATTTTAGCTATACCTTGCAATGAATCTCTTCGCTGCCAATACATTGTACTACTGTAGCTATGTATAAAGAAAACACTCTTTTTTTGCTGCTACACCATTTGTGCCCTATTATGATGTCTTTGTAGAAAACAATGCAGTGCTATGTTGTATTAGTATATAAATGCCAATTAATTAACTCAATGTCCACATAAAAGTCTATACTACATCGTCAAATATATTGAAAATGATACCAGGATACAACCGTGATGTTACATATGTTATTAAAGGAAATGTCTTATTTTTCGTATAAACTTCTTGTTTTCTTCCTGTCACTGTTTATCCACTCTAATCTGCTCTGACGTCATCTCCCCCATCTCTTTGTTTTAATCTCTCCTTTGACGATAATGAAAGGTAAATAGACACTTTTGATTACAGTGACACCCTGGGAGTTGGGTCCAGAGAAAGTGTGCGTATGTGATGCGTCGTGGTGTTATGAGACATAATATTGTTCCCTCTCCTCCCCTCGTTTATACTGCTGAGTCAGAAGCTGCTCGGGTACAAAGGTGTGCAGTCCCACACAAAAGTTAATTTACTCAAGGACAGTTATGAGTCACTTGAACTTACTTAATACTTCTATTCCACTACATTGCAGAGCCAAATGTTGTACTTTTTATTTATTTGAGAGCTATTGCAAATTAAGATTTTAAAAACAAAACACATGACCAGTTCAAGTTAAATTTAACTTTAAATGTGTCTTGCAGCCAGGTGAAACATGGGCTCACACATACCATACAGGATGAAATAGATAAAACATTAGTAAAACAAACGCTAAAACCCAGCTCACATAAAACAATGTATATCATGTGACAGTAAAACCTGGAGTACATCCATCCAGTATCATACTCACAAATAAAATATATTTATTTCTGTTGATTAAAGCAACCCAACAGTATGTAAAACAGCCACCAAAGCCAGCTACAAAATCAAAAAGTAGCTTGATGCACCAGTAATAGTATAAATACAGTTGTATAATATATCATGTGTTAACACTTGCGGGGGTCATTCTGCTGCGTCAAGATTTTTTTGTTCTGGTTATTTTTAAAATCATGGTGTCACTTCTTTTACTTAAAACAAGAATATTTTCCTTTTACAGATATAAAGTTAAATTCATAAGCAGTAATTGCTTAGTTTATTACACTCAGGGGTTTTGCTGCTGCAGGCTGGTATGACCAGAAGGTTATGGCGCTAATGACGTTAGATAGAGAGTTCTGTGTAACTGAGTCATTCCACTCTCTACTTTTGCTATTGTTATCGTATTTTTAAGTTACCTTAAATTACCAAGTGTGGCCATAATGTTCGCTGCTCAACAAAAGTTTCAGTGTGATTTGTGTTTCTGTGAGAGACACAGAGTCTGGGAGATTAAGATTGTGTCTGTGTATTCTGTGCACTGGTATTGCTGGGCACTGTGGCTTTTATCCCCCTGGCATGGATTATGATGGATATGACGATGATGATGACGAAAGTGGCTGGTGATGATGATGTTCAGCCCTCATTTGTTCCCAAATTATCATCTCACGGTACAGAGCAGACTTTAGACCAATGGACGGGTGATATGTTAATGACTATGCCTATTTGTATTACCTATAAATTGATAAGCTTCCATGACAGTATTATTGTATTATAATGATTGATGGCATCTATATTAGCCGCCGTTTAATTTGGCCCTCGTTACTCTTTACAGAGTGTGAAGAAGAGAGGAGAAAATGAAAGAGGAGAGGAGAGGAAAGAGGAGATAAATGCTGCTGCCAACCTATCTGTCTGGAAGGGCATCATGCCAGTACTAAATATAGCTGCAAGATTAGGGAGACAGAGAGAGAGAGGGAGAGAAAGAAAAAAGGACACAGTGAGTCATCCATCACGATACAGAAAAGATGCCTTTACTCCAAAATCTGCTTTTTAAAGCTCTGTGCACGTCAGAAGTCCAAAAACGATGTCAGCGCCCTGGTGAATAAAAATGGAGAGGCAGAAACGCTGCACAGACTCTCATGTGGGTCTTTGACTGTTTGCCATTACGTTCTCATACATTTCATGCATTAATTTGACCTCCTATGTTTGTATTCAACCAGTAGCTCACATGTCTGCCTCCCTCCATCCCTCTACACCCCT
Organism: Cebidichthys violaceus; assembly: GCF_023349555.1. Lineage (NCBI taxonomy): Eukaryota > Metazoa > Chordata > Actinopteri > Perciformes > Stichaeidae > Cebidichthys > Cebidichthys violaceus. The sequence continues at coordinate 18,674,934 of NW_027176372.1, read as the reverse complement.
TCACTTCATCCATCTCCCTCTGCACCTCTCAGGCTTTGCACTTGTATCAGGACTTCCTGTATTTTTCCACCTTGCTCCCTCTGTGTTCAGAGCCATGTTTTTTCTAATAACTCCAGCCACGGTGTCCTCCCTGCTTTTGTAGCAGCAGCTGTGTTGAAGCAGGTACTGGACGCTATCTGGCCTGCAAGTGTGTTTTGTTAGATGATATCAGCACCCCTGTGTGTGTGTGTGTGTGTGTGTGTGTGTGTGTGTGTGTGTGTGTGTGTGTGTGTGTGTGTGTGTAAGAGAGACAGAGATAAAAGATAATATGTGCAGTGCAAAGACGAATCATGTGTGTGATCACAGGTTTCTGTTAAACTGACAGGAAAGCGAGTGTTTTTTAGCATCTCTTGTGAATACAAAGAACTTTTTAGTTTTTTTTACAAAGTAAACAAACAGTGTTATCTGCAACAGAAACATGGATCCACCGGCCTCGTCTGTCACAGTCCACTGAAGGACATCAACCTTGATAAAAGATTTACTGCTCCTGTTACTACATGGGAAACAAGTATCTGAAAAGTCACAAAAAAATCCAATAGTTTTGGTCTTTTGTTATGAACATAATTGAGTCTAGTTTTGCTAAAGCGTGTTGTGCAACATTCACGACATAAATGTAGGAATTTATGAAAAAATAAGACAACAAATGGTTTTAACATAAACACACTTACATACATGATTTAATCAGTAACCAGGCTAAGAGTCAGTCTTGCTAGTGGCTCTGTCAGACCACACTAATGCACAGTTGTGCTTTGAGCTAAATGCTAATGTCAACATGTTTCTGTAACATGCTCACAATGACAATGTTAAAAAGCCAACGTGTATCAGGTATGATGTGTACCATGTTCACAATCATAGTCTAGCATGTAAGCCTGCTAAACACACAGTACAGCTGAGGCTGATAGGAATGTCATTAGTTTTGCAGGTCTTTAGTGATAAATGAAAGTATCAGATGGAAATTATCACTAATCATTCTGAGGGGAATGTGTATGTGTGTGTGTGTGTGTGTGTGTGTGTGTGTGTGTGTGTATACCAAATTTCATGGCAACCCATCCAATAGTTGTTGAAACATTTTACTCAAATCCACAAACCTCATAGTGGCGCTAGAGGAAACGTCAGAGGATCACTAAAGTCAGTAGGGTTCATCCTCGGGGGAACACGAATGTCTGTACAACGTTTCATAGCATGTAGTGGACCGCCCAACCAACCGACATAGTCATTCATAGAGCCACAGCATAGATAAAAATATAAACAATATATGATAAGAATGAGATTTAGCTTAACAATTGAAGGTAAAGAGATACAAATGAGAAACTGTTCTTTTCTGTTCTGATTTTCAGCAAAGAGATCAAAAATGTGTGAAAGCATAGAGGTAGGTGTTTCAGAGGAAGAGATAAATATGGTGGATCATAGTGAGGTGTGAAAGGGAGCGTAGATGAAGGGTGGTGCAGGGCATAGGGGGCGGGTGGAGGGATTTTGTGGTTGGGGGTCTAGCAGGTAAAGAGGCGAGGGCATAGTTGTGGTCTGGTCGTGCTGGAGCCTGTCAGGCAGTGGATGCGGGTACCAGTAGGAGTCAGAGGAGATCAGAGAGCCTGCTGGATGTTATCTCTCTGTCCATACCATACCTGCAGGTCGACTCACCTGAGCCAGCAGCCAATCACATCCTCTGTCTGTCCTCTGTTCATTCCCTCTCTGCTCCCTCTCAAAAAATGCAAAGGTTCCGTTCTACATCAGCATAACATCACTAATGACTAATGATCATGTTTTGGTTTCAGCAGGCATCAGCCTGAAGTGACCGATTGATAATTTTGTTCCTCTTATTCTATAAGTGCACTTATATGTTTCTCTGTTAATAATTTAGGTTTAATAGCATACAGTATTACTGTTCATTGTTTGTTCCACCATTAGGCTCCAACATACTTGTAATTCTCTTGTAGTGGAGGATGCTCAAATCTACCACCTGAGAAACGTAAATCCTGATTAGACAAAATAATTCAACGCATGCTTTTCAAATTAATGAAATCAGAAAAGCAATCATCAATACTATTGGAATGTAATGCATGGTTCTTTTTTAGTTAGTAATAATGTATTGTTTCTCTTAACGGTATTAGGATTTAGCAGGAACAAAAGTTTAATGTAGCCTTCATTTCACCATATAAATAAACTATTCAAATTAGATATTTTTACAGTCATAGTAATGTGGTCATTTTTTTGTGTTGATACTAAGTCAAAGGCTAAATATATATATATATATATATATATATGTGTTCTGTAGACAATGTGGATAAGTATACTGACAACTCATGAAAACTGGAGTCAAATTCCTTGTATGCTGAAACTAATTTAGCAAATCAAGTTTTGATTCTACATCCTGTGGATGATATTTCATCTCCCACTTAACTCCGGAGATGACAGAAGACCGAAGATGTTTATTTAGAGATGAGTGTTTGGAGGTGAGGAAAGAAGCTGACAAATGAACCAACCGAAACATGTACAACTTCTAGTATTGCCGACTTGTGTTTGTTTAATGTCAAATACCAACATGGATACTTGTTCTTTGAGGTTTTGTGCTACTGGCCAGGCTGGATCCAGGGCCCCAGACCCCAAAACCCCAAAGACCGCAAAGCTTCAGATGAAAGTCAACTGTTTGGCAAGTGATTGTTGCTTTGTTTGGGAATACAAGAAAATGTACTTCTTAAACACACTAAACTGGCATTATAACGACCATTATGCAGATTAGAACCTGATCTTGAGACTCTGCATCAAAATCTAGTTTTAAGACCCTAATTATTTCAGTTTATACTGCCCTTACATGAGGTTTATATCTTGATACACCTGGACATTGTGTTACAGGGATCCTCTCTGTGCAGGAATGAGGGTTACTATTGGCCTAGATACTATTTTTTTCTACTGGGGGACTCGCAGGTTAATCTGGCCATGGCTTTAGGATTTAAAATAAGATAGAATTGCACAATAAAAACGTAGGCCATCATCACAACAAAATTGGCAAATTTAAGTCTTGAAAGTGTTGTTTGACTTGGAGTCCCTAATTTTATTGATGATAATTTAGGTTGGCTATTTATTTCATTGGTTTGCTGGTAATAGGATGTCCCCTATATTTACCTGGACTCTTGTATTTTCTTGTATTCTTCCTGTTTTAGACTGTATTTTGACATGTTGTAGTTGTTTTTTGATGTACTGTCCTCCTTCTCTTAATTTATAGTCTATAAACTAAATAATGTATATACTATGTGATGAAACTAAACTACAGACAGGAGGTGTGGCGCCCCCTGGTGGTGAAGTGTTATGCCGACAGGGATTTTCTGCCTTGGTAAAGTAGACGTGGCAGTGACGTCAGTGCCGGAAACTACCCGGATCGGAACTTTAACTCCAGGGTGTTGATTAGTTCAAACCAGAAACGTCGAGGTGCTCCCGAAATATGATGTAATATCGATTCAAGTAAGTAGAAACTGATCGTTTTGGTGTCTTTTAAATAAGATATAACCTCACGTCGTTAGTTTAGATCGAATTTAACAACGGTAGAGCAGGAGACACCGTACGGAAAGCCCGGTTAGCTCTCTGAAGCTAACAGTTAGCTTGTGTGTTAGCCGGTTAGGCCGTGATCAGCTGTGTGTCGTGATGGACGGCCTTTACCCACACAGAGCTGGTCCAGATAAGCATTGTTACCTAATGATGTGTGTTTAACTCACCTGTGGCTTTATTTGTGAGTTGTAACAGTTATATACTGTCTGTTTATTGTGATTTAGTCGATCTCTTAGTTGTTGGTGTCAGAAACCCTGCTGTTAGCTAACAGTACCGACTAACTAACGTAACATCAAATTGTGTTATTTATCAGCTACAATTCAAACTGTCAGCTAACAAGTTGTCTTGACACGTCTTTTCCCCGTTGCTGCAGACATGTGTGTACTTATGCCCATGATGGAAACCCCACCTTGGATGTGAGTTTTTGGGAGGTCTTCCTATTTATTCATCACACCGGACCAGAGGAAAAAGGTGACCCGGTAGTACCGGGTGGTTTCTGCTCTCTAGAGCCGGCTGGTGGCCCTTTACCGACGGCAAGATGACGTGCCGTGACCGGACCCTCGAGTTCCAGTCAGCCTGTAAATCTCTCCAGGGCAGACCGGTACGTTGACTCAACGCAGCACAAACTCGGATCACTTCGTGTAAAATAAGTAATTTGCCCCAACATGTAAATTACAATCACGCTGACTGTAGTTTTTAGTTGCTCAGATGAATTTGTGTTTGGCGACTTTTGCTTTTGGTTCCTTGTTTACGTCTCTCTCTGTCTAGTTTTGGTTCCATATTGCAATAGTCTCTTTGGCTCAAGTGAAGCACACGTAGGTGTTCTTGTTGTCTTCTTTCAGTCGTGTTTTTACTTTAAATCCTGAAGTGGTGACAACATATGATTTCCAATCTCTAAAATAAAGATGAAAGGAAATCAACCAGCTGTGCCGATGTATTGGCAGATATTAGTTATCACAGAGGTACTGATGTCTGTGTTGGCTGATATAAAACAGTATAGAAATGCCAAGATGCGTTTGGGCTAATCTCAGTCTCTTTATCAGACAGAACTGAATGTTCCACTCAGTGCATATTGTGGTCACAGTTCTTTGTCGAAAAAGACAATCCAAGGGGATTCTTATTAATAAACTTGCTCGTTTATGTTATTTGTCAAAATGGCGATATTGGCCAATTTGTGTGTCTCAAATCCTTAAATGTCACCATTGGTATTAACCTCAATGATCCAGTGTCGGATGGACTTTAACCAGAAGTTACCAGTCGACACCATAAACATGTTGGTTAATTCCCTGTCACTTGATCAATTGATTGCTCTTAAATAAATGTTAGTCATATTTTCACAGTTACTCCTCAGCCTCTTATTTTATTGCATCTCTCTCTATGTCTGTTGCAGAATGGCGTCCAGCCCAATAAACCAACCCTCAGCGCACTCAGGCAACGCAGTGACTTCACAGTTATGGCCAAGTAAGTTCCTCATAGTCTGTCTACTGGCGTGTATCACCAGCTCATACATATTTGCTAAATGTACTTGTTATTTTATGGTGTTTTTTTTTTTTTTGGGTGTTGCCTTATTTGCTTTCACATATTATTACCTTCTCATCCTTATTGCATGAAGATTGAAATACATTTTTAGTGGAGAAGCTGGTTCAGGGCTTGTTTGGTGGAGCAGGGAGACACAGAGCACAGAGACAAAATGTATATTATCTTCTTTCCTGTAGGAATGCAAAGATGCATATTAAATAACATGTTGCAGTACTCCTTTTAGTATGTGCATGATAAAGAACGCTACATTTTTGTTTTTGTTTCTTTGTAGGAGAATTGGAAAAGACTTGAGCAATACTTTTGCCAAACTGGAAAAGCTCACTATTTGTAAGTGTTCTTTTAAATGTTATTTTAGCGTAAATCATCTATTTTTGTGTCGTATTGTTAAAAGTGCTGATTCTAAATGCTGTTCTTATAACGTTTTAGTGGCAAAAAGAAAATCTCTATTTGACGACAAGGCCGTGGAGATCGAGGAGCTAACGTACATCATTAAACAAGTGAGTTGAATTGTTAAATTCCCATGAAATGTGGTCGAAACGTGAACATTATTTATAAATAGTGCAGCAACATTTAATCCTGTGTTATCTTGTAAAACTGTACACCCTGTTTTTTTATCTCTGGTGTTTTTAGGACATCAACAGTCTAAACAAACAGATTGCACAGCTGCAGGACTTGGTGAAGTCCCGTGCAGCTCCAGGTGGCCGACACATCCAAACTCACTCTACCACCATAGTGGTGTCATTACAGGTAACTTCAATAAGGTCCAATTCATACTATATTGTATGTGCATTGAGTCCAAGTGCCGAGTGACTTTGCTTTTACTGCCGATGTATTTTTAATTAAAAATATTCTTGATTATCAACATTTTAGTTTTGTTTTCTTGAACCTTTTAATCATGTGCTTTTGTTCATACTCAGTTAAATAGAGGAAAGTGCACATTTTTAAAAACATGTTATAGAAATAAAATAGTGTTGTATCTCATATAAAATGGCTTCAGAAAATGTTTTTAGAATTCTTGTTCACAGATGAATTCCGCTGCACTTTGTTTAACTCTGCTGTGTCTTTTGTTGTCTACAGTCCAAACTGGCTTCAATGTCCAATGACTTCAAGTCAGTCCTAGAAGTCAGAACAGAGGTGAGATGCTTCTATCGTTTATCAAGGCAGACGATACTAAAAGGTTTTGGAAGAGGCACAGTCGTGTTTACCTCCTCCATCATTTCTCCCCTTTTCTGCAGAACCTGAAGCAGCAGCGCAGCAGGAGAGAGCAGTTCTCACAGCCCCCGGTCTCGTCTTCTCCTCTGATGGCCAACAACTTCAGTGAGTCTGTCCACGTCTTAGCGTCACACTTGTTGTCACTCACTAGGATTGTTACTAGGGTCTCGCAGTAAAGTAACGGCACCAGCAAGTAAACACAGCATGATGTTGCAGCTTCGTAAGAGGCGTGTTCACTCTTTACTGATTATTGTTTGTGGGTAAAGTTTAGCCTCAGCCACATTTTGTGCTGATTAAACACTTAACACAGAAGTATCTCATTCAAAAATACTCTCTTAAAGCACAGACGAGGGTGAAAGGTAAGCGTTTCTTACTAACTGGTGTAACCTTAACATGGAGCACAAATGATATCCTGGTCATCTTTTTTTCTTTTTTCTTTTTATTACATTTCCCAATTTAAAAAAAATGAATTATCACCTAACACATTACCTGCTCGTCATCTCTTCATCTAACAAAAAGAGTAATAGAGTGAACACACCTTTTATTGACTATTTGTTTTGGCTTGGAGGCAATAATCGTCATGTCGGGCTCCTGCTCAGTTTACCATTTTTTTTAAACAAACAGCCAAATGTTGTCCTTTAGGGAGCTCAGATGCTTCCTCTGGGGGCGTTTACACTGCCAGTGAAATGTTTATGAACGAGCTTTATTTCAGCGTTTTTGGTAAAACCGCAAACATTGTGCTCACTGTTGATATCTCACAATAAATTATAGGTAACAAATTGATGTGTAAATTAAAATTAAAATGTATTTTATTTTGAAATAACCAGCAACTAATTGGAAATGAGTTTGATTATTATCGCTGTAATTAGCAGACAACAGTCTAGCCGTAACCTTTTAATAATATAGATATTATACTATGATGATTAAAGTGCTTGCCAGAAACAGGTACTTGAATAGAAATCTTTGGAACACTTATGGAAGCAAATTTGCTCATTTAAAAAGTTCTTATTTACCTGTTAATTTAAATGCATCCCGACTGTATGTACAGAAAGATTTTGACTGGCAGTGTACTTTTCTAACAGCTGTTGTAATTGGGAACTGATCAAAGTCCTTGTGAATGATTTATTATTGTATTTGGTCATCTATAATGCAAAAATTAAAAAATATTTTAGGGAGCCGCAAAAAAGGGGCCCAGGAGCCGCATGCAGCTCGTGAGCCGCGCAATGGTTACCAGGGCAATACAACCTCAAATTTAAAAGGTATTTCCCGGGAACGCTTGACTCTCCCAGCGGCTATAAACTAGCTACTGAATGTGCCCGCTGTTCTTTCTGTTTTCCCCCCTCTACCACAGAGGATCTTTGTCTGATCTTGTTCAACATGTGTGTGTGTGTGTGTTTTGCTTGTTGTCTCCCTTCAGAGAGCTCGGTCCTGATGCAGGATGAGTCCAGGAGTATGGGCGACGTAGCCATCGACATGGACTCTCAGACCAATCCCTTGCAACTCCAGCTTATTGATGAGCAGGTAGACTGTTGGTGTAGATTTGTATATCTGTATACATGCAGAGGAATGTGTGCGTTTCATGTGCTGTAATTTGGCCCTTTTTTGAGATCTTGCTTGCTGTGCCGTTGCAGGACTCGTACATCCAGAGCCGTGCAGACACCATGCAGAACATCGAGAGCACCATTGTGGAGCTGGGCTCTATATTCCAACAGCTGGCACACATGGTCAAGGAGCAAGAGGAGACCATCCAGAGGTTAGACGGAGCAAGAATTGGGGGGGGGGGGTCAAGCGAGCGAACGAACGAACAATTATCCCAAAATGTTAAACTACTCTTTTAATAAACAAGCAAAAGGGAATTGGAAACTGAGTAAAGAAATGGTGCTAGAATTTGGGTGGTGACTATCTTAAATGATTTCATGCAGAATTCAGTTGCTTGTGATCAATTCACATTGATATCTTTCATTAAATGGACTCATAGGAATATATATATATATATATATATATAGATAGATAGATAGATATAGATATAGATATAGATATAGATATAGATATATATATATATATATATATATATATATATATATATATAGATATATATATAGATATATAATAAAGGAACTCTGAGTCGGATATATAACTTGTCATTTATCTCCAGAACTGACTGATCTGATAGAAAAGGTCTGATTGTTAAGATAATTAGCATCCGTTGAACCTCCCGTCGTCCTTCTCTCACAGGATCGACGCTAACGTGGAGGACACCCAGCTCAACGTGGAGTCCGCCCACACAGAGATCCTCAAATACTTCCAGTCTGTCTCCTCCAACCGCTGGCTGATGATCAAGATCTTTCTCGTCCTCGTGGTGTTCTTCATCATCTTTGTTGTCTTCTTCGCTTGAAGAAAAGAGAAGCAGCTGAGAGGAGGGGGGGGGGGGGGGGAGCACATCGTATGAGGGGAAGTGAAACTAAAGCTGGACTCGGACGACGTGTCCAGACGACGTATTTGAAGGACAGACTTCACTTTCAAAGTGACACTTTGATGGAGACCCAGGAGCCGCTCAGATTAACACAGACTTTCCAGTTATTCCCAAGCCACGGACTCTTGATCTTAATTCGACAATTCAGTGAAGAATGAAGATGTCGAATTCTGTCCAAATGAAAGAATAAATTATCTTAAATCCCCACTTTGTATAGAGAGAGAGAGAGAGAGAGAGAGAGAGAGCGCAACAAGTTGCTCAGTGTTGTACTTTGACCAATTATTCATAAACATTTAAGCAAAATGGCTATAATTTAATGGTTTGATTCTGCAAACTGTCTTAACTATGGTTTTCTTGTTTACCCCATCTCATCTATTATTATGATTATGATGATTATCATAATTATCATAATGATCATATTATTTCAAAGCCAAACCACAGAACTGGAGTTCATCCTCAGATCATTTTGCTTCTTTACTTACCTGTTATTGAAGAGCATGCTGTGCCCCGTCTTTATCAACAATTCGTCACTTAATTATATTTTATTAAATTCTGTTATGTTTTCAAACTTTATTTGCCAAATGGGTACTCTTATAGAACTGTGACACAAGAGGTTACAGTTGCAGACGGCTGAAGGGACTTCAGCGGCTGTCGTTCAGCGACTGTTTTATATGAAACGCTTTGGTTGTTGGCCTTCAGGCAGGTTGAGAAAGTTTAAACCTTGCACGTTAAGTGCTGCGGAAAGATTTCAGCATATGAGTGAAGTACTCGAAGGATCCAGGTTTGACATCAGAGCTTATGAAGGGGTTCGGCTGGTTGTGAAGCTCAATCAGCCAGATGCCCTGGAAGTGTCTGTTTGGATGCCACTGTTGTAGTTGCTTCCCCTCTTAATCTTTCTAAACGTATCGGATGTTACTATCAATGACCATAGCTTTTTAAAAAGAAAGAGAAAACATTCTTCCTATTTTTTTTCCTCCCTGTCTGTTCTTTTTTAGCCAAATGCCTTGACTTCAGTGTATAAAGTGCAAATAGTGATAACGATGTATTAATAAGAAAGTGCATATTAATAAAATGATAACGGGGTGCTGGCATTCATGGCTGAGATTTTCTTGGGATAAGAGGATTAGTCAGCAGTGATATAATTAGCCATGCTGGGAGGCTAAGATTAGCTAACAGAGGTGTGCTAAGCAGGTGCGGCTTTGTATGACGTATTCAACATATTTACACCAGAAAGACATATTGTACTTATATTTATTTACAGGCCCCACACATATTTACATATAAATATTTAACCTTCTCAACCACAATAAGGTGATAAAGGTCCTTGTATCTTCCGTTCCTTTTGTAGAAAGGCTTCTAGACTTAAAAAATGTAGACATAACTGATATAATTGGGCAAAAATCCAAGAGTCGCATTTAGTCTCAAATGCTACAGAACTGTAAACAAAAAAACATCTTTTGTGTTGGGAAAATGTTTTAAATGCTTAGAAATAATGACAACACTGTATATTTATTTCCCCAAACACATATCATATATTCACAATAAAAAAAGATTAGAGCTGATTCTAGTCATTTCCTGCTTGATGGATACACTATGAGAGTACTCAATGACCGAGCAGGTGATCTGGAGCAGAACTGTGACTGCTGAATATCCCCCAATCTACTGCAAAAAAAACAGCTGTCCTGTCTGTTGCGTAACATGTTCACATTCATAAAACATATATTATTCATCAGCAGCTTTTTGTTTTTAAGGATACCTGAAGCATGTGAAGGTCAGCCACGCAAAAGATTCTACTCAACTAAACCCCATGCAGCACATTTGAGTTATTAACCATGCTAGTAGTGTGGCTATTTGAATCTATATCACAACAAATAAAAGATGGATTGCAGACATTCATGGTCCCCAGACCATGTATCCTCATGACTGTGATGATCCTCTGACATTTCCTCTAACCAACCAGCAGGTTGACGTTTGTGGTTTTGAGGGAGATGACTTGATACATATTGAACGTATTCATGTTCCCCTCAGGATGAATTTTGATTCACTTCCATCCATCTTCTCATTTTGCGCTGTCATCGGATAAAACATTTATTTTGTCCAATTCTTTCGCTTATGACTACGTACCTGCATAACTAATAACATTCCCATCAGCCTCAACTGTACTCTATGTTTAGTGCAAATTAGCAAATGTTAGCACAAGCTAAACTAAGACGGTGAACATGGTAAACAGAATATGACTGTACAGCCTCACAGAGCTGCTTGCACGACTTTAGACTCTCAGTCTTGTTGCTGTCAGCACATACATCCTAAATACATGTTTCAGAATCTTTCAACCAAAACAGCAATGCTTTTGGGATGAATTAGAGACTTCCAGTTCATCAGTAATTAGACAGGTTTCCTGAAAGTGAAGAAATCATTCTAAACTCACTCTGTAGACTTATCTTCTCCTTTTGAAATGATTTGAAACGAGAATAAACTCTCCTCCCCATACTTACATTCAGCTGACCCCTCTCTCTACTTTCCCTCCTTCTCTTACTCCTCATTTTCTCACCCTATCACAACTTCTCTATAGGTCCTGTCCCTCCCACCATCCTCTCTGCATTGTCTCTCCCCTGACTCTCTCACCCCTGGGCACTCTGCTCCACAGGGCTGATCTCTGGCATGCTCCTGCTCCTTCCCTTCCTCGCCCTGGCCTTGATGGCCTCCTCCTCCCTTTCTCCATCCTCCTCCTCGTCGGACCAATCCACCTGCTGCTCCAGATTCCCCCTGGAGCCTCTGGTGTTGCTGCCCCTGAAGAGCTGACCCGAGCGGAACTTGCTGCGGAAGGTAACAAAAGACAGGCTCTTGCTGCGCTGCTGCTTCTCAAAGACGCCGCCGTCTTGCGTCTGCATGTCATCATTTCCGTTCACCTCGTCCATGCACTCGCGGAGCACTGAGCGAAACAGCCGGGGGACCTCGTGAACCTCAGGCTCCATCTGCGACACCAGCCTCCTGAACCTGCAGTGGGAGCGATATGAAATAACACAAGCATTTACAGAGTACTTAAAGACAAAACAAAACAGAAACAAAGGAGAAGGCAGTTGTAGCCTTAGTAATGGAGGTGCCACCGCCACCAGGTGGGCAGTGCAGTCTTTTTAAAGGGGTGCAGAATCCCTCGCTACGCCCCTGTTAGGAAATGAACTGTGATGACACTGGTGCTGAAAGAGGGATAACATAAAACCAGTACAATGTTATTGAATCATAGAAAATTAAAGAGAACTAATTTATTCACAGAATAATCCTTTCATCTTTAAACCTTTGTGATGCAAAAGCGGCAAAAAAAAGAAGGTGTTTGAGCACTGTTTTATATCTCTGGTTGGGATATCAGGTCATGTCATCTCTCAGAGGAAGAGTGGGTCTGGATCTGAGAGTATCAGCCTACTTGCCAACATATAGTTAAGGGTGTTACTGGGATTAGATTGAAACCTTGCAGCTCTTCATCTGTTTCTTCTTCATATTCTATTTTCCAGCCTGTATTTTAAGCTCTTTGTGCAGCTCTTTATCTCTGTGTTTCAGTCTGGCTCACTATTTCAATTTCAGTGACAGTACCCTTTATTGTTTCTTCTATGTCCAACTCTCTCTGTGTCTCCCTGTCTGTCTCACCTGACGATCAGAGGGCCACACTGTGCAGGAGGGACCTTGACACAGAGGTCCTGCAGCTCCAGCAGGTCGTTGGGTGTCAGCTCGTAGGGCTGTGGGGTCGGGGCGGTCGCCAGCCAGCTGTAGTCAGCTGTGGAGGAGGAGCTGCGACGGCGGCGTCGACCCTCCGTCGCCCGCTCCAAACGGATGCGTTCAGTGCGCTTCACCATGGCCCCCAGCTCTAACATCAGAGTATTGGTTACTAACTCCTCAGAGCTGCGCTGGCCGGGCACTTTGGGCTCAAGGGAGAAAACAGCTGACCAAGGAAACATCTGGGACAGAAGGACAGAAGAATAGAAACAGTCATTAACATTTGCAGACCATTATATATAACCTCAGCACTCTGTAGAATCATTTTTTTTACGTTTTGGATACAAATTTTATCAGATGTGGGGACTTAATCATGGCTACTGTAGTTGTTTAGGAATGTAAGCTTCTATAATCACACAGAAATCTCAGAAACACTGTATAACCTTCACGCCAGACAAATCTTATCAGTACAGCTTGTTCAAGTAAAACAGGACTCACATCCATGTGAATAGCAAACAACTAATACAGCTGATGAATACAAACCACGTCTTCTTAGGAAGAATATTATCACTTGTTATTCTCTTGCCCTAAATGCTGTCATGGAAGTTAAATTCTTGTCTTACCGTCATGGAACTGGGTTTACGAAGCTGCAGTGTGTTGTTGTTGGACAGAAATCCACCTGTTGTCTGGTAGAGCCTCTGTTAGCAGCCAAACGTACAGCAGGTCTCCATGAGCTTGTGACATTCAAAAAGGGTAAAACTCCTCGGACTCCAGCTGGTGGCACACAGCTACCTGGCTGCCTTGCTACCTTTGACGGTCCTTGGCAGACAGGGTGTGTACTTCTGTGAGGAGCCCCGTGGACTGTGTGTGTGAGTTTGGGATTGAGAATAAATGTAATCCTGTATTAATAATGAGCGAGTGATGAGAGGAGCTTACCTCACATGAGCGAACACCTGGGCGAGTATGGTGTGTGTGTTGGTGTGTGGGACAATTTAGGTGGGGTGTTTATTTAAAAGCATGGGGCCGGTATCTAATCAGGTTACTCTCATTTAATTTAACTTTAACCAGGTTTTTTTTATAGTTTATTCTCTCAATTTTAAAATTATAAACTGAAGATTTCAGCTCACTCACACAAGTGGGCTGGACAGTGTCTTGCTCAAAGGTACTTTAAACCACTTCCACAGTGTCTGGGCAGTCATGAATTTTTAACCAGCATACTTTCTGGTTTCAAACTGTTATGCCTCTGCCATTACACCCAGCTCAATCCTTGAAAATAACACAGCCTATGTCTCAAAATAGTCTCCCAGTTCTCAGACAATAATCCCTCAGGCACACCTATAATTACCAGACTGTTATGGACAAGATTACACAACTACCCGAGTAATCTCTCTTTCTCATACATAGAAACTCTCTTGTCTGCGCCACTGGCTAGCAAATGGTTTTGTATGTAAGGTAACTGCAGGCTAGTTCCTGGGTTTCTGCACCACTCAGCACTGAGCCTCCAAATCCCAGATTACATTCAAATCCAGAGCCTACCTGGAAGAATGAGTGACTATAATGACTATTATAATCTAATTACAGTTGCCTGCAGTGGATGGATGCCGTAACTGCTGTAAATACACAGGAACTGTAAGTGATCAACAGTGTTTACTGACTAATTGTATTTGATTATTAAAAATACTAAAATTCTGCACAATAGCTACAATCATCATAAAAACTCATTAAAGGATTATATCCATTGTGTTCCTCGAACATCCAACAAACAACACAAAACATGACACCAGCCAAAAACATATGCAGAGTCACTAAGCTTACAAACCACCTTTTAAAGGGCAATTCTGAAGAATTGATCCACTTTAGACTTGTAGAAAATAAATTACACTGTGCTGCAGCAGAGTAGATGAATCTGCATTTATTCATTTTACACACATCAGACCCTTAAAATGAAACAGTATATATTTTATAATACTATCTAAAGTGGAATCACTGTCTTTTATCAGAGAAACCATGTTTCATAAACACAATGGCACCATTTTGTTTCACTATTTTAAAAGTTGGCGCCATAGTCAAAGTGACCTGGAACATGTACAGCTGTCCTGTCTAAAAAAAGGCTTTTCTGGTTAAAAATATAATCCCTAGATTCACCTTAGAAAGAATTGACTCCGATACATATCGGTGAAGTCACTTAGTTACACTGCACTTCTTTTACAAATACAGAGGATCTTTCAAAGGTGAACTGATGATATAGTGCTTATTTTTTTAAAGAGCCTTACTGAGAGACTGTTAGACTTAAGTTTTAGCTTAATGAATCATTAGTAAAGCACAATCATCTGGAAAAATGTCACTAGATAATTCTCACTTAAAATTATTCATATACATTCAAAAGACAACAGGACCCTGAGGGACTTTACACTCAATACTTCAGATAATGTTTTGTTTACTGCAAAAAATTATTTTAGATTTTTTACATGGCTACATATGTAGGAATTTGGTTTGGCCTCCATGCTCAAGGGCCACCAACATGTACCTTTTAATTGTGATGGGTAATTCCTTCCTTGGCCAGTCACTTTTTCTAGAGTATGGTTTGTGAGCTGCACTGTCTGCTCATATCCTAATTGCAATGGTAATAAAACATATGTATTAAGTTAACAGTATATGAATCACATTTGCCGATTCCTTTCTTCACAATGAGCTACCTCATCATCAATATGTGCAGTATGTGTGTGAGGGTGTGTAACTGTAGGATTTATATCATCTCTGAGTGTGTGTGTGTGTGTGTGTGTGTGTGTGTGTGTGTGTGTGTGTGTATGTGTGTTTCCGATCAAGAGAAACTTGATACCTTCTCTCAGACAGAGATCTCTTCAGCGTCTCTGATACGGCACAGACACTCTAAAGTAGGTTAATAGAGGAAAAGTAGATTAATAAATGTCAGTGTCCCCGTCAAGACGCTGTGTCTTGGTCAATTCCATTCATTATTTATGTGGTGAGACCAGTGAAGCATGAGCTATAATGCTACTGGTGGCCCAGCACCATTTGTTTAAATGGTTGTATAAATAATGATGTATTAAGTACATTTTGTACAGTATCTTTAAAATCATACACCACATTCCTATTGCCAAAAGTGATCATTTTTGTCTATGCCACCAAAATCGCAGTGGGATCAAAACATTTGTCAACGGCATGCAAATTTCTGTGTGAAATTTATTGTTGAATTTGTTACCTGGTAGTTGAAAAACAACTACTGCTGGAAACATGGAGGGATTAACCCCAAGGGGGAAAATGAGGTGCATGGGTCCCTATGAAGTCCCATTGCCTTCCACTCTCTGTTCACAATTATGTTAAGTATTTCTATTCTGAAACATTTAATAGCTCCAAGTTTGATGTGTGTTGATTTGAATAGACACAACATGTATGCACAGTATCAGCAGTGATAAATGAATGAAACCAGATTTTCACTCTGGGAAACTCACCAAGACATTCCTTTAATGTATGGTAATAAAGCATATCTGCCTTAAGGCTCTATCAGTTCATGAGTGGTGCTTATTCCCACACCAAAGATAATTATAGATAATCAAAGTATTGTTAAACACTGACTGTAAATAAATTGTTGTGGACCTTTGAAATAGTTTGACAAAACAAAAACACAAAATCTTAAATTTAGGTCCATTTACCAGTTTGTCCAGAGGCGGTTTCAGACAGACAACTCCACCACAGTGGAAAAAAAGGTGAGTGTCCCTGTAGTTAATTGTTTTTTTCATTTACGATCAACTACTTGTCACTCTGAGAACCTGGGGCGTTTGGGGGCCCAAAGGTCTGGGAGCCAAAAGCAGCTTTCAGCTCTGTCAGGTTGGTAATCTGGTCCTTGGCTATTTCATTGCACACATTATTGAAAGTATCAGATCATTCAGGCTGTTGTAAATACCGTTCACACATCTGACCGCCAGAGGTCCTCAGTAGTTCATATACCGCCGCGAGGACTTTTCCCCAAAACATTCCCGTGCTACGTCACTAGCCCCCACCCCCTCCTCGTGCCACAACGACTCTGTTGGCTTGTCAGCTGCGTGAGACGCGCGCGGCATCTTGTATCAGATATGAAAACTGTCAGCTAACGTCAGTCGTTAGCTTCGGTTCCGTTCAAAGCGACAGTTCGTCCCGTTGTGTAACGGTAGTGAAGAAGATCTGGAGGCCGGTGTTACTTTTAAACGACGCTATCAGAGTACCGCCACCGGGTCTGTGTGGTTCTCCCCGCCGGCTGTGCGCCCTTTGTATACTCTCTAAAGTGAGAGGTAAGTCTAGTGTGTGGTTAGCTAGTAGCATCAGTGCTAGGTTAACGCTAGTTGTCAGTGACTGACCACTGAAGCACCGACAGTCTGTGTCTATCAGTCACGGTACGGGTTGTGTGAGCGTTGACATTATTTCACTGGCGGTGGTCAGGATGGATGTTACGTTTAAATTCAACTTTTTTTTGGGAAGTTGTCAGTTGTCTTTTGTTGTGGTTGAACCTCGTGATCACACGATGGTAAGAGAACAGGCCACGGTTCAACCCCTGGATCCCTGTCTCCTCCTCTACTAAACTAAACCTTAGCGAAACTAAACCTTAGCCAGATTAGCTAGATTCTGTCTTTAGTTTGCTTAAACATGAGAAGCCAAAGCTGCCACCTTATAGTTATGGAGGTGACAGATCCCCTTAAAGGCAATAGTGTCAGGTAGATTGTATTCTTAAACAGACATGTTTTAAGGTTTAAACTAATCCACTGATGTTTACATCTTGAACAATATCACACAGCTTTTGTCTTTTATTATGTGAACTTTTTGGATTTTGCTAGTTTTAGTGCCTAGTTTCTAATATCTCAGATATTAGAAACTAACCTGTCTCTACCATCTTTATTAAAGATTGTATTTAGGCATTTTGCCTTTTTTATTTGAAACTTTATAGTAGATTATCAGGAAATAAGGGATGTTGCAAGTACATAGTATGTGTCTTAGACAACTAAGCTAGCTACTAAGCTAGCTAGCTGCCTCCTTGATAAGGACGTGAACTGTGATAACACTAATGTCAACAATGGAAATCACTCCAAGAATTCATTATTTTTTCGCTGACAGAGTCAGATATGCTTGATTTTATTTATATGATTATTATAGGGTAATATACAGGATTTGTTGCTTTTCTTTCTGTTAACTCTTAGTAAATTGCTTAATTTATCAGAACTATAAAATAAGCAATTTGAGGTTCCCCAGGCTCTGGGAAAATTGTGACAGTAATCTTTTTTTTTTTTTTTTTTTTTTTTTTTTTACTGTTTTCTGATGTGTTATAGCCTAAACTATGAATTGATGAATAATGAAAATGGTTTATAGATTAATCTGTGATAACAATAGTTGACAGTGGCAGCTCGAAACCAAATGCAGCTTGTTAACCAGCATCATAAATGCAAGGCTTCGATTAAATTAAATCACACACTCACTTGGAAGAAGTCCTTCCACAAAAGTGCTATTGTACAGTCTCTGTAGCCACTCCAGGGGCCACCAATTCTTGGTGTTAACCCCTAGTCTATAAAATGTGCTAGTGCAGTAAATGCAGTGTTTGCAGATTTAACTTGAAAACACTGCATTGCAACATTTCCAGTTTGTAAGTACGCATATAACTGTTGTAGCTGTTGAAGTTTGAGAGAGAAGGAATTTATTTTTTCACTTGAGGAGCTCTTGGAACATTGCAGGCGGTCTGTGTTGGAAAACACTGAGTCACAGCTGCCCAGCGGTGACAACCAGTGTCTTCCTGAGGGATCAGAGCCGTAGCAACATAACATATTCAAGTCAGGACTCACAGCCACAGGCACAGATGATTGAAACATGTTTAGATACATGTGGTGTGGATTGAATCCTCTGTCACAACACTAATTGACAAAGAGCTCCCTGCACCTCACTTAGGCCTGTACTTCCTCTTTCTTTCAGACTGTGTGTGTGTGTTGCTGGTTTCATCACTCCATGGCTCCAGGAACTGTCTGACTCTGGATCTGTCAAGCCGGAATAAGACAGGTCAGCTAGCAGGGTTTCTCATGGACGCATGCATTTGAATACAAATGGCCAACCCAAGTCATCAGAAACCAAGTGCCTTTTGAACAGAAAGGAACTCTTTTCTGTCCAGAAGTAAAACTTGACCAGTATTTGATTATTTTTTTTGTGGTGTCAGGCCCAGGTAGAGAGAGATGAGTTGGGCAGAGGAGGACTGGACGGTGGGGCTGTCTGGACGGGTTCAGCAAAAGGTGAAGGAGCTGCAGGTCCATCAGGAGCGACTGTCCAGAGAGAACAAGCAGAAACAGCTGCAACTAGACAACATCCACACGAGCCTCGAAAAACAGACCGTCAAGGTACAAGCAGGCAGCCATGTTGAGAGCCACATCCAAGTCTTCAATTCAATACAACACTATCGTCATCTGGTATTTTCATACCAAATCCTGAAATATGTACTGTACCTCTCCCTCTTCTCTTTCTCCTCCTCTTTGTCCCTGTCCAGTATGAGGAGGTCCGTGGGGAGCTCCAGTATCTGCAGAGAGAGCTCCAGGGGGTTCGAGAGGAGGCCAAGGCAGCGGTGACCGGCAGCGAGCGCCTGACCCAGGAGCTCCAGACTAAGCAGGCCCAAGTATGCTCTCTGGAGGGCCAGGTAGACGCTGCTCGCACCCTCAACAACAAACTCACCCTTGAAATCAAAAGGTTAGGACCAGTGAAATGACATTCAGTCATGAAGCTGTAATCATTCTTATTGGGTTAATGGTGCAATATTATGAGACAAATTAGGTTTCTCTCTCTCTCTCTCTCTCTCTCTCTCTCTCTCTCTCTCTCTCTCTCTCTCTCTCTCTCTCTCTCTCTCTCTCTCTCTCTCTCTCTCTCTCTCTCAGGCTGGAGGCAGAGCTAGAGAAGCTGCAGAACAGCAGCAGATCCTCAGACACTACGTTGTTTTCTACACCCTGCTGGAATACAACATCACCCTGGGAACACAGTGGTACGGTCCTGTTTTTATCCTCTCTTTCATTAATGGACTGAATAATGTGGAAAATGAAACTGAAAACTCCCAAATGAGCAGAGAGGTTATAAATACACTCCCTTAGCTCCCGTCCTCTCCAAACCCTTCACTCTCTGAGGACTGTTGTATTTATCTTTCCTCTCATGTCAGTAAACCATTTAGGTCTTCACTGACGTTGTTATGTTCAGCTTTTGTGATTAGCTTTAGGAACCAAGTCCAATCACTATGCTGTGTTTTTGCCCTGTAGGGAATAGAAAGGAGGAGAAGCCAGGTTATAGAGATGAAGGACAGAGCCGGGCACTTCATATTCGAGTAAGTACCAGCATGTTTTTGTGCAGACCTATGCAATGGCTTGTTCAAGACTGATGTGGGGTTTTAGGTTGAAGCTGTTTGATTTGATTATTCAGTTTTTCTTATTGTCAACAAATTCCAAGGGAATTCCAGTAGTTTCTACTGAGGACAGAAATCTTTAAAACGGTCTTATATATATATATATATATATATATATATATATATATATATATATATATATATATATATATATATATATATATATATATACACATACATACACAGTTTCATTCTTTAAAAAAACGCTCATTCATTTTCTTAAACAGCGGTGCAGTGTAGTTTTTATCAAATGTCACTCAAACAGGAGTAAAGAGTGTGTTTGTTAGGGACTATTGTCAGTTCTAGATTAAGGCTGGGCAGTAATTCAATATGATAATTTTTTGTCTTTCATTGGAATTATATTGGGATGATATCATATATCAAAATATTGTACTTAGTCTAAAGTGATAATAATAAGCACAAACTATTTTCAATTTCTCAGAAGATCTGAATTGATCAGAATTTTGCTTATGGTAATAGCCCAGTGTAATTGTTTTAAGATCAAAAAGAAAGAAAAGATCAAAATTGATATCAGTAAAATGCAGTTTAAGTGAAGGAACTTTAACCCTGTTGTTTGTAAATTATTCTTTCTAGTTAGACATCCTGTTCACATTCTCCTCTTTCTTTCTTTTCTCCTCCCTTTTGCAGCGGCTCCCGTTCTCTGAAGTTGACTCAGCCTCGTCACCACGACACCAACACAAGAACACGCCCCAACGCCACCCATCCGACCAATCGGACATCTTCTCCACTCCCTCGGCTGCCTTTCCGTGGGAACAGGATAACTCGAGGCCAGCAGCCAGGAGACCGTCCCCGAGCTCTCCCCAGACACCCTGCACGGATGTCATCGGTCAAGGCCAGTCGGAGACGAGGGTTTGTGGAAAGGAGAAGGACCACCGGACAGAGACAGACGGTGAGTAATGCCATATGGTCACGACTGGATGTCGCCCATTTATAGTTGCAAATACAAACATACAGCTCAACACGGCAGCATGTCTCCTACATAGTTAATTAAGCTATCTGGATAGCTAACTAAGACCAGGACACATGTTGTCTTTGTGAGACAATCCCTTGATTTCTTTTGGGAGTTTGTCCCCCTCTCCAGAGGCCACAGCAGCAACAGCTCAGTCACAGCTGGCCTCAAATTCATTCTGAGAGATGGAGAGCAAAGTCTGGTCAGAATGACTTACTGTTGACTATTGCTAATAAGCCAAAGTGTAATTTTGGAAGGCTGGTGTTACTTTATATTTTTGTTATTGTTTATTGTCACACATCCCGTGAAAAGAGAAAAAAAAACAACAATAATGTTATTCAAACAGAAGCAATTAGCGCATGTGTTTGGGCTAAATATACTACAATGCATCAATTTTCATTTTTAGTAGTTTTTGTACAATAAAAATAATAATAATAAGAATGGTCTTTGGCGACAAAGTCAATACTTGTTGGTAGGATCAGTTCATTGCTTATGAATGTGATTCCATAAAGTTAAGAAATGGCTAAAATGTTCATATTTACATCAAGGCTAATTCCCACTGATGCTTTTCTTCAGCTCTGATGGGACTGCCTCAACAAATCTCATGTACTCTGTATAACCTCAACACTTGTTACATAAGACTTGTGTAGAAATCACTGGCTCAGCCGGAGACTCCGCCCCCAGGCCAGCTCCATGATGTACACTGGCTCTTAGTACGCTTACTAATTGTGAGATAACGCTCCTCTTTCTCTCTGTTACACTCCATTCAGATGTTTGTTCAGAGGAGGAAGGGGACTGTTCAATGTGAAACAATAAATGCTTCTTCTAGCTGCTGGGACACAGAGGGGGAGGGAGCAGTGTTTACTTATGGTGTGCTTTTCACTGGCTGTTTGCTGTTGTGTTCTTTTATTGCGCTCTTCTCTACTGTAATCTCTGAAGTCACACATACTTTAAACACGTTGCAGGATTTTATTCAGATTTGCTTGTTAAATGTAAATCGTAGAAAACAACAGTAGGTTATTTTTTAGATTAGTGGTACATTAAATTGTGATTAATTTGAAAGAGACACTTAAAACGTTGAACAGTATTGTAAAATAAAGGAAAAAGATACAGGACAACATATTGGACAGACGTTGATTTCATCCGCAGGCTTTGTGAACGTGTCATACAGTTACAACAGCTGTGCTGATCAATGAGTCTGTATGGATCGACCCCATTAGTGAAGACTCCAGCTGTGTGTTGTTGACTGTTGGTGGTCAGTTGTAAGAAAACAAGGTGTTCTTGCTGATAATGTCGAGGCTCATTTTGAGGGAAGAATTCTTATAAATATGTGTTGTCCAGCACTTCTCCTCCCCTGTTGTCTCTCTGTGGCTTCTCCACCCACTCGTTCACCTTTCCTCTATTTAAAGTTGAAATCCTTCTAACTCTGGCATTCAAATGTTTTCATGACTCTGATTTCCCTCAAATATTTTGATTAACACAATGTAATCAATATTTTGTCAGTGATGCAAACTGTGTATCATTTTAGTAAATGAGATAAAACTTTTACTAACACTGGTATGGTTCCTTAAGGCCTTAAAAGATATTTTTAAATTGACTTGGTGGTGTTCCTAAAAGGTGTTCATGGGAGCGTATTAACCGGTATGTCTCTGTGTGTCTGGTCCATCCAGCAGCATCTTTAACAGACGCGTGGAGTCGTGTCACTGCTCTGGAGGAGGAGCTGTGTGCGAAGGCCGCGGCGCTGAAGTCTATCCAGAGCGAGATGGTGCAAAGCCAGAAGGAGCTCGGGACCAGAGAGCTCAGCCTTCAGAAGGCCCGTGATGAGCTCAGCCTGGCACACACACGCATGGCCCAGGAGAGTGAGCGGGTAAAAACACCCACTATCACACCACTGGTGGTACTACTACTGAAAACACATGTGTTTCATACAGCTGCTAATGTGCTGTATTTTCCCAAATGGGTGTCGCCCTCATTTGGTCACACATTTCTCTTTGACTTTCCTGAAAATAACAAACGCGTTGGGATATATTTTACATGTTACACAATCCGTTATTATCGGGTACTTTGGAATGAGCGCTCTGGAAAAACAGTGTCCTTGTTCTGCTCTGAGCTGTACAACAATCCAGCTGATATTTTGTGAAATCTAACCATTTTGCAAAGCCATGGAGAGACTGGGAGGGGCTGACAATTGTCTCATTTAAGAGTATCTATGCTAAGTTCTCACAGTGTTGGTGCTTTCCTTGTGTTAGAATGTCAAATGCAGATCCCTAGTTAGCACCAGAAGATAAAAAGATAGAAAGTTGCCTTGTTGTCATTTTAAAGAGAGCATGTTGTGTGTGTTTGTGTGGCAGGCGTCAGGAGCTGAGCAAAAGCTGAAGCAGCTACAGGAAGAGCTGAAGTGTCAGAGGCAAAACACGGAGAGCATCCGACTGCAACACCAACAACGCTCAAAGGAGCTGGAGAAACAACACCAGAGGGTGAGACGGGTGATGTGGACAGATTAAGAGAAGTAAAAGAAGATGCTTGGAGAAATGGCTAAAGGAAGCAAGAGAACATTTCAGATTTTTGTCCAACCAGCTTTTTGTTTCATTCAACTCTTGTAAAAAAGGTATTTGTTCCACATTACAATTGAGGATAGTGGCTCAGATTTGTGTGTGTGTGTGTGTGTGTGTGTGTGTGTGTGTGTGTGTGTGTGTGTCCCCAGGATGTGACGGAGCTTCAGAAGGAGAGGCAGAGTCTGGAGAAGCAGCATCAGCAGGAGGTGAATAAGCTCAACGTGGAGCTCCAGCAGGCCAGGACGCTCCACAACGCCCTGCAGGCCCAGGCTGACAAGGTAAACATACACACAACGTACATACATATAGGCATGAACAAGCCACTAATATGTTTTTTCATACAAATACATTCACCAAGATAAAGCCTTTAATTCAGATCTGTATGAACATTGGAGGAATATGTACATATTGTTTATATTTTGGTTCATAAGTCTGCTCTGTCTTTTCAGCTATTCCCCTTTTCTCTTCCTTGCTTCCTCGTCTCTATTCCTTCTCCTCTTCTTCCTCTCTCTTTTTCTTGGTACTTGTATTACTTAAAGAAAAGGTCCACACACTGTTCTCTTTTGTTCTCCCACACTTGCTTCTTACCCTTGTTGTTTTCTCTCACTCTCTGTTTCACTCTCTTGCCCTCTTGTGTTTCTGTTTCCTTTTTTTGTTTCCACCCGCTGTCCTCTCCGCTTCGTCCTCTTCTCGGTTTCTCCCCAGTGGAAAGGTTGAGCAGCGAAGGTAATGACTGTGTGTCGAATGCTTTTGGTTATGGGAGCGTGTAACAAACTCATATCTCGTGTGTGAGAAATGGTTAAAAAGTTCATAGTAAGCGAGGCGTGAAGGCATGGCTGCGGGATGAAGGTAGATGGAAGATTTGTCTGAAGGTGTGTTGAGGCAAGCTGCATGACTGAAGAGATGGAGGAATGTGTTTGTGCTTGAAGACGTGGTGTTGTAATTCTTTATTCTTTTCATTTGGATTTCCTTTATGTGAAGGAATGCTGTGGTAGTTCTTTTTTTATCAGTAGATCCTTTGCTTTCAGACATGGTGTGAACAATGAGCATTCATTCTACTAACGCTGTAAGCCCTTTATAAACCACACAGATGTTATCTTGTTTTATCTGACAAGGCTACGGAGAGTAAACACACAGTAGAGGCACAGCTTGTGTCCAATCAAATCACACATTCAACCGCTGATAGTGCATATCTTGATTTACACAGCTCTTTATGGAATTTGTGTTTTCCAAGTTTGCAAATGCATGGAGTTTCAGTCATGACTAACCAACAGAACTCAAGGTTTGAAAGATTCTCTTTTAGATGTTTGATAGCAGTTAATGAACTGATTAAAGCCTTGTCAGAACATTATACAACAGCCTTGTGTTTCCTAAGGAACATTTGCATAAGTTGTCCCAAAAAACTGGAGAAAGCAGTAATTTCCAAGAAGATCGCCAACACGGAAAACTCAAAATGATCAGCTGATTTGATTTGTGAGTAGATATAATGTATGAGCTGTTAAGGTGTGGCAGGAAGTAAGTAAAAGTAGATTATACAGTCCGTGCTACGTCTCTCATTAGTAATGAACTCCATCCTGAGAGAAGTAGTTAAACTGGTTACACTACATATGACAGGAACTTATGTCACTAGATTTCTTGGCTAACTTAGAATTGGGTCAATCAATGATGAACAAAGCCCATATCAGTGTCTAATAATGACATCCACAAAAACCTTCTGTAAAATGTATCTTTTAAAAGTCAAAAAGTTGAGGAAAGTAACTCATTTGTTGGATTAGTAATGTAATGTGATTAATAAAACTGGATCAGTAGTGATCTTATACAGCACTCTACGATAACTCTACCTTAAACACTGTTCACGTGGATCAGCACTGGTGGGAAGCCGATCAGCCTGTTAAGTCTTCCTCACTTTCCCCACAGAGATCCCCACTATTGACATTAGACACAGCTTATGCCCGTTATTGATCACTGATTCCTCTCCTGCTTCCTGTTCCCTTCACTGCTCCTGATTCCTGCGCCTACAACTACAGACATTAATTTATTATTTTACCTCCTACTTTCACCTTTTTCTTATGTCTTTTCCCTCCAGTCTTGTTTAATTTAATTTCCCTTTTTAATCAGCTACTGAGTCCTAATATCCTGTATCAGCTTTCTCTACAGAAGCAGGAGTTGAACAAGGAGCTGGACACTCTGAAAGAGAAACTAAAGTGGACGGAGGGACAGCTGCAGGAGAGCCAGAAGAAAGAGTCACAGACACAAGCCAAACTGACGGTAACACACGCGCACACACACACACACACACACACACACACACACACACACACACACACACACAGACAGATGCTAGTGATGGTCCTGAGTCTAGTGAGTCAGTGTCTCACTTTAATTATTCATTAGCTGAGGCTGGGCAGTAGATGTATAATGAACTCCATACATTTTTAAACAACATCTTAATGTGCCATATGTCAGTCTAAGATGAGTGAATAAATTATAAATAAGTTACTAAATTAATTACTAAATAAGTAAATTGTGGCTTCTTCAATCATCCAGGTGCTGCATTATTATGTTATAATAAAGGTTTAGCATTGGAGAGCATAACAGGTTCACAGAGCTAAACAGGTGAGTTATCTGATATTGATTTCTTAAATGGCCTCTCTTGCCCGTCACCTTGGCAAGAATCATACAAACATATCCTACTGAACTCGAAAAAGCCCAGCTGTACTATAACTAACACTGAATCTGGATGGTGAACTGTTAAACTTGCACACAAGAGCAGAATTAGACCAAAGCTGGGTACAGTTGCATTTCAACCCTCCGGAGTAGTTTGTTTGTGGTAGTTCATTACATGTATACCAGCTTGCAACATCAGCATTAATCCGTAGCTTGCTTATCTGTGGTTTGTGGCTATTGTGACACTATGATTTTAAGTAGCTGTAAATACATAGTTCTTACAAAGTTATTGCTTATCTGGAAGTCCTGCTGCACAAACACAAACATCTCAGGTATATATCAAAATTAGACCTTTACACTTGTATATAGTTATTAGGGTCTTAGTTTTAAACTGATCAGGGGAAATTAAGGATGTCCCATCACACACATACATCTGTTAGACATATTGTAAAGAGGCTCTTTGTAGAGACAAATATTTCAAAAGGCTGTCTCAAAACAGCTGGATGCAATCCATCTTATTTGTGTGGTGTATTATTTACTTTTTTTACTCCCCCATTAGGAAGCTCTGCGTGAGGCTGAGGGTGTGGCAGTGAGTCTGGAGCAGAGCAGGAAGAGAGAGAGAGCTCTGGAGGAGGAGGGGAGGAGACTGGCAGAGGAGCAAGCTGACGCCCTTCGTCTCCTCAAAGAACTGCAGGGTGAGGAGCGAGCTGTGTGTAGGAGAGAGGACAAAGCCGTGACGTGTATCAGTAATGGGATACGTCCACTGGGAGGTCAAGTAGTCAGGAGTTTGTAGGGATTCGGTGTCTTGCTAAAAGTCACCAAAGCGAGCAAATACATGATGATTAATTAGAATTTTATAAAGGGATTATGGACATTAAGTATTTTAGTGGACGAGTCCTAATGAGTGCTTGACATTGATGGATTCTACAATACATGCCGTGTCAATTCTCCTCTAATGCAAAACTCTCTAATCCCAGTGCTGCCCCCTGCTGGTCATTAATACGCCATCCACTTTCTCAAATCAAAACAAAAGTAACTATGTATGCGAGTAATGCATTAAAAATAGAGATAAGCTCTGATTTTTGTATTTCTTTCCTTTTAACTTCAGAGCAAAAAGCTGTCCCAGCAGCCCCTCTACAACCTGTCCAGTTTTGCCCTGTTGGGCAGAGTTTCTCCCCTCAACCTTCTTACGCTCTTCATTCTCGACCATCAACTCACACCAAGAGGCCCAGTGACACCGCCCTAGCCGAGCAGAGGAGGGACGAGGACGAGGATGTGGATAAGAGAAGGGCAGAGATCGCAGCATCTTACCCGTCTGACAGAGAGCCAGGAGAAGGCATCGACTCCGAACACATCACGGACCTTATCTCCTCAGACTCTGAGTGTTTCCAAAGGGGAAATGAGGCGATCGAGAGTGACAGCTCTGGGACAAACAAGCAGTCCACATCTGATCAAGGGCTCTCTACTTCCTCTCATTCTGCTGCTGGTACACCCACCAACGCCTCTATGGGTTGTGATCGTTGCAAGGGCTCTGAAGACCTCAAGAGGGAGAACGCCACGCTGCGCTCAGAGCTTCATGATGCACGTGAAGAACTGCAGAAAAGACTTGAGGACTTGGAAGCCCAACGACGGGCAGAGACGGAAGCCAGGACCCGGCTGAAACAACTCAGCCGCAAACGTGCCAGCCAGGCTGTGGAGAAGGACGACCAGGACAAGGAATGGAAGGCACAGCTGGAGAGTGAGAGGGCTGAGACAGAGAGGTTGAGGACGGCCATGGCTGCTTTGGAGACAGAGATGGCGAGAGGAAGGGAGGAAAGAGACGAAAGGGAGAGAGAGGAGCGGGAGGAGGAGAAGAACAAAGCGCTACAAGACCGGGAGAGTGAAATGATAGAGCTTAATATCCAGCTAAAGAAACAGCTAGCGGAGGTGAAAGCCCAGCTGGCTTTAGAAAAAGAAGAGCAAAAGAGAGAGGAAGAGGAGAGGAACCGAATAAACAACACAGACGTGGATGTAAAGAAAGAGTTGAGAACAAATTTGGAAGAACTTAAAGCTGAATTGGAAGAACTGAAGCGCAGTAGAGAAGAAGACTCACTGGAAGAGGAGAAACTCTCATTGGCCAACAGCCCGCTGACATACCTGACCCTCCATGATGATGAGCTCAACTCCAACATCGGTCGCTGCGACAACAAGCTCCTCCCCTCACCAGAGCAGCACCTCCTCTTCTGCCAGTCCACCAACCAACGCAACATGCTTGTATCTCAGGCCACAGCCGATCTAGTCCAGGAAGAGCGAACCGTGATAGATCCTGAACCCTCACCTCCGTCAGATGAGCAACAAACGGGTGTAGTCGCCACTGACATGGAAGACGACAGACAGAACTATCTGGGAGGGTCTCCCCTGTCCGACCACAGGAGGCCACTTTCTGACATCCAGAAGGTTGAGCCTGTCTCCTCAGATCTGACAAAAGAGGTGGAGCGCCTGCAAGAGGAGAACACAAAGGAGACAGAACGTGCCAACCAGTACCAGGTTAAACTGGAGGCCCTGCAGAGCCAGGTTAGTAATGGTGGATCTACAGTTCAGTGCATTCAGTTTGTCCAGCCCACAGTAGTACAATTTATATTAGAAAAGATACAAAGAAAAGTATTTTATATACTAAATCAACACTTTTGAAAAAAATAACTGTGATTAGTTTGGCTGACAGTTCAATTGTGTTATGAATTGCGATATTAGAGGGAGTGATAATGTTTACATTCTTATTTTCAATGAAAAAACATTAAAATGAGTTACGTGAGAATATTGCGGGAATCTGTTTTCTTAAGCCTGTAGAATATAATGTGAAGGCCAGGAAATCTCTGCTGCACGACAATATTTAATTTAAAATGGTAGTTTAACATGCATTCCGCCTCCTGACCATATTGTAATTTTGATAAAGTTTTGCTTCATTGTTTAGACCTACTTTGATTGCGAGTAGTCGGCTCTATCAAAAAAGGTGATGTAGAATGATAATGTTTATTATGAAAGACGTTTTGAAAGAAGCCACTCAGGGCCGCTGTAGAGTAGCTACTACTACTCTGCTTGTTACCAGTTCATCTTCAACATTTTCTCTCTTCTTCTGTCCTTTTTATTTTCTTCTCAGGTGACACGTCAGACTGAGCAGCTCACCACGGCCTTTGAGAAGCAGAGTCGGCACATCTCCGGTCTTCTATGTGAGCTACACGAGAAGGAGAGTGCCCTCCTCATCCAGGGAGAGGAACTGCAGCGCTACAAGCAAGAGCTGGATGCACACAAGGAAGAGGAGGAGACAAGAAGAGAGGAGATGATGGTCAAGGAGGTGGAGGATGGAGAACTGAAAGAAGAGGAGACACTAGATGAGAGGTCTGAGGAGATCTCAGGGCTGCAGTCAAACCTCACTACAAACTCACTAGCAGACAGTGACTATTATGCACAAAGAGGTCAACTAGAGATTGTGACTAATGCTGAAAGACCAACAGCTATTAGTGACGAATCAGACGATGAAGCCTTATGGACTGGGGAACAGCATCCAGGCTCTCAGGACGAGACTCAGAGTAACCAGAGTAACCATGACTCTGCTTGTTTGATGGGTGAGTGTAGTCAAGATGGAGGTACAGCAGACATGGTCGCAGAACTGCTCGCCCTCCGACAGGAGAATGAGCTACTGAAACGAGTAATAGAGGGCTTGAGTGTCTCAGGCACCACGACCTCAGCATTACACACTGACAGTGAAAAACAAGAAGACCAAGTCAAGCAAAGCCAAAACACAGGAAATGCGTCTCTGTCCTGCTTAGCGGAGCAGAGGTCATTAAGTGCGCCGGATAATATCACCGCTGACGCACAGCAGCCACTGCTTCGGGATGTGAAGAGGAAGAAAGATGAAGGAGGGTTAGGAATGGAAGATTGGAGGAGTACAAAGGCTGAAGAAGAGCTGGAGGCGGAGTCTGAGCTTCAGATCAACCGCCTACAGCAGCAGGTAGTGACAGCATGTGACCTCTTAATACCACAACAATGGCGTGACTGTTACTGAAGATGAGGGACAGAAATAGTTTCAAATAATCACATACACAGGGAAATGAAATATATAATGAATAAACTATGAAATGTATAGATGTTCCCACTTTTTGAGTTACAGTTATATTATTCTTATGTTTTACCTATGTTGAGTTTTATTTGGTTTGATTCCGTCTGACCTGTCTTTCCCCTCCTGTCCAGGTGGAGGAGCTCCAGACGAGGTTTTGCGCTCTCTCTGCAGAGACCAAGCAGCAGGCCGAGGAGCTTGTTGTGTGGAGACTGGCCTCCCAACCAGCCCCAACGTTTCACCAGTTCCTTCCCAACACAGACAACCAGTCTGAGACCCAGGACCAGATCTCTGCAGCCACACAGTCCAGTGAGATGCCCCAGAGCCAGGCTCTGGCTGTGACGGTTCAGGTTCAGGCACCTTACCTGGGTGTTCAGGAGAGCCCTGGCATTGTGACAGTCGTCAGAGAAGATGAGTTGTTCCTCTCCTGCTCCTCCAACAAACTGCAGGGCCGCATGTTGTTCTCCAGGTAACACTCTAAAGAAGCAGAGGAAAATATGCCATTAACTTGCATTTGAAGCTTGTGTTAAATGCATATATGTAAGGTGTTTATGTTAGATGTAAAGCAAACACAATGTATGTCTGTCTGTAGGTTTCTGTCGTCTTCTTTTCTGTTTGCTTTGAATTAACTTTTTTGTTCTTGTTTTACCAAAAGACTTCAGAACAGCAACTTGAACCCTGAACCAAAGAGTCTCGATCCCTCGAAAAAGACTGCTACTCTTCAGGAATGTAATCAGATTGTCCAGGTGATTTGTTTTTAATCACTCATTTGTATACCAGACCATTATGTGTGCTTTATGCTCGTTTATGTCAAGGTTTTTTGGTAGAAATCCCTCACTAGTTATATATAATTGCAGTCCATTTTGAATGAGTTCAGACTGAAGTAGTTTTTCTAGTGAATCTTAATTTTACAAGTCCGTAATGTCCTAAGAATTTCCTCAGAAGTTTTTGGGAAATAACTGTAATTTGTTGCAAATTATACTGTAAATAGAGAGATTGAATATACATAACCCAGAGTATACAGTTCAACATGTATGGAGAATAATGTTTTCAGTAGTGAATGAATGATTGTGTTTAGACAAAACTGTTCTTTCATGGAAATTACTATTTTCCATATAATTAGTACCGAATTACACATTTATTTCCAAGAAGCTTCTTATTAGGTTATTAGGAAAAACTCAAAACACCTGCCTGTCCTCAGTACCTCCTCAGAAAAATGCTTTAGTTCACAGTTTTGACTTTGTTCACGTGTAAGTTTAGGCCTTTAATCGCTATGTGTTTCTCTTGACTCAGGAATCTGAAAAAGAAAACCATGAGATCACCCTCATGCACCCGTTAAACACCTGTCAAACACACCACAAAGAGAAGAGAGACACCGAAGTTATCCAGATGTTATCTGAGAAAGCTGGTCAACCACATGCCACCAAAGATTCCACCAAAGTCTCGAGACCAAAGCCGACCAAATCAGCTGAGTGTTACACAGGGACTCCTGAGGCTGTGTCTAATGCCTCCAGACCCACCGATGAAGTAACAACAACACATGACTCCTTCGACAAAGATGTCCGGACAGACGTGAGATGTGTCAGCAGTCAAACGGAGGAGAGTCTGTATCCTCGCAGCGCTCCAACAACCGCTGACCTCCGCTGTGCGTACACACAGACTGAGGAGGAAGATGAAGAAGAGTCAGTGGACCCCCCTCCCGTCTCCTCTGTCCCATCACCTGAAGGCGCTAATTTACGAGACAGAGTGTTGTTTTCGGGTTCCTTCCCCATCCCGGCTGATCCGGCCCGTCTGGCTGAGAGAATCCGCCGCAACAGAACGCAGCTGTCAGCCGCCTTTGACGACACCGAGTATGAACCCTACGGACTGCCGGAAGTTGTCATGAAAGGTATCTTTTTCTATCTCAATACTGGGAGCATAGATGTGAAGATGATTGTTAATCTTAATGAGGGTCTGATTGGTTGAGTATCATTAATAGCGTTCGTGGGTGCAGTCCCTAAATATCTGAATCTTGTTTGTGACTTTTCTGACCCTGTGACAAAGTTCCTGCCGTTGGTGATGCTCTTTATTTTTGTACTTTCACACTCTGTTCCACATCTGCTTACCCTTTATCCTCTGTCTTCACCTCTCCCCGCCCTGCAGGATTTGCAGACATCCCCAGTGGTCCCTCGTGTCCCTACATTGTGAGAAGAGGTTTGTTAGGGACAACTGTCGTACCTGTCCCTCAGAAAGACCAGAGACAGGAGGAGGAGACGGATTAAGGCTCAGCTACAGGTAACCTCCAGAGACACTGGTGTAGATTTTTTTGTCTGAAGAATTAAGAAATTTAAAAGGCATGTTGAGTACAAATGTAACTTTACATACATTTTCTGAAACAAACCAGAACCTGAAGCTTGTTTGTCCTGATACACATCTTTAAAAAGTTGAGATTCTTGTATTGCTACACTAGATCCTTTCATTTAGGATAAGGAAACTGCTAAAATTTCGACACTATCGAGACAAAAGTATCGTCTTACATTGGCATGTTTTTTTTGTACACTGGTTGTCTACAGATCTGGTGGAAAGAAGCGATCACTGTGGCTCGACGATGAACCTCCGTGATGGACGACAGCAGCTTTGCGGGGACGCTCCAGTCACCAGCAACCTGAAGCCCTTCAGACCTTCAAACAAACACAAGACCAGTGTGACAAGTGCTGCTCTCATGCATGGACTTCTGTTTGTGTGTGCAGGTAACTGGGCCTGCACTGGCAGAATAAACACTTCCAATGTGGACCTAAAACGTCTTAATGGTCACTAGTTTATCCTCTAATTGCTGCTGGAGACTTTGCTGTCCATCATCTGTCACTGCACTAACACCTGTGTGTATATATACACCTGTATATTTAGGTACAGAAGTAGTGATTTAGTGATGTGTGTTTGTATTTATTTGAAGTTTACAAAGGGACTGTTTAGTTTGAAGTGTCTCAGCATTAGCGTAGGGTCTAGCTTCAGCCTGCTGTGAATGAAACGGTGCCTAGGTGATGCTTTTCTAAACAAGTGCTTATCAAGATAAGTTTGACTTGTTTTTTCCAAAAGCGTGAAGCCAAGAGAGGCCTGTTGTGAAAATGGGATCTGTATATTTTCTTTTTTTTTTAAATCCCAGACGAGAATTATTTATGGACACTCGAATGTGTTTTGGTAGACGGCTGGTGTTTACAAAAAAAATGTGTGAACGCACAGAAAGAGTGTGTGTGTGTGTGAGAGACGTTAGCTGTGAATAAGGACATGCGTGTCCTCGTCTTGACGTTACTGTTTGTATATGTGTGTATGTGGGGGGGGGGGGGGGGGGGGTGAGCACATGTCTATGACTCAGTGTAACCTGTGTTTCCGCTCCATGTATGGTGAAACACTGCGCTCCCTCTGTCCTGCTGCTGCTGCTGCTGCTGCTGGGCTCCTCTGTCTCACACTAACGAGCACTCAGTGGTTGAATTGACTAAAAACAAATCATTTGAAGCTTTATTTTTATTAGCAGAGCATACAGATAAATCTAGTTGCTTTATTATATTTAATCGGATATAATTTATTTGAGTGATTTGACTATTTTTGATAGATTTTGGTTCTTGCACATGTGTTACTGTGACCACAGTAGCCCACATGTATGTACACTGTAGATTTTGTAGATACATCTGGAGTTGACGTACTGTAACTGTTATGTCCTATAATGGAGGATCGGACCACTTTGTTTGCCTAAAAGATTTATCCAGTTAGTTAAGGGAAAGTTTCATATTTTTTTTCAATGTACTTGCTTCATAGAAAGAGTGACATGTCGTTGTAGAGGCTGACATCAAACTGGAGCAGTCTTGAGCTTAGGCCTGGTCACACCAGATTGTGGTACAGCTAAATATTTTGTGTAGAAGTTTGGTAACGTAGTGACTATACTCGCAGGTTTAGTTGGAGTTTTGAGCCAGTCATCAACTTTAGCTAAGTTTAGCTCGGTCGTTATTCGCTAATGGGACGATAAGTTTATTCAAAAGGCGTATTTATGTCATCGAGTCTTGTCTGATAACTGTCTGCAAACCACAGTGGAGTTTAAATATTTGTGAGTAGCTGCATCACAGCCACTAATCAGTGTTTACTTACTGAGTTCTGATGGAGGAATACTAACACGAAGAGGGATTTTCATACTCAAAGGAGCAACTAACTTGAGTCTCATAACTGGGTTTTGTCGCTGATTTAAAAACACTGAAATGGCTTTAAGAAAGTTTACTTTCAACACATTTTATTAATATGTGAGCATTGTTTTGACACAGACTTGAAAAAAAATGCGAACCTATTCTTTAAAGTCTTTCAGTAGACTATTTTAGTTTTTTGACATATGTGTTGAAAGTGTGGAGTGATTTCTTTTTTTATGTTTACATTTTATTTAGTGGTAGAGTCGCTCTCTTCTGGCCTTGACTTGTTGACTCGGCCAGAACAGAGTGGACTGTCGTGACTCGATGCCATCGCCTTTCATTTCCCATGTTGCCCCCCTCCAACACACACACACACACACACACACACACACACACACACACACACACACACACACACACACACACACACACACACACACACACTTCCCCTCCCTTTCAGCTGCCTTCATATCTCTGGGATCTGTAGTCTTTCGGCAGTGACGGCCTCACTGTGTATTTGTTGCCTTGTTTTAGACACTTTCATGTGCATTTTTTTTTCTGTGTTGTGTTTGCAGCTACAATAAAAGGCTTGCTCATAACTTCACCGTTGTCTCTCGTGGATTTATTTGTCTTTGAGTCAGAGATGCTAGGCTGTTTACTTTCCACCTCATGATTTCACATTAGAGTTGTTTGCTGCTGCTGGACATTTGAGTGTGAAGGAGCGCCGTGGTCCAATGAGGAGAGCCTCGGAGTGTTTAAGTGGAATATCTTGCTAAATCACATAAGTATTTCCGCAATTACCAAAGTCCTCTCCCTTTGCCTCTCGGTCATGAACACATTGTTGAGAAGGTGCTGAAAGCTTTAAAGAAGGATCAAAGAATTAAAGAGGCGATGGAAGAGTCGGGCTTTCCTATCTTAACAGTCTGTTTTATTTTCATGATGAAAATCCTCCTCAAGCGCTAGAAAAATTGTGTGCACGATAAGTCTGGCTTTGAAGAAACAAGTGTCTCTTTTTACTTCCCAAAAAAAGACAGAGGTTGGAAAAGCGAGGATTTAGAGGGCTAAGCCCCCCCACGTCCAGCTCAGGAAACTCCGAGGCCCTCTGCTCTTCCTCTGCAGTGACGGCACTTAATCACACTTGCTGCGCTGTAATGAACTTCACATGCCTTGTCCCTTTCTTCTCCTCCTCTTCCTCCCCCATCTGGTCCTCCTACGATCTGCTCTCCTCTGTCACAGTGATGTAGGGTCACGAGAATGGGGAAACACCTTCCAAGGAGAAAACACACATGCACTTTCACAACACACACACACACACACACACAGACACACACTCACACAGAGCTCCTCGCTGAGCGCCGAATGGTGAGAGAACACTTGGATAGCAACATTCTCCAAACTGAAGGTAAGACATGCAAAGCTTCTTTTTTTTTTCTGGTGGGTTACTGAGAGTTTTAAGTGTTTTTTGGTTAGTTGTTTATTGTCACTTTTGAAGCAGAAATGTGTATTTTTTGATGATGTATGCATGTATGGCTTATGCCTTTTCTCCAAAATATTTTTTTTCTTTTTAATTCTAAGTTACCAAGTATAGTAGCAGGCTGTCACACTGATTTAAAAAGAGATGATCAATCCCCTGCTCCAACATTCCTGCCAATATACATTCTCTGATCCCTGACACAGACAGCACAGTAATTTAAGTGCAACATTTAGAAAGAAACGTAGCTTAAAACTATACTTTAAGATTCTGACATCTGTGTTTTTAGGAGCGTGGCTGCATTTGATAAGCATTTAATTGAAAATATAGTTGTTTTTTTTGTTTGTTTTACAGCCTCAGATGAAAATGTCAGCTAGTTTATCTTTTTCTATGCGACCTCTGTAGCACAAAGAGTCCTATCATTATTGTTGAGGATCATTCTTTCCCAGAGCATAAAACCACAGAACCGAAAGTTGTAACCTGTGATCTCTCTCTGACGTCAGTGTTGGCTCACTGAAAAGAGGCAAATCCTTCGGCGGGTAATTACATCTATAGAAGCTTTATTTTCTCCCATCACTGCAAATTCTTAAGTTGTATTCATCTCTGGAGGGTTGTCGGCACAGATAAAGATGTGGGACTTTTCTTCTTTCACATTCACAAACAGGCCTCTTATTGTTGAACTGGTTTACTGTAGAAACCGTACAGTCGTAAAAATCCAGGGGCATTATTCACAAACATTCTGAGACTCCCCCCAGAGAGCTCCTAACTTAGCCTCAACATTTCTGGCAAGGAGTCCTAGCTTAGGAGGGATGAAGGAAATTTCTCCGAGCAGCGAGGAAAGGACAGAAACTTTTTCCTTCGTGAGGAGGTATGAAGCATTCTTTTAGAGAGGTGTGATTGGTTGTTCCCCCCAAAAAAAGAACGACGAGGAGTTTCTTTGGGATGAGAATGTACAGTGAAATCAATAGGCCTCTGTGGATACGAAACCAGTAGCTTTAATTTACATTTACTTTACTTCATAGTGGTTTGGAGCCTCACAGATCTCACTTATGTATCTACAAATATGATATTATAAATAATCTGACCTTAATCGAACCAAACTGTAGAGAAGTGTTGACGTGGTAAACCTTTCTTTTGTCACAAACTGAGTTCACACGTTGATGGTGACAAAATATAGAAATGACCTTAAAACATTATTATTGCATCATATAAGGAAATAGTTCAGATATATTTTTTTTTATATTAGCTATGCAAAAACAAATGTACAATCCTTTTGTTTGCCAAAAAGTATCCACAGACTAAGAAATACAGCATGTAATCCTAGTAAAAAATATTTTGTATGTTTTTTCCAAATATGACCGTTAACCGAGCGAGTAACCACGTTGAGAAGCATGTTTTGCGGCTGCTTTTATTCTTATCTTAGTTTCTATAGTTTATCCCACTTTGGTCAGATTTGTCTTGCACACCTGGATTATATGCGGACCTAAGAATAGAAAGAATGTACATCTTCAACCAGCCCCGTGCTTCTTTTCAAACAGCTCACCTCATGATTTATTTCCTCACCTGCCTCCACTGTTTAACTTAAGATTAGATCACCGCCCGTCAGCCACAGTTCTGCTCTTTCTAAGCCCCTCTCACTTAGTATCTTAGCAAAATATCAAAATATGCCAGCGCAGGTTTAGACAGTGATAATAACTAATAATGTCTGTCAGTGTTGAAGCCAGGGGCAGAGAGCGAGACGGTCCGCACAAACCAAAGCCAACAGTCCATTAGTGCAGAATGCTGACAGTCGGCTGGGAAATGTCAGAACATTGTGATGGTGGAGACGACCAGGGCTTACCCAGAGCAAGAAGCCCTCTAAACCCTAGTGTGTGTGTGTGTGTGTGTGTGTGTGTGTGTGTGTGTGTGTGTGTGTGTGTGTGTGTGTGTGTGTGTGTGTGTGTGTGTGTGTGTGTGTGTGTCAAAAGTAAACACAGTTCAAAGAAAACATTAGAAGCCAAATGAGGATAAGCGATAAAGATGTTTTCGATTAATGTCGAGATGTATGTTTGGAGTTTTGGCAGAGTGTAATCATTTGAGAGACCGATGGCAGGGCGGCCTGGAGTGTGTCAGTCCCTCCCTGGTTATTATGACAAAGTCTCTACAGTGGGAACACTTACTCAATGCCACTCGTACCCTTGCTCAAACTAAGAGAGAAACGGGTAAATGTGCCAACTTAAAGCGGTTCTGTTCATCTACACTCAAACCTACGTTTACACTTTTACGTGCATGTGTTTGTTTCTGCAGTTCGTTGTGCTTAAGTCTTCAAGTGGCATAAAGGAGAAGGAAATGGACCCACAATCCTTCGCTCCTGAACGTTGACGACAGGAGAACCAGAGAGAAAGCAAAGCAGAGCAGAGACACAGAGGAAAGAGGAGATTTCTCTGTCACCTGATTTGTGGAGCTAATGGGATGAGCTCCTGACGTCAGTGACTTAAGGTACTGTTATAATCTGTTTTATGTTTTATAAAACATTCTTTATCATAAAAGTGAGTTTAAAAGAGTCCACGAAGAATAGTTTCTTTCAATATTACAATATTGCTGCATTTTTTTATGTGATCCCAATGGAATGCGAGGGTCTAATACCGCGTTCATGTGATTTGAATGTGGTCAGATCAGTATCATAATGAATGAATGCACACAAGGATTCACACATGTATTTCGGGATTTACATATTTTTCTTCCACAAAAATATTTTTGAATGCACACAAAAGTTGTTAGTGTTGTGTATAAATGTAAAACACAATTGTATTTCTAATGCAAACACAAATAAGATTAAATAAATGTAATAGAAATCCACAAATAGAACCTGAGCACAACATAAGACTGGATGCGCTAATGTGATTGTCTGAGTATATATATATATTAACCATAAATTTATGATCCTTTAAATACATATATTAGTGGATTTCTATTGATTTATTTAAAACAAGAAATATTTGTATGTGTTGTATGCTTATTTATTTTTGTGGAGTCATTTATATATATTATTCTTAAAATACATTGTGAATCATTCTGTGTGTATTATGATACTAATCTGACTCCATAGATTAGGGTTGGACGGTAGAGATGAGAAAGATGTCAAGGCGGTTGTACGATTACTGAGTTGATCTTGTGAGGATTTAAATTCTTAGCTCTGACATCATATCCATTAAATGTGGGTTCAATCATTTAAGAGTAACACACACACACACACACACACATATCTGGTTACAGGTCTTGAGGGAGTGCTTCTGCATATGTGAACAGGTTGTATGAAACCTTTTTGTGTCTCCAGAGAGACCTGTGTGAAGATTGGTAAATTGCCTCAAATGATGTCACTTGAGTCACTGTGGGTTGGGGGTGAAGACTAGAAGTTTGAAAATTACCAAAATCTAGTGGTGTAGAGTCAGAAACAAGTGAGCTTACCCGACCTTCTGTGCTGCCCCTGACTAGCAGCTACTAGCACAACAAACTGAATCTGACTGAACATATTCTCATGTTGCATTATGGGAGCCAGTTTTTGAACACAGAAGAATTTGTGGAATAAAAAAAGACGATATCTCTGATTCTACTGCATTGATTTTAAACTGTCCACAGACAGTGTTTCAGCAGTGCAATAATAAATCAGCAGAGTTCCTTTTTAAGTGCCAAGTCAGATACATCAGAGCTTTCAGAGAGCAATTACAACTTGGACATTGACATGACGGCATCACAGTAAAAGACAATATCAAACTGCATTGTGTAATGTTCAGAAATTTCTCAAACAGAGAGGAAGAAGGCCATAGTGGAGAAGAAGGCCACTGAGGAGAAGAAGCAGCAGCCCCCCCCCTTTGCACTCTTTGTTCCATCAGCAAGCAGGGCAGGAGTCAGCAGGTCCAGGTTGAAATCAAAAGTATTTAATATTGTTAACAGAAGCCAAAACAATCACAAACCAAATTACACTATCGATAGTCAAATATTTCAAGAAATATGAGACCCCGTTCATACCACAGGACAGATAGATGTATCTGCCCCATGGTACGAAGGAAGTCTGATTCTCTCAGGGGACAAACAGCTCCTTTGCCCCCCCAGAGTTACATTCCTCAACCTATCGATCAGCTCCACGATTGGCTGAAGTCCAATCAGCTTCTCCTTGGATCCTGACCCATTGTCCTGGGCAGACACCTCAGTGAACTACCCTCCTCCCCCGCAGATTGACACCTTCTGACATTCCTCAAACCCCCATCACAGACTCAATATACATTCAATGACCACACTCCTTGGTTTAACACTTCCCAAGTAACCAAACTGTGACACATAATATCCAGCACTAGGAATGCTTTAAAACTTAAAATTCCTCACAATTGTGGGAAATGTAGTTTCCCAGTGTGGGCTTGAACCATACAAAAGGGCTAAAGAGACCGGGTTCCTCGGCTTCTGCTGCTTCACTTTTGACCATCATTTCTTTTGTGAGCTCATAGCTTCTAATGGAGGAGTACAAAAACAGGTTTCTGGAGCACTCCTTCAACACCACTGTACACCACCTACTGTAAGATGTGTAGAAGTGTACTTTACACTTTGTCAGCTCGTAACTTCTGACTTTTCCTGTCAGTGACTCTTTGGGTTGACGCACAGATATATAAATAAAGGTAGTTATTGTGTGTCAGCCTTCCACGAACACTTGTGTTGCTTGCTTATTTCCGTGCTCACATATACAGTGTTCTAAAGGAACTTCCTGTTTATGGCCAGCTGTGCCCCGGTGTATCCTGACTGAGAGCCTGGCCTCTGAGCTCTGACCCCCCAGGGGGGGTCAACGGGGAGAAAATGCGGTGTACCACCCTCTTGGCCCTGCTGATTGGGGTCATGCTGTACCTGGTGATGGGAGCGCTTGTTTTTGGAACCCTGGAGCTCCCCGAGGAGAGTTTGGCATACAAAGACCTTCTCGATACCAAGAACACTTTCCTTGATAATAACTCCTGTGTCACCGAGCTGGACTTCTACAAGCTTGTGAAGGTATCAATGGACACACTAAGCGCACTCTCATCACGTAATCCCACTCACACTAACTGTAAACACAACCACAGCTTTAAGATTTGTTTTTAACCACAGAGATAAAGTATTTATTTAGCTTTTCTGTTTTTGCTCTTTCTGATTAAACTTGAGACACAACACACGTGTCTATTTTTAATGTTCATCACTGATAGTTAAAGCAGGTTTATTTCAGTAAGTCAGGCTTAGTTTCAGAAGATTCTGGGCTGCACTTGCTAATCTGAAATTGTTTTCAATCTTTGCACAATATTCAATTCAAAATATGAGTTTGCACTGCAGTTAATATAATATTTAAAAAGAATTAATAGTAAGTATAAAAGTCAGCTAAAAAAGCGGCAACTTTTTGTTTTTCTTCTTTCCCTTCCCATTGATCATCTTGCGACCCTTCAAGGAGGCCCAACCCCAGTTTGGAACCATTGCACTAAAGCTAACCTGATATAAAGAAAACTAAATTCCATCTACTACCATCCTTTTGCATTGATGCATTGGATTTTTTAAAGATAATTGTACTGGTACTTGCACATATGTAGAGGATATAACCTGTGTTGTAAGTTAAGTATGGCGAGTAAATGACATACCTCACCTGCAGGTAGTGGTGTCTGCGGTGGAGTCGGGACTCGATGTGAACAACCTTTCTGCCAACTTCACCTCCCGCTGGGACCTGGCCTCAGCCTTCTTCTTCTGTGGTACCATCATTACCACCATAGGTACAGTATACTAAGATACTTATGGTATTTTTCACATTCTGTTCTATGACTTTTTTTGACATAATATGCTATGACTTTTTTATGACTTACTGACATACTATACGTAGACTTTTTCATTACTTTTTTGAAATACTATAATCTGTATTTCCGACATACTTTACTATGACTTTTGTATTACTTTTTTTGACATACTATACGATGACTTTTTTCGACATGCTATACCAGTGGTTTTCAACCTTTTCTGAGCCGCGGTACATTTTTTACTTTAAAAAGATCCCTTGGCACATCAACAACCAAAAAAGTTACAAAAGGACACCTTTTAGCATAATACAACAAATATGCCGACAATTTAATGACAAGTCTCTCAATTTGTTGGTCCTTACTCAGTGTGAAACCTGGGCCTATTTAGATGAACACAAAGCTGACTTTTGTCCAGGGCCCAGTTCAGAGTCAGCATTTTTCTTTTCAAATATTTCTCCATCACTGTTCGTCTCACTGCAACGTCTCCCGCACATCATTTAATTCTACTGTTTTAAATGAACAAGGTCATCCTGCTGCCACCCACTGGCATGGAAGAGTATTTCATTACTTAGCCAGTCACTGTGTTGCAGGATCAGATGCTCAACAATGGCAAATTATTTGCAGCAACTAAATAATATTTCTTTGGACCGATTAAGTGAAATTGGAC
Source organism: Cebidichthys violaceus (assembly GCF_023349555.1). Lineage (NCBI taxonomy): Eukaryota > Metazoa > Chordata > Actinopteri > Perciformes > Stichaeidae > Cebidichthys > Cebidichthys violaceus. Next base: position 18,632,664 of record NW_027176372.1, on the reverse strand, counting down.
ATTTTCCCACGGCACACCTGACGATCTCTCACGGCCCACTGATGTACTATGACTTTTTTATGACTTTTTTCGACATGCTATACTATGACTTTTATGACTTTGACATCATACTGAGACTTATTTTGATATTCTTGACTATGACTTTTTTGACACACTGCTGTGATTTTTTTGTCCTTGGACACACTGTACTATGACTTTCTTAGACATATATTACTTTTTTATGACTTTTTTGACATACTATACTATGATTTATTTCGACATAGTCTGCCTTGACTTTTTTATTACTTGATATTTTTCATGACATTTACAATTCATTTAACATATTTGACATAATTTAATATTACTTTGAAAGTATTCTATGCCTTTTCTATGGTTTTGTTCATGAAATACTAAAGTGTGACTTTTTACATTTAAATTTTTTTGACATACTATGCTATGACATTTTACTGTACATATTTATCTTCTGTTTTTCATTCCTCTTTATTCTTCTTTGATACTAGCCATCTAAAATCCATGTGCAATGAACTCTACCTCATGTTAGTCCAAAAGACATCTCAGAATTGTGTCTCAGGTCTGTTGTAAATTGAAGTTGGTGATACAAAAGGAGTCTTCATAGAACTCGCATGCATATTAACTTTAATTGAAGGTCCTTTTTTTAAACTTTCTAACAGGTTTTGGCAACTTGTCTCCTCTGACGTGGTACGGCCAGTTGTTCTGTGTGTGCTACGCCCTGGTGGGGATCCCCATGTTTGGCATACTGCTGGCTGGAGTGGGTGACCACATGGGCACAGTGCTGCGGAGAGCTGTGGCAAAGATTGAGACCCTCTTCCTGGTGAGAATGGTCTGTTCTGCCCAGGAACCAAACTGCAGTTAGATTTACACCTCGTGTGAATCACAGCTTCAAACCTCCTTTTTTTTTGTTGCAGTGAATAATCTGTGATTTTCTGGTTAAGAACCAAGCTAGAACCCACTACCTGGATGTGAACCACTGCTACTGGTGTTAATTCATATTCCTGTTGTCATGAAAGAAGTGATTTTCAATTTGCTTGATTGTTTTAAAGTAAAGAACAATGTAGAAATGCTAAATAAAGTAGCTAAAAGTAGCTGCTGCAAACAGTCTCTGCAAGTGATAATTTGGTTATTTGCATGCTGTCAGCACTGGCAAATTTCAGCTTCTCTGTGATTACACATACTGTAACTGCAGCCCTGAGCAGGTAAACAAGAGCCTTGCTCAAGGGCACCATGTCAGTGGTAGCTGAGAAAAAGGACGTATTTCACTTGAAAATAAATGGTAAAGAAAGAAAACTGCTATCACATACAAATACTCAGTTGTCATACTTACATTAAAAATAGATGAATGGTACTGAGGAAATGATTCAGCATTAATTGACTTTTATCTGAAAGAGAAATGATTGTCACACTATTTCATATAAAAAAAGTTGGCATTTGATCTGAAACAGTAAAACAATTACCAGTTAAAATAAAACTTCTAAGTCAATCAACTTGTTTTCTGTGGTCGATCACAGTCATTCATTAAGTATTCATTACCATTCATTCTGCCTCTGTATTTCCCGCTATCCTTCTCTCTCTCAGAAGCGTAAGGTCAGGCCGACCACTGTACGTGTGATCTCAGCGGTTCTCTCCATCCTGATTGGTTGTCTGATCTTCCTCGCCGTGCCTACAGTTGTGTTTCAGAAAGTGGAGAACTGGTCATTTCTGGAGTCGCTCTACTTTGTGGTCATCACTCTCACCACTGTTGGCTTTGGAGACTACGTACCAGGTACTGACACACACACACACACACACACACACACACACACACACACACACACACACACACACACACACGCAATACACAGCAAGTTACACGCAACCTCATGTCTTACTTCAAACAGTGCAGTTCAAATTTCTATACCCAAAATGGAAGAGATGTGCAAAAGCTGTGTGCAATAATGCAAGCATGACTTAAGGTGTCCCAAGCAAAAAAGGTTGAGACACTGGTCTGGTGGATAGAGCAATTACCCCTCACCCAGGTCACCCATGTTAATGACACATCTCGCTCTCTGCTCCAGGACTGCTCCGTATCAGACTCTAACTTCTGATTATTGTGACGGGGCAACAGAAAGGCGACTGCTGCATCTCTGGGGACCATGGCCTCACACTAAAACTCCACTTTCTCTGTGTCCAGGTGGTCGTGAGGTCGGCTGGTTCTTCAAGCCTCTGGTGTGGTTGTGGATAGTGTTTGGTCTCGCCTACTTTGCCTCCATCCTCACCATGATAGGCAACTGGCTGAAAGTGCTGTCTAAGAGGACCCGCGCAGAGGTGAGCGAAATATGATACTAGAGAGCCAGTAATGTACACCAAGAGAAGAGGAGCAGCACTTAATCCTGGTTAGAGGTTCATCTTTTTCCCCATCTCCTGCTCTATCTCTCAGATGGAGGAGTTGAGGGCCCACGCTACAGACTGGACTCAGAATATTCAGAACATGTCCATGGACTTCCGCATCCCAAACCCTCTGGAGTTCAACGACCCTTTCCTCCTGCAGCGCCGGCGCTGGAAACGCAGTGAGCGTCGACGCATGCGACGGGGAGCCCAGGGCACTCTGGGATACTTGGCTCGAGGAGGATCTGAGAATGGACACCTGCCGAACCGCTGGGCCGGCCTGTCCAGCTCCATGAGCCGGCTGGAGGCCCATTCGTCTCTTGAGAGGGCGTTGGTGGCCAAGTCCAGGCAAAGGGTCAGTGCCGCTGGAGGTGGAACGGTCCCGAGGGTGGTGCCTGCGTTGAGAGTTGACCCCACTGTGGGTCTGCAGGTGGAGGGCAGGCCGTTTCTTCCCCTGCTGGCCCGCTCATTCTCCCTCCCTGTGGCACACTCCACCTTAGAGCTGGACTCAGCAGGTGCAGCCATGCAAGGAGGATCCCTCTCTGGATCTGAGTCTCCTTTTGACTCCAGATCAGACGTTTCCTCAGTCTCCTCGTCCCTCTTGGCGCTCCACAAGCTCCAGCCCTACTGTACAGTCAGCAACATGGAGGAGGGAGGAGCGAGAGTCGCATACATGAACACAGCACGAGAGAAAGACAAACTGATTCTAGCAGAGAAATGTGTATCTGTAGCCAAAACTAACCACAGACGCAGTCCTGCTCCTGGTTTGCACCCTCGCTTCTCCCCTCTTCCTCCTTCTCGCCACCCAATCCAGCTTCCCTCCCCTCCCCTCCACGCTGCCTCCTCACCCAGCTGCCAGCTGCTGGATTTCTTCGGAGAGAATCTGGCGTACATCGATGAGTCCTCAGACACGCTGAGCGACCGCGCCCAGCCAGGAGCAAGCGAGGAGAGGAGGAGACGGCCACGAAAGCCAAAGAGGAGGAGCATGAGGAAGCAGCTGTCAAACAAGTGGAGCCCCTTGCAGGTGAGGAGGCCCAGCAGTGATATGCGGCCACCGTCAAATCCCCCCACACCACCTCCAGAGAACCAGACAGGTTCAGGTCCGTCACTCTGACAGCCAACACACTCACGACATGGTGCCAAAGTCAAGGTGTGACAGAACTTATTAGTCCTAAAGCTGTGGGTTCAGCTCTATGACTTGACACTTTGACCAAGTAGAATATACAGTGCAACATGCAATTCTAACCATCATAAATAAAGCTGATGTTTCAGGAGATTTTTTGTATTTAAGGCTAGCCTCACAAAGTCATTACTTCGTTATCTGAGGAGGTATAAACTTCTACAACACTTGGAGATTTTTTACCTTGGAAGTAGGTGAAATTGTGCCAGAAACACCTTTCTACTTAGTGATCTGACAAAGCTCCATGAAAATTTGTTCGGGACACGAAATCCTTAATAGGGGCTGTACAATAGATGATTGGCAACAGACATGAGGATGAGAAGACATGAACCAAACATACTCCAGACTGAATGACCGTATCATTCACTGGGCTCTACAACAAGACTCTACAGCCATGCAAGCAACGTTGGGTGACTTCACCGAGATAATTTCCATCATCTGATTATAACTGTGACTTATTTGTTCCAACAACTGAGCTCAATTTTGCGGCGTACACATGATATCTTTATTAATCGAGCAAGTCCCAGTGAGCTCCGATAAACCTCCACGCGCTCGTCTTAACGGGCACTGAGGCAAATGCCAGAAATATGTCACACAAGTGTGGCCGTTAGGACCTTTCAATTAATTCTAGATGTGAGAACAAAATTTCATGGCAATGCAATCAGCCGTTGTGGAGATACGGTTCCTCCCAGGCATCTGGGAACCATGAATGCTTGTTTCATGGCAATCCATCCAGAAGTTGTTGAGACATCTCAGTCTGGACTAAAATGGTGGATTGAACGACTTTGCCAGGTTGCACCTACATTTTCCAAAATACATCTAAAGGGAGCGATAAAGAGGCCTTTCAAACGAGGGACTCATGCATCCTTTTAAAATCTACCACACCTTGTGTGTAAACAGTTGGTCACAAGTCTCAGAGGTTATAAGAGGTTATGAGTCACATCATTATTCTGACATCATTACACATATTTATCTCCTTTGGTAATCTGTCTTTCCGCTTCTGAGCTCAATCGATTCTCGGCAGACATATTCACAATTAACTCTCAGATTTATGTTGGCTTCGTGAGACAAACTCTTGGCTACTTGACTAATAGCTTCAAATTCAGAGCAGGGTTTTGGAACCAATCACAATTTTTTACCTTTTTATGGAAAACAACATTAAAAGGGAAGAAGACCAGGGGACAAACGCACAAGAGTTTTTAACACAGTAAATGCATTTTTTTTTTTTTTTTAAAGTGTGACATCATCTACAAATAAAATTCATCACAAGACACAATGCGTCCTGGGTGGCTTACCACCTCGGCTAAAAACATTCCCGGGGAAAAACCCTGCAGGGTGGAGAACCTAAACCATCACAACAGCACATTATCATCAAAGCAAAGCATCAGACCAGTGTCACTGTGTGACGCCGTCACACGAGGCTACGAGTTGTTTGAGGGATGAAGCAGGTAACTAACAACTGCTGGTTCCTGAAACTGCTCCTGAATGTTTTAAGTGCTTCGTATTACTTCCGTGCTCTGTACACCATGATAAGCATCTTTGTGTGCTGGTGTTGGATATAAGTGTTCAGGGCTATTAAAGCAACACTAAGGTTACTTTTAAGGTTTGTGGTGTTTATCAAGTTTAATATCAAGATTCCATACATCACTGATGGTTCTGCTTGTGACCACTTTTCCTCTTGGTTGATACTGTTTGTTTAATTATTTTTAAAGACTAAAGCCCTTTGCCACATAAATAGCTGTGTCGGTTTTGAGCTTGTTTATACACCCTTTCAGTACGATGCTATTGGTCCTCAGTTGAACCCTGTTAGATGCCTCATTAATGTCTTAAAGTGACACATTAAAGTGATGATTACCAGACTTCTCTTAACACATACACTGCTATTTGACATAAACCTTGACAGGGCTCACCTGTTCAGATGTCTTTGTGATTTATTTATTTTTAATATTATTGTGTCAACTTTCGGTAACATTTCAAGAAAGACACTAATGTGCCAACAAAGGCAGTGAAGGAGAAGACAAGCTAGTAAAAATGGTTGTAAAGAATACAGGAAATGAATGCATTCAACATGTCTGTTAGACCTCAAGGACACACAAAATGATACACACAATACGTTTTGGTGAGTAAAAAAAAATTGTTTACAAGAAAACTCCACAGGGCACTTTAAATGTACAAAGCCTGTAGTGCTGTTTAGTGACATTGACCAAACCTATTTCCCAGTTTCATACTTCTCACAAATTCTAAGCTGTTTTTGAGTGAGTTCACCCTTCATGCTACACTTCTTCCAACCATGCCTTTAATTTCCCAGCTACAAATACAGCCTGTAAATTTATAAAATATATAAACATTTCCCTGGGGTTCTCTCTGAAATGTTTAATTAGCAGTGGCAAGGTAAAATTTCATTTTGTTGTATTGTACAATTTCATTCTAGTGTAATGTTCTGTTCTAACTTCAAAAAACATTATGAGAAAAAATATTAGTATATAGTACTCAATGTATACAATAAATATGCAGAACAAAATTGGGACACAGTCTGTTGTTCCCAAACCTCCGTCCACTGGAGAGCAGGAGATTTGAAATGACCCGACATCTGAACCCTGAAAGTCCTGAGTGAACTCGGCTCTTGGTGGATGACATAAACATTCACTTACTGCTTACTCAGAACCAGGAACTACTACAAGAGGCCATCGTGGCATTCTGCCCTCTACCAGGGCCAAAATAAGTAACTGACTGAATCCACACTCAAATTCAGGCACCCACATATTTTGTCATTTGTTGACAGAGGGCTGGAAGGAGAAAGACATTCACATGGCAACATGTTGGCGTGCCGATCACGACACATTAATATTGTTTATGAGTCTGACTCCTGACCTACAAAGGATGTCAATAATCTTTAATTTTCTTTTAATTCTTCTTTATATACAATAAAAGGAGGGTGGGTATTTGAATTGCTGCTCACTGATGTTAAGACTTCCATCAGTTTCATACTAAATATGTAAAACTCTAAAATTATATTTCAGACACTGTAAAGTGTAACACCAAGTATAGAAAGTAAAAAAAGTCATAGTATGTCATAAATATGTCATAGTATAAGTTAGAAAAAAACTGATGGTATAGTAATTCATAAAAACTCAATATAGTATGTCATAAAAAGTCATAGTATAGTAAGTCATAAAGATTCATCGTATATTATGGGATAATAAGTTAAGTTAGTATAATAAGTGATGAAAAGTAATAGTACAGAATGTCATAAAAAGTCATAGTATAGTAAATGACAAAAGAAATCATAGTTAAGTATGTCATAAAAAAAGTCACTGTATAGCACACAATAGAAAAGCCTTTACATTGTTTTTTACACTTCATTTGTATTGAGCTGGCCGTACTGCTGAGGTGACCATGGATGTCAGATGGTTTGTTCTAGGGCCTCAAGCAGAGCTCTGTGACTGCTCAGATAAGGTGGCTTCAATAATGCTGCGGCCACAGATCGGTATCTTCTGTTGACTCCTGCGTCTCATTATCGCTCTGCTGCTCGTATAACCTTTTATTTTGTGTTTATGGTGTCCTGTTGCCCCGAGAGCTGTATTTTAATTTAACTGCCACAGAAACGATTTCAATCTAGTTGTGTGACGAATAAAGTCTCGTCCAGACCTGTAATGTGAGCTATGTTTGACACGGACCACAAGGTGCATATGAGAAAGAGAGAATTGCTCTCCGTCATCCTCAGGAACATTTTACAACCGTTATCAAGGGCTCTCTTACATTTTTTGGTCAGTATGGGAAGAACCAGAGCCATGAATCATGACAGATTTGGCTAAATGGAGGTTATACTGGCCGGATGTTTGGATGCATGGGTGTGCTTTTGATGCCTACAGGGTCTGTATGTACACTCCCTATCAAGGTCAAAGTCTCAGACATGGTTTATATTGTGTGTGTGTGTGTGTGTGTGTGTGTGTGTGTGTGTGTGTGTGTGTGTGTGTGTGTGTGTGTGTGTGAGTGTGAGTGAGTGAGCGGGGGTCGATAGACTTCCCTCTCAAGGACAGTGGGACTCAGTGTGAGACAGAGCAAGGCGCTCTACCGTGGGATAAGTACAGGTTGGATATAGCAAGGGGTAGTTAAGTGGAAAAGACTAACAGATGCTGGGTCTAGTTTACTCGGGTGGGAGGGAGCCTCACCACAGCTCGAGCCCTAGCACCCCAACACATACAAACACACACAAAAGTGAGGCTGCATTCTCACTGTGGCTTAGAAAAAACTATTTTACTTCAATGGCTGGAGAACAGTTTGTATCTCTGTATTTAAACAGCTGAAGTCAGTTAGATGGACGCATCTCCCGTCAATTTCAGGACATTAAAGCATCATAGGGCTGTGCGATATGGCCGAAATATTCTATTCTGATATAGGATATTTCATACCTTGATAACTATATATCACAATATAAATAAATGTTCTATATGAAATAACCACATGGTAATGCATATTTTTGTATACTACTGTGTGAATTAAATACATGAAATGAAAATTACTGAGTGTTTTCTAATCTTCTGGTTCTAGACTAATAATAATAATAATTTAAACGTGGTCCAGACGAAAACCTGGGGGAGTCCTATGTTTCTTGTTATGAATGGAGAAAAAAACAGCAGCTCTTTTATCTTTGCAACTATCTATACAATGTTGTTAAAAAAAGGAGTTACCATCCAATTAGAAACAAGATATAACTTCAGTAAATGCATTAAACAACTGGCTCTATTAAGTTCTTCCTTCCTATTTAACTTTAGTTTTCAAAACCTCCTTCCAAATACCTCCTCAAAAAGTTAAAAAGATAAATCCACATCTCACTCAGCAGGGTCACAGAGGGAACACCCCAGTCACAAACACAATAGAAGCCAGGGAATCATTTCTGTGCCATCACACATGACCTCACCAGCCACAGCCACACACACACACACACACACACACACACACACACACACAAACCACGGGCATACCAGAGAGTCTATATTTAAAATATGCCCTAGGGATGTTTTTTTTATTTCCAGCATTTAGACATTCTATCAAAAGTGGTCACTGTGGATATTTGGGTGCAGAGAAAGAGACTGTGTGTGTATGTGTGTGTGTGTGTGTGTGTGTGTGTGTGTGTGTGAGAGAGAGAGAGAGAGAGAGAGCGAGAGAGAGAGAGCAATACTGTTTCTAAACTTTCATGCCAATAAAGCTATTGAAATTGAAATTGAAAATTGAAAATTGAGAGAGAGAGACTGGTGGTAAAAAATAGGTATGACAAAATAAAATCACAGCATAGGAATAGCAAAGAGTATAGTTTTTTTACAATAAGATAATAAATGCACATTCAGAAAACGACTATAAGAGTGTGATTACGGAATATTTGAGTCAGACCCAAATAGGTACAAATTTGCCAAGGCTGCAAAATACCACCTTCCAAACTTGCAGCCGTTCCAAATACAGCCCTATCATCCCACGTCTCATTTTCAAAGCCTCTCTTTTCTCCCTCTCTCCTCCCACCACAAATCCCAGAACCTCGAGCAGCAGAGAGCGAGAGAGAGAGACAGAGGAGATGAGGGGAGCATTTAAATCTGGCGTTCCGTGAGTGGTCGGGTCGGTGTCTGGAAATCTTTCACATCCTGTTTACGCCGGGCAGATTTCAGCCTGGGAACCGCAGAGAGCTGGCATGGCCTCCGCCTGGACACAGCTCCTCTCTCTCTTTTCTATCTGCTCCCTGCCTCCCTCGCCTAAAGATCTCAGTCTGCAAACCTTTCCACGCCGCCTTCTTCCTATCAACACCTTCAAACCTAAAACAAACACGTCTAGCTCGCTCCGCTGCTCGCAGCCGCAGGCATATAAACGACGAGGTGGAATGAAAATCCTGATAAAAAGAATCCTTTTTATGTACACCAAATGTGGGCCAAATCACACAACACCCCCATTTAATATCCAAGTAAAGGTTTAATACAGCTATGTTGTGATATTAACAGTGTCCTATATCAAACGCAAAGTTCCAGAGAATGAAGAAGTTTTCATGCCTGTAAAGAATGGGATATTTGAGCAAAAATATAACATCTCAAAAGTCTGCTAAAGGAGATCAAACAGAGAAGATTAATGAAGAAAGGATCCGTCTGTCCTCTCGTCTTTATCAGTTTGTAGTTTTGGTCCTGTAATCATTCTCCTCCCTCACCTCTTCCGCTGAACTCAGCGGCACTTGCAGGATTTGACGACCATATTGGAGAGCTGCTCAACACGTGGTGTGCGGCCTATGAAGTACATAATGGTGAGGGGCTCCAGGTCCTGAGGAACGCAGCAGGGCGAGGCGGAGGCCTCAGGGTTCAGCTTGTTGTACAGGGGCAGGATCTGACCAGGGGAAGGACATCATCAGAGTGCGTTAACTAAGACATCTGCTTCTTTATATGAACAATGAGCTCCTACATGACCAGTTTTTGTTTATTTCACTTGAGACACTTTCTGTATTTGTGTTTTGGTTCTTCTCACTGGTGTGTAGTGTGCAGGCCTCAGTAGGGAAAAGGTGATGTCATGTACATATTCACAGAGTGGTATTATTAATATTCTCATCTAACTCTAGGCAAGCAAGCAAAAAATAGATAGATAGCTATGTATTTAGTCATGAATATAATAAAATAGCAAAAAGTTCTCTGGGGCTTTTAAAGAAGGCTGTGTAGGTAAATGTTTTACTGTCTGTCAATGTGTTTCCTTTTTTATCCTTCAAATACTTTAACATGCACAACAAAAACTGCCAAACTCCATCAAACCAAGTGAATCAAATGGTGTGAAAGCCACAGTGGCATTTGTTGGCAGCAACAAAATGTCTCATTGCCACAAATCAAGTGTCATATAACTGTGAAAAAAATCTAGAAATCTAATGAATAAAGGACATGAAGAAAGAAAAAGTAAATAAGAAGGTTCTGTAAGAGCCAGTGTGGCTGCAGGCCAAGTCATAAGCTATGGGACAAAGCTAACTGTGGTATAGAGCCGCCACAAACAAGGCACTTAAAGCTAATTTCAAGGAAAACAGCACCCGCATTTCAAAGTTGCTGTACATTGAAATCCATCTGGAGGTTGATTGGAGTTTGGTCCAAACCAGAGTGTTTTACTAGAGAGACGGAGGAGTCACTTCAGCTGTTGAAGTTGTTTGTGTTTGTACAGGAGCAAATGTTCAGAACATGTTTTCATATGTTATGGCTGTGTCACTTTTTTATTTTTAAAGGTCATGAATCTCAAGATTGCAGCAAAAAAAGAGCACATTTGACTCTATGTGTCTTTACTGAAAAAGGGTGCTTCGAAACGTATTAGTCTGAGTGGTTAAAACAGATGCTTCTGTTGTTTCACAGTGGTCTTATGGTGTTCAAAGAGATGTAGGTATTCACAAAATGTCCAGACACATCAAGATATTCGTGTCTGGAATCAGTCATATGTAGAGCTGGGATACTGCCTGAATTGTCAATACAATACATGATTTTTCATAACAAGACCAAAACAGCGCTTTGTTTGATACCTTACTTTAACAACACAGCCATGTGGCAGCCGTATTTCAATTTGCCTTAATAAAATGTTGATTCACACCAGACTTTTCAATACTTGGTGCTTTAGACCCATTTTGGAGGGTACGAAAAATGATTCAACATCCAGTCGTATCTCATCTTACAGAAATATAAAACATACCAACTCACCATGTTATAGTGGTTGTTGGCACTCCAGATGTAAGGACAGTTGCCGGCACAGAAGTTGGCTTTGTAACCTTTGGGCTCATGGATCCACTTCCAGTTGAGGTCCCGCCTGAAGTCGATGTAGAGCGAGCGCAGGCAGCATCCCTGGTCTGAGCCACTGAGACACACCGAGAAGAGACACAAGGAAATATTTAAACTCCCATCCGGCTTTTAATGGTCTGGGGCAAGGAACCAAAGTTGGGTCATGGGAAAATGGCAACTGGTCACCATTGAAGGGCCAGCCATCACAAGGTAATGACAATGCAAGTCCGCCAGACTTTCCCCCCACAGCGTGAGGTAGCCTAAATAAAACACTGCACGCTTGTTGGCCTGCAGTCTAAACACAGGGTCAATATTGTTAGTTTTGCCACACAATAGTCTGCAAAGTTGTGGGTAAGAAGAAAAGAATTCCACCGCCCACCACAACTAGATTTTAGAATTATGAAACTACATGTCAGTGCGGTCAGTCAGTCACACATAACCTCACACACACACACACACACACACACACACACACACACACACACACACACACACACACACACACAGCCGGTTGGCGGCCTACCGGGAGCAGGTTGTGGTTTCTGTGGCGGCCGCCCTCTTCTTGCGGTTCTTCCTGGCCGGGTTGTCCACTCTGTCACTGGGCAGCACGGTGAGGATGAGGTGCGGCGTCTTGGTGCTGAAATCTGCCTGGCCTTTAACCGGACCGGGCTTTCTTATCTGACGAAGCTGCTCGTCATCCACACCTACGTAGAGCAGAGTAACAGTTAACACAGTGGTTCTCTACCTGAGGGTCGGGAACCCCCAAGGGGTCGCAGGATAAACCTGAGGGGTCACACAACGATCAATACAAAATTAAATGTTTGTGAGTGTTTTTATCTTTGGGGACATTTCTTTAACCTTTTTTTGGATAGTCTCCACTCATGAGGTTGTAAAAACTATTCAAATGAAACAATCTGAAAGAGCAACATCACTCATTAGTGGAAGATAAATGCCGTCTGTTACAAGGGTTTGTGAGTAGACATTGATTCGTTTTTAGGGTTCAATGCCAAAAAGGTTGTGAACTACCGAGTTACACCTTTGAATTCCTACAGTGGTAGTTCATATACAGTAATACACTATGGCTTTATGCTTTTTACACAACGTGTTTTTCTGAGAAGGCAGCAATTTGTGATTATTGCTGAACAAATACTACAGTACAGTGCATATATACACGCACACATTTATATATATATATATAGTTGTTTCCTAGAGGTAACCTATTTCATGGGGTTTCTGAGCTCAATACAAGCCCCTGCTTGTATTAGTTTCAAAAGTTGATATTTTTTTCCAAGTGGTAAAAAAACAGACTTTACTCAACTCAGTGTAAATCTTGAGGAGAGACTTAATTTGGGGCCTAAATGAAGCAACACAGACAGTCCTTCCACAGCTTTACAGAGTGTGGAAGAACAGTGTCTCCATTGTTCCTGTATGATCACCATTTCATCATCTTTTGGGAGGCGCCTGCAGGATTATTGCTGTGCTGATAAATCTTTTAATGCCTGCAGAGTGCTATTTATAACCAACCTGTTCAATATTTCATCTCAGTGACCATTCAGATAAAAGTGAGGCTATGTTTAACGTTTAATCTTTGACACACTGGCTGTCATGTGTGTTTATTTATTTGTTCATGTGTAGTTGTTAATTTTCGCATGTGGCTCAAATACAATTCATGTTGCATGCTGACCAGTCATCCACAAACAAACAACATCTACAGAGACTAAAGTCTAAAATCATCATGTTCAAAACATGTTCCTTGTTCAAAATAACATCACTGAAAAAGGAGGTTAAACTCAGCATTTTTTTGTAAGAGGAGGGACAATTTCCCCTCAAGTCAAAATATAAATAAAGTTTAAGATTTAATCACGAAGGGTTAATCCAAGTCTCCGAAAGCTGCAGTAGTCATCCACTCTGCACATACTTGTATGAGTACCAAGACTCGGCTAACATGACAGACTTTGAAAAACACAAACAAGTGCAACAGACCTGCAAAGAGAGCCTCCAGCTCCTCACTCTTGTTGGGAACAATGTTGTTGGTGGACGGGACGAAGGTGCAGCAGGGACAGTGGACGCCCAACTTCAGGCCAAGATTGTTCTCTGATCAGTAGAGGGACACACATTGAGATCAGCTGATGGAGTCTGTGTGTGTGTGTGTGTGTGTGTGTGTGTGTGTGTGTGTGTGTGTGTGTGTGTGTGTGTGCATATATATATTAATCTTTATGTGGAGGAAGTGCTGCTGAGGCCAACCTGGATCTGACACCCAGTCCTTAATGGTTTCCGTAACGTCCACAGAGATCCAGGCTCCCTTCGCCTTCGGCTGAACGGTGCGGGAGTCAATATAACGTTGAGTGGAGGTGCTCTCTTCATCTGGCTTCAGCAGCTGTTAAAACAAAAACACACACACACACACACACACACACACACACACACACACACACACACACACACACACAGAAAGACAGTGATGAAGCTGACGTGCAGACAGTAAATGTTATAATTTCCACTGTGGTAAAGAGGGCAGCGAGTTCATCTTCCTACATTTTTGCATAACACATGTATGGCACAGAGCCTAAACACTGTGTGTCATAAAAACAATAACAACCTGTAAATCTGTCATCAGGCATGTTTATTACGTTTACTCACTTTCCTGGGGCGAACATATTTCTGTGAGGTGAGAAATGTCTCCATCAAGTCAAAATACAAATATAGCTTCATTTGTGAAGATTTATTGTGATAATAGTCTGGTTGGCATCAGCCCCACCAGACTATTATCACAATAAATCTTCACACATTTTCTTGGAAGGAAAATCTACTGCAAAAAAACAAATTTAAAAGGTATTCCTGGTCACACCTTTTGGATGTGAGAATGATTTTTCAAAAGAAAGCAAAACAACTCCTGCGTCTGTTTCTTTCATACCAAAGACGGCCTGAAGTGAATTTAAAGAAGAATGGATTCAGTGTCTCCTTCATAATTGTGGAAAATGTACATTTATATGGATATAAAAGCTTAAAAAGACATAGAAACCGTGTCGCTCAGTGGTATTTGTGACGTTAATTTGGTGGTTCTGCTGAAGTTAAAGTGGTAAACAGGCGAGCTTTGAGCCATCACTCTGTTGTTTACCTGATAGAGCTCCACTCTCTGCTCTGAGGCCCGGGCCTGCGGGTTTGGAGCTCTGAAGATCCTGAACTCAGCCTTGACCAGGGTGCTGTTGGTTAGGTCCACTCCACTCACGTCGAAGTGGACGACTCTGTAATGGGGGTCGGAGGTTGCAGGCTGTACCGCATCTGGATTTAAAAAAAAACATAAAAAGGATAACTCATGATCCAACAACATCTCTTGACTTCTCCGACATTGTTGTATTTATAGTATTGGTTAAAAGCTCTGTGGGGCTGATGCATTGTCTTGGACATAATTACTGCTGATGAGTGTCTCAAAACTAAATTATAGGATTAGGGGTAGTGAGTGGATGTGTCTGGTCTTAGGTTTAATATGGATAACTGTGGAGTTCATGGATTTTACTTTATGAAACATCATCACAGTTATGTAAGCATGTACCATGTATGTAGTATCCAGAAACATTCATCTTAAAAATCTCCCAAATTAAGTTTTATTTCTATATGTGAGAGCTGCGTGGTCCCAACCACAGCTCAGTCTGACACTAAAAAGCTGCTCTGAAGGCTTCAGAGAATGTAGTGTCTTGTTCAAGAGTTCATCTACAGTAGCTGTTGAAGGATAACACCTTCTCCTTCATCTTTACTCTATTTTATGTCTCTGCCATTAGTAACCACCATGCATATAAAACTTGACATTGACTGCAACACTTTCACTTTAACATACTTAAACTTAAGTATAGGATCTTTATACTTCTTCCACAACCGATACTTTTAACACAGAATGGAAGTTGGGAAACGTACTGATGGAGGTAAACGCCTATTTAGTGCATTTCATTCTAATTATGTGATGCATAAAAGAAAAAGGATAACTCTAGGTTGAATCTATAAAAATTGCTGACTGCTGTGGCCATTTCTTTCATTAAATATTGGTTATGTTACTTTCACCTCTTTTGACCTCTAAAACTCCTTCAAATAAAACAATCTAAGAAGAAAAAACGTGTTTTGTGTTTTGAGGAGGTTAAACCAGGGATAAGGACCCCGGACCACACTTTGAGAACCTTTGTGATACACAGACTGTATATAGATCATACATCATAAATGGACTCACTTGTGTCGGTGCGGGGGGGCAGCATGTCAATCCTCTGCACCTCTTTGGCATAATAGTCTTCTTCGCTGCTCTCGCGCTCGCACGCGGACTCGGCCAGGCGCGCGCGCTCCTTCAGCAGCTCCCGCGTGCTGTTATAGAGCAGCATGATCTCCGGAGGCACCGAGCCAGGCGGCGGGGCCGCATCCTTGCCCGGCGGGCTGCGGATGCGCAGCTTGCTGAGAATCTGTCCGCGGACCGCCTCGATGCGCCGGGACTTCTGCGCGTCCAGGTTGATGGAGTGGCACGTGTTGAACCCTTCCACCAGCAAAACACCGGAGAACCGGAGCAGCAGGAGCGCGAGACGGGGCACCCACATTGTCCGGTGAGGAGACGGAGGGACGGAGATCTCTGAGCGGCCGTGGAGGAAATCCGGCTGAAACAATTGGGGTCACTAAAGCTGAATCTCCAAACCAACGATTACGAGAGTTGTCCGTAAAGTGCTTTAAAACTTAAAACAGAGGGTTAAACCAATGCCCTCCACTGAACTACTGCATACAAATACTGGCATGAAATAAAGCCCCCCCCCCCCAAAAAAAAAATCCAATATACAGTTCTAACGGGCTATTTTGGTCAAAACCACTTTCTGTGGAAAGGAAAACCACATCTGCTGACTTAACATTTAGTCTGCTACGGTAATTTTACAACATTGTTCATACATGTTCCTGCATATTTTAACACCAGACAGATAAAAAGACGCATTGTCATTCTTAAATCTAAGTTTAAGTTATTCAATTGAAAATAAAAGAATCCGTAGATCCTTACAAGAACAACTAACAACAAATGACATCACACTACAACCGAACTCCACAGTAGAAACCTCACATTTAGTGATTGGAAATTTGGCCGACGCTTGAACTCCAATCTGGTGCGCTCAAAAGCTCCGCTGTCGTTCCGTGCCAGCGCGTGTGCGTAAAAGGTGAATATATTTACAGTTTAACCGATAAATTAAGTTTCATCCGTCTCCGTTTCCCGTCGTCCATCCTCGGAATATTCAACAGCTTTCAGGAGAAAATACTCTTCGCAGGAGCTCAGCCCATGTCGCAAGTCCTCCAAACTAAAACCTGAGCAGCTCACTTCACTATCTGGTGCAGCCAGGTTCACGTGCCTTCATCTCCGAAAGACCCATCTGTGGAGCGAAAAACTGGCCCATACCCACTTGCAGAAAATCTAGTTGCAGTTTTAAAAAAAGCAAAAACCCAAATGAGGTCTTCTCATTCCCAGTTATATGTAAACAGAAAGCTGCTTGCACTAAAACGTAGAAAGACACTGTTGATTTATGTTGGGAAAAACCATGGTGGGCCTGTTAATCCCCCTCACATAAACATTAAAACACGGAAAAAAAGTCAGACGACATAAAAAGACATGACGCAGAAAAATAAATGAAAGAAGTCCTTGTGCTGTGAATTTAAAAAAGAAGAAACTTTACAGTAAATTACAGATCCCCGGTCTAGAAGAAGTCCAGTCTGAAAACACAGAGACCTTCTGCATGATGTGACTCCATTATTGTGCAGCTCCTCAGTGAGAAATGCTCAGACAGAGGGAGGAGGAGGGAGGGACTGGATGTAGGAGAGGTGGTGGTGGTGGTGGTGGTGGGGCGGGTTGCCACCAAAGTGAAGGGAGTGTGTGATTATGTAGGCAAGAGCCATCTTCCTCTCTCTCTCACACACATTTTGCAAGTTCTTCTCTCCACAAAAATGCACCACTCTCTCTCCGCAGGTAAACATCCCCCGAGGACACGCCAGGCTCAAAAGGAATAGTTAAACGTTTTGGGAACGATGCATCTTCTTAGATGAGAAGATTGCTAACTTATTATCAAGATAGCTTCTGGGCCAGCAGTCGGTTAATTCAGCTGAGTGGTGTTATTGTGAAGACGACCGGATCACTTTGTTTTCCTCAGAGCCTAGCAACTACCAACAACAGGACACACCGACTGCGTTAGAAATCAAAATCATTTTCTTTTTATTTATTTAGTAGGTACTGAAGCTGCCCTCATAAAGTACATACTGTTTCATGCACTATGCTTTCAATTGGGAAGTACTACTTCGCCTTGAACTTTGACCCTCTTGCTCATGTTTCTGCTGCGCAGAGGATTGTGGGTCAGAACAACCAGAGAAACATGCTGACTTGAATGCTGCAAAATAAGACTGGATGCAGTAGAACATCCTGGTATTTTTGGCGAAGCACATTTGACATATTGAGTATTGGGACATACTAAAAATGTTTTCACCCAAATACACAAGTAGGACCTCTTAGGTATGGAGAGATGCCTCACAGGAAGGAGCCATAACAGTTTGGGTTAATCACTGGCACCTCTGCTGCTACTCCTCGAATGGTAACCGTCCGGTTACAGAGCCAAGTCCCCCAATTGATATTCTTTAAAAACTGCTAACTGCTGTCCCCTTCCTATGTTGGTTCCGCAATGGTTGATGCACTTTGTGGCGTAAATCAAGCCTTCATTTTCACCAGAGATCGTACCGGGTGGCAGACTGAACTGCATAATGTAAAGCGAGGCTAATGGGGAACCAATATAAACGGCAATGGTGTCATTAATCTATAGCCATTACATTGTGCAATGAACATTTATTTCATGAGTTAAAGCAAAATCTGCAAACTAGCACTTTAAAAGCTCAATAATTAACAAGGTATATCTCTTTTGTTAAATGCCTTGAAAAACAAAACAATTTACTGTTTAAAGGGATTTATGTCCCTGTTTTAGTAGGTACGTAGAAGCACGGTATGCATCTGACAATAAAATGTTTAATTGTTTTTACAATTTGTTTTTAATGCAAATTAAACAAGCTATATCACATGGTGATTAGTGATCTTTAGAGTTTCTAGTAGGTGGATTTTGATACCTTTGGACAAAGCCAGTTTATTCCAGTGGTTTTGTTTAACTAAGCTAACAGACTATCAGCAGTAGCTCAACACTTACCGCACAGAAGACTAGAAGCACATTCCCCAAAATAAACCTTTAATCGTCAAAATGATGAAATAGAAGATGGGGATAATCTATTAGTTCATGCCAGTGATTTCAAAATGCAGCTCTAGTTAAGATCTTAGACTCATCCCAGTTTAAGGCTTGTTGTAATCTTATTAAAATCCCTCCACAACACCATCCCGTTTTATCTTTATCTTTTCTAGCTTTCAATCCAGGCCCTTTCTTTCCTCTCTGTTCCTCTTTCGGTCTCATTGTTAATTACAGCTCAGAACTTGGAGAGGACTGTTAATCTGTCAGGGTTGGTTTTTATTGCTGCTCTGCTGCCATCCCATTATACCATTATTATAGTTGCGGGTGCAGGCCTGTAATTGCTCTAAGTAGAAGGGAAAGGTAGGAGAGACTCAGGCTGCCTCGAGGCTTTCTGGTCAGGGCAACCCCCCCCCCCCCCCCCTTCATCGTCTGCCCTTGCAAGGTTTCTAAAAATGATAACGCCGCCTGCGAACAAACAGGCTCTTGCTACAACTCGCTGTTGCCCCATCTTAGTCAGAAATGAGTGGAAAGACACTTAATTTGTCTAGGTGGACTCTTCCTTTCAGCAGTCTTTAAAAGATCAGACACACGGTGGGGAATCTCAGATCATAGCAGCCCGCCCAGGTGGGTTTTGTGTGTGTGCGTGCTGTTAAGTGTGGCATGAAAGAAAAAAAAATAAAAAAAAGACTGACTTCCTCAAAAACAACTTCCAGCCAGCCTGCTTTTTCTGCTTCTTTTCCTCAAAGCCAAATATAGACGAGCCACTGCCACGTCATCTGGCCCTCAGCACTTTCTTAAACCCTGAGAGAGGGCGCGATGGGCTTCAGAGCCGGCCTCTCACTCATGGAGCCTCTGGGTTTTTATATTTTAGTACGTCTGTAATATAAGCAAATCCATATATTCCACAAAAACCTGAAACAATTTTGGCCGTCGTGGAAATCAGGACAGTTTTATTGAAAAAAAAAAAAGAAAAAAAAAAAAAGAGAGAAAACCCAAACAGTAACAAAAATAAATACAGATAAAACCACTGGGGGTTACTCTGGGAACATTTCCATCCGTTCTTCTTCAAAAGTGTTTCATCTATTGGCAGCATCAGCCACTTAAATGTCATAACAACAATCAACCAAACAGTGTGGTTCTCATGGCACCAACTTAAGTCCAACCTCTCTCCGCTCTCCGAATACCCACAATCCCATCCCAGTGACAGCTTGGGGTGAGGTTGCATGTGAGAACCGTTGACTTTGCGAAGCTGCCATCTACACCTCGTCCTCGCTCAGCAGCATGTTGGGGATTCCTCTGGAGATGGGGAACTCTCGTCCGGATTCGGGGCACTGCAGACAGCCCTCTATCACCTCCACCTGCAGAACACACAAGCAAGACGAGAGGTGAGACACCGTCACCGTAGAGCAAAATATACTCTATGGACAAAAGTGTTTGGACACCCCTGTCACCATACTTTTGGTTTGTCCCAGGTCTTTTAGGTCCAATTACCGAAAATCTTAAATGCTACAGTGAATAACAATTTTTAGACCAGTGGTTCCCGACCGCTGGGCTGTGGTCCGGTAAAGGACAACAGATATGATTCTGTAAAGACAGTTTAATAATAGTTGTGTAACTTAATAGACTATAAGTAAGCTGACCTGTCAGCATTACATGGAACCTGTGAAACCTGTTTTTTTAGTACCTCACCACTAATGGTACCCTCTGGAGTTTTACTAGCAGAGCTATGGAGGTGTTATTTTTATAGAGTGTGCCCCCGTTTTGTTCATCTCATGCTATACACAGTCCTGCCAGTGGTGCCACATTAAAGTGATCTACAGGTGACGGTGATGCCAAGAAATGCAGCACTACGCTAAAAAAGGGCAGTGAAGAATAACACTGCAAGCAAGTTAACCTTAATGCACACAATAAAGAATTTAAATATACTTTAATGAGGAAGGAAATGCATTCAACACATTTTTTAGACATCAAAGGTTTACACAATGCGTTTTAATGGGTAAAACTCAATGTAAACATCACTTTTGTTTGCAAAAAAAATAGTTTGAACAATTTGGGGAAACCCCTTTCCAGCTTCAACATGAAGCCAGGTCTATACAGAAATAGATTTCGGAGTTTGGTGTGGATAACTTCACTGGCCTGCACAGAGTCCTGACCTCAACCTCATCCAACACCTTTGGGATGAACTGGGACCAGTATTGGACCTCGCTGATGCTCTTGTGGCTGAATGGGAGCAAATCCCTGCAGCCAGGCTCAAAAATCTTGTGGAAAGTCTTCCCAGAACAATGGAGGCTGTCACTGCAGCACAAAGTGTCTCTGACACAGCGGGCGGCTGTGGCTCGGGAGGAAGAGCAGGTCGTCCACTAATCACAGGGTTGATGGTGTGATCCCTGGCTCCTCTGTCGCCATCAGCGTGTGAGTGAGAGGCAACGTGTAAAGCATTATATATATATATAATAATAATATAAGTGCGGTCTGTTTAACATTAAAGCCAACGATTTTGGCAATGTTTGGGAGCCAACATGCAGTGTACATATTGGGGTTAGAATAATGTCTCAAGCTAAAGTATTTCAGTTCCTGTGTTTGATCTCTACATAAATGGCACCGTCTTCCGCTGAATAGATGTGGTGCAGTTATGAAAAACAAGACACTGTGCAGTAAACAACCACATGAAAGCTCCGCTGCTAATTGCTATTGCCAGTAATAGAACCGGGATGCGAAGTGCCGACTGTACCTTTCTATGTTACTGAGAGAGTCAATATTGTCAGTTGTTTGATCCACAATAAGTACACAAAGACATCCCATGACAGTAACTTAATCATTAAGTTACTGTGTCAAGTGAAACAAGAATAGAAAACACAGCTGGATCCCACATGGCAGACAATATCACGAATGGAGAAGTGGTTCCTCCGCACAGAAGGACCAAGACACCCTTTCCTAAGTTTTAACAATTGTTTCAGTCATTTTTAAGTAAAAATGCCAAACATGCTCTGGTTCTTAGATGTGTGTTTTTGCTGTTTTCCTCTGATTTATATCATTTTAAACGGACTGTTGGTTGAACAAAACAAGACATCTGATGAAGTCAACTATTTTATTTTTAAGCCCAAAAGATGAATAAAGTACAATCTGCAGAGTAACTAATACTGAAGATAGTTAGTTACGGGCTTAAAAAGAACACATTCATCATGTGCACACTGTGGTAATAAACACCACTGCAGTCATAAACACCCACCTGCCCTGACAGGAATCACTGCGAGCTTCTTACCTCTAATAGCACTCTGTGCACTTTCTTCAGGAATTCTTCGTTGTTCTCGTATTCTGGCACCAGCTCGCCCGGCAGGTCCTGCCGTTGACCCAACTAAAGAGGGAAAAGATAGAAGTAGCTGTTTGAACTGGGCCGTTGCAAATTCATTAGTGGATGTTACCGGGTGAACAAATATAAAAAAAACAAATATATTTTCCCCCTTTTCAAATTGATGGCTTCTTCCACATCGGAGAATACCGTTGCTTATATTGAGAGCTACTTAACAGCTTATAAGCTTTGCCATGTCTCTCTCTGGAATGCTCCAAACTTTTACTAATATTCATGTTTATCACGTGAGATATTACAAGTTGTGAAAGTCTCTCTGTTGCAGTCTGACTCACCTCCTCTGCAGCCTGGACCAGAGCGCTCCACTCCAGTTTGGGGATCATCCGGCTGACGAACTGAGCATTGAAGTCCACCTCATTCACCTTCACCTCGGTCGCCTGCACAAAGAAAACAAATCAGGAGGAAACAACACAGTCTATTAGTGTAGAAATGCAGGGTCGTCAAACAGCAGCAGTCCTTCAAAATCACTTCCTCGGCCATTTCATGACGCCATCACTGACATAAAAACACAACACCTGTAATGCATAGTTTACTCTAGAGGGACCAGACAATTGAGATTCCCCTCACATTATTGGTTACCAACAGGTACAGTATAGTGTCACATGCGTCAATTGCACTAAGTAACAACATGTTCAATATATACATTATATTGAAATCCAAAGTCTGTTAAGACATACAGCTACGATGTAATTCTAAACGAGATTTGCATATTTTATAACAATCTGTTTCTGCAGTTTAAGTGATTTAGAGGAAGTTAAGTTTAGCCCTGGTGCTAGCTTGCTAACCGCTAGTTAGCTTGTTATTGAACGTTACAGGTTGTAAGAGAATCAAACTAGCACATGTTCAGTGATACAGTTCATGTAGCATTGAGCTCAAACACAAAACACCACAGGACGTTGAACCCATGTGATGCATTAAGGTATTTAGGGTTAGCGTTAGCATGTAGCTAGTCGGGTGTTGACAGTTTACCTTGATGAGCAGCGGGTATCCTTTAGTGACTCCCTTCACGTGAGATGTCAACATGTTGTGCGTGAGCAGCTTCATTTTTACAAACAACAGTCGCTGGTTTGACGATAGTTTTCTGGTAAATGTACACAGATAGTGTACAGATAGTGAATGTACGTTTAAATCACGCTGTAGCGTTTACATGTGGACCGGAAGTGCTGTTGTTGCATCGCTAAAACAGTTCCCCGAAACTTTAACTCCACCACCGTTGGTTCCTTGCTAATAGTTTTTGTAAATACAGTATGAATATGTCTTTGTAGTAGTCCCTTTAGTGTTATTTACTTTATACAAACTCATTACAATGTAATATACTACAATAGCTTTTTGGGGTGATATTTACAATAACCAGCAGCTGAAGTAGTGTTCAGATTGTTAATTGTTACTCAAGTTTAAGTACTCAAGAAATAAAACGTAAACCTGCCCCATTACAAGTAACAATTATCCATTAAACAAAATAAAATAAGAAAAAAAAACAGTATTCTCAGTGCAGTTTGCAAAGAAATATTGTCATAATTATTACATTGTTTGGCTCTTGTTACTGATGCATTAACATGTAAATTAACAATTACATGTAGTTTTTGGTATTCTCATCTATAACGGGTCATATCTCATTAGTCAATCATGTGTTACTAAAAAAATGTACTTTCTAAAAAGTTTGCAGTGTACAGCTCATAAATAAAAGCAGTGAGGTAAAAGTTAATGAAACTCAATATTTAAAATGTAAAGGAGATGTCTAAAGTAAAATAAAATCCTCAAGTTCAAGTGCCACAAAACTGTAGGCTACTTAAGTAAGGTACTTGAGTAAACGTACGTGTAACTATAACAGCCATAACAAAAATGTTGGTGTTGATAAGCAGCAAAAAATGTCAGGCAAAGATGGCTTTCACTTTTTATAAATCAGATTATTTATTTTTTTGTATTAATTTTGTATACTCCTCGTCTTTATATTATACAGGTCATTCATACAGTTTATGATATAGTAAATAGTAATTACACACAAGAGATGTAACAAGCTTCAACCTGTCACCCTCACAGACATGCATCATGCGTGCACACAAACACACTCACTCACACTCTCTCTCTCTCTCTCACACACACACACTCACTCACACTCTCTCTCTCACACACACACACTCACTCACACTCTCTCTCTCTCACACACACACACACACACACACACACACACACACACACACACACACACACACACACACACACACACACACACACACACACACACACACACACACACTTATTAAACAAAAAAATATAATAAGATAAAAATGCAAAACCCCCGATTTTTCAACCTCCGTTGTCACAAGATTCACATCCTCTCAAAGCTAATTTTGAAAATGAGTATGACAATACACAATTTTAACAACAGAATAAAAAACAAATAAAGAGACATAAAAAATGCAGGAAGGCAACTATAGAAGAGGGCAAAGCGATTCTGAAGACAGAGTAAGTAAATTCAGATCCCAGTCTAACTCTTCATGGAAACAGAAGCACAAATGAGCTGTAATGCAAAAGGAAGAATAACTGGCTGACATCTGGACAGTTTACTGTGAGCGGCAGACGTCTGAAGTCCAACTTAGCGAAGCTTTAAAAGAATACAATGTGCTACAGAGTTTAGAGGCTTTGTGTAATCCGTGTCTCTGTTCAGTCAGGAAACTTGTTCTCAGTGAGGTTTGTATCCATATGAGCCAGTATGTGTAATGCGTGTACAGTAGCAGGGAGGGTGCAGGTCTGAGGAAAGCAATACAAACTACATAAAAAGGGCACTCTGCAAGGTTTATGGCACGAATAACAGCGCTGAGAGGAGCAGGTGCACAGTGGGACCAAAGCTGAACCAATGACGAGGTGTTTTGAAGTTTGGATGAAAACCATCTGGAGGGTGTTAACAAAGGACACTTCATTTAAATATTCTCCCAGTCTCCACTATGAGCTTCACTGGACGACAAACAGACAAACGCTTGAGTCACATCATGTGTCAGTTCATCACACACTGCACCCAAAAAAGAAAAACCTGTTTTCAGCGAGTGATGGCTGATTTTGAATACTAAGAGAGAAGGGGAGTTCACCCTCCTCTTGCTCCAACTTAGAAGAAGGTGAAATGGTGCCAGAAATCACTACTTCAAATCAGAATACAGTTTGAAGAAACACAATACACGAGTACACAAAGTGCCCACTATCTGTGTCTTACTTATTACCACAGAAAACCTTGAGAGTGATAATCCTAGGGTGGGTTGAAAATGAAGCCAGTTGAGAGTGACAGTGATATGTTTGTACAGACAGTAAGGAGAATCTGCAGAATGGTGTATTACTGAGGGGAGGAATATGAGGAGAGCTCTTGCTGGATGCAAAACAGAAAGATTAAATCTGTTGAAGTCCATGTATGATGGAGCCACATACAACACTGGGTCTCAAAAACTGCAGTAGTCGTTAGTCGTTGCTTTGTTTTTGCATGGGAGCGCACACCGACTCATTAGTCCATACACACATGCAAATACACATTCAAACCCTGGATTCGCTCCCTTAACTAAGACGTCTGCAAATCATAATCCCTCTCTCTCACACTGCCACACACACACACACACACACACACACACACACACACACACACACACACACACACACACACACACACACACACACACACACACACACCTTTTCTCTCACAAAGACAAAAAAAAAAAAAAGTTGTCATCATTCTTGACCATCCTCAGTGCGCCACTTCAGGAAATCCTCCTTCCGGGCGTCTGGTTTGATCTGGTTCCGCATGCCACCGAGCAGATTGGAAGTGGCTTCAGAGGCCACTATTAACGGTCGGACCACGGTGGGCGGGATCTGCCGCAGGACGCCGCCCACAGCGCCGGGCAGACCCTTCTGTTCGTGGCCGCGGGATGCTACATCGCACAAGGTCTGAGCCGTGTCAATCACTCCCTGGAGAGCAGAGACAGAGTCCAGGGAGAGAAAAGTCAAAATATTTTGTGTTTTAGTACAATTATGGACATGCACTCAAGAAACCAGAAATCAGGTTGTGCAGGAAATACTTTGTCAATTGATCGATAAAGTGTTTGGTCTATAAAATATCAGAAGTAGTTCTTAGGGCCCATAATTCAATTTTACTCTTTAAAAATATTAAATGTTAAATATCACAGAAAAAAAGTACATTTGAGTCTGGAAGCAAAACATTTCAGGTGTTTTAGCCAAAAAAATTACTCACACAGTGAGTGTCAACATTTTTGCAAATCAATTTTCAGTCAACTGCCTTAATTAATCGACTTACCGTTTCAGCTCTGAATTAGACAACCTGTTTACATGCACTGTGCATCACTACGTATTATAACCTCCTGCTGTGTCACACATACGCTCATGTGACTGGTTATTTTTTGGATTCTTTGTTCTTTAAAAGGGTCCATAATCAATTCAGAGAGGGTAAGTTTGGGGACGCACCTCTCTGACGGTGTCGTAAGCCTTGGCCACACCTTCTCGGAGGTCTGCGGGCTGAGCAGCTCTGCGGGGCCGGCTGGAGGGAGCCCGGCCCTCTGTGATGGCA
The DNA here is from genome assembly GCF_023349555.1 of Cebidichthys violaceus. NCBI lineage: Eukaryota > Metazoa > Chordata > Actinopteri > Perciformes > Stichaeidae > Cebidichthys > Cebidichthys violaceus. Next base: position 18,606,173 of record NW_027176372.1, on the reverse strand, counting down.
AAGCGGTTCAGGGGTGGAGTTGGAGACAGGATGTCGTACACCGTCTCTGCTGTGGCCTGTAAGAGAAGCAGACAGACATCAGGCATCGCATACCTGAGGCCCTGCGTATCCTGAACTGCTTCCAACAAATTATCTTACAATTTTTGCACTACTGGAAATAAATTCAGGCCGTGGTCCAAATCTATCTTCTGAATAACTTTCATTCACAGTCGTGGCCTGCACTGAAAACCCTTCACAGACAGAGTACCTGTATGGCCTGCACAAGCCTGTTGCTGAGCTCCAGAGCAGCTGAAGCTGTGGAGGTGCCGAATGATGCTGCCCCCCTCTGGAGACCTCGAATAATGCGTCCATCCTTCCTGTACTGCTCTATCGGCAACCAGAACAGATCCCTCACTCCGTGAACTGGAGAAACACAAAGAGATAGAGAGAAATGAACCACGAGATAAAACAGGATAAAGAACATGCAAATGTTAAGCTGTGTGTTTGGAGTAGTGTAGACTCACACAGCTGGACCACTGAGTGCATGGGGCCAACACCTCCCAGAATGCCCGGCAGCTGATTCTTCCTGATGTCCGTCAGCCACTCTGTGACGGCGTACTGGATCACTTTGTCCACTCCGAGGAGACTAGAAAGTGTTTCAGAAGACAGACTAAGACACTCGAAACTGAAAACTGGTTTGCATTTTAAAACATGGTTATCTAGTCTCAAATGACGATGAGATGTGTGTGTATGGAAGTGTGGATGTCTACCCGTGTCTACAGCAGAGCCTCTTCAGCTTCAACTCAGAACAGTTTAATTGGGCCAGACCAATCAGAATCCCTGCAAAAGTTCCCTGTGAAACACAGAGCAGGACAGAAGGAGTGTGAACAGTCAGCCTGATCAATTATCAGCCTGATCAAACACACAGAAATCCAACAGATTTCTTTAATATAAGTGTTTGGTTACGCTGAGTGACAGATGAGCTGTTTGAGTGACCTCTCACCTGTTCAATGACGACATGTTTGCCTTGATAGTCCAGCCAGATAGGCACTTCAGAGGTGAATCGGAACTCCCTGAAAATAGCAGGGGAGGAAGAGAAAGACCATACCATTAACATTTTAAACCTTAATTATCATTTTCTCTTAGTTTGTAAAAGCAGAATCAGTCTTTCACGAAGCATTCTGGGGAATCGGTGTTAACGTACCGGAAGTAGATTGGCTGGTCGGCGGAAGAGGTGGAGCCGACAGAGGAGGAGCTCTGCTCGCTGTAGGTAGTTTCCACAGAAGCTGTGAGGTCAGGACCCAGACCAGCAGCGGACTCTGCCTCCTCAGAGGCCTTCTGGGAGGGGTCTGCCTTCACTGAAGAATAAATGGGGAGAAATATAGATAAATACATATTTAACACAATTTAAAATAAATCCCCCTCAGAGGTAGCTCACCTTCAGTTGCAGGGTCCACAGGAAGGTACGGGTTAACAAAGGAAGCTAGACTGCTGAAAAAGTCCTTCAGGAAAAACAGTGCATCCTGAACAAGAGACAGAAAAAAAAGGCTGGTTTGACGTGGAAGTAGTTGCATGTTTTCTCCAATCCGATACAGTTCTAGTGCTGGTATGAATGTGGTCATTTCTGATTGACAATAATATGATAAAACATGTTTGCAAACTGAGTTGTATGCTTCTCAGGACTGAAGCATTCACAGAAGAGCTTTGAGTAAAACTCAAAACAGAGAACCAGAGACATTCACCATTTCATTCCAAGTTCTAATGAGCTGCTTTTGGGTGTCACGCACTCGACTAATGCTGGATTTGGATGGAAAAGATTCCACTTTCAGTATTCCGTGTCAGGAGTCGGAGTTACCTGGTCGATGTTAAGTCGTAGAGGCAGCAGGCTGACTCGAAGACAGCACTCGGGTCCACCGAGCCCAGACTCTGGACAAACCTGCAGGGCCTTCACTGTCAGCTACAAAAACAAAACACAATCAATATCGTATTCATGAGATAATCAATAATTAGTCTTTAATCAAGTCCTTCTGATATAAAAGATGGTTTGGTCTCAGTCAGGTCATTTTAATCACAGAAAATCTTTTAATTTAGCAAGTTAATAAACCAAAGTCTCCCTGTGTCTGTCCTCCTCATCCCCGTCCCTCCGTCTCAGCTGTCTCACCATGTTGGAGTGGGCTCGGCGAGGCATGCTCTCGCTGGTGTAGAGGTAGAGGAATTTGTTGAGTTGTGAGGAGGCCAGTCGGTCTCGAACCTCCAGCTCCTGGACAATGAACACCTGCCTGGAGAGAAGCTGCTCGCCACCAGGACCAGCCCCCGCTGCCACTGGCCCCTCTCCATCCGGCCCCGCTACTGCTACTGGATAGGACTCGTGCTGGAAGGACACCTGGATGACAGAATGACAAAACAGGGGGAATATGTTGAAAAAGATGGTGTTTATATATTTAAGGGGGTTCTGGTGAAGCTGTAGATCGACTGGGGAAAATTGAAGCAGTACAGTTTAGTTTCAAGTTGAATTTAAAGTAAAAGTTTTACATTTTACTGCTTCCTTGCCAAGAGTTAGATGAGAAGATCAATACCACTTCAATATCTGTATGTGGAGCCAGCAGCTAGTTAGTTTAGCTGAGCATTAAGACTGGAAGCAAAGGGAAACAGCTAGCCTGGCTCTGTCCAAAAGGTAACATCTGCCTATGAGAGTGGGATCAATATTTTCCACAAGGAAGCGAATAAGCATGAGAAACATTTCATGGGTGCATAAAAAGTTATTGCAATAAAAAAAATCAGAGTTTGAACTTAGTCTTAGTTTCTCTTTCTCTCTCTCTCTCTCTCTCTCTCTCTCTCTCTCTCTCTCTCTCTCTATATATATATTTATATATTTATATATTTATTTATTTATTTATACCTTGGTTAGCTGGATCTCCATCAGCAGTGTGTGCTGGCGCCCGCTGCCTCCAGCCCAGCGCCAGGAGTTCTGGGGACGAGAAGGAGTGGCAGAGCGAGATGGAGACCCACGAACACCAGCAGGGACTGAACGGCCTCTATAGAGAGGACAGAGAACGTGAACGCAACGGTTAAAGCAAAGAAGATGCACACAAGTGAAAGATTACATTGATGAACATATTGTATGAGAAAGTACATTTCTGTGCATCTGAAAACCTACTTGTTGCCCTTAGTGTTTGTTACCTGTTTGTTTGCTGGGCATGTACGGATATGGGCTTGCCGCCAAAGTCCTTGCCCCCGTAGAGATGCCAGACCACAGAGATCTCCCGCAGAACCACCCTGCTCTGAGGCACTGGGAAGCGGCTGGGGGCTCTGAGCAGGTCCGAGCTGCCTCGAGGCCTGGAGAAGTGACTCTCCTTCACCCTGATGGGGCCCTGAGACAACACCGTCACCACGGGCTCCCCATCCCTGGGCTGTAACAGATCCCACATGCGGACATTTTCAAATAAGCATACAAATTATAAGGGAGTGAGCCAATGGGGACAATAAAAGAAAGCAGAGGGACTCACGGGAATGCCCATCCCGGGAGCCTCCAAGATGCAAAAGTCATCATTGTCGGTGGAGCCCTCGGAGCCTTCGTCTGACATCATATCTGCCTGTGCCTCCACTGCTGTGGCAACTAGTCCATCAAGCTCAGAGTCCTCACCCTGCAGCATGGAGGGGAGGCGCTTCGAAGCTTCACCGGGGAACAAATAGACAGAGACAGGCGAGCCTCTCTGCATGGAAGGTGAACCTGGACAAAAACAAGCACAGATTTATGGGACATGTATATATACAGTATATACATATATACACATACAAACCTCCTGACCACATGTGTACGATGCATACAGATATAAATTACACTGTTATTACATCAGATTTTATGGTTGTATAAGTGAAAACTGGCAAAACGGGGGCTGAGTTTTATGTTTTTCTTCCATAAAATTCTGTTTATTCAGTCAAAGTGTGACGATACGCACCACAGTCTTATATCACTTATGGAAACCAATTTAAATGCATCAGCCCACAATCCTCCTCGTATACACAAGGACACTTGGGTCATTGCAGAAGTTTACTGAATCGTATCCTGTTTGGATGTTGAGAAACTCTTCAGTACCAGGATCTAAACTGTCTTCTCGCTGGCTCTTCTCTGTGTCAATTAAGGCATCAGCCAGGTCGTACTGGTTGATCTCAGCGGTTTCAGCTGGAGGGCAGGGCAGCACCGACGCAGGACTTTCTGACAGCTGACGAGACAGAATATTATAGGAGAACATTAAACAATTATACGGCATCTTTATACCACTTTTTAACTCTTGTTACACTAACAATTGTACTTATTATACATTTATACACTTCATTAGTATTCTCTTTTACATTTTGTACTGTTACTACCTCTACTTCTGTAAACAACGCCTATTGTATGTCTGTCTGTCCATCTCTCCTCTGTTGCTCTTGGGTTTCTATATTTTTTTTCCAGGTTAAAGTTCTTTTCACTGTGGATAAAAAAAGCAAACCAAAGATCTAAGGGTATAATAAACAGACTGTAAAGCCTTATGAGAAAATCAATCTCAGTATAAATAAAATAAACTTGAGGTGCTTAACTAGTCTGAGGCCATTAATTAGCTTTTTTATTTTTTTTTCTTACTGGTAATTTCTGGCCAGCGATTTCAGTGGGTGAGGTGTGTCGCGGTGGGGGGTGCAGGTCGCCCTGAGAGACCAGGTACTGCAGCAGGTTAACCAGGGCGGCGCAGGAATCTGCACAGGTATGAAGGTGAACCACATTGTTGGAGCAACGGAGCTCAAAGAGAGGCTGAGACTGGAGAGCAAAGAGAGGAAAACAGAGGAGGCACATTTAATTAGAGAACAGGAGAATCAATAAAGGTGGTGACAGAGAGAGGGAGGAAGTAAAACTAAATAAATAGGAACACACCTGAATGCTATAAACAAAGACAAGATTAGACAATGGAAATGGAAATACAAAACATTGTTGCATAACAGATTTTGAACTGAACTTTCTCACATTTGAACACGTTGCTACTGATTGGTTGAAAGGGCAGCAGCGTCACTGTTATCGGACAACATGTTTACTGTCGCCTGTTTGTTTTTGGTTCCATGTCCAACTGAAAAGCAATCTTTTTGTCTGAAGCTATGATTATAGTGAAACTTCATTATGGTAAAACAAATATTTATAAACATGCGGCCTGTGCTTGTTTGTGGTTTCAGAGGGGAATTTAACTAAATTAGAATGTTTTTGTTCACGTTCACATTTTCTCTGGCGGGGTTGGTCTGTGTGCTTCATGTAAACAGATGGCGAGCACTCACCAGCTTGCCCGTATCGCTGCCTTTCCATGTGGTGATGGCGAGCTCCAGCAGGTCAATGTCCAGAACACACACATAGTCTGTGTGACACAAAGACAACATGGTGGCTTTTATTAGAGTGAAGCTCATTTTAACATTGAATCTTTTTATACGTTACTAATATTAACTTGACTTTCATCTTAACAGCAGCTCTGTTATCAATCACACTAGTCCTGATCAGAAGGTTCCCCTAGTCCAGGGGTAAGGTAACAAACATCCTGACACTTTTGTTTTCACTCATTTGGAATTTCTTTAAACATGTAACATGAACAGACTTAAACTCCTCTAAGAGGTTGCTGAACAACTCTAACGGACACAATATAAACAGACATGAAGAAACTCGCTAGCCTAGCGACATTAGGGCTACAAACAACCAACACTCAATAACAACAGCCTCAACTATTCTGTAACTGTAACATGTAAACATCACGTGTCTCACCTCTCCTCAAGTCCACGGTGTCAGTCTCACATTTGTCAGAGAGGTAGAGAGCAGAGTCATCCAAGATGAATCTGACCACAACAAAACAAAAACACAACTTAGACCAAGATCTTACACGGCGAGTCACCGGCTCACAGAATGCGATACATTACATTTCAGAAGTATTTGCAGCGCGGATTATTGTCTAATATTAAGATTTGGATTATTGTTGTATTTAATCTTCACGTTCAGTTAGTGGTGAACTGTACCTGAGGTGGAAGGTGGCGGTGTCTACAATGATATTACTAGACAGAGAGAAGGACTCTGCTGTGAACACCGCGCGCAGTGGCAGATACAGAGGCCTGGCAAACAGAAAAACAGAAGATGAGGGTGAAAAAAAAAAAAGGAGAAACGTACAATGTAAATATAAATTTACCACACTTTTTTTAGTAGCTATAGTATATACCTGTAGTCGACAGCACAGGTAGCGAGGTGTGTGTGGAGAACAGTGATGACGGCAGGTGCTGTGTATCCCAGAATGGGATCATCAATCACATCCAGGAAGTCAACCAGCTGTAACAAACAAACCATGTTATATTCATCCACCTGAATTGTTTTCCGTGTGAAACACGTTTTTTATTTTTTTGCACAACCCAAATGGTTTAATTGAGAGGAAGTCTAGGGAGAGATTTTTCCTTTCATGAACTATTACGTTTTGTCCTTTCTGTGGACCCCAGGAAGATTAGCGGCCGCTAAGGCGTCAGCTAATAGCATAGTAAACATAATACAACTGTTTTTGTGTGACCATTTTTGTGTGTTTTATGTTTCTTTAGTGCTTTTAAATATGATGATTTTAATGTAAAGTGTCTTTGAGAACTCTGAAAAGCGCTCTATAAATGAAATGCATTATTATCATTATTGTAATAAACAACACTGAGGATTAGAGAAGACGCTGTTGGCTCTTTAATCTGTAAGAAGACTTGTTTCTTTTTGCTTCCTTGTACTGCTTCTCACCTGCTCATGCCAGCTGTGATTAGTCTGCGTCACGTAATGTCGCATGGTGGCACCTTGAAGTCGAAGGGCAACTAGGAACTCCTACAGTAAGAGACAGAAGCAAACATTGTTTAATGTCAAACTCGCACCAGCAGCAGAATCAGGCGTTTGAGGAGGACGTACCTTAACACTCCTCTGTGGGTCCAGTGTGATTTTAATGGCTGTGGACAACATCTGTAGATCCACCTCCTTGCCGCTCACACTGCTCACACCCACCTCTGTAGGGTAGATGGTAGGGTCCAAGTGTTTTGGGGGAGTGAAGTTGGGCATCTCCAACCGCAGTGGGATGGGGGTGTCTTTCACTACCGCTGTAGTGGTGAAGTCAGAAGAAATGATGACCCAGAACGAACATTAAAATTGTCTACTTAGCGTTAAATCTACTTCAACATAATTCTAAAAAGGACAATATGAATTATGTACCTCGATGGTAGAGCTCCACTCGTCTGCTCTCTATACACAGGAAATTGAGATTGGGGTCGTTCTGGTGCTGTGCCACACTGAATATCTTTCCCCCTTCCAGGTCGAGCACAATTTCCCCATGACTCTGGTCCTCCTGAATCAATGAGATGAAACATCGACGGTTAAGAAACACAAACATTCCTGGATAAAAATGGATACAGGTCAAATAATCTTAAATTGTGAATGGATCAAGCCAGAGCTGTTTTTAAGTCTTTTGAACCAAGTCAAGTCTCGGGTCTTGGAGATGCGACGGCCACATGGCTCACCTTCTTGTCTGTTCTGGCTTGGAGGCGGCCTTTGCCGATAATCACAGTGAGGGAGAGGAGGCTGAGGTTGTGGTTGGAGCGAGGAGCTGACTGCTGTGTCTTTCCAGATGATTCACTGGCCAAGTAGAAGTGAGGCTCGTCCTCTTCTGAATCAGAGTCTATGGCAGAGAGAAGAAAACATACGCGATCTGTTTTAATTCATTCATTAATGGAGGAAGAATCATCTTGATATAACACACACAAAACCTACTTGATTATTAGTTTTAGTGGGCTAGTTGCTATTAAATACTAGATCTACATGTTGTTTTTCCACTAAGGCAGTCAAACTCACCTAGTCGAAAGGCCGATTTGCAGAGCTGGAACTCGTCGTGGTGATGACGGCTGTGGTCGGGGCTGTGGGCTGAGGGGGGAGGAGGCTCCCACATCAACAGATCATTATTGATCCTTTGGGACAAAGCGGTGGGTGAGGAACATTGATGTTACTTCAGATGCAGAATTTAAGAGCAATATATAGACCAAAGCTGTAAAAGGAAGATATTTGGGGTGACCGTGGCTAAGTGGAGAGCAGGGCCGCCTTTTAATCAGAGGGTTGGCGGTTTGATCCCTGCTCTGCTAGTCTCATGTCAATGTGTCCTTGAGCAAGACACTTAACCCCAAAATTGCTCCCGCAGCTGCGTCTACGGTGTGTAGATAGATACTGAATTGTAAGTCGCTTTGGATAAAAGCGTCTGCTAAATGACTGTAATGTAATGTAATTTCTTGACCACGTCTGAGACTGAACTCCCTGTACAATAAAAAAAAACCTTCAACTGAAGAGAATTTAAAAAACTTTTTGGGGGATACCTGGATAATGTTATCTTGGAAAGGAGCCTTCACACCTGTGCTTCTGTTGACGTACCTGTTGTAGAAGCTCTGGAAGGCTTGTTTGCTGGGAAGGAGGATGTAGGCCAGCGGGAGGTTGATGTCCACCGCACACTGACACTGAGCGACACACTGCGCCTGAAACTGACGCATCTCCTCCGGGTCGGCTGGAATCACCATCTACAACGAGAACGGAGGAGAGACGAGGAGGGATGAGCTTGGTTTGAAAACTTAATAAGATGGATGATGAATTATAGGATTTCTTTTGCGTGTCAGTGCACCTCCTCAGTCTCAAACATGGTGCGGTTGGAGGAGAATGGGGAGCTGGTTTTATCGTTGAGTTCACAGTGACTTTCAAAGAAGGCGGCCCCCAGGTCCCTGATGAGACCTGCATCCAGACCTGCAGCTGGGCCCTGAGTCTCACCTCCACGCACACATACTGATAGCCTGCTCACAGAAACAGAAACAAAAGGAATACTGGCTTTTGGTAGAGTACTTTATAACAATATCTTTTGTCTTTTCCTTGGAGAGCTTTGGTACCGTAAGGTGCTAATTTCTGGCAGATTGTGAATTATAGATGGAATTATTCTCATAATCACCACTACTAACCTCGGCAGAGAGTCGCGGTTCTTCTTTACTCTGATACAGGGGAAAGAGCCGCCCTCCCAGCCTTCATATGACCCTGGTGACACACAACACATCAGTTCTCTGTCTGCATTTCACATTTCAAAACACTGCTTCATGTAGATACACATATATACAGTCCTTTTAACAGATTGTTTTTAACAATGAATTGTGTAATTAATGGCACAAAAACTAGGGTCTTTTTCTAAACATCAGATGCTAATTCAAAGATAGTTCAGATGTTCTGAAGTGGGGTTGTATGAGGTGCTTGTCTAATTTACAGTTTTTATCCACTGCTTTACCTCGCCGTCAGACAGTCCTTTCAGACGGAGTACTGAAGCCGTTATCTGTGCTCTCTTCAAAGCCACAAGACTCCTTTACAAACAGTCATTTTATCTCTTTGGATACACCAAACACACCTCCTTGCCAAAGGAGTCTGGTAGCTTTGAGGCTCACGGCTTGGTAAAGAGGTGAACATGTTCTAAACATAGCATTCACTTAATCTGATATTGATTTTTTTTAGGTGAGCCTTTCTTTTAGGTAGCTAAAATATGTTTTACTGATGGCCTCAGCGGTATATTGCTTTGCTCCCATGTTAGTTCTCCTGTCTGTTTCTCTAAACTGGGGGAGTGCCGACAACCTTCTACTGTAGGAAATACACTGACTACGTATAAGTACATCATACAACCCCACAAACATCCCAACTGTCGACTTTCAGTCACTGGAAAGGAATAATGATCCAGAGTGGATTATCCTGGTAAACACATTAACAACACCTTGGATTGCCTATGTTGAGCAAAGAGCATTGGTCAGTATACTGTATGGCTATTTATGGCGGCTCTTTTCATGAATATTCAGTCAAACAAACAAACAGCTACTGTTTAGGTTTGTTGTGTGTTCCCACCATGCAGGTCGGTGAAGGAGGCCTCCAGCAGCTGGGTGAGACAGGGAGCCCACGGCTGTCCCGGAGCAGTCTTCTCGCTCTGGAGGTCCGGGGCCTCCTGGTGCTTCAGCTCCAGCTGACTCAGCTCGAGCACCAGGGTCTCCTGCCGCACCGCCCTCTGGGTCGGAGGTCGGCGCTTAGGGAGGGGCCGCAGGTCCGGTATGGGGAAGCGAAGCCTGAGGACGGCGTGGGGGGAGAGGAGGGTGAAGGAGGAGCACAGCTCGCTGCTCTGGGTCTGAGGAGGGAAAGTGAGAAGGATGGAGTTTAAGAGCTGATTCAGCCACAGAGTTGCAGACAGTAGTCAGTTGTCGATGTCACTGTTGAAGCTCTACTAGCTGCTTAAGGGCAATCTGAAGACTATTGAGAAAGTTCTTATTGATTTATTTTATGCATCTCTTCTAGACACAGCAATTAGTTTACAGATCTACTCTGTTTAGGGAGTTTTCTTTGTGTAATAAGGTCTTCATGATGAATACATGTATGTGGGGATCCACCTGCATGAGTCCAGGTCCAGCAGTCTGTGTGGGACAGTGGCTGAAGGCTTTGCTCAGGTTCCCCAGGCGACTGAGGATGTCCAGGTCCAGCTCAGCGCTCAGCTCTGCCAGCTCCACCCGCACGACACTGTCCCGCCGCACCACCCGCTGTTTACCCTGCCAACACAGACACACACACACAAACACGTGTGTTAAAGGATAGGCTAATGCATCTGTTAATTTCATCCTAAAATTATTATTTTGATGTCATTTTTGGAACTAAAAAAAAAGTTGCTATTGATGTATAAGAGATAAGACATTTAATACTGGCAAATATTGCAAAATATAGGTTTTTGGAAAAACAGAACATAAAACTACTTTGAAGTGAATTAAAAACAAATACCATTTATTTTAAATAAGAAAGGTTTTGCACTTTAACAGGCACATATCAAGTCAGAGTGTGTGTGTGTGTGTGTGTGTGTGTGTGTGTGGGTGTGTGTGTGTGTGTGTGTGTGTATATATACATAGAAATATATAAGTGCGTACTTTCCGCAGGTTTTTTTCGGTGAGGCTGTAGTGTAGTTGGGCACATGGTCTGGCTGCAGCTCCAACTGTGAACAGACCAGCTTTCTGGAACTGAAGCAACTGGAAAGAGAAACATAAAGAGACACAATAATCTCTCAAGTCATCCATATCAGCTGGCAAAGAGAACAACAAACACAAACTACTTTTAAATCACAGGACCAAGTTTAGTCAAAAGTAACTTCAGTCTGAAAAGTCATAACACATGTTACAATTCCCGGCAATTTTTTTTTTTAAGGTCTGTATGTTTGTATGACTCTATGCTGGCAGTCAAAAACATATATGCCGTTGGGTGTAGTACAAAAGAAAGACGAAGAACAGCTGTGACATACTCAGACCTTATAATGACCGCATGTGACCACTTACTGTTGCTACTGTTTGATATTGTTGTACAATGACGGAATTAAGTTTTACGTCTTAAAAGTGTGACCACAGCCACGGGGTCAGCTTCAGAGCTTCACAGACTGACAAAGAGCTGTTTCTACCTCACTGTACTGAGGCTTTCCGTCCTCCCAGAGGCACTCTAACAGCTCCAGTCTGCTGAAGGAAAGGTCAGAGGTCACGGCCCGGCAGTGGCTTCTTCCGCTCCGCATCTCACAAGCAACTTGCACCGCTGCTCCGGTCACTCTGTGAGAGAACGGACCACAGGGCAAACGAGAATTAGAAAAAAACGCCCAAAATAAGTACCGTCCAATCTGTAATTGTTGTGAAATGAAATTATGTGTGAAGCTATGTCCACCCAACTTATAACTCAAACTAAATATGCGTCTGTGTTTTTCTACCTGAGGTGGGAGTGTGTGCAGGCCTTGGCAAAGCCGCCTCTCAGATGGTGAAAGTCTCGCTCACTAAACATGCTGTCCTTGAAGAAGGCCAGCTCCCGGAAGAACACCTGAGACACCTGAGCCAATGAGGAGGCTCCGTCAGGCTTAGAGGGCGGGTCCTCCTGCAGGAGGGTTAGGGTGAGCCCGCCAAGACTCAGACGCAACAGAGCATCAGGCTTCAGCTGCTCTGCCTGGCCGCTGTGTGAACGCCCTGCAAGGAAAAGGATGACAGTTTTCTTTATTTTTGAAAGGCACATGTCTTTGGGAAAATTCTGGGAAGAACGTCAAACTCTTGTGTAAAGTGGTAAGAAAGGGATTTTACCTCTGGTCCGGCCGCTTGCCTGTGGTAGACTCGACAGACTGCCTGCTACAGGATACCTCCTGGGACAGTTCACCATGCCCTGGCAGGGAAAATTACAGTGGATATCAGACTACTTGTGATTTGATGGTTACATTTACTAACTTCCAGCTCTGTGTTTGTTGTTGTTTTCTGTAAGTAGGGAAAGAGAGAGCTCACATAATTCAAATATATCTTGTGGTAATAACCTTTCTGCCATTTGTATTTTAGAAAAAAACTAATTTAACATTAAAATACCAATACTATTTTTAGTAATACTAAAGGACACCAATATTGATCATTTAGGAATTTAGGCTTATTAATCTAATCAAGGAAAAAGAGAAAAATAAATCATCTTCTATTTTCTGATGGTTTTCAGCCTCGTTGATCTCCTTACAGCCATCTGCTAAATGCCTAAACTGTCAGCGCACACACACACACACACACACACACACACACACACACACACACACACACACACACACACACACACACACACACACACACACACACACACACACACACACACACAGTACCTGTGCAGACAAAGATGCAGGCTGTGTGAAGCTGGCCAGACTGTGTGTGGACGACTCCATATCACTGTCTGACATCTCGCTGCCGGAGCGCACAGACGTCGCGCTACTGGTCATTCCAGTAGGACCCATGGAGAAAAACATGTCTGCAGATAATAATAAAAATAATAATACATTTGATGTGTAAAACACACAAACACACACACACACACACACACACACACACACACACACGCACACACACACACGGTAAATACTGCAATGTACACAAACTTCAGGGAACATAGCTGCAAGCAAAGGAGTGGCAGTATTTTCCAGATGAGCCCTCTTCTTATTTAACATGTTAGGTTCACACTACTGAGGGTTCTCATTGAACCGACAGCCCAAAACAACCCGTGTCTTTGCATTTTATACAGCCCGGCTAAAGACAGATTTCCTACACTTTTTTGTTAATAATGCTGTATACCTACATATTATACTGTATGAATGCTGGACATATATTTTAAAAGAGGGAACATTTTCACCCACAGTGGCTGACATGGTTTGACTACATGGTTTTAGGAGCAGGCCTGCTGAGGTTGTGATCAGACAGACCGGTTATAACTGGACCTTAGCCGCCCCTGTGTTACCTCCATTCTCCAGGCCGGAGATGAAGGGCTCCAGGTCGGCCTCGGTTTCCCAATCCTGGTCTCTGGGACTGGAGCCCAGCTGCTTACTGAGGTCCTCCTCAATCAGACGCAGGTCGTCTGAGTCCAGCGGACGACTGAGGGCTCCGCCACACTTAGTCGTGTCCTCTGGGGAGAGAGGAAAGAGAATCACATTCATGAATGTGTTTATGAGAGCGAAAGAGATCAAGGCTGAGTGTGACCGAACATTTATGAGGCATTAACAGAGGTCTGTGACCAACACAGGCGTATTGTCTGGGTGTATCTGTTCTTGCCTTTGAGGGGTTTTACATTATGTATTGCTAAAGCCTGTAGGCACCCGATTACCTCATGGTTACTAGACACAGAAGAAGTAATGAATTTTGTGGTTTTATTTTGTGAGCGCATGAATGAATGTAAGTATCATTTATACATTTTACTCATCACAAAGATGGAGAAACAAGTATTTGCTATACTCTTTATGGACAGAAAATGACTCTGAATGCTTAAGTGGATTTTATTATAATTTATTAATGTTATCTTAACCCCGCTAGAACCTGACTATGACTTTATCTTGTTTCAGTCCAGAAGCCATTACAGCATCACATTGTGACCACACATGTAGCATTCAATGGCAAGAGTCAGGTGTAAGCCAGGTGACTGGTGCATCTTTATCACAATGGCTGTGTGTTACTGTACCAGTGTCTATGCAGAGGGCCGCCAGTAGGTCTGTCAGATGGGTTATTTGATCTGGAGACAGCAGCATGTGGACACAGCCCACCTTCCCATCCAACTCCAACTGACGAACAGAGAAAAACAGAAAGGATACAGATGTCAATATGACAGTTGCATTTACTAATCCTTCAGAATGTTACAGTATGCAGACACAAGCATGCACACACACACACACACACACACACACACACACACACACACACACACACACACACACACACACACACACACACACACACACACACCTTTGGTCCAGGCAGCATGTCGTTCTGTTTAATCTTGACGGTGGTCTCAATGAAACCGGAGCAGCTTCCTATGAGCAGTGGCTGAGATGGAGGGCATGGAGGGGATTTCAAGGGCTTCGCCTCTTCCTCCTTTTCCTCCTCCTCATCATCATCTTCTTCTTGTTCCTCCTCCTCCTCCTCCTCCTCCTCCTCTTCTTCTTCTTCCTCCTCTTCCTCCTCCTCTTCTTCTTCTTCTTCACTTGCCACGGCTGATTCAGGGTGTTCCTCCTCAGGATGACCCTAAGAAATGAGGAGATATCTATGAGCATTTCTGGCTGTAAATCATATTTTTGTTTCATTTTGATAAAGTATATTGTGATATCTTCCTCTAAGTTAACTAATTAACTGCCGCTGTCAAGAAACAAACTTGCATTTTATGTCAAAACAAAAAGGCTTTTACTTTGTAACTTTGCAACAGTAGCAAGTGAGAAAAGATCATCTTCAAATATCATAATAAGAGTAAGAAACTGATTTAATAAAGTCTGAATATCTATGTTTAGTTAGTTATAAACCTCTTTAATACACATCAGCTCCACCTGGACTTCTCATGCTGTGGTGCAGAATGTGGTGTAAGGTTTTTAAGAATTATTCTTTGATATTTGTTGGTTTTAGTTTGCTTAATCTTTTATGATTTTAAGTAAATACATAAAATAAATAAACTGTATACATAAATGAGTGTGAAAGAAATAAAATAAAAGATACAAAGATTACACATGAAGGACTCATAGCGGTTTAGTCTCCATCACCTGCGCTGTGCCGGTGCTGTCGTAGAACAGCTGAACGGCGCTCAGCTGGAGGATCTTGTGCAGGAAGGCGGGCGGCTGGTGGATGTCAACAGGCACGGCAGTCTGGCTGGCTGGATCCCGCACTGCCTCGTCAAAGTACTCCAGCCTGGAGAACGTGCACAAAAACAACAACACACATATTATTTAGTGCCATGACAAAAAGCAAACAAATTGGTTTAAGGTAATGTGATTTCTATTCTGAGAAACAGTACCATTGTAAGGTACTGTATGGTAAGGTAATTGTAAGCTAAGGACAGTTGTGCTGTCAGTCCGTTGATCTCAGATGATCAAACAGCATCCTGTTTAATAAACACTACCCCTTTAATTAATATGCTTCAGGGGACTCAAATCAGTTCTTCTGTTAAAAATCAAGCATTTGAGATGACAGGGCCTTCTGGTCACTGACCCCACATCAGCACTGCCATCCTAAGCAGCTTTGTCAATAAACCACAAAAATAAGGGTTCAACAGTGACGCACAGTAGAAAATGGTAAGACAGTCATGGGACATGTGGCACCAGTGGAAATACACACAGAAAACCAGCAGAGGCGACCTGGCAAATAATCAAATAAATGGGTAGTTGGGAATGAATGCAAATGAGCTCAGCTATCTTAATTTGTAATGTTAGCTTTAATAATACTGTCACATCAGCAATATTTCTACATTTGACTTGATTACAAGACCTGATCACTGCAGATGAAAACTTAAAATCATTGAGAACATAATTGCGTTCAGTAAATGATTGCACGAGGCTCTCCACAGCAATAGTGGCCATATATTCATCAACGTCAAAGTCACAGATTCCCCTGACATCCCGTAGTGACGACTCTTTAAGAACAGCCTGATAAAAAGGTGAAAGACCTCGTCAATACTGACCCCGTTTAAACCGAGCTTCACACCGAGGCTGTCTGAAAACACAAGGCCGAGCCGGGGCCTCTTCTCCTTATCTGCTGATGAGCAGAGATAAGATGAAATCTAATTCTTGGCTTCCATTTTACTTTCCCTCTCCTATGACTGCAATGTAAGTGCTGATGTGGAAGAGTTGCAATATTACTGATCACAGGGACATTTTAGCTCCCTCTTGTGAGAGATAAAATAATGAAAAACAAAAACAAAAGAGCAAAATTGGAGCTGGGGGTATAAATCTAGATGCTTTTATTTGTATGACTCATGATGATTTGTAAGATTCAGAAAGTTATGCTGACCACTATGTTTGAGCTCATCATCTGTGGCTTCTTTGTTTTTTGTCACCAACAGTTCTTCAGCTCCAGTGTTTCATCGCTCAACAAGGTCTGCACTACACTGACAATGAATTAACTACAGTATGTATAAATCCTACACCTACTGTAGCAGTAACAAAATACAAAATAAAGGACAAACATCATGAAGGAGGAGTCTTCTTGTTTTCCTTTGCAGCTAATTTGGTTAAAGTGAATCTTGAAAAGGGAGACATACCGTTTGATGTGCACCTCTAAGGCAACGCCTGTTTCCAGGTCCAGGGGCTGGTGCTCGATGCGAACGATAGTGTCTATGAAGGTGACTTTAATACGACGAAGGACTGCAAACACAGATGAGATGAGAGACATGCAAAGGTTCATCAGCACCGACCCTTCAAATCATCTCTTCTCAGTGTCTGTTCAGATTGGGTTTTTAATTGGGGAAATATTCTCAGTAATACTGTAAGAGTGCACATTATTACTGTGGGGAAACAGACGCATGCATGTTCACGCCGTCAGCTCTTCACAAAGTAAAGGACGCACACAGCTCCGACTCACCCGTCTCAATGGTTTGTGCAAACATCTCAAGCCCCTCCAGCTGGGCAGGCGGCTCCTCGGACGCCTCAGGGGGGTCCTTCAGGCACTCCTGAGCCAGCTGCATGCTGGAGGCCATGCTTGATGACCAGCCTTGAGAGTCCCAACCCCCGCCTGAGTGCAAACACAACCACATGGAGCTCAGACATAGTGTAAGTGAGTCTGTGTGCACTTTATACATCTAATCTAAAAACACTTTACACATCGAGGTCCAGGTTGCTTTCTGTCGAGAGGATTAGTTGATAAATCAGGAAATTAATCAATTAATAAAATAGCCAACGATGTATCGTTTGTCATTTTTTAAAGTAAAATTGCAAGAAATAACCCCCTAATAATGATAACAATCCAAGCATTCCAATTACTCAAATGTGCCCTTTTCACTATTTTCTGACATTTTATTAAAGAACAACAACATGAATCGATTAATTTAGAAAATAAGCAGCAGTTTAATCGATGTGTTTTGAATGAAAAAGCATTTAAAGTGTCTGAACGTGTAGGGAAATGATCTTGGATCCTCACTCACATCCTGATGGACTCTTATTTATCACCTGCATAACAAGAGCTCTACACCAGGAATAGTTTGGGGAAAACAGTAATAAAACGGGGACAAATTAGTCTTTACAATCATCATAATTTGGGACCATACTTGACAAAATGGGCCGATCTCATAATCCCTGGAAGAGCCCTTCACCCAACCTGCGGCTGCCTGAAGCATGTTTAGTGTCCCAAGTGGACGACTTCTTTCCAAGTCGAAACTTACTGGTTCGGTACTTGGGTCGACATGTTATCTGAAGACCAGAAACTTCTAAGGTGCAGTGATCCGTCAGGAGAGCTTGCCAGGGGATGGTCACTGTTATGGTGCTCACAAAGCCATCCACTATCTCCAGAGGAGCCCCGAGAGTCTCCAAAAGCTCGTTGACCGCCTGAGGTAGAGAGAGGAAGCAGTCAATAAGAAGTGCAAAGTGAAAACAACTGGTTTCATATTGTATCATCACAGTGTGTAGACTTATAAGGCAAAGGGAGAGTACAGTCAACATGGCAGGGGGAGATATACTGCATCTATTTTGAATGTTGAGACACTATGGAGAGGTGCAGTTATTCTGGTGATGTGTTCCCTATAACTGCAATTCCTCGAAGAAATGCGAGCTCGGCTAAAAGCATGACGAGATTGTTGTTGAACTCGAGTGCAGTTGCGAAACAGTCAAGGGTGCACGAGCCCGACAACAAACACAGTGTGACTCGTGGTGCCACCTTATGTGATTTAAAAACACTCACCCAGACATCGAGGTGGATTTCTCTGATGACACCGCTGCCGTTGTAGAGGTCCAAGCCGAGCTGGTCCAGGCTCAGTCGTTCCTGCAGAAAGTGACCGAGGTAGTGCTGTAAGAGGTACCGACAGGCCCGCTTCTTGATTGAGCCTGGCCAGGGGAACAGCCAGCGAGACATAGGGCCAGAGGGAGCGGGGAGAGGGAGCGAAGAGGCGGCGGAGGAGAACGAGTGCGACTACAGTCCGCTGGCAACTGCATAACAGACTAACACGAAGTGTGCAAACACAAGGAATGAGCCACGGCTAGCTACAGGGGGCTAAGGAAGGGGGTAGACCGCAACTGTAGTTCTCCTCTAGCCTTCACACAAAAACACTCGGAAATCCTTCCTCGGGACCGACGAGACTCCCCCGCTGCGTGACGAGACGTTACTCCAGCTGTTCGTGGCTGTCTCGGCTCATGTTTTCGATACGTTTCGTGTCGGAATTGGAGCCGCAGGTTCTGTTGTTGCGTATCTCTTGTTTCAGGGTTGTTTATTGTTGTCGTACGCCAACTGATGGTATGGTGGACGTACGTGCGTAACGCGTCATCGTGACGACAGGCAAAACCCCGGAAGAGATAGGTGACACCACCTAGGCGCCATCTTTGTAAGGTTATTAGTATTTTAATACTAATAGAATCAATGATTTTGTATTTTCTTTTTCAAATATGAACATTTATGATTGATATAGATTAAATACATTTGTTGTAATGCTTTTGTAACAATATGGGTTCCAATATATACATATAAAGAAGCTATAAAGACGTGTCCTGGGTCAACATAAGAGCTTTATGTAATTTTAATTTTTCTATGATCGTGTGTTAACTACCCGTGTTGAGGTTTTGTTAATCAATGGTACTCTGTCACTTAGACGTGGGATGAGGAGGCAGCTTAATGTAATTATGTTGTTACACTCATGTCCACTTAATAGCATTTTCTTTTCAGCAACTACAGCCGTACATCACTTTGTTCCTCAGCCAATACAACTTGGTATTAGAAGTTGAGTTTTTCTGGGTGAAACTTGCACTTCCAAGGTCAAGAAAGAACTTCCACGCTCAATATGTTGTTGTTATTGTGGCTGAAGTGAAATGTATCAGTTGTGTATCAAAATATTTATTAAACATAATACAACAAATCAACATGTTCATCCACTGGCTATGTGTCTTTATTCCTATGAAAACAAGTAGTGATTTCTATACGAATGAGAATATTGAACTAAGGTTACAATAACAACCAAAAATGGTCTCATAACATCAGTCTTCAGATCAAACAGTTGGCTGTTAAAACAAAATAGTAAACTTTTTATACATTTTTAATAAAACAAAAAAACATAAATAAAATTACTTCAGATTTTATTTCACAGAACTATGATGCAACTCTTCATTTTAAGAATGCAACTTCAGGGATCTTGCCATCCGTCTGGAAAAAAAAGAAAAAGAATGTTAGGGCCTTTCTATAAACATTTTCACACCTTTATGGAAATGCAGAGAGACTAACTATAAATCATCATATTACCTTTAACTGAGTGAAAACTTGTGCCGCTCTGTTGAAATCCCACTCATTGTCTTGCAGACACCTGCAACAGAGAATAACGGTTAAGATACATTAAATTAAGGGAATAATGTTTGTCATGCAGCGCTGCAAACGCCACATGCAGAAAAACAAGACTTACTTTTGGGACCATTCCAGGTTCATGCCCGACTTTTGAGAGAAGGCCGTGAGCATCTCCTGCTGCGGTGCAGTGAGGGTGGGGACGGGGCTGGAAGAGGGAGTCGGGGCAGGAGCAACGAAGGCTCGGCGGATCTCCTCTGTTGTGGCCATCCGGATGAAAAGCTGGTCGTTCACGATGCACAGACTGTGGCACAGGAGGAACACAGTAGACAGACAGTAAGATATCTCATGGCGGTAAAGTAAAATAATAGATGCATGACTTAAGGGAAGGCACTTTGATTTGTACAACACGTCAAACTGCCACGTTTAATATCTAGTATCATTTAAAAAAAATCATTGAGATACAGTAACCACTCACATTAACCCAACCACAACACTAGATGGCAGCATTAATCCTAAAAGGGTTCAACTTTTTTTTACTGAGAAACTATCTTAATGCAAGAATTAACTCAGGTCTTTGAATGCTGGTAATAAACTGGGTTTAGCGTTTGTCTCTAAAATGTGAAGAACAGGAAGAGGATTCAAACCATTGGGAGCTCACTAAACTTACCCAGAATTCCCTGCCGGGACTGTGACGAAAACTCGAGAGAAAGCCATGGTGGACTCTCGGGATTTACCATCAACAGCAACTGAAAAACCAACATGAGAAACATCAGCAACAAAATCAACACTACGCATCTTTGCAGTGGATGAGGAAAAAATATAAATATAAAATTATGACGACCAAACAAGTCACCTTCTTTGAAGACTCCGCTCACTGTGAAGGATAGTAGTGTGTTCTGTAAAAAAAAAAAAAAAAAAGTGAAAAAGAGAAATTATTCACAGTGAGAGAGAAACGGTTAATGATAAGTGCTGGATGACAGAAACAACATGATCTTACCGTGAAGGTGTTTACGTCGACATTAAAGGAGGCGATGTCGTGCTGAGTTTTGGGCAACTCGTTGAGGAAAGCCACGACGTTCAGCCGTGTGTGCTTTAGAAGTCGAAACCGCACCGCTGAAAGAAGGCAACATTCAGAGAGGGGAACATCAGGAGGCATTTCAAAATCAGAAACATTCAACAAGTCAAACGCTGCGACGGGTCAAGAGCCCGACGGGTAAACTCACTGGAGTCTTTGATTCTCTTCAGGTTTCGAGTGTCTTTGTGGTACTCTCCAAGACTGCTCCTAAAACAAGGAGAGAGGGACAGACGGAATCAATGCGAATACAGATAAGAGTTAATAATTAATGAACATCCCATTCATTCATGTGTTATTCAGTGTTGCTACATGTATACAGAAGTGTGTGTTCTTACCTGGAGGGGTTCTGGGTGGAGTAAGGTGTTGTGAGGGAGAACGATGCTCCGTCATGATACGCATCCAGGAGTGGCTGTCTGTCCCCAGCGTCGTATATGCTGTAGTACCTGAAACAGTCACACATCACGAGATTTAGTTCTCTTGTGTTTGTTCCTGTGATTGTTTCTAGCACACAACCCTTTTATAGAGCGCGTTAAAAGCAGTACTGGTGAATCAGCAACCGGTTGGGTCACATTACCAGTGCATTAACCCTGCTGCCATTAGGGCAGTGATCAATGGAGTGTTGCCAGAAGATTGCCTCCGTATAAAATGGTAGAAACTCACTGTGTCAAGAACCGAAGGATGACGACCTTGATTTCATCAGAGCCAAAGCAGCTGCCCTGGATTGCCAAAGAAAAAAAATAAATAAATAAAAAAAATAAAAAATAAATAAATAAAAACATTTGTCGTTCAGGTACATGAAGGAGACAATAACTGTCCTCAGACACAGACAGTCACCTGAAGGAGGACAATGCAGCTTAAACTTCTTAATTGTTTTAACTTATGAAATCCCACCATGGAGAGGTTCCCCTGAATGCCACACACTCTAGAAGACACCATCAATGTGAATTTGAGTAAAAATATACAATAAATCACACAAGATAAAACAAGTTACCTTGCAGGGGGGGATAATGGTTGGTGTTTCCACATCAAAGCCAATGGGTGGGGGGAGGTCATGACCATCCTAAAAAGAAACCACATATGAATTAAGATGCAAAAATAGCGAAATTAGCACTGGCGGACTTTTCTGCATTTTTGTATTGATTTCTTTAGTGATACGACTGGGTGAGGAGATTGATGTGTGGACTTACCAGTTTGAGAAGCCGGGGAAACCTCTGCCGCACAGCACTGGTACGGAACAAAAAAATGAAGAGCAGGAAAGTTATCATCACAAACTACACAACAGAAATAAATCATGCTCACTGAGGCAGATAACACTGTCAGTCACACCTGCTGACCCATTTAATGTCATTTTGTGACTTTCGGTTTTCCATTTTAAGCTGATAAACGTCAAAATTATTTGGGAGAATACAGCCATGTATAGATACACGCAAACGGATGAAGTGTAACTACATCCAGTGCCACAAGGGGTTTAATATTTAAAGTTCATGTCTTCATCCTTCCTTCAGGTTCATTATGTGACATCCGACAAGTCTCCCGTCCCAAAGTGTGTACTTACCCGTTGGTATACTCACCCTCTCCCCCAATATGGAGATACACAGAGATCTGACACGGGGAAGCAATAGAAGCACACTTTTTCTAGCGCACACATGTAAACATGCAGAGACCCACAATCTACCAGACTGCACCGAAACCAGCAAACACACCCTTTTTGAATTAAAGTGAAATAAGCATGTTATGCACTGCTGGGAGAGAGGTGGTTACCTCCAGATCTGGGGAAAAGGATATTCATTAAAATTCACACAAGCTACTATCACAAGTAGTATAACATTCATGCCAATCACCATCCGTCATGCGAGTGAGATGTTGGGTCTGCGCCCACGATTATCAGCAGAGAAAGACGACCTGAGAACAGATCTGAACCGAAAGGGCAGCTGGCCTCAGAGTGAGCTGGACGCAGCATTCCCACCACTCATCCCATTGCCTTCCCCTGCTGCACACACAGGGCAGTTATCAGTTAAGCACCTCAAAGCCACCATCGATTCTAAAGAGATGGGTCTTCATGTGGTAAGCTTTTCATTTTCAAGCTCAATTTAGACCCAGGCCTCTGGTTACGTAGGGACTGGGAGATCATTACGCATTTCACCGGAGTGAGAATTCTCTATTCTGCTCTCTCTTCTTTATTTTTGAGCTTTTTTTGTACTGGTCACAGACATCAGACACTGGAAGAGGAAGTGTTTTCACGTGTTTTTTTTCCTTTCATTTGACTTATTTCAGACAAAACTGGACTTCAATTTCCAGTTCGGAACACAGTTCCCTCAGAAGTTAGTTAAGGGCGTTCGCCAAACTCTCCACTTCATTCACTGAGCAGCAGAGACCTGTTTTAGGTCAAAGAGAACCAACTTAGTGGCAGAGACAGACTGCTTTCTCTGTGCGGCCCTTCATTGGTCATTGATAATGACACGCATCCCTCTCCGCCTCAGCCCAACAGCTGTTTCTGTCGAGTCCCATCTTCTCAATTTCTTCTCGTCGTGTTCTCAGTGAGCCAGTGCTCATGGGGAATGAGGCTGAGTAATCGTGACTGTGCCTGCCTTAGGTTGTCCCGGGGTTTCGAGGTGGGATCTTACCCGTCATGGGCTATCCAGCCTTCCATACTCGCCTTTTAGAGGGGGCAGAGTGGGCCAGGGTGCTAAGAGGGGAGGGGAAATCATTGGCTGTGCATTTTCTTTGTTTCGTCCAAACATTTGTCAAGACAACTGTGGTTTGCCCTCTCTCCAATAAAAACCTACACTGTACAGTACTGCTCAAGATCGTTGTGGATTCATATTTTTTTAGGAGCAGTTCACAGTAAATTGTATTCATGGGTTTGTCAAGCTGAATGTGTTTTTTTTTTGTTTTTTTTCAAGTGCTTATTCTTGGAGTTATTCATCAGGAGCAATGCAATTGTGTTTTGCAATAGTTTATTGGATAAATAATTAGGATGTCAGCGGGGGGAGTGATGGGTACAGCATCACCGTGGACCATAAAATTGACCAAAGCTTAAAAAGATGTCCCACAGAGAAGCTGAATAACTGGCAGAGAGAGGATGGCCGTTCAAACTGTGAAGTGTTTAAGCAAGCTGAAAGGAAAACAATGTGCATCGGGGTTAGATGTCCTCTCAGCAGCTTTTGAGAGTAAGAAATGTTTAGTTTACTGTGTGAAAATGAAATGTTAATCAAGTGGGAGGAAACGTGTGAAACAACCAAAAAGAGTGGAAGAATTTGCAGGTTTCTTTTTTCCATTTCTCTCTCAACACAGGTATACAAACATACAGAGTTAAATGGTTATTGTGAGCTTGCTCTTCTCTCATAAAGTTCATCCTTGGCTGCCAGAGAAATGGTTTCAGTTATTGTACACACCCCCACACACACGCACATATATACAAAGGCGTGCTTGATCTTCCTTTGTGGCACGCTGCTGCATACTCATCTTACAGGACAGACTCCTGGACACTCCTACTTGCACACGAACAGTCACACCACTGTGTCGCCTTCATTAAATCTTCTCCCCTCACCCCCCGAAATCGCTGACTGACCTGATGTATGAGGCCTGATCCTTGAAGAGGTCACACAGAGGGTTCCTGTTCAGCCACAGCTCCACCAGCTTCAGGCCTTTCACCTTGTCCAGCTCCCGGTCTGACTTCAGCTGGACGAGCAGACGGAAACAGAACAAAGTTGGTGGGAGAAGAGGATGTCAAATGAAATCATGTGACGGGTTTGGTTATTATTCGCCTGATCAACTGAGCTAGTCTCACCTCATTGTGGGAGAGGTTGAGGGTCTTCAGATTAGCCGCCTTGGTCACCAAATCAGTGAGTTCATCCAGTTTGTGAATGCGGTTGTTGCTGAGGTTCAAGCCTGTCAGCTGGAAAGACACACAGGGATGCGTCAGCACATTCAGTTTGACCCATTACTTAATCAGCAAACAACATCAAAAACAGCTCCTGTGTTCAATTTACCTCTGGAATGTTTTCTTCAATGATCTTGATGACAGCTTCCATGTTTGTCTTCCTGTTCAAGATGACTTCAATGTTTTGGGAAACCAGGTCTGTCGCATAAAATAAAATGAGTGATAAAAACTCTTTTCACTTTTTCAGTGATAGTGAGGCGATAAAAGAAATGTCTGTACCATCTTCAATATGAAAAACATTGTAGTGAACATTTACTTAGAAAACAGAAAGACTAGATCCCTGTTTAGCACAAATAAATATAACAAACTTACAATTAGTCTAGTATGGATGGTCTGTGCTTGAATCTGTTTTCTATACGTCATACATATGATTTAAGTGTGAAAGAGATGAGAGAGTATCATCACCTGGGTCTGTTCGGATGTTGTTCAAGTCCAGTGCTTGCTGGGAGCCATCAAAACGTTTTGCCATACATTGCTGAGAAAGATAAAAAGCAGACAACATGAGAGGCATCATTCAAACAGCAACAAAATAGAAACTTCCTCCAATTTACTAGTTGTGTCCAATAATGGACAAAACTAATGAAAACATGAATAGGAGTTTTCTTAATAAATGAATTATTGTAACACCTGAAAGTCTCTTCCTAAGAAAATTCAGACCAAAAATACAAAATTTCCAAAACCCCATTCTACTTCTGTCATGTCAGGAACAAAGTGAGTCATACCCTAGTTACTTAAGTGCAAGCATGCAAATTAACTGATAGACCTCATTGCAATCTTCCTTATAAATATCAATCTACTTTTTAGCTCATGTATTTGGATCCATACGCCACAATATTAGAGATTTCAAATGTTTGAAGTTTAAACAACAGCATTTGCAAGACTTTTGCGGTCGTAAACATTGTCTCAGCCCTCATAGTGTGTTACTTCCTCTAGCTCACCCTCAGGACGTCCAAGTGTTCAGGCTTCAGGTCAGCGAGGAGGAAGGACGGTGGAGCGCTGGGGTTGACGTGCACTTCCACCTTAAAGAAACAAACGTCACATGATGGAAGATAGTAAATAGAGATGTATCTCACACACGAGTTTCAGATTTAAGACTTTCTGCAGCAATAAGAGTGAGATTTCCATTATTAACCCGACTTACTTTATAGCCATCTGTGTCTGTGATCTTGTGAGAACATTTGTGCAAAGCATTGGCAGCAGAGGAATCGTCCACATAGAAATGGACCCTGTTATGTTCAACATGGTACTGTACAGACGGGGGAGAAAGAGAAAAAAATTAATATATGCAAAGATGATGTCCACAACCACCACTTCCTTAAACCCGTCAGCTCATAAATGTGTTAAAATGGGGACTGGAGATATATGTGCATTTCCTTACCAGCAGACAAGAATAAATAAATAACTATCACCGTTATCAGAACGTAAAGCACATGTGGTCATTTTTTAAAAAAATGCCTTTTTAAAGTCAATTAGTTTCTAATTGGTAATCATAAGACAGCTCACCTGTACAGGTGTGTAGGGAATCGAACAGATGTTCTGAAGAGCAGGCAATAGCCATTTCTTGTCATATTTTCTTCCATGCGGTATCTGTCACAGAGATGAGGCCAAATATGAGCTCCTTTCACAGGTTACACAGTAGTAACATGGATGATCTGTGGAAACTGTTACAATACGCACCGTCACTTTGAACCAACCCGACCGGCTTCTCCCTCCTCCATTGCCGCCGCCACCTCGGTCTCCTCCTCTAAAGCCGCCTCCTCCTCCTCTACCACCTCCTCCCCCTTTGCCTTGTCGCCTGTCTCTGTCAAAGCGGCCATCTCCTCCTTTCCGGTAAGGTCTTCCATATGGGTTACTAAAAAAGAAAACACAAGGCCATATACTGAAACAATCCTCCTTCAGCCAGCATCCACCATGGGAAGAAAACCGGCCCGTTTACAGTCAATGTTTGGTTGAACACACATCTTGAGTCCACTTATACCATTATAATTTCATAATTAGCAATAGACAGAGGTCCCAAAAAAGTATTTGAAACCAATGTGTGGGGTATGAGTTACCAATAAGTTCAAATAAAACAGCCCTAAGAGAGCAGTGATAATATAGTCAAACAAAGTACTCAGTACACAGTGAACCCTTTTGTTTTTCAAGCAGCTCTTTTTGAGTGAGTAGATGACATGCAGTGGTTTTCATAATCTGAAAGCAGCATGAGGTACTTCATGTTAAAATAAAGCTTGTTTTACTTTCTCTTCCTGTGACTGACTATGTGTATGCCTCCACGTGGTTGAAACAGATCCACATGAAAGAATTCAGGTCTCGTCGTTTGTGGGTCACAGCTATGAACAATCTGTTAAAACACACACTTACAATCTGTGCTGGGAGCTGTTGTCCTGAGAGCTGTCACTCATAGTAACGTCTGCATCGGTATCGTCAAGCCTGGACCGGGGCCCGGGACCCCCAAAGCCTCCAGAGTGGCCTCCCCTTTGGCGGTCTCTGCGGGACCTGTCATACGACCGACCCTTGTGGGGCCCTCTGCCTTTACGGTTGCGAAATTGTGGTGCCGTTCTATCGTCATGCTCTGAGAAAAGGAAAGGGGTTCAAAAGTTTGTCAGTTTTCACTTACATATAATACCACAAACACACACATTCAAACAAAAAAACTTTAAGTCCAATCAGTCATACAATACCTTCTGTTGGCGGATAAATAGCAGAATTATAACATAAAATAACAAGAATTCACTTGAAGACATGGGCAGTGAATGACTGGAGCCACAATGTATCTTATTGCTTGCAGTATAACGATATTAATTAATAAAACCTGCACACATTCACTTACCACTGTCTCAGAAAAGAATAATTTTGCCTTACCTTAATGACGACTTGAGTAACTGTATTAAATGTATTCTGTTTAAAGACTACAATCCCTACTTTTGTATTGAAATAATGATAATAATGAATAGAAATAATGAAGAACTGGATAAATACTTGTGCGTATAAAGTAATCAGATCTCCGGTGTGGGGGGAACGATATGGCTTTACCTTCTAGGGACATGCAACCAGTGCTCCTGACCTCCCTCCTCACCATAAAGTCCCCTCGGTCTGAAGAAAACGGTACAAGTGGCACAACAGATGTCAGGTTAACGCTGAAGTGAACAGGCTATCTTACCGTTGTAGTAATGTCCGCCGTCCGCCATATTTCTGGAACAGTGTCAGATGGAAAAACACACAGCCCTTTGGTCAAAATAAATAAAAATAGAAGAGGTGCCTCGTTTCTCTCTTTCACGAAACAACAGTGCTAGGCTGTGGAATAAGTTCCAACATTTCACGTGTCTTTGTGTCAGAGGAAACACAAAGGCGAGGACAACGTGATCGAAGTGTGTGTTCTTTAGCTAGCTGGTGGCTAGGCTAGGCTAGGTTAGCATCTGCTGCTGCGCGTTGTCGAGAAGAAAACGGAAGCACAACTTCTTTTGTCCGGTTTCTCTTCCGGGTCAACACGGCGGCGCGGGGAATTTAAACATAAAAACGCACAATGAATCGACGTCTCAGCACTTTATTACTGGTGGACGTTACACACACTAACGATGCTTTAATAATATCATTAAGTGCCTTCAGGTTGTATACTTCTACAGAGACACAGGCCGTTTGGTCCTCAGACGAACATTACAAACGTGCAAAATGTAGAAACGTTACGTCAACTAAAAAATAAAACGGTACAGCAGATCATCTTAAGTTATAAATATACGAATTTATTATATCCTTGAGCATTTGGGGTTTTATTTATTTATTTGTAATACTATTTATTAGATATTTCCAAAGTTATTGTACATGGGGGCTTCAACAAAGCAGCTCTACATGCAGCACATTGTTGTCTTCACATTTTCTTGTTGTCAACTAAACTTATGACAAAAAAAAAATTGGAATTAAACCGGAAATAGTCTTATTGTTTTAGTGTAGTTGAACAGATGTTTGTATTCCCCCCATTACTATAGCTAAAAAAACTTTACCCCCAGGAAAAAACAGAGGCTAAAGGGCTTTGAACTTGGATGTATAGAACTAATAATCAATGCACACAACTTACCGTAATTCAACACACTTGTCACCACGGCGAGGTTGGGGTAGCTCCTCTGAGACAAAGTCACACGATCCATCTGGTGAAACTCTCCAATCTCTTCCATTTGGGGAAACTGTCAGAATTTATAATCGCTCATTGAAAGAAGACATTCAAACCTAAAAATCTTCACATGCCCTGTAATGTTAAATGTTAAACTTCAACCGTGTTTCAAACAACTTCCCCCGCACAGCTGCGAGGTGAATGTTTTAAACGTTTAACGTTAGCACACGTTGGTTTAGCTAACGTTAGCACATGTTGGTTTAGGTAGCTGTTAGCATTAGCACCGCATGGAGCTTGACATCATGAAGTCACAGATGCTATCGGACAATATTTACCAATCAAGTTCCTTCTCCGCGGCAATAGTTCCCGTGACGATGTGGGAAACAATCGCCTCTGAATACCGTCTTTCGTCCCCGCGGGTGTCTGTCAGACTGCCCCGCTCCCTTTTCCCGTCAATACGAACAACAACATAGCGCCACCTGGCGGACAGTTTCTAACACAGTGGAGCTCACTGGAATCAGGATCATGGATATGTTAAAAAAAAGTACTTCATAAAATCTAACTACAGTTTATCAAGTCCACCTAATTAAATTATTAGTTAATAATTAATTAAATCGTGCCTCTATGAGGGTTATAATGTTCATTAAAAGTGTTTTAGAGAGATGTTGAATAACCTTATAGTGAAGTTTGTGGTGCTGAGGGATTGTGTTGCAATATACTGAGAGGTTTATCTAATATTTGGTCTGCGTTTCCATCCAGAGCAATATGTCACTCTCAACTGACAGAGGTTCTAGATTAGGTTGAGAATGAACTGCATTTTATATTCTATCGTCCATTCATGAGCTTTTCCTGGAAATGTCAGATAAAAAATGTCAGATGAATGTAGATTGCAGTACATGTTTACACCAATGACTTAACATCCAGTTCCCTTAATTGTCTTTTATACACATTTCACCAAAATTCACCCTTACATGTTTGGTATCTTTGAAAACTTTGGGATTTACACTAGAATATAAAATAAATATCTGTGGGTTTCAATAATATTTGGCTGCACAGCATGAAATTGTACTGTTTAATAAGTTTATGTGTGACTATGTTTAGATTAGCAAAGTTTCTTTGCTTTCCCTTTTCTTTCTTTTGCCTGTTTGTAGTTTACATGCCTGTAACCTGTTGGTGATTTTATATAAAATGATATGGGTGGATGGTTTCTGAGTATTAGTCAGTGGACCATCTAATATGTGAAGGTGTTTTGTATCATTTACAGTTTTTTTACGACATGTTGCAGAATTTGGCTCATTGTTACAAAACTCTACACACAAGCCAAATAAGACACGACACTAGAAGATAAACATCTTACTTCTGTGTCAAAATGAAATTCTGCAATGCAATCAAAACCTAACAACCCCTTTTTCATAAAGGTATTTTTGCAACAAAATGATACACACATACATCATTTGAATTACTTGTTCTAAGCAGCAACAACACACTGATGTCCTTCATACAAACACTGCTGATTTGCTCTTGTGGTTGATGTAGGCGGATGGTGATGTTTGCCTTTGTTTAAGGCATGGTTACAAAACTGAAAGCATTGATGCTTTTATCTAAGCATTCACTTACAAAACTGTAACTGTAAACAACCTATAAGACCCGGAACATTTCGGCTGCATCATGTGGAAAAAATTTAAATCCCGAATAGTAATATTACAACATTTAATACAAATATTTTAAAGTTTCTTTTAATGAGTATGGTTTGACTTTTTAAGATATGCTGACTTATAGAAAGAGTTTCCTTTTTTGCTGTGAACAAATAACCTCAGCATGTTTTGCAACACAGACAAGATCTTTGAGACATTACAGACCAACCCAGGGAAATTTAGTTTTTTGTCCTTTATGAAATAAATAGGGACTAGTAAAGAAGAAAGATTCTTTGTAATAAAACATTATCCACTGTTACAATATGTACATGCCAGATGTACAATTGCAAAATGACCACATCTCTTTTCTATGGATTTGAACTGATTCATACCATTATCATTCCTCTTTCTCAGCCCGTGAAGACAGATTCTCCACAAACAAATCCTCCTCTGTTGTCTCTTCTAGTGAATGAAATGAGGCGACAGTTCAAAGTGTAAGGTGTCGTATATTGGGGGTGTCTCATGCAACACTCTTTTCTTCTCCACAGCTGTCCTCCTGCTGCCAGGAGGCCACGCTGATGGCCTGGCTCAGAGAAGTGATGAGGGAGGTCAGACCGACGAGGTAGCCGTCCTCTCTGCTCCCCTCGGCCCACGGGACGTTGTGTCTGAGCTGGCTCGCTTCAGGCACCGGCGTCGTCTTCCCAAAGTCTATCATCCACACGCTGGCCTTGCTGCTGTGGTCGTGGACAAAGAGAAGCGAGCTGCCAATCACCTGATCAGGTCAAACATAGATATGATAATATCAGCAAAAAGACCTCTGGGTTCAATGTGGTTTTAATAATGATCTTAAGCAGAATTTAACAAGACAAGATCAGTCTCTACGTAAACCAACCTCATGGGTTCTGAAAAACGATGAATTCTTCAGTGCGTCACTCAGGGCCAGGAGTCTGGAGTGGTAGGCTTTCTGAGAGCACAGATGAGTAGAGTTGTGGTTTAGCAGCAACAGTTAGTTCACACATCACAAAGTAAATAAAAAAACACCAAAGTGGACACCAAATAAAGAAATGACAGGAAGTCAGTTGCAAAGATTAGAGAAGGAAAGGAGGAAAGGAGGAAAATTAGACTTACAACTTTTGATTTTGAAATTTCCATTTTAGTTTTTTTCTGTTTTCGTAAATGCTTGTTGTTGGTTTAGTCTTTTATCCGGTCTTAATTAAAAACGTTTAAAGACAATTGCCTCCATATACGGCCATTGTGTTGAGGTATACTTTAACTGTCTTTAGAAATGCACAGCAGGCATCAGTGCATTGATTATGTATTGGAAGCCTAATATGGATTGATCGATCGATCAAAGGCAAATACTTGAGACACACTAAAACTGAACAAATATCTCATTTTCATTAGATCTCAGATTTTGAGTTACGTTTAGTCATTATTTTTCAGTCATGGATTCCTTTATTTTATTATGTTGTTTTTTTTGCGAATTATTATAAGATTAAGAAATTAGGACATGTTTTCTAAAGGAAGAGTGTAAGTAGTGTTTTCATAACGAGTAGAACTGACCAGGATCTCCAGTTGTCTCCTGGTGAAGAAGAGCAAGGCCTCCGTGACCTGAGCTAAAGTCAGAATTTTCCTGAAGTCCCGGTGGACGCTGCCGTCCTCCATCTGACTCACAGAGAAGCAACACAACAGCACAGACATGGCAACTTTGAGAACTTGTTGAGAATGAAATAGATAATTGTTTTGAGTTGTGCAGTGATTTTATTGGCCTTCAGTCCTACCATAATGCCTTCTATCCTGAAGCCCAGTGTGGACGTAGAACTGGTCGTATCCCTCCACTGAAGGTATCGACACTTGGTCACCCCTTTTTGTTCGTGTTCCTCCTCCAATGGAGCGGACGGGTCTATTTTCACCATCTTCTGGTACATGTCACTCCGCAGGGTGCCGTTGGTCCGGGCTTTAATCACCTCCTCCTCCTGGTATGTCCTGAGAAGGAAACTCTCATGTTGTACATGAACATACACATTTTACAACTCAGCCTCTCCTAATCATGACTACACTCATTTCTACAATTTGAGTCAGTGTATACGCCTGCAAGACTGATCTGGTCTCCTCTGGTTGAAAGACATAATTACTCTCAAACCTGACTCCCATCTTGCAGTCCATGATGAGAGGTTTCCTCAGACCGCTCAGAAGGTCCTCCAGGCGGATGTAGCAGTGCTCCCCCTTGGTGACCAAGCCGTGGTACTGCGGCACAAAATGTCTCAGCGGGTCTCGCATCAGGCAGTCCAGACACTTTGCCTCCACTTCACTGTACAGTTTCAACACCTCCCCTCCCTCACTCAGCTGGAAGGTACCTGGCAGCAGTGAGGCAGGTAGAATTATTAGCTACCCACATGCGTAATAAAACAAGAAGGCAGATATTATCATTAGTTGTGTGATTTGTTCCCCTTTAACATAAGTTACAATCAGGTCTATGTATTGGAGTCTTATGAGACAACAAGCCCTTACTCAGAGATTTTTGACTTGATGAAATGTGTTGTTTCTTAGTTTGGGAAAAGTTGGGCCTTCTGGAGGTAAAGCGTTGTAACACAGCAGAGATATGAATGTATGCATGAGCTATATCCAGCATGCAGTAGTGTACAGATACACGCAGTAATACAAGTGAATGTAGTTGATTTTGGTGTTGTTGTGATCACAGTAGTTGCTGAGTCTGTTTTGGAGGAACATGCCTTGATGTCCAGCCAGCTGGACCCAGGAGCTCTGCCGCCGCAGCGACCAGTGCATCATGGTCAGGTAGGTTCTCCAGGAGCGGCACTGAGGCACAAAAGAAGAGCAGCTTATGTTGATGTCTACATGCAAGACGAACTGGCTGTGGAGCCTTTCCCCAGCATGCATTGCTTTTGAAGAGAATGCAATGAGAATATTTGAGGATATATCTCTGATTGAGAGGCATTAGTTGGGATACATTATACAGTATAAACACATTCTAAGTCCTCTGTGCACGTCAAAAACTGTCATGAGTGTCAGTGCGTTTGGTGTTTACAAACAGCGCGCGTATACCTCGTCAGTTAAGATCTGTTTTGTATATACACAAAACAGCCATACACAGGCATGAAAAAACAAGGGAAGCGAAGGCAGACCCGAGCATGCTCAGTAGAGGCACTGTTACAAAATGACAAGTTTGTAGTTTGAGGGAAATATCTATATCATGTGATATGTAAGACCTAATACTTCAAATTGCAGATGTTTGCAAATATTGATATTTTGATCCCAGAGATGAAATGTTTTGAAGATGCATATTTCTCTTGTAATATTTAATGATAATTTGCCTATTATATCTGTTATTCAATCCGTACTCCCTCTCCTTTCACTGGCTGCTCCCATCTGCCTTCATATCTGCAGCAGCACACAGGTATGCAAACGCCATTCAAATCGGACTTTGTCAAAGTCCTCTTTCAAGCCAATGCAAATTTAGCTGGACCAAAGGTGCAAAGAACAGTTAAGAAATATAGTTTTAGTAAGCCTCTTCTGTGGAAAACCAGAGCAGCCATGATGCACATGTGTGATGCCAGACTGGTGCAGCAAAATGCCCCAAAAAATGCCCCAAAATTGCCCCAAAATTAAAAATGTAGTTTTAAACTGCATCCGTGCAATCTCACCTTCCTGAACACCATCCTCTTTGAGCCAACATCTTCTCCTTCGCTGAACACTTCATCGCTCTCTGCTGAGGAGAAGTTGACGGAGGAGCTGGAGGAGGATTGCAAAAGCTTGGAGAGGATGGGGTGTGGGGAGGCCCACTGATGTGCTGTGGAGTCCTCTCTCAGTCCCAGCAACTCCTCTGCCTCTTCATCCTCCCCCTCTGGGGTCTCCCCTCTCCCCTCCTTCTCTACCTCTGCCGCTGCAACAGGAGACCTCTTCCTCTCTTCATCCTCTTCTTCTTTGCCGTCTATCTCAGAACTGGAGTTTCTACCTCTCCAGTGTTTCCACTCGCTGTTTGGGGGCAGCCCACACTCCCTCTCTCTTCCACTCTCTTCTACGCTTCTTTTCCCGCTCCACCTCTCCCAACCGTCTGTATCAACTTCATGGCTCCCCCCAAGTCTCTCCTTCCTCTTCATCCTCCATTTTGCCTTCACCTCATCCCTTGCACATCTTGCTTTCAATTCAAAGTCCTCTTTTCTTTCTGTGCCTTGAGCGACCTCGTTCCTGTTTTCCCTCGGTACGTTATTTGATTCTGAATTGAGCTCATTGTCCTCCTCCCCGTCCTCTCCGAGTCCACCTATACACTGACTGTAAGGTGGGAAACTTTTTGTGGACTTCAGTCTGGGTCTGGATCTCACTCTGACCCTCCTGCAGCCGCTGGAAGGCTTTTCACTGATTGTCATATGTTGGTGCATCTCATCTGATAGTGTGGCAGAAAAGTCATTATCCATAGTTTGCTTGCTCTCTGTCTCCGTCTCCATCCCCTCCATGTGGTTATCGTCTGCCATGTCCATCTTCCAGTCCTATGTGTGTGAGCGCAGGTAGAGAATTTACTCCATGACCCCAACACATGTGCTTGTACAAAACGGAGAAATGTTTACAAGTTGGGAAATATTTGCACAATTCGGAATATATTTGAGGAAATTTGCTTTTTTACAATTCTGTAAGCAATGTTTTAAAGCTTTCTTCAAATGACACATGGAAATATAAAACTACAAATGATCATATGTGTCTAACTTACCTTACTATGTCTTTGACCTGTTAGAAAGCTCTGCGCCAGTGAGCTTCATCCCTCTCTCATTCTCCCTGCTGGTGCCATATTTTGCATGCAGTGACGTCATGAAGTTTCCAAAAGCTTCAAGAGGACATCCAGGAATGACACACCGTGTGAGGTAAAAGGCTGGAATTAGGAGAGTGTACTTTGTGTTTGTGTAAACTGTTTTGGGGAGTTGTTTTCTGACTACACAATTAAACAAGTAGTCTCATAAACATTTTTCAAAGGTTTTATTGCAGCAGCTTAACAGAAAGTGCTTTATTTGTACACACGTTGGCTTAATATTAAATTAATTTCAGATATTTTTGTGTAATAGAAAGAGACACACAGGTTGCTTTACATATCGTAATTTTACATTTGGAAGAACATTTTATTGTACAGATTTTAAGCATTTTAAAGTAACATTTTAGCTAGCATGGTAGTTATAACCTGCAAAAGAAACAGCTTTATAATCTTACTTTTCACAGCTGAAAGAAAAACATAAAAACTGATGGGATTAAGAAAGAGTTAAAACAATTTAGTAATTTATTGGATTATTTCACAGTTTCATGGTTACCTTACATATTTTGTCTGTATTCATTCAAATGTTTATTTATTTCATAATGTCGTATTTATTTACTGTTAAACAGATTTGGTGAATATCAGATTACAGCTATGAAGTGCAAAGTAATAAAAACACACTGACAGTGAAAGATTTGTATGACGTGATGACGGTTCAGGTGACTCAATCCCATAAATCATAAACATTAAAGCAAAACAGTATGAGACAACATTTTAATATCATATTTTGTATTTTATTTATGCCTTGATTGTTGCAGAACTTTCTTAAATTCCTTACATGTGAAAACCTACTTGGCAATAAACCTAATTCTAATACTGAAACACAGATGACGTGATGTTGGAGCAAAAAGATCTACAGCTGAAGCAGGGCAGCTCAGCGGTGTGTAGGTGCTTTCTGAGTCATTTTCAACCATGAATCTCTCTT
Organism: Cebidichthys violaceus; assembly: GCF_023349555.1. Taxonomy (NCBI): domain Eukaryota; kingdom Metazoa; phylum Chordata; class Actinopteri; order Perciformes; family Stichaeidae; genus Cebidichthys; species Cebidichthys violaceus. Next base: position 18,569,872 of record NW_027176372.1, on the reverse strand, counting down.
ACAGCTTGTAATCGTTCCTGTATTAATGGCCTCAGGCTGCATCTTTTTCAATTGTTTCAATCTGATGGTGAATCTGTCTGTTCTGCACCTCCGTGTTGGCGTCAAAGGATGGCGCCTCGCTCGGCTCAGATTCGTGGGGGTCATCTGAAGGGAACATCAGATCTGCAGTACCTGTCAAGGAATTTATTCATGAATTTTTTTTAGTCAGCACCACGTCCCTGATGGAAATAACTCTCTATAATATATTCTCTGTGCCTGTGTTTTTGCACCTGCAGCAGCATCTTTTTCATCTTTCTCTTGGTTGTTGTTTGTGTTCTCCTCCCTATCTGACAGCAGTCCATCTGTTCTGAGCTGTAAACAAGGAGGAAAACAAGCTCTCAGAGCTTGTTGAGTCTTAGCTACAACATCTGAGCGGAATCTGGTAATATTTCACTCTCACTTAAACACCAAACTAATGAAGTGTGCAGCCCTGCAGCTGCAGTTACACATTGTGTGCTTCTCCTTTCACCTGCTCTGGTCGCCAATCCACTTTCAACAGCAGCCTCACGTAGCAGAGGACAAAGACGACACTGAGGAAGATGAAGTTACTGGACACGCCCAGCATGGCTGATAGGAGAGGGAAGTTGAACAATACGTATCTGAGTAGAAAAACAAAGACAGTAATTATGATGTGAAGAAAAAAAAGCTCCTGTTATCCAACTTTCTGTCAGTTTGACTCATACTTATATGCCAGTGAAGGTGTAGACATAAGAGACTGATTATTTCAAGTGAAGAAATGTTTTGGTGTAATGAGGCTGCTGTTGGTGGATAAATATTTTGCTTTAGTTTAGTTTATTTGAAGAAGATATAATCATGGAATAAAAAATGCCAGAATTACTCAAAATTTTAATCTGCAGTTCGAAGGTGTTACAAAAGACAATAGATTTTCTGCTTTAGGGTTAAGTTAAAATGTGTTTTAGTATGAGATTACTAACTCTATCGTAGCCTCATTTTGTGCTTTAGATTTAAAGATATGGATTTTTTTGTCTTGTTTCAAAATCATCTGTATGATCTATTATAAAGCATTGTGTACACATCTTACCTCATACCAGTGAAGTGAGCATGAATATAGAGCTGAGATGAGTAGATCTGCACCTTGCTGGACAGGATCTCAATGACGGCCGTCACCGAGGGGACGTACTGTGTACATGAAGACAAACCTATAAGGTAGACGCCAACAAAATACCTGCTTGCTGTTTATGCACACTGACACATGCTGACACGTTCACAAAGTAATGCTAGACTCACAGGGTCGTCCGTGTAGTCTGAGAAGAGCTCCACCTCCAGTACTTGTTTCTGCTCAGCGACTCCGGTCAGAAAGGCTGGGAGGAACAGCACCGTTCCCAGGGACCTCAGCAGGTCTGAGCGGTATCGCAGCATGCTCTGACAACAGCAAGGCAACACAATCACCCAGACATACACACCTGAAGCGTTCATTTCTGTCTCCCCCATTAATCTGCTCTTTCCTTACAAATGCATGATATCCCCAGAAGGTATTTTCAAGGATGATCAAAGGTTGATTGATGTGGTCATGGATGCAAAAGCTTTACCTTCTATAACTCAATGATTCGGTTGTGTGCTCAGGTTAATGATCACTAACAAAAGCTGATCTCAGTGGACTACCTTATGAACATTTTATGATTGAATGCAAAAACATCCCAAAACACAGCCTTAAAAAGTACAAAATCAACACTTTGATTACGTGATGTCAGGCCTCAAAGGAAGTATTTATTAGAGGACCGCTGCACTCGATTGCGTCTCAATGTACATGCTTTTCTTTTCTGATCACTCTGTGTTCAATCAAAAAATTTAAATTAATGATGGCATCCCTTACACATGGAAGCTCTTTACTCACACCATGTCATAAGGTCACATGTTTGTCCTGTCGTCTCCATCACCTGAGCACTGAGATCACCTTCTGTTGCAGCAAGCATAGGCAGCCCTAAACTGGCTCTGACCAGGCTGTGTGATTAAAACGTTATTGTGCGTCAGCGCTGTACTCACAAAGCGAGAGCTGGAGGCGGACAGCTGCTGTCTTGCCTGAGAAACACACAGCAAATGCAAACGTGAATCACCGGGTTCTGCAGGCTTTATTAATGAAGCACTGGGAGCCGAACAAATCAACGACTCACAGAGCGAGCGGAGGAGGCAACTTGCCCTCCGTCCCGAGAGAAACAGGTTGTCTTGATCATGAACATCCCCGTCTCCTGATTGGTCGGAGAATCAGGCATATCCAGCTGCAGAGACATCTGATAGGCCTGGCCGAATGTCAGCACCTGCATACACATTTTAAATTGATTGCACTTGAGGAAGTATAGATTGATACATAGAGTAGATACATAGATATATGCATGCACACACACACACACACACACACACACACACACACACACACACACACACACACACACACACACACACACACACACACACACATCTACATACATGTTTCTTATTCCTCATCAGAGAGATGTTGGCCACTGGGTAAGAGCACAAAAAAGATGCAGGAGATTCACAGTCTGTCCTGCATACAACGTGAATGATTGATTAGGATTAAAAACAAGAAAGCAAGAATCAAACACACAGTAACTATACAGTCTGTGTAAGACTTCACATACACACCTGTAGTAATAGTGCACAGGTGTGGAAAAAGCCGCCAAGGGCATGTAAGAGTAGTAGAAGCTACCATATAAAAAGACGGCGACCAAGAGGAGCAGGATGACGATAGAGAACAGAATGAATCCCTGTACGGCTCTCTGACGGGCGTGTGAGATCACCATGAGGACGGCATCCTGGAACCCCAGCAGAGCTCGGCCAATGAGGGTTGACAGTTCTTGATCATCTCCTGGACGCAAATGACTTTCTTGATCCATGAAGTCTAAACTTCGATAAACAACAAAGTAAACTGTTTACCAGGAACAGAGGGAAAACCACAGATACAAAAACAACATACAACAAAAACTCAAAAAGTTAAATGCAACCACATTACAAGCATGTTTTAAAAGATGAATGTGTAATTAAAAGAATCGTACTGGTTAAGTTTGGCTCCGGTCTACGGTCTCAGTCTTTGAAATGTCTTCAGTGTTCTCCAAAAGGTTATCTGGTTCTTACTCACATTTCCCTGTAAGAAAAAAAAAAGATTTCATAAAAAAGGTGTGGTTGATGATGTTATGATGTCATGAAGCCTATAGATACAAGCACCCCTTTGATAGTACTGAGAGCTGTGAAACCACTGAGTCCAATCTCAGTCACAAGCAGAGGCCTTTCACATGAGATGACTGAAACAAACTGACACAGTCATCTAACACTTGGACTGTATCACATGTATCTAGAAGCAGCAAATCAATGTGTATACGTTTGTTTTGATAATTACACATATTGTGTAATAATGTTGGTGGATAGGCAGTATTTATCACTTCATCAAATGCAGCCGTTTATTTTCTCATGTAACTAAAGTTAAGTGATGGAATGTAACTAAGTACATTTACTCATGTACTGTACAAATCTGAGGTACTTTACATGAGTCTTCTTTTTCTCATAGACACTTTCTATTTCTACTCCATTACATTTCACTATAAACATTTGGCAGCTTTAGTTACTGGTTCATTTATGAATTAATACTTTGCAAACAATTCATATGAAGAGCTTATATATAAACTACCTAACAGAACATAGAAGTCGAGCTGAAACGATTAGTCAATTGATAAAAGATGAATTGGAAACTGTTTTGATTGTCATCAAAAACATTTGAAAGATTCCAGTTTATGTGGATTTGTTTTTTTTACAGATTTTTATTTATTTCTAATAATTTTGGAGTTTTGAACCATTGGTTGGACAAAACAAGCATTGTGAAGGTGTTTCAGTTGACATCTTTCTGTATTGAGTACTTTTACTTTTCATACTTTACATGTATTTTCCTGATTATACTTACGGTACATACTTTTATGTAAGTAATATTTCCAATGCTGGACTTTTTTTTTATATGAACACTTCATCCAACACTGCTAAAGTTTTAGTAATATCTACTCGTTAAAAGAGGAAGGGAGTTGTGACTTGCACAACACATTAATGAACACCGCCATGAAGATTTTCAGATTAAGAGTTATGCTGCCAAGGATTATAGTTTGGGGACCCTAAAGCATTTTCAACTCAATGTCCAGATTAAAACCTTGTTTTGTCTAATGTGCATGTGATAGCCAACAGCAGCATGTACAGTACTCAGTCTTGTTAGAAAAAACTCACCTCTGGTTTCTGTTGGCCAACTATGAGTTGTTAGGAAATCACTTCTCCTTCCCCTGAAGTCTCTTTGTCCACAGCTTGATACTGTCTGGATGAAATGGTGTCAACAGAACCCCCCCCCCCCCCAATAACTTTAGCTGCTGAAAAGATGCCATTGGACAGGCTTTAGTCCATCCCACATGAAGAGAGATGCTGCTGCCAACTGGAACAGAGCTCCTGGTGTTGAACATGACACTGACAACAAGGACGAAGCTTGAGACCTGGTGTTCATACTTTAAACTACTAAAGCCCCAAGATATAGTTTATGTCATTATTCCCTGTGAGAAATACAATAAGACTGCTTATATCTGCTTATCATTTTCTTTTGGTAATTGTTAAAAAACGGATTAATTCATTGCCCTCAGTGACAATGTTGGATGATAATTTGACCTGAGCAGCCTTTATTCTATTCTTTCCTATTAGCACATTCTACAGCCCAATCCATATTATACTTACATATATGTTTAATTGCTGAATGATTTTTTTATATCGCTCCTGATTTTCTGATAATATTCAACAGCGCCCCCTAGATGACAAACATGTTTACATATCTGTGCAAAGGCACCTCAATTGAATAAACACCAAATTGCAATTTACTTGGATAGACCTTGGTCTTATAATGTGGTAAAATGGACTATTTTAAGAGGTGGTATGTATCACATAGAAAGCATCTGGACCCTTTGTGATCCCATATTGTTTTTATAGAGTAAAGAGAATAGTTTATAGAGTATTATAAATTGCCAAGAGATAAAATCACCAATTAGGAATGCAGTATTTTGGATAATAAGTATATGATAACTGAGGGAAATTCCAGAAATGCCTGTGATCTTGACCAAAATAAATTAATTAGATAATGAATGGATGGACTGAAGTGCACATGTGAATATTTTGTGACCAATTATTAATTACACTTTGATAGATATGTAGCCTATAAAAACTACATTTAAAAGAAAAATATGTCAATATCTAAGAGAGGCAGGGAAAGTAGAAAGTGAAAAAAAAAGAAAAAGTACAACAATCTGTCAACAGGAGGAGGCGACATCATCCAGCGGAACAGAAGAAACCCGCCAAAATATCTGACACCATAGAAGAAGACACTTTCGTCCAATCATACGCTGCGACTGTCGCAAACCGGAAAAAGTCAAATCTTACATTTCATTTGACATTATTGTTTGGAAAACTGCTTAAAGGTAATGTTGCAGTTATGTTTCTCAAATTCACATTTAAGTCACTTAACAACACGTTTAATAATGTTGAAGAGGAACTTAGAAAACACGCTAATATGACAACATCTTTAGTTGAAGTGGCATGCTGTTCTGCTGGTTGTTATCAGAGCTCTCAATAATACATTATCATAGTTACTGTTATCAGTATATACTTCAGAGACAACCTTTTTATGTCTGAAATCACAGCAAGAAATGTAGGTTTAAATAGAAGAGTGTACGTTGTTGTTTTCATGTCTTCGTGTTTCTCTGTCTTCTGGTTGCAGGATGTCCTGTAACACCAGTGTTACTCGTGTTAATGTGTCATCTGTGGCTCAGGCACAGCAAGTCCCGGTCCACCTCCTGCCCTGTGAGATTGAACACAATGGGCCGGCCCAGGTCTCAGAATACCTCACTGCTACCACCAAAGACGGCAAACTAGGTACACCCAGCCTCTCTCCCAGTAGAGTAAAGCGTGTTGTTACTGGTCCAGTTTTCAACCCTAACCTTCTAACAACAGTCCTTTGTGCGTTTATGTCACGACAGAGAAGACGGTGTCGTTCAGAGGGCGTGGGTTGAAGGGGCAGGAGCTCGGCTGTCCACAGGGCTACACCGGCTTAGTGCTTAATGAGACCAACAAGCCCAGCTCTGACCACGAGGTAAACATAACATCATCACTGACGTCATCGCTCTTTCTACACTGTCCGGCATTCTGGTTCTGTCAAACATCAGGCAAAGCACTGACTGGCCATGAAACCACATTTTTGTGTGCGGGTGAGGATTCTGGGAGTCTGTCTTCATGATGGTAAACAGTGTGTGTGTGTGTGTGTGTGTGTGTGTGTGTGTGTGTGTGTGTGTGTGTGTGTGTGTGTGTGTGTGTGTGTCCAGGACAGGACATTGAGGGTCTCCTCTGTGTTTGACAAGCTGACCTACTGGAACCTGGAGACGCCTCCAAACTCTGACGACACAGTCGTGATGGCGATGGATTGGCCTGAGTTAGCTGAGGCGGTGAGTTCTTTTGTTTGGGAGCTAACTTAAAAAGGGATGTTTGATAGAGATAGATAGATAGATACTAACTTTATTGATCCCGCGAGGGGAAATTATTTTGTTACAAGCAGCAATAGGTTACAGAGCAGCAATAGGTCACAGGTAAAAAAAATCTTAATATTATATAAAAAGAAAAATACAAGAAAGATACACATGTCACAATATATACAGTTATAATATAGTAAAGATGTTATATAAAAAATGCACACTATATACACAGTGAATAGAACAGAATAATATTAAATCAACTAAATAAACAGTAGTGCAGAGGTTTAACGATTTGATTTGGCCCGAGGTGATTTATTGTACAGTCTTATAGCGGTAGGCAGGAACGTTCTCCTGTACCTGTCCTTATGACAGCGGAGCTGGATCATTCTGTTGGAGAAAGTGCTCCGCTGTCCCTGCAGTAGGTGGTGGAGAGGGTGGTCCTGGTTATCCAATATGGATGATCGAAGACAAACTAACACTCTTTTTTTCTTCATTGCATGTCCCAGAGGGGTTTCATGTTGGCGTAAAATTGTGGTTTCTGGGCGTGAGGAGATAAACAAAGGCTACTCCAGTAGACCAATTTACTAACGATTATTTTAATGAAAATAATTGTTTCTGTCACAGAAGTGTTGTTAAAATTAATTCTACAGCCTAATAACGTGCGTAAGAGTGTGTCTTCCAGGTGTAATAATCTGTATGATTTATAGATACAATATTATTCATTTAAAACTAGATGTGTGGGTTGTACATTTGCTGTTGGTCATTTTTTATTGTTTCTCTTCAGTTTAACAAATGCTGTCAAAATGTACAAAAGCAGCTTCATTGACAATATTTTATTGGAAAATAGTTTGGTTGGAAATACAAGGACACAAGGATATTTTGTCTCTTCACAGATCCACGGTCCAGTAGAAGACTGAGGAGAGAGAAAACGTTCTGCTCAGCTCACGAGTGAAACGTACAGTTTGCTACAGTCAGAGAAATGCTAATGAGTTCAGTGTTACTATGTTACGATTGCAGAGTAACAGATGTGATGTTTATATTTTTGTATGTTCTTTTGTAGTGAAATAAAAAAAATGACTGACCAACCTTTGTGATTATGTGATTCATCGAAACAACGATATGTTCACTTTGTTTCTTTTGAACACAGTGTTTATTCACAAAGTAACATTTAGATTTTGAACACCATGACACAAGGATGAAGTGATCGCTGACTCAACCGTCCCTTCTGAGTAGACAAAACTCCAAAACTAATCCGTTTTCATTAGTACATACAGAAACTGTTATTCCATGTAATATGGTGCAGAAGAACAAATTCCAAACGGTCATTCAGGCACATTTAAAGTTGAAGTCTAAACACTTAAATAGAAGGCAGAATTACTGTGTGTGTGTGTGTGTGTGTGTGTGTGTTCTCTTACTGTGTAGTCACATTACAGGAGAAACTACAGAGGGTAAGGTCACATGGGCAAAGAGAAAAGCCATTCTGATTTACTCCTTTCTCACTTCCACTGCAATACCACCATGTACCATGAGAACAATTCAACCTGTTTTCCATTCCTCACTACTTTGAATTGAATATGATGGAGAATGCTAAACAAAGTCTATGAAATATGTGGCAAGATTATAAGTAAGAACAAGATAGCCACAGTGCTAAAATGATCTGACCAAATTTACAGTAAGAGAATGTAAATAATCCTGGAAATGCATAAATTGGTGGTCATATAAAATGAATCAGTTTATTTGGCTGCCACTGACATTTCTGGGTCAGTTACCTCACTTAGGAATGATTCCTAATCAAATACTTCTTAGTGCATGAGTAAAGGAGACAAAGAAAAGGCCTTTTTTTTGGCAGTGTTAATATTCTGTTTAATAAACTATCTGCTGTTGATGAAGTGCCTTCATTAAAACTGATGCAAGAAAAAGCTTGTATTACAAGTTAGAAAATGGCACTATCTGATTCTAATTGTAGAATTGGTGCAGGTATCTGCTTTGATAGTTTAATCCTGTAAACAAAACACTAGACAGTACAACGCTACTACATTGAAAATCAGTCAAACTTTGCTGGTCACACACTGAAAAGGCAGTCATACAAATTACAATTCTTGTAACTAATAAAAACACTAAACACAATAGCTGTCCCTTACTTTTTGAGTTAATATAGCACAATCAGTGTAGGATGTCACATACTGTATCTTGTTGAAAGTCTTTTGAACATCTTCTGAATCGTCTTACAACAATGAGGTTTTAAATAATTTTTATACTCATAAATAATGAAGGTATTAAAAAATTAAACTGTAAAATCTCTGCTACATTTTTGAAGAGTAGCAAAATAGCAAAAAATCCGATAAATTTTAGGATTCTCAGGAGACAGTCACACCTGAACATTAAGCGTGTTAGTATGATGAATGACTAGTGATATCACTGCCACATCGCTGGTGTTTACTCTGTGTGTGTGTGTGTGTGTGTGTGTGTGTGTGTGTGTGTGTGTGTGTGTGAGAGAATTCTGGTATTTCTGTACTCATGGGGAAAAAGACATATGCGAGCTCTCGTTTTTTTTTTTTGCTCTGGCAGATGCTTCTGGGCCAATCACAACCATTCATCTGATATAGGGTCGTGTTTGAGACGAACATTGTAAAATGGTGCGCCGTTAAGGCACTTTTGAAAACAACTGAGATGGCTGTTTAATACCAGCTCATCTCTGCATGTTGTAGTCCGTTTATATTTTAAATGTAGAATTAGAGTCAAGCTATTCTGTTAAAGTTCGGTATGTGTGCATGAGTATAGAAATACAAAGGTGTGTGTGTGTGTGTGTGTGTGTGTGTGTGTGTGTGTGTGTGTTAGCTAAGAGGTGGTGGTTGTGGTGGCAGGGAGGGCTCCATGTCTGCCTTGCTGCGTTTGGCGGGCAGCGTGTGGTCGTGAGCTTTCCGTATGTGTCTGTACAGGTCGCCTGATTGCGTGTAGCTCCGGTAGCAGTAGCGGCACTCATAGGGACGTTCACGCGTGTGCACAATGGCGTGGCGCCTTAGTGTGTATGTGCACGAGAAAGTCTTTCCGCAGACTCCACACGTAGGGACGTCCTCTACAAAGTTCCCCATTGAGTCCTGGAAGTCCTGGAAGTAGGACGGAGGGTCTGAATGCTGCTGAGCTGTGGACGGAGGAATGAGGGCGAAGGACGAAGTGTCCTGGGAGGAAGGGCCGGCACCGGAGGACGAAGAGGAGGGAGAGAGGGGGAAGGAGTAGTCATTTGAATGGGAGGTCATTTGTAAGATGCCCTGCGGGTGGGAAGAGAGAAACTGAGGACTGTGCAGCTCCTCTTCTTCTTCAAACTCATCGTCTACTTCCATCACTAACTCTCTCTCTCTACTTTCCTCTTTCTCCTCCTCCAGCTCTTCGTCAGATATAACAATGGCCTCCACTTTGACTTTCAAATTCTCTCCGTCATTGCAGTCTGTCCTCACTCTGCCCATAGGAGGGTGAGATCTTTCATTTCGAGTGGTGGGCGAAGCTCTCATATTCCCCTCAGGTCCCTTAAGGGTTTGGATCTGAGGAGCAGAGTGGAAGTCCAAGCTTTGGCATTGGAGCGACACCGCATTCTGGATTCGGATCTGTGGCGCTGAGTGTGTTGGGTTTTGTGAGGTTCGTGCTGATGCTTGGAATAACGTGACCGTCTGTTGTCCTGTACCTTTTGTCCCTCCGTGGCCAGCCTCAAAGGGATTCCTTACAGAGTCATCGCGTGGCAGTCGGGGTGCGTCCTGCTGTGGGCTCGGGGAGAGGGTGGTTCCTGCCTGGGAATAAGCAACCACTGACCGACCACTAGCCTGACTCACTGGCACCAGAGAGGAAGAAGAGGAGGAGGGCTGCTGGTTACTGCAGTAACTGGGGAAAGAAAGATATATTCTAAACAGCTTCTTAGTAACAATAAATCACAGCAATCTAGAAATACAAATCAAACCCATACCTGTATGTCTCAGTGGTGCTGCAAGGGCTGCAGAGTGCCGACACCTCTCCATGCCCACCAGTACCCAGCCTGGCATGACCTGCTGCAACAGGGGCCGACCGGCCTGTGATGACGCCCGGCACCAGCTCTCCGCCTGGGGGCAGAGGAGCGGCGTCCATGCCTGGCTGCGTGGTGTCAGCGAGGTCAGGGCTCAGAGGAGTCTGAACTCGTGCTTCTGTCCTCCGTTCAGACTTCACAGACTCCAACTGACTTTTCCCCGTCATGATGGATACTGACGGGAATGGTGCTGCGATGGCGACTGGATTCATGAGCTCACCTGCCATGGCCACCACAGGCTCAGCTGCACCGTCACCCCCACCCTCCCTCCCCGTCTCCGTTGCCCTCCTCGCACCAGCGCCCTCTTCAGAGCGAGTGCTGTCCGCCTCAGCGAGAGGCCCTCGTCTCTGCAGCCGTCTCTTGCAGACTCTCACCACTTCGTTCATGTGCAGGAAGCTTGCGGCCGCCAATATGTCCTCCACTGGTGGAGACTCGCCCAGCTGCAGCACGCCTTCATAGACAAAGTCCAAGAGCAAGGCAAACGCAGCAGACGTGACAATGTCGCTGTCGAGTGTGACAGAGCTGCTGCTGCTGCCGTTTCCACCGAGGACCCCTGGAGAGTCTGAGTAGAACATGTGAAAGAAAGGCGAGCAGGAAGCCAGAACAGCCCTGTGAGCCAGGAACCGGGATGAGCCCACCACGACGGAGCAGTCACAGAGGAAGCCCCGCTGGCGCTGGGAACGCAGAGCTGACAGCAGCTGCTGGGAATGCTGAGGGAACTCCATCACCTGAGCAGAACAGAGGAAATCAAAATGAAAGAAAGCAGAGACACAAAGAGACAATGCTGCTGTCACTGAAATAAATCCCTACAGACGGCTCTGTGGTGAGCTGCATAAAGTATCTTGAAAAACTTTTTTTAAGTAGTTCTCTTGTGATTTCTTTAGAAAATAATAAATTTAACATTCAGTCGTCTCTCTGGGGGAAACATCCATAAAGGGTCAGTTTATCTAAATTACCAAAAAGTGCATACCTTTTAGATAGTTTTGGTTATGGTTGCTGTTTTTTCCTTCTTAGACGAAGGAAGAAACCGTCCCATTATTATGAGGTACTGTATATGCCCTACTGAACAACAATCTGACATTTGAGAGAACTTATGTTGTCACTACTGGGCACTGTGACGACCCCTCCCTCCCACTAGGACCCCTTGTGTCCTCTTTGTCTTTCAGGATGTTAATCTACCACTGATGAGCGACACTTGAGCCTCCTTTGGTCCCAGCTGTAAAGGCTGCCCCTCTTCTTTAGCTGCCTCTTGTTGGGATGACACGGCTGCTTATTGGTTTTGTTCGTTAGTTTGGTTATATGTTCTTTAAATAATTGTCTATTCATTACTTTTAACTGGTCTCGTCTCCCTTATGTTGCAGCCTTTGAGCTGGGTTGTAACAGTACCTATTCAAATATTACGGAGTACTAGAGTGTGACCATCCTTGAGAGCCGCACACAGGTCATAAACAAGCATCCATCACGCTAGAAGCACTGTTGCCTGATATCAGATGTTGTACATGTTCAACCTCAAACTCGGAGGAGTGGGCCGATTCAAAGGTCTGTATTAGTCCCAGGAAACTAATACTGCCCCCAGCGTATTTTGTATCCACAGCATTGTACCTTAATTTGTGATTGCTGTATTTGTCTTATTTTGTCCACTGCACAAATTAAGCTCCTTAGGGAAAATTAAGTAATATGAATTTGTGGGGGCAGAGAAAGAAAAGAAAAAGGACATCAGCTGCATTCAGTGGGGCTCCAGAGCACAGTCTACATGTTAATGACAGTGTTTTCTACACTGGAGGGACACTCTTGAGTGCACTTGTTCACGTTTGTTATAATCTTCTTGTCCCTCCACCACACGTTTTGGGTGAACTAGTAGTTGAGAATAACAATAACACATAACGACTAAAAAGACAAAATACAGATGTTGGGGCACAAGTTATAAAATAAACATTTCAACAGCACACTTACAGAAAGTAGGGCTCCTTCCGCTCTTTAAACGATGTTTATTGACAGTTCAGAGTCATCCCGGTGACGTATGTTACGTTACGTTTCCATGGTGACATGCCCGACGTCTTCAGCCCAGGGGCCACTTCGTCCAGGTGATAAACAATCTTTATCGTGAAGAAGAAGACAACCAGAAGCATACAGGTGAGCAAAAAACAAATATAGCAAACAACAGCAAAACGAAACTGGCCAGCGATAACAACAGGCAGCTCCAGCTCAACTATGCTAACACCAGTTAGCAAACTTAGCTCTGCCTCTGTGTACAATTCCAGCACCGGGATTCTTTTCTCCTCCATCAACCGCATTTTTCTTTGTTTGGTTATATCGGCATGAGCTTTGAGTTACCGTGAAATGTACAGCACACATCCTGAGCTGCAATACGTCCTATGTATCGTAAGTATGATGAGTATTGTCTTACCTGCAGCAGCTGTCTGTCTGAGTGATGTTTTCTTGCAGGACAATTGCTATTTTCTTCTTCTGTGGTGCTCCGCCACAGCGCCACCTACATGCGAAGAATGAGAATAAACAGGAAATATAGGAAGTTGCACGTTTGTTTACAATAGTGCGATCCCGGTGAGACGTTTTGCTGATTTATAAATAGTTACAATTTGTTGGCAAAGTATCTAACAGCTTTTAATCATGATCTGAATGAGCTGCCTGCATTTAAAAATGGACAGTGGAAGAGAAGGAAGAGGAGGGAGAAGAAAGAGAGGATGTCGTGGTGGAGAGGTGAGAGACTGGAGCCCTATATATATTATTAATATTGTCCCATTTCTGTCCTAGTTCACAGACTGATATCTGACTCATGACACCCCTGTATCATGGCAGGCAGTATGAATTGTTAGGTATGGTAAAGTCAAGCTCCTATATTTAAACCAGAGCTATAATTAGACCTGAATTTGAGTGTGAGTGTTGTCTGCTTTGAGTGACACCTTCTCCCCTACAAGGACAGAGATGTCCGCCTGTCTAAAGCCATGTCGTATGCTCTTCGCCATGGAGCCAACCATATGGGTCTTCAAATGGGTACAGGTGAGCTGCTCACAACCTGGTCCAGGTAGCACAAGTGTCCCTTTTCCCTGATACTTTCACAAATTCTGACAACTTTATTAGCATTACAAGTGTGGACCTGGCCTGGTTCAAACAGACAGCTATTAAACTATATTGAAAATTATATATTTGGCTGCTTCATTTGAATAAATAATGTTTGCCCACTCAATAGTCAAAGTACCTTAAAAACCAAGGTGATAATGTGGTAAAGGCTTACTTTCCTGGGCTTCTGCAAAACCAACATCTGTATGCTCAGTTTCACAAAACGCTTGCATAATGTAAATGTAATTCAATCCAGCGTGCAAAGAGTTAAGTTCAAGAGAGAGAATGCATTGTAGGAAACGTGACCAAAGTCAACTGTCCTCATAGATGGCTTCATGTTTGTGGAGGAACTCTTGGCTCACCCGCAGTTCCGCTCATACTCATTGGAAGACGTCGAAAGAGTCGTGGCCACCAATGAAAAGCAGCGCTTTAAGCTTTGCCCCCATCCGGAGGACGGCCGCCTGCAGATTCGAGCCAGTCAGGGCCATTCATTACAGGTATATCTATGTTTCATCTATATTTAATTTCATCAGCAAAACCAGCGTGCCAGGATGTATTATCCCCCTGAGTAGATTCTATATTTAGTATAATCAATTTACACCAAAATTGCTTTGAGATAGAAACATTTACTTTCTTGTGGACCAACTAACTTCAATTTCAATGACTTCAATTTACTTCCTTCAGAAGGAAAATTAACTCTGAGTGCATACAAATGTAATAAACCAATTTACACCTTCAAAATATGAATCTAATTTTCAGATGACAGAGGCTGTTAGTCCTCTGACAATCAGTCTAAAAGGGAAATATAATATTTCAGTCCTAGGTGAAGGTACAAAAAGAACATTGGGGGATAACAGCAACTCTGGTGCTAACATGCATTTCAGCTTTGATTACATTTACTTCATTTGATTGTGTTATCTTTTTTGTCATGTGTTGTCATGTGTTGCAGATATTGACATGTCAGCAGAACACGGGATGTACAAACCGTCATTGGTCTTGGATTTTTATCCTGATAGTAGTTTGATTACAAGATCGTAACAAATAGTTAAGCGATGCATTCTGATACAGCTCAGATTTCCCTTCAGGCAGGTTAGTTATTTTCTGTGTATTAGCACTTAATCTGGTCAAAAGAAAACACTTCTTAAATGCTGTGTTAACAACTCTTGTTGCATTGTTGTGGTCAGGTTACGGATTTGGAGCTGAAACCGGTCCTGGCTGGTTCTCCAGACTGCCCTACTGAGGCCGTCCATGGCTCCTACCTCCGCAACTGGAGCTCCATCCAGCAGCAGGGCCTGAGCCGCATGAGGAGGACACACATCCACCTGGCACCGGGCCTGCCAGGGGAGGAAGGCGTCATCAGCGGTAAGGTGTGTGTGTGTGTGTGTGTGTGTGTGTGTGTGTGTGTGTGTGTGTGTGTGTGTGTGAGATAGAGAGAAGTCAGCTGAACATTTAGACTAATTGGTGTCATTGATTTTTCCACCAGGCATGAGGAAAGACTGTGATCTAGCTGTGTATATTGATGTCTCCAAAGCTCTCGCTGGTAAGCTCAGCCACTAATGACTGCTACTCATTACACTTGATTCAGTCTATATGTTTAGGCAAGAATCTCTCTTATATGTTTTGTGTGTGTGTGTGTGTATCTGTACAGACGGCATTGAGTTCTTCTGGTCAGATAACGGTGTGTTGCTGACTGCAGGTGACGCAGAGGGAAAACTTCTCCCTAAATACTTTAGCCAAGCCTTAAAACTGAGACCTACAAGTAAGAAAAACTATCACGTGATTCACTAAGTTTTAGATTCTTTTAAAACTTGGATCGAGAGCCATTTGCGTCACTAAAGTCACTTTTTTTCCTGTTTCAGGGAGCATCCTACCACTGCAGTAGCATCAGAGGATACTGCTGAGTCATTGGTCATAGCAGGACTCATCTGACTGTGCTAGCATCCCATGGTTGGTTGATGCTTATCCTAGTTCCCTTGGTATCATCCGAAATGGGACTAAATTGCTAAACTTTAAATTTTTGTGTCATTATTGAAAGCATCAGGACGGCTTTGAGGAGGTATATTTTATATAGTATAGAGGCTTTTTTCTGTCCTTTGTATTGTAAGTGCTAAATAAACTATGGCAGACATTGACTACCAAGATAATTTCACCATAAATTGTAAAATATATAACTCTGGTTACAAACAGACTTTAAATGTCGATTGAAGATATACTTTATGTGTGGATTGTCCCTTGACTAATATAGGAAAGCAGAGGATACAGACACTGTGGTTTTAGTTAACGGATTGCTGTAACTGTAACTGTAAGATATGGACACACACACACACACACACACACACACACACACACACACACACACACACACACACACACACACACACACACACACAGCATGTGAGGGGAGATAAATGGTTAGAAGCTTCCTGGTAAGGAAATAACAGAAATTACCACCACATGTCATGACCATAAGGAGTGAAGACGACACAATGAAAAGTGAATTTCTGTATTTATTTTAATAAATGTTTGTTGTCTATAAGTTTATTTGCGTTTTTCTACTATTTGCTGTTGACTCTTGGCTGTGATAATGTGGCTGCTGGCAATAAGTCTGCAGCTCTGGACAAAGCAAGGCTTTCTATCCTGTACGAAAGCAAGTCTCCATACAGTGAGGCGAAACAGAAAAGTTGCTGCTGGCTGATGCAACTGTTGATATTACATTGCCTTGAGTTTCAAGTCTGCTGATCAGGACCTGAGGTCCAGCAGTTTGGCCCAGCAGCTGTCCATCCTGAAGTAAAGGGGAAGTCAGCATGAGGACCACCGGAGTCTTGAACTGTCTGAACATGTTGTCCACCCACTGATAGATTATGACAGGGTGTGTGTGTATGTAACAAAGACTATATAAAAACTTGGGATAAACTGACAAGGTGGGTTGTAACACATTTACAAAAGAAACAGATTATCTCATTTTGTCCATTTGTTTTACAGTTGTGATGTTTTTGTCGTAGCCTGAATGGAACGTAAAATACAATTCCACATGTTTTTCCACAGTTGAGACACACCAGGAGATCTGATGTGGGTTTTTTCTTTTGTGATTGTGGGTTTTAGTCTCAGAGAGCTTCATGGCCGCCGGTCAGCTTGTGGAAGAGCTCCTCATTGAGCGTGTCGCTCTTTGCATGACTGCGTGTCGACATGAAAATGTAGCCTCCAATAAACTCATGAACGATTTTGCAGTCGGCAGTCACGCAGGCAAAAGCAATGTTGATGTTGCCTTCAAACTCTATGGCCACCTGGAGGAGTCAGAAGCAAAGCAATAGAAGAGCAGATATGAGATTCCTTTGATAAGATTTTATAAGATATCTTTATAAGCAGAAGAAACACGCCTGGGAAACCGTAGCTAAAAAAATAACGAAAGAAACTTTGTTTCTCTTAAGCTAATTCCCAACCACATATTCCTAGAAACAAACGTTTAGACTTTGCAGACTGCTCGGTCAGAGAGAAGTATTGTCACCTGTCGTATGTCCCAGTTGACGTTCCACTGCTTCATGTTGTTGTAGCGCCAGGTCTTAACCACGTCACCCACGGCCAGGTCGATGCGGATCAGACGGTTGGGAGCAATGCCTAGTACCTCGTCTTTTCGACTGCCCTTAAACCTGTTGGGCAAAAACGTCTTCAGCTTCTTTCCTCTAAAAATCTTGCTCAGACGAAAGACAAGTTTTAATCCTCAAAAACGTGACGCTGACTTGAGTGCTTGCTGGATTACACTCGGATACCACTTCTGTGTTTTCCACCATTACAATCATATTTACAATACGATCCCGGAGGATACGGAAGCTTGTTTCAGAACGTTTCCCAAACCAGTAATTCATCTGCAGAGTTATGTCTGACTGGGACTGGAACAGCTACAATTTTTTGATAGGAACTCAAAACATTTTTTAAAAACAATCTTTATTTCTGCCTGTGGACTTTAACAGTAATCTCTACATATATGTTTACCTTGTTATGTTATGTCTTTACCCAGTTACACTAATATTTTAACATTGATCGCTCTAGTTTTTGCATGTTGACAAAATGGTCCCAAATTAATGCTAGCTGGCATTCAATCATTTCTGAAAAGCTTCAAATTGAACTTCAAACCTGACAACCACGTATGAGAGCCCAAAGTCGGGCAGGGCCTGCCAGATCTGCAGGAAGCGCATCACTGCATCTGTCAGTGAGAGCTGAGCCACGTTCTGGTAGGCGTCCAGGATACGAGGGGTCAGCTGGAGGAGCACATGCACACGGTAAAAGATCAGATGTAATTATATTTTTGCTGCCTCATGCTGCAGAACTGTTCAATTAGCTGAATTGTGCAAAATCCCTATGCTGCAGTCCCGAAAAATTATTAACTTCATTCTAGTTGGAGATTTGGGCCACTGCTAAATGTCATGTTCTGTACTCAGGATCAGTAAAAGAGAGATTAGTGCGATCCAATAGTTCTGTACTCTAGCTGCCTCCTGATAAAAGATGTCCTATATTCATTGTTTTGTGTGCCTGTTCCACGTCTTCTGTACCTGTTTGGTTTTGTACTTCTTATGGTAGCGTGGCGACACCAGACTGTGAGTATTGATGCTTTCATCGTTAGTAGGTGCGTTGCCATGGGAACCGGAGCTGGTCTTTTGCATCGCCAGGAAGGAGCGGATGCTCTGGATCTCATTCTGGAAACTGCTGTCGGCCAGAGTCTTGCCTTTGGAGGCCAGTCGACACCCAGCCATCCACTGAGCATACTGCTGCTCCTGGAGGGCGAGAGGCAAACACGCAGAGCAGAGAGAGAGAGAGAGAGAGAGAGAGAGAGAGAGACTCGTGAGGTTCTGGTCAGCGAGGTGAGATAAAGATAGAGGTGTTGAAAGTGATGTGGTGGAAATGACAGGATGTCCCATATCCACACACATGTCCTCACGTTTTCACAGCGCAGATAGACCTCATTCATGCCCTCAGGCGCTGGTATCAGGAGTCTGATTAAGAACTTCTGTGCCGTCACGTTAACGTCCGGAGCCACCTCACATCCTGTGTGCAGGAAAAATATCAAACAAACTCCCAATAGTGAAATATGACATCAATGGGTTGGATATAGAAATGAAGCAACACCACTGAGCCAGGCTTCCATGACATTTTGAATATATAGTCTAGACTAAGCCGGTTGAGTCACAGTTGATTTTCTCTATTTATGCTGTCAAGTGCATTAGTGTTATATTTTGTTTTTATTAATGCTTCATTTCTTCTTTGAGCCCAGAATCCAGTGTTAAAAAATGCATCCTTCAGTGGTTTATAGTACTGATCTAGGATTACCAGTGACTTCATTAACTTCTCACTGACTGAGGAGGAAGAGACTTGAGAGCAGCACTCTCACTTTTTACCATATAAGGAAAGCACTGTGTGTGCGTGTGTTTATCTTTCCTTGTAAGCATGACATTATAGTGTAGCATGTGGCCACTTTTAAGCAGAGATGATACACAATTAACAGGTTGCGGAAGTATGACATCGGCCACTAATTCGTACAAACCTATTGATAACTGATACATTGGTGACATAGCAGAAAAATATCTTAATAATGAAAAGTGCAATAATATAATCAGTACCTTTGAGGTTAATCTGTTGAATGGGCTCTCCGATGCTCTCCTCTTTGCTCTTGAAATAAGAGATGGAGGTGTCCTGGAACTTGAACCAGTACTGCTTATATCCCTTCAGAGTCAGCCTCTTTGGCCTGAAACATGCAATCACATTGCTCATGTTATCTACTTACATTGGCTAGAAAATGGGGCGCACATACTTTTTTTCAGAAAGTATGTGCTTTGCTCTATTTTAACTCATCACATCAAAGACAGAAGAGGCCAACATCTGTTATTAATGCCGATGGGTGGTTGGAAAGTGAATGTCACCTGAATATCTTCAGGTAGTCGTTGAGATCCGGTGCGGTCATGTTTTCCTGGATAAAAGACAAAGAAGTTTTTGAGTGAACAAAAGAATACTCTTCTCTTGCCTTCTTCTTAAATGTTTTTTTGTGGATTATTTTGGGTTCTTTCTAAAAAAACATGTAAATGAGTAAAAGTGCTAAAACACTTATAGTCTGTTAAAATCATTAGATCATTTACTTAAATTATTACACACCTCTGACTGTCAAAATATGAGATATTAAAATGATTAAGATTAAGGTGAGACAACATCCAATATGTCTGACCAGCATCTCGGACGCGGAGCTGCTCTCTCCCTCCATCTTGACCTCCAGGGACTGCAGGGCAGACTCCAGGTCATCCATGGCTGCACTGGAGCTCAGCATCTGGGGCTCCGACTGAGTCACCTTACTGATGTGGTACTACAGGAGTTTGAGTGTAAGAGAGACGAATATGTACTGGGTGTTAAAGGAGAAAAACAACTCAATATGTGTGTGATTGTATCATCTGGATACTTTTTAAAATATCAGTTCTAAAAGAAATTTTATAGCTTAAAGTCTTTAGCCAAAACAACTGAGTATATATATATATATATATATATATATATATATATATATATATATATATATATACAAAGATGCTTTTTGATATTTAATTTGTCAACATCTTTTCTAACCCAGAGATTTGGACTAATTTAAAGTGTATTAAAAGATTTTTGGGTCAATTTAAAATTAGTAATCACATGTCTTTGACAATATTCACATATAAATTTGGTAAGATTTTTATTTCCTGTAATATGTGACATTTAAAGAGTTTCATGTTTCAGGAAATGCCCACTTCCTAAACTTTATTTTTGTAACATGCTGTTTTCAGTGTTTGCATCCCCATCGACAGATATGTTCCCATGTCAGCAGCAGTGTTTTGTACCTGTAGAGCTCCAAACAACATCATCTCCTCCTCGGTGCAGTCGATGTCCTCTAGCAGGATGGCCCAGCGCGCCTGCTCATACAGCTGGGTCAGACGCACAACATCATACTGCACGGCCGGAGGAAGAAATCAAGAGAGGAATGAAATACCAGACACACATACTGTCCCTATAAAAACAACATGGACACACACACTCACACAAACCTTGGGATCTATATCATAGAAGGAAAAGTATTTAAAGCGAAGCCAGACTCTATCATTTTCCTGGATTCCCTGCTGCATGAGACAACGGGATGAGTCCAACCACCTGAGAGGGAAAGAGAATAAGTACATGTTTATGAGTTTATATGCAATGCACATACACTATATATATATTGGCCAACCCATGTGAGTGCAGGATGATCTGGTAGAAACTGAAAATTATGTTGAGTAACCCAACTTCAATTATCAAGACTGTGGTAAGTGGTGACAAAAGGAGCACATTTGTCAACAAACAATAGTTCCCAGCAATATAGATTCAACAGAGATTTTTACTCTGTGGGTGACCACAGCAGAACCTAAAGAAGATGATGTTATTATATATGTATCCACAGACTGTTGTTGGTCTTGACATAAAGGAGAAGTTTACCAGATTGATATGTGTGAAGGCATACCTGCCGTTGATGTGTGCCTTGTCCACCACACTGGCCGCGCGGTACTGCTTGGCTATGACCTCGGGGGCGGGGGGAGGCTGGGTGACTGACAGCATCTTGTAGACGGCCTCCATCTGAGGTGAGTCAGCAAAATGAGCAGGCATGCCATTATACAGACAGGGCCGGGATGCTGCAAAGCAAGCGTAGGAGGGTTACAGTCAAATTTTCCAAGGAGGGGATTTTGTAGAGAGTCTGACCTCTCTCATAACTTGGCACACTTTATGCTATAAAATGCACAGTACCTGCTTAAGAAAACAGTCAGATAAAAATGGCTTTTGGGTGTATTTTAAACTTGATTAATCTTCTCCACCAAGCTTCAGGTCTACCTTTGGATGATTTACAGGTAGACTCTCTGTGTGTATCAAGCCTTTTGAGGAGTACTGGTCTCAGACCCCATCATCATAAATACCCTCATCAGAGGCAAAAATGACTCCAGAAATGATGAATATTGTTACCAAATGTAGTCCATCTGATTTGCTATGCTGACTATACTGAAAAAACGGCAGACCATTGGACATGTTGTACCGAAGTTTGCAATTAATGGAAAGTTAAAAGACAAAGTTGTAAAAATGTGATTTTTGACAAATAAAACAGTTCAAATAATCCTTCATTTTGACAGTTTATTCAAGGATTTGTATTATTTCTGCATCTACTCTAAGTCTTATTAAGCCACCGGTTATAAAATGTGCATGTCAAGTAAGCAGTGTGAATGAAATGTGATGAGTGTACCCGAGGAAAGGGGCACTTTGGTCAGGTCGTAGATCTCCTCAGCCGAGTCTTTATCTTTCTTCTTCTTTTTCTCCTCGATAGGCCGAAGGAGCGAGAGCTCCTCGGGGTGACGGATATCTGTGTAGGCAACAGCGAGAAAATGGCACAGAAGAAATTAGCCTTTTTAAACAGACTGACTATGTCTCAGCTTTAATAGTGACAGAAATAAATAAGTATAGGAGACAGCCTGATCACAATGGGAACAGTACATTGACCAACAGCAACATGCGTACAGGTTTTTTCGGTAAATGTGTTTGATGAAACTTTTACGATGCCAGTATGTGTGACATGATACATTCTTTACCAATTCACCCCCTTGCACTGCTATTGCAGACTCTTTGGTGCAACGGTAGCGCACCCAACTCTAAATTAGAAGGTTGTGAAATTACATCAGTGCCAATATTTCTGTTAATTGATATTTAAAGCTCTGGTTAATATACGATGGTCAGACAGGTATGTTGAAATCTTTCATCAACAATTAGACTTTCTCACCCCAAGAACAAGAAAATGGCCCTGAATAAATGGAAAATGAAATGACTAGACTAGCAATTAAGATAAAAATAATTTGAAGTAATTAAAATGTCTCCGCTCCTCTTATGATTTTTTTGGAAACAACAGCTTTGCTGGCACAACGATAGTGTGTCTGACTCCACAGCGGAGTGCATGTTGAGTTCATGTCAGGGTCAATATTTGTATTCCCAAAGCTCTGTTTAATAAATGATTGTCAGCAGGGACGTGTGGTCAGGGGAGGCAGTTGAGGCAGAGCCTCACCTGTCATCATGACAAGTAAAAAACAAATAATGCGAAAATAAAATAAATATTACTATTTCTCTACTTATCTGTGGTATTAATGTCATTTAAATGGTTCATATATTTGTAAATCTGACTTATGTAGTGTCAGTGCCTCACCAGACACAAATCTCACCGCACGTCACTGATTGTCAGACAGGATAGAGTCCTTCATCAAGTTCCAGAGAATCTCTCAACTCAAGAAGTGAAAAATGGCCATTGAAAATGTGGATTAAAAATTGCACTAAAATGATCACCTTACCAGCAATTTAAAGTCACAATTATTTTCATGTCAAGAACTCAAAAATGGCAATTGAACTGAATTCTAAATACTTTATTTTTTCAATATCCTCAATCTAATATGGACTTTTTTGGAATGTCGGATTGAACAGACTGTGGCACAATGGTCGTGCCGTACAAACAGGATTAGGTCCTTTGTTAAAGTCTGAGACTCTCTAACCTCAAAAAACAGAAAATGGCCTCTGAATTGCAAGACACTGATAAGACTTTTAGGATAATTAACAATGTTTACGAGCAAAAGTTAACAAAAAAGATTAGGAGCAATTTAAAATAATTTCCGCACAAAAACTCCAGAACAGACGTTGAATTGACATCTACATTGTCTTGATATTCATCAGTGTCCCCCATACAGTCTTCACTTTTTTAGAAAAAGACCTTCACAGACTCTGTGGCGCAATGGTAGCGCGTCTGACTCCAGATCAGAAGGGTGCGTGTTCAAGTCACGTCAGGGTCAATGTTTCGGTTCATCAAGCTCCGTTTTATTTATGACAGTCTGATTGGATAGGGTCCTTCCTCAAAATCTAGATGTTTTATCACTTCGAAAAAGATTCTGAATTGACGTCTATGTTTTCTTGATATTCATCAGTGTCCACTTTCCAGTCTTCACTTTTTTGGAGAAAGGATTTCAAAGACTCTGTGGCGCAATGGTAGCGCGTCTGACTCCAGATCAGAAGGGTGCGTGTTCAAATCATGTCAGGGTCAATGTTTCGGTTAAATTAGCTATGTCTAATCAATGATTGTTCGATAGGGTACTTCGTCGAAATCCAGAGGTTTTATCACCTCAAAAACGGATAATGAATAGACATCTGCATTTTCTTGATATTCATCAGTGTCCCCTTTCCAGTCTTCAATTTTTTGGAGAAATAAATGCAAAGACTCTGTGGTGCAATGGTAGACCTTCTGACTCCAGATCAGAAGAGTGCGTGTTCAAATCACGTCAAGGTCAATGTTTTGGTTAAATTAGCTATGTCTAATCAATGATTGTTCGATAGTGTCCTTCGTCGAAATCCTGAGGTTTTATCACCTCGAAAACGGATAATGAATAGACGTCTACATTTTCTTGATATTCATCAGTGTCCCCTTTCCAGTCATCACTTTTTTAGAAAGACGTCATCACAGACTCTGTGGTGCAATGGTAGCGCGTCTGACTCCAGATCAGAAGGGTGTGTGTTCAAAGCACGTCAGGGTAGATGTTTAGGTTAAATTAGCTATGTTTAATCAATGATTGTTCGATAGTGTCCTTCGTCGAAATCCTGAGGTTTTATCGCCTCAAAAACGGATAATGAATAGACGTCTACATTTTCTTGATATTCATCAGTGTCCCCTTTCCAGTCTTCACTTTTTTGGAGAAATAAATGCAAAGACTCTGTGGCGCAATGGTAGAGCTTCTAACTCCAGATCAGAAGGGTGCATGTTCAAATCACGTCAGGGTCAATGTTTCGGTTAAATTAGCTATGTCTAATCAATGATTGTTCGATAGTGTCCTTCGTCAAAATCCTGATGTTCCATCACCTCAAAAACGGATAATGAATAGACATCTAGATTTTCTTGATATTCATCAGTATCCCCTATACAGTAATCACTTTTTTAGAAAGATGTCATCACAGAGTCTGTGGCGCAATGGTAGCGAGTCTGACTCCAGAACAGAAGGGTGCGTCAGGGTCAATGTTTCGGTACATCATGCTCTGTTTTATTTATGACAGTCTGATTGGATAGGGTCCTTCCTCAAAATCTAGATGTTTTATCACTTCGAAAAAGATTCTGAATTGATGTCTACGTTTTCTTGATATTCATCAGTGTCCACTTTCCAGTCTCCATTTTTTGGAGCAAGGAATTCAAAGACTCTGTGGCGCAATGGTAGCGCGTCTGACTCCAGATCAGAAGGGTGCGTGTTCAAATCACGTCAGGGTCAATGTTTAGGTTACTCCATTTCTGTTTACTTTATGGCTGTCTGATTGGATAGGGTCCTTTGTCGAAATTTTGATGTTTTATAGCTTCAAAAACGATTCTGAATTGACATCTACATTGTCTTGATATTCATCAGTGTCCCCTTTCCAGTCTTCACTTTTTTTTTGGCAAGGGAATACAAAGACTCTGTGGTGCAATGGTAGTGAGTCTGACTCCAGATCAGAAGGGTGAGTGGTCAAATCATGTCAAGGTCAATGTTTAGGTTAAATTAGCTATGTTTAATCAATGATTGTTCGATAGTGTCCTTCGTCGAAATCCTGAGGTTTTATCGCCTCAAAAACGGATAATGAATAGACGTCTACATTTTCTTGATATTCATCAGTGTCCCCTTTCCAGTCTTCACTTTTTTGGAGAAACAAATGCAAAGACTCTGTGGCGCAATGGTAGAGCTTCTGACTCCAAATCAGAAGGGTGCATGTTCAAATCACGTCATGTACAATGTTTCGGTTAAATTAGCTATGTCTTTTCAATGATTGTTCGATAGTGTCCTTCGTTGAAATCCTGAGGTTTTATCACCTCAAAAACGGATAATGAATAGACGTCTACATTTTCTTGATATTCATCAGTGTCCCCCATACAGTCTTCACTTTTTTAGAACTATGTCATCACAGACTCTGTGGTGCAATGGTAGCACGTCTGACTCCAGATCAGAAGGGTGCGTGTTCAAATCACGTCAGGGTCAATGTTTAGGTTAAATTAGCTATGTTTAATCAATGATTGTTCGATAGTGTCCTTCGTCGAAATCCTGAGGTTTTATCGCCTCAAAAACGGATAATGAATAGACGTTTACATTTTCTTGATATTCATCAGTGTCCCCTTTCCAGTCTTCACTTTTTTGGAGAAATAAATGCAAAGACTCTGTCCCGCAATGGTAGAGCTTCTAACTCCAGATCAGAAGGGTGCGTGTTCAAATCACGTCAGGGTCAATGTTTTGGTTAAATTAGCTATGTCTAATCAATGATTGTTCGATAGTGTCCTTCGTCAAAATCCTGAAGTTCCATCACCTCAAAAACGGATAATGAATAGACGTCTACATTTTCTTGATATTCATCAGTATCCCCTATACAGTAATCACTTTTTTAGGAAGATGTCATCACAGAGTCTGTGGCGCAATGGTAGCGAGTCTGACTCCAGAACAGAAGGGTGCGTCAGGGTCAATGTTTCGGTACATCATGCTCTGTTTTATTTATGACAGTCTGATTGGATAGGGTCCTTCCTCAAAATCTAGATGTTTTATCACTTCGAAAAAGATTCTGAATTGACGTCTACGTTTTCTTGATATTCATCAGTGTCCACTTTCCAGTCTTCACTTTTTTGGAGGAAGGAATTCAGAGACTCTGTGGCGCAATGGAAGCGCGTCTGACTCCAGATCAGAAGGGTGCGTGTTCAAATCACGTCAGGGTCAATGTTTAGGTTACTCCATTTCTGTTTACTTTATGGTTGTCTGATTGGATAGGGTCCTTTGTCGAAATTTTTAGGTTTCATCGCTTCAAAAACGATTCTGAATTGACATCTACAGTTGTGGTCAAAAGTTTACATACACTTGTAAAGAACATAATGTCATGGCTCTCTTGAGTTTCCAGTTATTTCTACAACTCTGATTTTTCTCTGATAGAGTGATTGGAACAGATACTTCTTTGTCACAAAAAACATTCATGAAGTTTGGTTCTTTCATGACTTTATTATGGGTTAACAGAAAAAGTGACAAAATCTGCTGGGTCAAAAATATACATACAGCAACATGAATTAGCAATTTTGGTGACTTAGAAAGTTGTGTCAATGAAATGAGCTTCATAGCATGGCCTCTTAACTTCTTGTGAGTGATTATGAGTGACTACAACTGGTGACTTCTCTGAGGCCATTTAAATAGGGCTCATTGGATACAAACGCCCACAAACGCTACAATGGGAAAGTCAAAGGAGCTCAGCATGGATCTGAAAAAGCGAATCATTGACTTGAACAAGTCAGGAAAGTCACTTGGAGCCATTTCAAAGCAGCTGCAGGTCCCAAGAGCAACAGTGCAAACAATTGTTTGTAAGTATAAAGTGCATGGCACTGTTTTGTCACTGCCACGATCAGGAAGACAACGCAAGCTATCACCTGCTGCTGAGAGAAAATTGGTCAGGAGGGTGAAGAGTCAACCGAGAACCACCAAAAAGCAGATCTGCCAAGAATTAGAAGCTGCTGGAACACAGGTGTCAGTGTCCACAGTCAAGCGTGTTTTGCATCTCCATGGACTGAGAGGCTGCCGTGCAAGAAGGAAGCCCTTGCTCCAAAAGCGGCACCTTAAGGCTCGACTGAAGTTTGCTGCTGATCACATGGACAAAGATAAGACCTTCTGGAGGAAAGTTCTGTGGTCAGACAAAACAAAAATCGAGCCGTTTGGCCACAATGCCCAGCAATATGTTTGGAGGAGAAAAGGTGAGGCCTTTAACCCCAAGAACACCATGCCTACCGTCAAGCACGGTGGTGGTAGTATTATCCTGTGGGGCTGTTTTGCTGCCAATGGAACTGGTGCTTTACAGAGAGTAAATGGGATAATGAAGAAGGAGGATTACCTTCAAATTCTTCAAGATAACCTAAAATCATCAGCCCAAAGGTTGGGTCTTGGGCGCAGTTGGGTGTTCCAACAGGACGATGACCCCAAACACACATCAAAAGTGGTAATGGAATGGCTAAATCAGGCTAGAATTAGGGTTTTAGAATGGCCTTCCCAAAGTCCTGACTTAAAATCCCATTGAGAACATGTGGACAATGCTGAAGAAACAAGTCCATGTCAGAAAGCCATCAAATTTAACTGAACTGCACCAATTCTGTCAAGAGGAGTGGTCAAAGATTCAACGAGAAGCTTGCCAGAAGCTTGTGGATGGCTACCAAAAGCGCCTAATTGAAGTGAAAATGGCCAAGGGACATGTAACCAAATATTAGCACTGCTGTATGTATATTTTTGACCCAGCAGATTTGATCACTTTTTCTGTTAACCCATAATAAAGTCATGAAAGAACCAAACTTCATGAATGTTTTTTGTGACAAAGAAGTATCTGTTCCAATCACTCTATCAGAGAAAAATCAGAGTTGTAGAAATAACGGGGAAACTCAAGAGAGCCATGACATTATGTTCTTTACAAGTGTATGTAAACTTTTGACCACAACTGTATATTGACTTGATATTCATCAGTGTCCCCTTTCCAGTCTTCACTTTATTTTTGGCAAGGGAATACAAAGACTCTGTGGTGCAATGGTAGTGAGTCTGACTCCAGATCAGAAGGGTGAGTGTTCAAGTCATGTCAGTGTCAAAGTTTTGGTTAAATTAGTTTTGTTTAATCAATGATTGTTTGATAGGGTACTTCGTCGAAATCCAGAGGTTTTATCACCTCAAAAACGGATAATGAATAGACGTCTACATTTTCTTGCTATTCATCAGTGTCCCCTTTCCAGTGTTCACTTTTTTGGAGAAAGGAATTCAAAGACTCTGTGGCGCAACGGTAGAGCGTCTGACTCCCGATCAGAAGGGTGAGTGTTCAAATCAAGTCAGGGTCAATGTTTAGGTTAAATTAGCTTTGTTTAATCAATGATTGTTTGATAGGGTACGTCGTCGAAATCCGGAGATTTTATCACCTCAAAAACGGATAATGAATAGACGTCTACATTTTCTTGATATTCATCAGTGTCCCCCATACAGTCTTCACTTTTTTAGAAAGACTTCATCACAGACTTTGTGGCGCAATGGTAGCGCGTCTGACTCCAGATCAGAAGGGTGCGTGTTCAAATCACGTCAGGGTCAATGTTTAGGTTAAATTAGCTATGTTTAATCAATGATTGGTCGATAGTGTCCTTCCTCAAAATCCTGAGGTTTTATCGCCTCAAAAACGGATAATGAATAGACGTTTACATTTTCTTGATATTCATCAGTGTCCACTTTCCAGTCTTCGCTTTATTGGAGAAACAAATGCAAAGACTCTGTGGCGCAATGGTAGAGCGTCTGACTCCAGATCAGAAGGGTGCGTGTTCAAATCATGTCAGGGTCAATCTTTAGGTTACTCCATTTCTGTTTACTTTATGGCTGTCTGATTGGATAGGGTCCTTTGTCGAAATTTTGATGTTTTATAGCTTCAAAAACGATTCTGAATTGACATCTACAATTCCTTGATATTCATCAGTGTCCCCTTTCCAGTCTTCACTTTTTTAGAAAGGTATCATCACAGACTCTGTGGCGCAATGGTAGTGCGTCTGACTCCAGATCAGAAGAGTGCGTGTTCAAATCACGTCAGGGTCAATGTTTAGGTTAAATTAGCTATGTTTAATCAATGATTGTTCGATAGTGTCCTTCGTCGAAATCCTGAGGTTTTATCACCTCAAAAACGGATAATGATTAGACGTCTACATTTTCTTGATATTCATCAGTGTCCCCCATACAGTCTTCACTTTTTTAGAACTATGTCATCACAGACTCTGTGGTGCAATGGTAACACGTCTGACTCCAGATCAGAAGGGTGCGTGTTCAAATCATGTCAGGGTCAATGTTTAGGTTAAAGTAGCTATGTTTAATCAATGATTGTTCGATAGTGTCCTTCGTCAAAATCCTGAAGTTCCATCACCTCAAAAACGGATAATGAATAGACATCTACATTTTCTTGATATTCATCAGTATCCCCTATACAGTAATCACTTTTTTAGAAAGATGTCATCACAGAGTCTGTGGCGCAATGGTAGCGAGTCTGACTCCAGAACAGAAGGGTGCGTCAGGGTCAATGTTTCGGTACATCATGCTCTGTTTTATTTATGACAGTCTGATTGGATAGGGTCCTTCCTCAAAATCTAGATGTTTTATCACTTCGAAAAAGATTCTGAATTGACGTCTACGTTTTCTTGATATTCATCAGTGTCCACTTTCCAGTCTTCACTTTTTTGGAGCACGGAATTCAGAGACTCTGTGGCGCAATGGTAGCGCGTCTGACTCCAGATCAGAAGGGTGCGTGTTCAAATCACGTCAGGGTCAATGTTTAGGTTACTCCATTTCTGTTTACTTTATGGTTGTCTGATTGGATAGGGTCCTTTGTCGAAATTTTTAGGTTTCATCGCTTCAAAAACGATTCTGAATTGACATCTACATTGTCTTGATATTCATCAGTGTCCCCTTTCCAGTCTTCACTTTATTTTTGGCAAGGGAATACAAAGACTCTGTGGTGCAATGGTAGTGAGTCTGACTCCAGATCAGAAGGGTGAGTGTTCAAGTCATGTCAGTGTCAAAGTTTCGGTTAAATTAGTTTTGTTTAATCAATGATTGTTTGATAGGGTACTTCGTCGAAATCCAGAGGTTTTATCACCTCAAAAACGGATAATGAATAGACGTCTACATTTTCTTGCTATTCATCAGTGTCCCCTTTCCAGTGTTCACTTTTTTGGAGAAAGGAATTCAAAGACTCTGTGGCGCAATGGTAGCGCGTCTGACTCCAGATCAGAAGGGTGCGTGTTCAAATCACGTCAGGGTCAATGTTTAGGTTAAATTAGCTACATTTAATCAATGATTGTTCGATAGTGTCCTTCCTCAAAATCTAGATGTTTTATCACTTCGAAAAAGATTGTGAATTGACGTCTACGTTTTCTTGATATTCATCAGTGTCCACTTTCCAGTCTTCGCTTTATTGGAGAAAGGAATTCAAAGACTCTGTGGCGCAATGGTAGCACGTCTGACTCCAGATCAGAAGGGTGCGTGTTCAAATCATGTCAGGGTCAATCTTTAGGTTACTCCATTTCTGTTTACTTTATGGCTGTCTGATTGGATAGGGTCCTTTGTCGAAATTTTGATGTTTTATAGCTTCAAAAACGATTCTGAATTGACATCTACAATTCCTTGATATTCATCAGTGTCCCCTTTCCAGTCTTCACTTTTTTAGAAAGCTGTCATCACAGACTCTGTGGTGCAATGGTAGCGCGTCTGACTCCATATCAGAAGAGTGCGTGTTCAAATCACGTCAGGGTCAACGTTTAGGTTAAATTAGCTATGTTTAATCAATGATTGTTCGATAGTGTCCTTCGTCGAAATCCTGAGGTTTTATCGCCTCAAAAACGGATAATGAATAGACGTCTACATTTTCTTGATATTCATCAGTATCCCCTATACAGTAATCACTTTTTTAGAAAGATGTCATCACAGAGTCTGTGGCACAATGGTAGCGAGTCTGACTCCAGAAAAGAAGGGTGCGTCAGGGTCAATGTTTCGGTACATCATGCTCTGTTTTATTTATGACAGTCTGATTGGATAGGGTCCTTCCTCAAAATCTAGATGTTTTATCACTTCGAAAAAGATTGTGAATTGACGTCTACGTTTTCTTGATATTCATCAGTGTCCACTTTCCAGTCTTCACTTTATTGGAGAAAGGAATTCAAAGACTCTGTGGCGCAATGGTAGCGCGTCTGACTCCAGATCAGAAGGGTGCGTGTTCAAATCATGTCAGGGTCAATGTTTAGGTTAAATTAGCTATGTCTAATCAATGATTGTTCGATAGTGTCCTTCGTCGAAATCCTGAGGTTTTATCACCTCAAAAATGCATAATGAATAGACGTCTACATTTTCTTGATATTCATCAGTATCCCCTATACAGTAATCACTTTTTTAGAAAGATGTCATCACAGAGTCTGTGGCGCAATGGTAGCGAGTCTGACTCCAGAAAAGAAGGGTGCGTCAGGGTCAATGTTTCGGTACATCATGCTCTGTTTTATTTATGACAGTCTGATTGGATAGGGTCCTTCCTCAAAATCTAGATGTTTTATCACTTCGAAAAAGATTGTGAATTGACGTCTACGTTTTCTTGATATTCATCAGTGTCCACTTTCCAGTCTTCACTTTATTGGAGAAAGGAATTCAAAGACTCTGTGGCGCAATGGTAGCGCGTCTGACTCCAGATCAGAAGGGTGCGTGTTCAAATCACGTCAGGGTCAATCCTTGGGTTACTCCATTTCTGTTTACTTTATGGCTGTCTGATTGGATAGGGTCCTTTGTCGAAATTTTGATGTTTTATAGCTTCAAAAACGATTCTGAATTGACGTCTACAATTCCTTGATATTCATCAGTGTCCCCTTTCCAGCGATCACTTTTTTGGAGGAAGGAATTCAAAGACTCTGTGGCGCAACGGTAGCACGTCTGACTCCAGACCAGAAGGGTGCGTGTTCAAATCACGTCAGGGTCAAAGTTTAGGTTAGTTTAGCTTTGTTTAATCAATGATTGTTCAATAGGGTCTATCGTCGAAATCCTGAGGTTTTATCACCTCGAAAACGGATAATGAATAGACGTCTACATTTTCTTGATATTCATCAGTGTCCCCCATACAGTCTTCACTTTTTTAGAAAAGGACCTTCACAGACTCTGTGGCGCAATGGTAGCGCGTCTGACTCCAGATCAGTAGGCTGTGTGTTCAAATCAAGTCCGGGTCAATGTTTAGTTTACTCTATCTCTTTTTAATTTATGACTGTCTGATCGGATGGGGTCCTTTGTCAAAATTTTGATGTTTTATCACCTCAAAAACGATTCTGAATTGATGTCTACAATTCCTTGATATTCATCAGTGTCCCCTTTCCAGTCTTCAGTTTTTTGGAGAAGGGAATTCAAAGACTCTGTGGCGCAATGGTAGAGCGTCTGACTCCACATCAGATGGGTGTGTGTTCAAATCACGTCAGGGTTAAAGTTTTGGTTAAATTAGCTTTGTTTAATCAATGATTGTTCGATAGTGTCCTTCGTCGAAATCCTGAGGTTTTATCGCCTCGAAAACGGATAATGAATAGACATCTACATTTTCGTGATAGTCATCAGTATCCCCTATACAGTAATCACTTTTTTAGAAAAATGTCATCACAGACTCTGGTGCAATGGTTGTGCGTCTGACTCCAGATCAGAAGGGTGCGTATTCAAATCATGTCAGGGTCAATGTTTAGATACATCAAGCTCTGTTTTATGATAGTCTGATTGGATAGGGTCCTTCCTCAAAATCTACGTGTTTTATCACTTCGAAAAAGATTCTGAATTGACGTCTACATTTTCTTGATATTCATCAGTGTCCCTTTTCCAGTCTTCACTTTTTTGGAACAAGGACTTCACAGACTCTGTGGTGCAATGGTAGTGTGTCTGACTCCAGATCAGGAGGGTGCGTGTTCAAATCACATCAGGGTCAATGTTTAGGTTACTAACCCAAATACAAATTGTTCTCGCAAAGAACTTGAGAATGGACATTCAACAGATGTTTAAATTAATTTTGTGATTTATCAATATCCCCCCTCCAGTGTTCTACTTTTTTGAAAATGGAAAGCAATGGTAAACTGACTCCAGTACAGAAAGGTGCGTGCTCAAATAACGCCAAGGTTAATTTTTTAGTTCCTCGAAGTCTGTTTATTTAATGATAGTCCGATAGGATAGGGTCCTTCTTCAAAATCCATAGATATTATCAACTCAATTGTGGTGCAATGGTAGTGTGTCTGACTCTCGAACAGTAAAGTTTATATTCAAATCCAACCAAGGATAATATTTTGGTTCTTCATTTTCTGTTTGATTAAAGATCACAAGGAACGAAGAAAGGAAAGAAGGCCTGTCAAGAAAGAAAGAAGGAAGGGATGAAGAAAGGAATGGAGTACACAAATAGAAATAAACAAGGTGGGGAGAGCGAAGGAAAGATGGAAGGAAACGAAACAAGGAACGAAGAAAAGGGAAGGAAAATGAAACAAAAGAAGGAATGGAGGAAACAAATAAAGTCACCAAGGAAGGAAGGAAGGAATGGAAAAAGCAAGGAGGTAACAAGGAAAATTAACAAGTTTAGAAAACCAAACGTGGAAACAAGGAAACAAAGAAGAAAACAAGAGGGGATGAAAGAAGACATTAATGGAAGAAGAGTCAAAGGAGGCAAAGAATTTAAGGAAATAAATAAACAATGAACAAAATAATAAATGAAAGCAGAAAGACAGAAAGGAATGAAATATAAAAAAAGGCTGAGACTCACTCAGCATTCTGCAGACACCCATCACGGTCTGGAAGACGGAGCTTGAGAAGCAGGCTCGGAGCCTCAGGGTAGTGCCGTTGGGCAGACCCAACTTCAGTGGCTTGTGTTGGGGCATAAAGAGTAGCCGGGCGTCTGCATGGATGCCATATTTCTCGAGAGTCCAGGCTGTTCGCAGCAGCCACCGCTGCTTCTGCTCCCACCATATCGCATGGTCCGACCAATCACGCTGTATCTCTATAGAGGACCGACACAAAACAGATATTGCTGCAAACTGAAACACAGAACATCCTTAAGTTTGGACTCTGATGTGTGAGATGATCTGTAGTTGTCCTCTTCCCTTTGAGACATTTTTTCACATCAAGAACTCGAAAGTGGCCTCTGAACCACTGGACATGTAAACTTAAATTATTTTAATGGAAAGTAAACTGACAACTAGAGTAAATGCTATCAATTTACTTACTCCCACCGCTTCTGAGAGGGGCAACACTAGCACGTCTGAGTGTAGATCAGATGATTGCATGTTCAAAGCACGTCAGGGTCAAAATATAAAAGAACAGTGTGTCACAATTAGGGGGATTAATTGGCAGCAATGGAATATAATATTCACAGCTATGTTTTAATTAGTGTACAATCACCTGAAACTAAGAATACTAGTGTTTTCGTTAGCTTAGTAAAAGCCATTTATATCTACTTAGCGAGCAGGTCATCTTGCACGCAGTCCGCCATCTTTCACCGCCATATTTCTACAGCAGCCTAGAACAGACACTGGCTCTAGCGAGAGCGATCCGCGTTTTACGTCATCTGAAGGTAGGGATGCGTTCCGAAACCTGGTATTAAATGGGCCACGGTGCTAAATTACCAAAGTATTAATAAGCCCTGACGTTACTGGTGTTTTTATTCGTACTTTTTAAAGTTTTAATGTAATTAAAGCAGATATCATGCTGGGGTGAAGTGGACCAGGTGAAGTGAAGGATACTTGAGTTGACGGCAACTACACTTGTTACTGTATGTGCAATAAAATGTGAAAACCACAAAAGTGAAACCTAATTCAATCCCTTTCCACAAATCAGTATACAGTAGATTATAGATTTATTTTTTTACATACGGTCAACTATAACCACAACAAATGAAACCAAGGTAACTTTGCCATTAGCTAACATCACCAAGTAACGTACCAGTTGAGTTATTGAGGATTGCTACCTCTAAGCATGGTTAATCAGTTAGCTAAACAGAAGTTATAATCTGCAAACATTGAGAAACACCCATTGTTTTACTGTTAGCTATTGCTCACCTAAAGTAGGGTACTGTTAATTGACCCAGCTGGTTCCATAAAGTAAGCATAACCCTACATGTTAATGACATGGAGAAGTGCTTGTCTTCACTCCTTAATCCCATTTCATAAAAATCCAGCAAGCCAGCGTTACAGTAGTCCAGTGTTTTTCAACCTTTTCTAAGCCGCGGTAATTTTTTTTACATTAAAAAGATCCTGCAGCACACCAACAACCAAAAAACTTACAAAATGACACATTGTAGCATAATACAGCATATATGCTAACAATGTAATGACAAGTCTCTCAATTTGTTGATCCTTACTCAGTGTGGGACCATGGCACTGTTGGATAGCTTTTCCCTGCACACCATGCATGACGGAGTCGGTGCAGT
The DNA here is from genome assembly GCF_023349555.1 of Cebidichthys violaceus. Taxonomy (NCBI): domain Eukaryota; kingdom Metazoa; phylum Chordata; class Actinopteri; order Perciformes; family Stichaeidae; genus Cebidichthys; species Cebidichthys violaceus. Next base: position 18,534,172 of record NW_027176372.1, on the reverse strand, counting down.
CGGAGTTAAAAGTTAAAAGTAAATCCAAAACCCAAGGTAACTTTCGCTTTATTGCATCATTTAATTCTACTGTCTTAAATTAACAAGGTCATTATTGCGCTACCTAGTGTCACCCACTGGCATGGAAGAGTATTTATTACATAGACAGCCACTATATTGGAGGCTCAGACGCTCAACAATTGCAAATTATTTGCAGCAACTAAATAATATTTTTTTGGACCGATTAAAATTGGACATTTTGTCACGGCACACCTGACGATCTCTCACGACCCACTGGTGTGCCGCGGCATAGTGGTTGAAAATCACTGCAGTAGTCTACACAAAAAGTGACAAGTAAAATCATACATTCCTTTAACTAGTTTATCCCGGTAACATCCCCTTACTTTGACATAGTGGTCTTGTTTAGCCTGCTGTTTTACCAGGAGTTTGTCAGAGAATTGGTAAGTCTCAGTGGACAGACAGGTGCGACTGGAAACCAGGGACAAATGTTAAACTGGTGATCAGTTAATAATATTACCTCGAACTATAGTCCAGCTCTCAGAAACGTTGCGTAACAATGACATGGGACGTTACCTATACCCACTTCGGACATTAGTGTGTAACGGACTCTGTGGCGCAACGGTAGCGCGTCTGACTCCAGATCAGAAGGTTGCGTGTTCAAATCACGTCAGAGTCAAAGTTATTGTTTCTGGAATTTGTTGTTTGGAATATAGTTTCATAGGTCTCATTCAAGATGTTGTAAGTAAACCATTTCGACTAGCAATTAAATTAGGAGTTAAAAAAAAAATCTGCTATCAAAATAAAAGCTATATGGTCATTTGATTGAGTAGACACACATTTAATGTCTCTGTTAAATGTATTATTCGCCAGTATTTTAACTTGAAAAGCTTTATCATGTACATTTGCTTGTCTTGTACATTTCAAGATTGTAATATAGTTTAATAACAGAGTGCATGACATGTATGCAAAAAGACAAAACAGGACAGGATGTTTGCAGTGTTAAGACTCATAATGAAGATGGTTATTGCTTGGTATGAAAATGTATTTGTGCAAACAAAAAGAAAAATTATTGAAAGCATATTTTGGGCAAACAGAGGTGTGTTTATGTTACTTACTGACTTATGATGATTTCATGCATACAGGATGTATCAAGAAATCATGTTAAAGTGTTACCTATACACTGTTTGTGAAGTATCACATGTCCAAACAAATGTAACTATTTTTAGTGTGTGTACTGAGACTGAGACAAACAGAGACAGACAGTGACCCACGTGTCTTTTCCACCAGCTTCAGGATAACCCCTCCGACGTGGAGGTCAGAGGCCACGCTGAGGGTGACAGGTGGCGCGTCAGACCCCAGGTCCTCCACCGTGACTGAAAGGTCCCACGCCGCCATACTGGGAGAAGAAGGTCTGACAGAAAAGAGAAGAAAGTAGGAAAGACAAACGTGGGAGAGAGACAAAGAAATGAGATTGGTAACATTGTAAAATTGGTAACCACTTGTTGTGAAAAGCTGCTCAACAAATGCTCTTCAAATGATCTATATATGTGACAACGGTCATTATTTTGTTTGGCGCTCGACAGCTCAGACAAAGCAGTCAAGGACAGGAAGAAGATGAACAAGACTTATAATTAATCAGTGAGGTTGCTCTTTCATTTGTTGATCCACCACTTAGGTGAAAAATGTTCAGATGTATCATTATACACTCAATAATTGAGTGTTTTAGCGAATAGTATTGTAGGGGCCTATATGTCACAAGTGAGAAATGATGCACTTAAATAGCCTGCAACAATAATGTCTGAGGAAACATTAAAAAGTCTCTAAAACAAGAACATCACATTTCAGTATAACGTTCCATGCCTAAAATATGAAAATTGATTTCAGTCCCACTACATATTAACGTGTCCTGCATTATTTCACGTCAGTGCATAAAATGCCTTTATAATTAATTTTGAGAAGTATAAAACTGCAGTGAAAATCTGCAACTGTAAAACACTCTCAAAACGTGTGAAAGAACTTTGTAGTTTTGATAATAAAAATCCTGCTTTGAGTTTTACAGAATATTTCAGATATTAAAAAAGAGAGGATAGATGACCTGTCAATCATACGTCAGCCAATCAACTGTGAGAAAGAAAACAACTTTAACTCATGGTTCAATATCACATGATACTGAGTAACACTGACACACACACACACACACACTGGATGGGTGAGTTGATTCTGGTAATATGTCCAGTGTGATGAGCACTTCCTGTTTCTAACTTGAACTATCACCAGGGACACACACTTCCGCTTTCTGACCCGCCCCAGACGAGATGCTCATCCAATGCCAATACAGAGACCCACTGCATGTGTATGAAAATATAAGCCAATCTGAAATGTATTAAATTCAAGGATTAAAATGTGTGTCTTTGCCCCATGTATCTGTATTTTCAAAGACTTGTATCGCAGACAATGGTATAACAATGAATGCTTCACCCCTCCTTACCTCTGTCGGAGGCCTACACTTTCTTTATCTGCTTGTTGCTGAATCTCAGTTCTGATCTTTGTTTGTTCTGTTTTTCTCTGCCCTATGTAAAGCGTCTTTGGGTACTTAGAAAAGCGCTATATAAAATTAAAGTATTATTATTATTAATTATGATCTGTAACCAGTTCACTTCTGGCATTCTATTTTGTTTAGTGCTGTGAGATAATAAATTACCTCAAATCTTAAAATTTAGAAGCCTTACACATACACACGTTTCCTTAACACGCTCTCTCTGCATGGCCTTACTCTCTCTCCCTTCCTCTCACGAAACACTCTCACACACACAAACTTTGAAAGACAATACCGTCAGGTTTTGAGAGATGGAAACTGGGGGACCCTTGTGCCTCTGTCAGATCTCTGAAGTAGTTTCCCAGGTTTTCTATGAAACTGTGCAGAAGTTTCTCCTCTCTCGGGCTGGGCAGGTTGTGGTCTGTGTAGCTGTTTCTGCGCTGCTTGTGTCACTTCTGTCAAGAAAGGCTTGTTCCTTTTTTGTCAGTTTCCGCAAGGCGGAAATGTGAAAAGGACTTTTGAGTGACAGATGGAGTGTGAGTGATGCATACCCCCCCCTCCCCACACACAGACACACAGACACACACACACACACACACACACACACACACACACACACACACACACACACACACACACACACACACACACACACACACTGTCTTTTGTATCTTTCTCCTCTCTTTTTTTTTTTTAATTGCAAGAAACACATACGAAAGGTTGATTAGTGATCATATTTTGTGTTGCAAAATCAGCAATGAGTGGTGTGTCCAACAATTTAGTATCAGTTTATGTTAAGGAGTCAGATGCAAAGTAAAGAATATCTTGATGTCAACACAAATTATTGGCTCACTGGTTTGTTTTTTTTGGGGGGGTTCTAACTGTAAATAATAATCTAACCTTCCTTGAATAATAATGCCTGCCCCCACCACCAAACCTGCTTTAATTTTCGTTGTACTTAGAAACAGGTTTTAACAAACTATAACTCATTGTGCCTTCATCTTATAATTCCCATATTTCCGACGGTCTTGAAGTAGGCGTAAGCGTGTGGCGTTCGGCTTTCCCATCATGTTATCAGAGTCGGTGTCTTATTTAAAAATAGAGCAGCGTTAGTCACATTGAAGCGAAGCCTTTTCACCAGAAATAATACTGAATCGTAATTACCGTTTTGCATGGCGCACTAACGCTTATTGGCACGTTTATTTATTTGTTGGCACAAGTTTATTGAACTAGCGACAGCTACCTTGCACCCCTTGTAAATGGTACATTCCATATGTGAACGTCCAAAACAAAAATGGCACATGTGAACTACGAACCAACTAACATTCTTCACTAACGTATGCTCGTAGCGAAAACGAAACCGAACCACGGTGTGTCCGACACAGAGACCCGAGAGGCTGTAGTAACACGAACCGTTACCCCCCTCTGCGTCATTCAGGCATGGCACTGCAACTATCAGCTCTCTTTTCATATATCAGAGCCCCGCTGCGCACTGGCTCTCTGTCTCGAGTCTGTGCAGACTTCCAGGGAGCAGGTGTCAGGTTCAAACACATTTTAACTCCTGGAAGCCTCCAGCTGGGAGGGAAGCCAGCAACAAGTCCTGTCCGCGGCCATATTACTAGTGGCCTCCGAGCTGAGAAGTTTTCGACGAAGTCCAGCCAGAGTAACGGTTCTTCCTCACCCCGGGGGAGGAGAGGTTGGCTGGGCCAGGTAGCCCTTGGTGCCGCCCTCGGAGCGAGCACGGTCGCACTTGTCCAGTGTCTCCACACTGGAGTAGTTACCGCCATGGCCCGCAAAGTTAACCTGAACTCCGCTGAGGGAGACTGGAAGGAAACCAAGGGTGAGACTGTTCAACCAAGCCGAGGAGATTTTTAGTTTGACTCTAAAGTGTGCTTTGTCACAAAACAAGAAAGGAACGTGTGTGTTGTCACATGACCAGGTGTGTCACAAAAGACTAGAACTAGCGACCCTGTTTGATCATACAATGTATGATTCTAAACAATTATCACAGCAAAGAAGCAAGTCCACACACATTTAACCTGAAAGAGTAAAATTACCTCTTGCATTTTGTCTTTTGTCATATCAAAGTAGCATTAGTAGCCTACACCATAAACTCACAATATAAAGTACAATATACAATATATATTATTATATAAAAAGCTACAATGTAAATCACTATAGGAATTATGAAAATGCATTTGTGCTGCAGCTAATGGTCATTTAAATTAATAATCCATCCCAAAGGGATATCTATGCCCTACAGATTGAAAAACAATATACATTGATTAAAGAATAATATGAGAAGAAGAACAGCTAGCTCATTGTTGAGTTTGAGAAGTTGCAGATATTTGGTGATTGTAATGAATAGAACAACAAACTGGGACTTAAGCCCGAAAGCTGCACAAAGACCAATAAGTACCTTCAGTGTACTATAATATATATATATATATATATATATATATATATATATATATATATATATATATATATATAAAAAAATATATTTTTCATCTTGCTGACATGTTTACTGTCTGTCCTCTTTCTCCATTGTCTCTTTCAGACTCCTTGCTGTCTCTGTCTGTGAAGGACAGGCGTCAGCACTACAGGACGACTAACTTTGTGTCACTGGAAGACGTGTCGGTGTGGACTCCCACTGCAGGTCAGACACCCAACATCAGTCAAAGTTACTGTCAGGTTCACTCAGGGTTGGTTGGTAGTGCTGCTGAGACTTTACCAGAGAGATGCAGCAACACATAAATACTTTCACTAGTGGGATCAGATATTTGGCCAAATCACATCAAGAACATTTCCAAATGATTGAGCCTTTAAAAAGAGCTGCAACATGTAATATATTAATATGTAATGTGAGTTTAATTGTATGCACACAAAACCACACAATTGTTAAATATAGATAAAGAAAGTAAATTTGAACTTGGTGTGCGGCTACTCTCTCTTTAACTGTCACATTCTGTCTCTCCCTCCAGCCACATTCTCTCTTCCTCAAACCTATTTATAAACTATATAAATAGGTTTATCTATTATCTATTAAATACTTAAATTAAATTAAATTTGTTTAAATTTAAATTTATTTGTTTAATTTAAACAAATTTAAATTTAAATTTATTTTTAAATTTAAAAATAAAATTTAAAATTTAATTTAAAATTAAATATTTAAATTAAATTAAATTAAATTTAAAATAAATCTATTAACTATTAAATACTATTATCAAACTCTTCCTGTCCACCACGGTTCACCTCGTATCGTTGGGGTAAAACACATGCGCGTGAAAATCTGGTCTGCATCGAAAAGGCTCACTATGTGGCACACGATCATAGAACACAAGATGAACGGTTTGGGGTCCACAGGGAGGATGTCATAGTCGCTTACTTTACGGGGGAGAATTACAATTCTGACATTTTTTAAAAGATCATGACTAAAAGGCCATTAACAAATGTCTTATATTGTTTATCGGCCGCCATCCATTTGAGCATACCCAAAGAACAGCTGAACGGACACCATCTCTTTATTGCTAGTAACCCTCCAACATTGCTGCTCCAGATACAGTATCTAATGACTGTGTTCTAGCTTACTTCAATAGCCTTGTCCACCACCAGATGCTCTCAGACTTATTCTCCTGTCCCAGTCATCTCACTCCCACATCCAGCAGCTCCCTCCTGCCCTGCAATAACCCCCGTCCCCTCAGTCCCAGTCACCTGACCTTCTCCCCACCCTCCTGCTCACCTGTTTCCACTTTCCTCATCAGCCCTGCAGATGTTTCACCCCTGCAGATGTTTCCCCTGCCCCTTTCCCACTCGCTCCCTGCCATACCGTCAAAGTTGTGTGCTTTGTACCATTGCTGTGAAGCCACCTGATAGCTCTGACACCTTGATATAAAAACAGTGAATAATCCAGTTAAGTAGGTTTATATCTCAGTTTTGTAACTGAATGTATAAAATAGGCTTTGAAATCTATTTGAAATGTATGTTCAGCGTAGACCACAGTATATTCAGCAGAAAGTTATTTCACTGTATATTAGAATAGAATGGCCTACAGCAACAATACACAATACTTCAGACCCATCAATTCAAACTGCTGTGATGACAGCTATTTGGAAATATTTATAGTTTGGCTAAATTAGGCCTTATTCCTACCTAACAACTCCTCTTTAACTCAGTATACCCATAAACCAAGAACTGTTTGCTTGATAAGAAGTCAAACAAATGCATCCTTTTCTATATTATAGCTATACGACTTTAGATACCACCCATTTAGAAATAATAAATATTATATTAATATAAACAGTGTTATTGTTTTAACGCTAGGTATAGGAGCAAACCACCAAGACATATTCTTTATTCAAGTTAACAAGGTAAATACAACTCTCTGTGTGTGTGTGTGTGTGTGTGTGTGTGTGTGTGTGTGTGTGTGTGTGTGTGTGTGTGTGTGTGTGTGTGTGTGTGTGTGTGTGTCTCTCATTGTCAGGCGCCTCTGAAAAAACTCTCTACCAGAGGAATGAAAAGTTGGACCAGAAGATTTCCCTCTACAGCGGTGACATCACCAAGCTGGAGGTGGATGCTATTGTCAATGCAGGTATGTGTGTGGGTGTGAGCGAGTTGAGTGTTGTTTTTTTTTCATTGGACCAGTGTGTAGATTAGTCATTCAACATGGTCACCAACGATCTGTTTTCACACATGATCAAGTCAAATGATGAACCAGATAAAGCATTTTATTTCCTTCATTTTGTAACAAGTAAAGTAAAATACGAAGAGGAAAGCCAACCGGTGAGGAAATATGATAACGGATTAGGTATTTACAAAGTTGGTGCTAAAGTGAATACAGCTGCTGCATCGATGTGAATGTACTGTACATAAATTTAGCACAAAACAAGTGTGAGGCTGGTTTGTGCTCATTATGGCCTTGATGTTTTCTCAGTGTGTGGGAGGGACAGCTACAGGCTTTTACATGGTTACCAACAGGTTTGCATGGTGCAGTTTTCTTTAAAGTAGCGAGTACACAAGAATACAAGAACACTAAAAGGGTTTAGAGTCGGAAGGATTTGCTGACTGGCTCCCCTGGAAACTTCAAAAGTAGGAGAAGCTACCTGAAAGCAGAGGTGGCTTTAATGTGAAGCCTCAGTACTGAACAGATTGTGGACAAACTGCTTTGAAAAGGAACTGTGTGAAATAACCAGAAGTGATTTTTAAAGGCCAATACAAACTCCTTGGTCAAATCAGCAGTCGGTGAATACAGCGAACCATAGTTTTATTTGGGTACCACATCAGGAGTGGTTTACAAGAGACATCTGTTATTACAACCAAACAAGACTCAGATGTTTCTGCATTAACTGGTGGCTACTACCGCAAATCGTCATTATTTTCATTATCAGTTAGTCTGTTCATTATTATCAGTTGTTAAAAAAAGGCCAATGCGAGTTATGAGAGCACAACGTTTTGTCTTATTTTGTCGAACTGACCCAAAGATATTAATTTTGAAATATTCATGTTCGTAATTTTTTCTTTGTTTTAAACAATTTATAACTTATACTTGGTGATCAAAATTGTTGCCAAATATTTTCCCGTCAATTGATACATTGACTAATTGTCTCAGCTGATGTGAACACACAAAACAAAAACACAAGAATTGAGTTCAATTCCTCATTTTTATTGAGGAGATTTATTTATTTATTTTGAATGATCTGCTGCAGAAAATAAGAATATGTATTTGTACCAAGTTCACTCATAATAGAAATATCAATGCTTATGAGGAAAACATATCTATTAATACTGACATGTAATTATTCAGGCTTTCCATAGAGAAACCTTTGTACTATCGGCCAGTTATACAATTACAAAAGCTGATACCAACTCTAGAAAAAGTAGTCAGTATATACTGTAGTCTAACCTAATACATTTTGAATAAATGAGTCATATAATCACATTTTTTAAAGACACGTATACTACTTGGTCACATAACACACTTCCTCCCACCGGTTGTTTTCCAGTGCTTACCAGTGGGATTAGAGCGTTTTCCGGTGACCATTAGATGGAGCCAAAAGCCAGTTCATTCACTGAAGACGCTTTCCCACAAGGCTGTTTGTGCATTTGGGGGAAATTGACTCGGCGTGTTGGCACAGATGCTGCATCGGTGGAGAGTGAGGCAGGCCTAAACGATGCTTGATGATTAGGCTTTAGCAGAAAATGATAGATCTTCATTGGCAGCTGACTGTCAGCAGGTGTACACTGTGCCAGCTTCCAGTGAATATGTTGATGTTTCACTCTTGTGTGTGTGTGTGTGTGTGTGTGTGTGTGTGTGTGTGTGTGTGTGTGCAAATAAGCAAGCATTCATGCATCTGCCTGTGAATTTGAAAGTCATTATGTGTGTGTACACAGTAAGTAATTGTAATTTGTCTCGTGTGTGTCTGTAGAGGCGACTTTGTGTCCCGATGTGTGTTTTACAAGAGCTTTTTACAGAGTGGCACGATGCAAAGTAGCATGGAATTAACTAGAGGAAACGGCCAGTAAAGTGTCATTTAGCAGAGAGGACGAGGGAAGGTGAGGGAGGGAGGCTGAAACAACACAACAACGGCAGATGAGACACGAGACGGAGCGTGACAGACACTCAGCGCACCGACTCACAAAAAAATCGAGGGGAGAGTCTGGAGGAGTGAAAAGAAGAAGATAAAAGAGAGGCAGGGAGAGGACATGGGCTAGTATTTAAATCTCAGACTGCATTGCCATGGCAACAAGCAGGTACAGGGTACCCACAAAGGGGTTTTCGGTCAGCAGAGTTCGATCATCCTTCTCTGTGTGACTGACTGGCTGACTGTCTCCGTAGTCACTTTGTCGACTAAGCGTCTGACCTTTTCAGTCGATGACTAACTGAGTGACTAAGAGGCTTTCAGCGATGTCGGTCACACTTTAAAAAGATATGACATTAAAATTAAAGAGAGAAGCAAACAGACATCGAGGGACAAGAGAACAATTAGAAAAGAGACAGTTAGTTACGCTCATTTAAAAAAAAAAAGAATTGCTTGCAAGCTTATCCTCCTGTTGCAGATCTAACGGCAAAGCATGAGCAGCCAAATCAGCGCCTGTGGTTTTTGACATGTGGAGGGGAGTGTTGTGGATCTTTTTCTGGCTGCTATGAGAGGCCTTGAAGAACAATTTAGCTCATAACGCAGCAGACATTCAATTGAGTCCAACTGCGGCCAATTATACGCTATACTGGCAGGCATGGATCCACATCTACACCTATTATAGATGTGGATTCATGCAGATACAGACACAGAAGCACCGGAGACCTGTGAATGAACAGGTGGAAACTAAGGAAATTGCTGCTCCACCCTGTTTCCTACTTCCTTCCTTCCTTCCTTCCTTCCTTCCTTCCTTCCTTCCTTCCTTCAGTCAGCACTGATTGATCAGGTAAGGAGGACGTTGCAGGGAGGCTGGGCGGCCGCTGTTTGTCGTTTGTGTCGCTCTCAATAAAGATCGGATTTACAGTAACTCTCCACTCCTCCCCCTTCTCCTCCTCTTCTCCTCCCCTTCTCCTCCCCTTCCAACGCCCCCCCCCCCCCCCCCATCCTCCTTCCATCCTTCCACACTTTTACAGCCCCTGGCTCCTGCCCACTCCTATAAAACACTACAAACATAAAAACCCACAAGCACTTAAGAGCCGTCCTGGCGAGGAGGGTGGGGTGGGGTGGGGGGGGGGCATTGGGGGGAGGATACGGCGGGCAGAAACATCCTCCTCTTTACACCCCTCAATCACTCCGTCCGGAGAAGGAGAGAGAGATGGAGGGGAGGATATATTGTCTCTGATGGGCTAGCTGATTAAGATGGATTGCACAATGAAATGTCTTTGGAGTGATGAGTTCTTGGGGGGTGTGTGTGTGTGTGTGTGTGTGTGTGTGTGTGTGTGTGTGTGTGTGTGTGTGTGTGTGTGTGTGTGTGTGTGTGTGTGTGTGTGTACACGACGTCTCTGCAACTAACTTTGCATTAAAACCTTTTTTCAAATTGATTAAATGCAAATTTGCTTAGCTCTACTGAGCTGCATTTTCACTCGCAAAAGTTTTATTCCTCATTTCCATTCCAGCACTCTCAGCCACCGCCGTGTTTATCGTGTTTGACATTAAAAGACATTCATTTTTTCCCGCGGAGAGTTAAAATTTAATTGAAAAAGATTTGAAAACTGGACATATACTGTAAGTTCTCTCAGTATTTTTTGTGAAGTGTTCCTTTCTTTTCCAGTGGAGCAAAGTCCATGAGAGTAAATGCAGCGGCAAAGTCTGCTGATAAATCTTTCAGGCTAGGCTATAAAAAACTGTCCCTAAAATTAAGCCGTGCACCGTCAAGTGATAAAGAATATTCTGGTTCTATCTCAGTCTTTAGAGCTCAAACTACTTGTCGTCGTCACAATTTCTGCTTGCTGAGAGAGCGAGTGTGTGTGTGAGATTATGCGATTATGCAGGACTGACACCGTTGCACACCTTTGTTTGGATGTGTTGACAAGATTACATACGTGTATTTCTGCTTGATTACACCTTTTCACAGCTATACCTGCTTGTGCCAGAATAAGACAGCGCACATGAACTTGGTTCTGTGTGTGTGTGTGTGTGTGTGTGTGTGTGTGTGTGTGTGTGTGTGTGTGTGTGTGTGTGTGTGTGTGTGTGTGTGTGTGTGTGTGTGTGTGTGTGTGTGGTGCAACATCAGGAGGGGCGGTGTGTGAGCGGCGTACTTTTGCATGTGATTTGAGTGCAGGTGTGCGACATGTTTGTGTGCACATGAGATAGGGTCTCCCAGGTTTCCCTCTGCAGGTCAGAGATAAAGCTGTTGGTTGGCGCTGGAAACCCTACTCACCGTGGCAACAGCTGAGAGATACAAGATTAGAGCCAATAGTTTTTGTGGCCTGCAGGTGCAGACAGGATGTATGTGAGAGCGAGTGTCTGTAGACTACACTGTAACTTCCTGTCAGATAAGAAACCTAGAAAGAAAGCTGGACGGTTGAGAGGAGGGATAGCGGGGCCGGAGTGTTGACAGACAGGAAGGAGAATGTGTAGGTGCAGCAACTCTTTGTCTCACTTACAGCTTTTAAAAAGGACCAAGGACGAGAGTTTCTATCCAAGCACAAACAAGCCGGTTATGACTCACGGGAGACTTGGAAAGCTGTGTGAAGGATTAACTCGCTGATCAGAGTCTAATAATGGAAGTTTGGATGTGTAGTCGATGCAAAGGTCAGAGGCAGACTCGGTTTGAAGTCAAATGACGTATAGACGTCATCACAAATGCATCATATTTTCATGAATACATAAGACGACGCTGATCATAAAATCAGATCTGCTGTCTGAAGAAACAGTAAAACAAGGTGCTTTATTATTATGCGTGTGTCCTCACACCATTCTAATAGTGACAATGAAGCAGGCAAATATGCACGTCAAACCAGCTTCGTCTCATAACTGGTGATTGTCAAACTAACTTCAGCCTGGATACGGTCTGATTAATTATTGCAAAGAGAACGTTCAATGATCAATCAGTAAATATGAGGCCTTTGCTGCGTTTTCCCTGAAGCCTAAAAAGTACAATATTATATTTCATAGAAATAACGTTAAAGGAGGTGCTCTTTATTTCAGGTGAAGTATAATAAAACACTGTGAGGGAAAATGCAACTGTTTGTCATATTTATTTAAACATGAAAAACATGAAATCAATAAATAAACACTAGCATTCACATATTTTATATTGAGTTGCTTCAGGGGAAATACAGTAAGCATGAAATCACAATTTTAATTGACTGTTCGGAGGATTTCTTTTCCTCTTTTTCTGTTTTTTTTCACTCACATTTTCAACATGCTTCTGTGAAGCGGTTTGTTTTTTTTGGAACGTGGAAAGATTCTCTGAGTGTTAACGTTTTTCTTCTTGGGTTCTCCGTCTTCATAGCTTCTTATAACACACAGTACTTCTCGACTGCCTGACAGATGTTTGATGTTTGCCTCGTTGGTTCCTCCTGGTGCTTGAGTTGTCAAGTGATGGCGCCTCGCTGCCTCGCTCCAGTTGTTTTAGTGGCACAAACTGCTGTTGTGAACGCGTTACAACATTTAAATGTCTTGTGCTTGAAGACAACTCCAATTTTTCACATCTAGTTTCCAAATAATTAAATTTATTATCAATAAATCTGCTGATTATTTCCTTGTTGATTGATTATTAGTTTTGCCTGTAAAATGTAGATATATTCTCTTTTTAGAGCTGCAATAATATCTATTATATATGTTATATTATATCTATTGATCGATTAGTTGAATTAATGGGCAACTATTTTCTGATTCAAGCTTCTCAAATGTGAGGATTTACTCATTTTCTTCGTCATATGTAACAATCAATTAAATGTCTTTAGGTTGTGAATGTTAGCGGAGGGAGGTGTCACTTTATTTAAAATGTAAAGATTGATTGGTTTCAGATCAGTCAATCAATGGTTAAAAAGTTGAATTGAACACATCAGTGCAACAGAAACCTTCCAACATCAACTTAATGTTTCATTATTACAATGCTCTACATGATGGGTGTGTAGGATAAGCATCAATAATTGAACATCAGTGTTTTCTGAGCTTGGATGCTTCCTTCGTGTGCAATGTACATTCAACCCAGCGGAGGAGCATCTTTTATTGATTCCAGAGGAGTCTGTGGCGGATGATGACTAACAGCTGTAGTGGGGGTTTGGGGGTCATAGAGGATGAAGAGGATGAAGGATCAGGGGCCTTGGGATGGCATGGACGAGTGCACCCAGAAAGACAGACAGACAGACAGGACATAGACTAGAACAGCTGGAGGAGAAAGGTGACCGAGAGGAGCTCAGTGATCGTGATTTTTAAGAGGATAAAACCGGCGACCCCCTCGGTTCTGCAGGTAGAACCCCTCACAGGAGCATTACCCTATGGTGGCACAGCATCACACTCCTTCTGCAGGGCTTCACTGATTCTGTGCTGGCTTTGTCAATGGAGCTTAGCGCCCCGCTCGGCGCCAAAATCAGCCTGGCAGACATCCGTTTGTATGCGTATGGAAGATTGTCAGCCCTGACTTATTGTAAATTGCTTCAGAGCGGCTAAAATTGTTTTTTTTTTTTTTTTTCAGATCTCACCTTAGCTGTATTTTCCTCATTTGACTGGAGTAATAGGGGACATAGTGTGGAAATCTTTGCATGCTCAACCACTTTATAAGGGATTTTCCAGCATCAGGCCAAGGATTAAGTGATTTTTGTCACAGATCTACTTTGAATGCCTCAGTATTTATTCCAGTCTCAGTGCTTAAGCTGTTGATAGTCTGTTTGTTTAAGATATGCACATCATGTAGCACTTATTAGAGGATAATCAAGTTGTAGCCAGCTGTAGCATTTTTTTTTTTTCCCCCTCCCGCCTGAGGAATTAATGTTTTCAAGGCTGCATTTCATCCGTAGATGGCTGCCACTTTTTCATCAAGTCACTTATCCAAGGTTTTAATCAAGAGGGACGTGTTGTTGTGATCCACTCAGCCTCCCTGGTAGTAACGGGGGTCAGAGGAAGTGATGGAAGGCCCAGGACGGAGACTGTTGAGGTCCCACAGGCCCCCACAGTGTGTGCTCCCTGTGACTCTCTTTGCTGCCGTTACCATACATCTGCCCTCGAGCTCTTGTCAGCTCCTCTTAGGACAGGCTCATATTGCAAGATGCAAAATGTCACACCAAGTTATTACAGATATTTCATATGGTGTGCTCTGAGAAAACCTCAAAACAGATATTATAGAAAGAGCCTGAGTGTATTTATGTGTGTGTGTGTGTGTGTGTGTGTGTGTGTGTGTGTGTGTGTGTGTTTTGATGCATAATGAAGATGAAATAAAACTTTCTACCTCCTCTCAGCTGACCTTTCTACTTTTGTAAGAATTAATTTAGAGTTGTAGTGTTTGTTCAAAAGTAAATTGGGTTCACATGCTGCTGCTATGAAGCAGAACGGGTCACAGATCCCTCATGAAGTGCACTGTTTCTCCCTGCCGTAGTAACAGTACCTCCTTAGCTCTAGTTCCTATAGAAGTATCCCCACTGCGCTGACTTTGTGTTTTGTGAAGCAGCGCTAATGGACATGTTCTCACAATATGCCTGTCAACTGTCCGCACACACATGCACTTACAGAGGCAAATTGGCTTTGCTGATGCTTCAGAGTAAATACGATGTGCTGTGAAAACTTAGCCCTGCCATGATCACCTCACCTCTCTACCAGCCACTAGAAAATACAGCGGTGGACATCGAGCAGCGTGACGTTAACCCGTTTTTTTTTTTTATCTTTAGTGGAAAGAGGATTTGCTGTGCAAAATCCAATAAAAGAGTGTCTGGGGAAAATCCATCTGAGTGTGATCTGTATGGATTTTAATCAGCGAGGTCAACAGTAAGCAGAGGCAGTGATAGGCAGGGTCAAAGGCAGGGATGACTACTTATGGAGTACCGCAAAGAATACTAAAAAGTTTATATTGATTATGAAAAATGTTTTATTATTGTGCAAAATATGTCTTTGTGAAAGGGAGCAGCTGGCTTTTACTGCAGAATTAGATCATTCTTAAATTGAGAACATTTATATGAGCCTTCAGTAGGCCTGCAACTTACAGTTTTCATTGTTAATTAATCTGCCGAACGCTTTGTTTGAGCTTGTAAAAGTAGCGATACCACAATATCTCCACCATATGTAAAAGTCCTGCTTTCAAGTTTCAGGTACACAATTATTATAGGAAAAATCATTATAATCTTATAGTATCATGTAATATTGTACTATTAGCTTTTATAAAGGTTCCTCCTGAAACCCTTTCAGAGGGTTTTACCTAGAACCCAACATAAAGGGTTAAACCTAGAGTGGAACCATCTGTGAAAGGTTCCACCCGATGAGAGGTTCTACAGAGAACCTTTCTATGGTGTGATGGTTCCACCTTGAACCCTCTCTGGAAGTTCTATATCCAAACACTTTCTACCATCTAAGCATACTAACATACTATGTTTAAGAATTGTGTGCATATTTCCATTGTGTATACAATAGAGAAAAACTATAATACAGCACTTTTTTGTCACCGCGGACACCCAGTCCATAATTCTCCAAATACATAAATATTGCAATTGTTTCATCAGTAGGCCATGGGCTCAATAATCATTGTGTTACCTCCTTAGGCAAATGAAAGTGACTTAATTTATTTAAATAAAAATCTTCGAGGTTGCAACTTTAAGTACAGTACTTAAGTAAATATAAGTAGGCAGGCAGGTAAGAAAACATCAGCAGGCAGGTGGAACAGGAGGGCTGGATGCTAAAACAAAAGTCCAATCTATTCCCTAAGTGGCCTTTATCGATTGAGCTGATTAGGGGAATTAGGGGCAGGTAAAGATCAGGTGAGTGGAGAATGATGGGAAGGACCACAAGCAAACAAACAATGGGTAAGATAACAGATAATAGCAACTGGTAGACATCGTGACGGCTGTCAAATAATATTCAGTTCACTATCATGTCAGACAAAGAAAAGCTGGAAACCCTCACATTTCAGAGCCTGGAAACAGACATTTTGGGGTATTATCTCTGAACTGTAACCAATTAATTTTCAGTTTATCAAATGAAAGAGTAATCCATTAATACATGCTTAAAGGCTCGAGTCTGTAGCAAAGTCGCTTTACTTCTGTAGTGTAGAACCACTGGGCTTCATCTTTGATTCACAGCCACAGACAGCAGTGACGGGACCTTTAAGTTACTGCATATAATGTGTAAACAAAGCTACTCTCTCAACCATTAATGGGCTTCAGTATAATGTTTTTCTTCTGTAGTGAAGACTGGACTTTAAGGAAGCTGTGCATATTAAAAAAAGTTTCTTTATAGACCTGTTAGTGTGGAATAAATAAAAAGGAGATTTAATATTAATAGAATAGCCTGTCACTGAAGAGACGCGCTTTCTATAATTACCTTGGTCCCCGTACAGTAATATTGCTTCTGAAGAGAGCTCATATCTAAGCTATAGTAATTTTCCTCTCTATTTGTTTTGTGGATTTTCACTTAATCCTCCTTATGATTTAAAAATACATAACGAATGAACAGAAAATTGCTCTTTCACGCCCACTTAAAGCTCACTTTTGTTGGTAATGTAAATTAAAAGCTGTAGGCGTATTTAATATCTTAAAGGCTTGAAACAATCTAAGGCATCAGGAATCAGGGTCTATATGCTTCAAATTCACTTTAAAATGTACACCAAACTGTTTGTGACTGACACGTAATTTAATGTTCAGCTGTAGATGTCTGCTAGTTTCCTTTTAGCACGTTTTTGAGGTTTCTTAATGCTACAAACCCTGATCTTTTCCTAGCTTAAATCTTAGGTGCTTGTATCTCAGACTTTTCATCACTGCGCTGAAGTCACGTTATGTCCACTCTGTCCTCTTGTGTCTGTGCCTTTGCCATGGGCGAAGTTTGGAGGCTGCAGTGACTCTGTGAATTGGCTGCAGCAGGAATTTAGACAGTGCTACTGCTCCAGTTTTTCCAGTCTAGATCTGTCCGAGTTAATTACGTTACAACTGTCAGAAAGACCACTTTACTGCTCATTTGGGCAGCAACATTAATGCTCTCTGTGTGCTGAAAAATTTGAGCTTTCAAGGTTCAGTGCCCGAATTTCCGCGGGACACTCTGATGTCCAGTTTGTGTCTCAATTTGAGTGGGAGGATGGAGGAAAAGCTACGATTCTTTATGGTACATCTCCAGAGTTTCGTCCTCTCCCTTCCCCGTTCTTTTTCTTTACCGCTTCCATTAAGACATCATCGCAGGGATGTGACCCGAGAGGAGTGAGACAGTGGCATTAGACAAACGGGCCTCAGTTTACAGCTTCAGATTGATTTACACACTGACATTGAGAAGTTAACATACCCTTGGAGAGTTAATCCCTAATGTTGTCCGGGTCAGTAAATAAACGGAGAAAGAAAAGCCAAACTGGAAGAGTTTGCAGAAAAGCTCATTCGTGCTAATTATTTCTCTCCCACCCCTCCCTTGTTAAAAGCTTTCCCACCCCTCCAATCAATTGCCACTTTAGTGAGCAGGAAGGGATGGAGGAAGTGCGAGCATCATTAGCCTGATTGGGCCGATGTGGGAGACTGAAGGAGATGGAGTGAGTGAGGGAGTAAAAGAGGAAAAGGAGTCAGCTTGATCATCAGCACTTGGCCCATCAGAGCTTCTGTCATCAGGACAAGTGCTGCGATCAACCGTGTTGGTTTGTGGTGCACCGTTGTGACTCCTTTTAGGATCCTCCGCATGGGAAGCCGTTGCTGGATTTACTTTAGCTATCTTTGCTCCCTCTATGGTAAAGTCGGTCAGTCTCAAAGCTGGACCGACGGGGAATTTCACCTGAAATAGATCGTCCAAAAGTGTACACAGAAATGTTTACATCTGTTCTGAATGACTGCGATGGCTGCAGACCTGAATCTTAAGTTAGTTCTTGCTCCTACCAACTGCCACAGTAGCTTCCATGTCGACTGGATATTACGTTGGACTGAGAGCAACTGAAGTAATAGTGTGAGGCATGAAAAGACAGTTTTGAGAGTTCAAATCCGACTTAGCTTTACCACTGGGGCTGCACAATCAATCAACATTTTATTTAAATCACAGTGTGGCGTACTGCAATTATCAAATCATGTCCTGGCCTACATGTCATTTTCCACAGACTTGATAAAACATCCTTTTTGGGATCAGATCCCCGCAAAAATCCCACCATAATCATTTTAATATGATCTTCCACGTTTGTCCATGCAGTGCTTTAGAAAAATTCAAATCAGTGTGTTTCAGATGCTGTCAGACGAGCCGACAGGCGCTTCATTTGACGTTCAAAATGGCCGGCTAAATGTGACCAGTCCTCCGAGGTTGTGACAGCGAGACAATAATGTGCAGTTTGTAAAGCGGCCAACTGTCAGACGTGTATGTCTTCCCTTGTGTGGGGCAGAGTTCAATTTTCTGTGCTGTCTCACTTAATGCAGTCCTCAGTGTAGCAATAATCGTTTGCATTCCCAGTTTTTTATGACAATAATAGTGCACCTTTTTCCAAATATTGGCTTTAGTGCCAGTAATCAGTCTAGCATTAAGTCTTTGGCTGTGCCTCCAAAGTCCTCGTCTCCTTGGCTGCTCAGGTCGAATACTTGAACAGCTCAAAAAAGGAAAAAAAAAAGCAAGTTAAGTGCGTCCACAATCACCTGATAAATGGCTGTTTTTAATGAGTATATCAACCTCTGAGGATTGATGTTATTCATTTAGGATTTTTGGCATTCGAATCCAAATCTGTTTCAGTGAACCGGCCGTGCAAGCGATGTTGACTAGAACTGAGACACACAAGACGGAATGAGAAGAAATTGGATGTGGAAATTAAAAGCACATTGGGGGAAGATTATCCTCATTGTAGGCAGTGTTATTTTAATAATAAAGTGTAATGCAGCCTGACAAAAAGTCGCCACTTTCTCTCATCTTAGCAATCATAGCTTAGTGAGCAAAGTACAAAGGGCGTATCATTGGAACCTCCAAAATGGGCTTTAATCTAACCCAGAGTCCTCTTCCCTTCTCTCCACCAGCAAATACAAGGGCCCCGGCATTGTCTGCTCACATGTCCTCATCAGACGATGCTTTTGTCCCATAATCACACACCCGACACGGAGAGAGTACAGCGAGTACACACTGCACTGAATTACCATCTTGTAATTGCGATCTATCAGACATTGTTGTGAAGTGGTGCCCGATGAGCATGTTGCCGCCCCGGCTGCATTATCAGAGCTTAGGAAATGACAAGACTATTTATAGGGACAATTTATCCACTTATCCTGTTGTCGCCGTTGTCCACGGGTTGGACCTGGCCTGTCAGAGAGGTTGATCAATCAGTGCATCGGTTTGTACAGTATCTGATGTTTGCTGAAAGTTGAACGTGAAGTTGTGGATGTAGTGCATGGAGGTAACATAGTGAGTGTTTCCAACATCGTGTTCAGCTTCTCAGTATGTTCTGAGTCCAGTGAAGAGAGAATGAACATGTGGTTGTAGCTTTTACTGCACAGTACATTTTATTGTCACCCATTTACCTGACTTATATCCTAGCTACAGATTTATTGAGCTGTTAAACTGGTACTCCATTCAACTAGTGCCATTTTATTTTAATTATTTTAGATAATTAAAGCATGATATTTAGTTTTTTAAGTCCCCTGGTCAATATTTGTTTTCAGTACACAAACAAGAATATTTCTTTTGTCAATTCACTTTTAACACCCTGATGATTAAAAATGAAGAATATTTATCCTGGTGTATATAAGTGCAGGTGAATTTCTCGGTCATAAAAAAAGTCAAGGACACCGCGATGCGTTGAGATACAAAGGACGCCTCAATCTCAGGAACGTCGAGCAGTGAAACGATTTATTACACCCTTTACTCTCTGTGTCTTCTGCAAGATCAACAGCATGTGATGGGTTCGTTGTCTCCTCATGATGAGCAAGCCAGTTATCTGCGAGTGTGTGTGTGTGTGTGTGTGTGTGTGTGTGTGTGTTGTTAATCTTTGCACATAATTATGTGGGTGTGAGTATAGTTTTATGAAAGGTTAAAGTTGATAATACATTAAAAACACAGATTTCACATGTTTATGATGAGCATGTTCTGCAAAGTTAAAGGCTGGTGTTTTTCTATATTTGTATTTATTGCCTACAAATCCCACGAACCGACCAAAACCAACCAACAGAATGCCAATGTGTCTCTTTTTGACTTTCAACCTGTGGATGGCACTCTGCTCTTAGCCTATTCATTCATACTTAAGACATCATCCGTCTTTTAAAACCAATGTATACTTTAATTATTAAAATGGCCAAATAATTTCAGAAGAAATATGGTTGTGTAGTTTTTAGCAAATGTCACTCAAACTGGAGTAAATAATGCATTATTTGCGGAGATAGTAATATTTTAGATAATGCTATTTTTCACATACTTTAAACACATTACATACACCAATATTTTTGATGAAGATACCTTCCACATGAGGTAATTACTGATCGAGACATTTTGCATTTGAAAAGTAAAGTTAATGCTTTTCGGTGGGAAAAACTATGCAATGTACGACGATGTTTCTACATTTCCTCTAACATACACAATTTCAGCATTTTTCAACTGTAATTTATTTTTTTATTGGCCAACACATTCGCTGATACGATACGTCTCCAAAAACCTGAATATCAGCCAACATTTTTTTTTTCTTCATCTTTTTCTTTTATTAGTATTTTTTGGGCATTGTTTGCCTTTATTGCCAGGTTCACAGTTGAAAGATAACCAGAAATGAAGGGATCGAGATGAGAAATGACATCCAACAACAAGGTCCCCGGGCTTTATTCCAACCAGGGATGTTTCATTAATTTCTGACTCCTTAAGCCCTGCCCTTAAGCCCTGACTTATCATGTTTCTTTAAACAGTTTTTGGATAAAAATGGTATATCGCATGAAAAGAAAATCATAGAATATCACCTTCTTTATCTTTTTAGTGTTTGCTGCCATCCAAGTCATCTCATTGGAGAGAGAGCAGCAAAATAATTTACGGTTGGATTAATATTTGTGAAATATTTGTGAAATATTTGTCGATGTTTTTTTAAATTCGTCATTAAATTGTGCAGCCTTGAACCAACAGCGCATTGTGTGTGCTGGACCTCTGGTGTGATCACAAACCACTCTGTGGGATTTTCAACCAAGTAATGAATAATTTACTGTGCTCCTAGAATTCATTTATTTTTTTGGCTGCGATGTGTCTGCCTCTGCTGAAGAAAGGCAGAGAGTTGGTTCTCCTGAGAAATCTCAAGTTGCCTTAACTACAAGTGTTGCGGTCTCGGTGCGGTCCAGAGTGTAGAGCCCCGGAGAGGCGGGCAGTAAGCCGACCATGAGTGAAGGCTGAGAGCTCTGGAGGACCCCCACGCCTGAAGCGCTCCTCAGCTCAGAGTTGTTTCTCTTCACTTTCCACTTGAAGGCAGGTGATGAAACTGAATGCCTGACGGTTTATCATGTGAAGAACAGGAATCCATCAACTATTCACTTAATGCCAGTCTCAAAAAAAGAGAATGAGGCAACTTGAGTTTATAAATGCTTTTAATTTTCTTCAATTTCAGACGTTCTTTTTTCCTAAAAGCAAGGTTACAAAAAGATCCAGTGGCGTAGAGGCTCATAATTTAGCTAAATTAAAAGATCAAAACACACCAGGCTGGGAAATTGAATAGAGGACAATTGCAGTACAAGGGCAATTTGGTTATCTTTTTATACGTGCTTTCAGCGTGGTTATGGCAGATGATTTTTTTTGCTTCCATCTCGCTAGCGTCGTCTTGCAGAGGCACTAAAGTGGCTCTCTCTCTCTCTGACAGACAGCATAATGCATACAGATGCTGTCGTTATAATCCCCCAGAGGTTGTCTTAGTTTGTTCTCTCTGCCTTGTTTTTCTCCAGCGATGTCCTCTCCATCCATCGCTACTTTTGTTATTGTTGGATCGGTCCATACCTCTGAGGTGTTTCACCGGTTTCTTGCCGTGTGTGTGAAGAGAAACGTGTCAGGGCGTTTGTTATCCAGTCCCCTGTCACTCAAAGGTGTACAGGTTTGTGTCCATCAACCACGACTGGAGTTACAGTTGAAGTTGTGATTTGGGTCAGAGGGTTTGCAAATCTGTGAGATATTGTTTCCAATGCTGTTGATGCATGCCGTGTGATTCAGATATGGACTTTCTGACTGCACAAAGGTGTGTTGCCGTTGTTACATGCCACTGTGCACTCTAATGTCCATATACTGCATCTGTTTATGTCTTTCTCCTCTGAGCCCTTAGCTGTTCAATCTGCAGTCTGAAACGAACATGAACTTGTGATTTCAGCTTACAGTCCAGTTCGATTTTCACCTGAATAACAACTGAAACTTTTAGGAACATTTGTATGTGTGGGGGGGGGGGACAAAAACCATTGTGGTGTAGAAATTATTCTGTTTTGTTGTACATAGCTTAGGTAATGTATATATGCATGCATACATTTCTCCAAATGCATGTATTTATAGGAATGAATTGACCTTTTGGTAAAGAAGCTTATAATGCATGCAAACACTGGAAGGCACTTTATCGTGCGATGCAGCTTTACATCACTCTTAACAGCCCTGCGGTGAAGAAAACAACGAGTTTGGACTTTAAAATGCAACTGACCATTTTATTGCAAATTGGTGAGTTGGGCTCAATTGTTAAAAGAAATAGAAGCAAGGTATTCATGAATAGATTGAATTAAAAGGAAAGTCATTGAAACTGAAGTTGCGCTTGCATACACGATCCATGTGGCACGCGTTTGATATCGTGAGCATGTTTTACTATTGCAGTAACACAATGGAGGCATATCTGGAAAATCCACTTTGATCCCATTTGTTGCTGCGCTCGAGCACAGACTCGACGCGCTCGAGTCTCTGAGTATACATCTTTTTGTTGGGAGTAATGTGAGTTGGAATAATTAAGCTGGAGATGATAATGGACTGCGACAGAGAAAGGCCTCCATAATGACGGATGAGAACTCGGGGCATTGTCGGTAAGAGCACAGACGTGGAGATACAGCTGCATCACATTTAGAGCACACACCCAGACCTGTAATTGCAAATCCTTTAGATACACATTAATATCAAGGCGATTTTTATCTCACTGTCATACACAGACACACTGTACTAAAACCCATTTCCGTCGACAAGGAGTACATTTCTTTCTGACCCTCTCTTTCACAAACACCCGACACAAGCAGTTACTCCAAGATAGACACTTATACACTCCCCCGCTCGTTATATTGATCCATGCTTACACAAGTATTAGCACTCACTTGGAATGAGATACATGTCTTCAGAAGCACAGAGCAGAAACTCATCCACACACACACACACACACACACACACACACACACACACACACACACACACACACACACACACACACACACAGTTTCTCATGTTGCTTGGTGAAACATACAACACACGCTAATATGCAAACCTCTAAGGATGACAACACATGCGTCCGCTTTGGGCTGGCAGATTCCTCCATATCCAAACGGAGCCACTGATGTATTCATCGCAGTGTGTGTGATTTAACGAGGTCCACTCCGTCTCGCCATAAATCATATTAATCATCTTGAGCTTTCCATTGATTTTCACTTTTTTTAAGCCATCCCAGTGCATTATTTGATATCTCCAGCGTTTATTTCAAATTTAATGAACTCCAGACACACACACACACACACACACACACACACACACACACACACACACACACACACACACACAAAGAAAACTCTTGAAACTATTTTTCCTTTTAGAAGTCTTTATTCATCTGTGTAGAAAAAAAGATGATAAATGGAATAGCGTTTTGCACCCATTTTTATGTTTATACATAAGAGTGTTTTTGTTTTTTATTATCACGTCTGAGGGTGACATTTTTAATGGAAAAAGGATTTCTGCACAGAATGAAAGGAAGCTTCAGTGCTCTTAAAAAAAAAGACAGTAAGAAAAACAAATGCTGCAAAAATTAAAAACAACCCTAAATAAACTCACACCGAGCTCGTCCAATATTACTGGTACACAGTAACACAGGTTGGAAAAGAGAAGGAGAGCTACTGAAAGTAAAAGGGCTCTCTCTTTCCTTTTATATCACTAATCTCCATCCTTCCCTCCGCTCTCTAGTTCTCTTTACTCTGTCCTCGTCCTCTTTTGATCTCTGGCTGTTTGTTAGCATTTTCCTTTGAAGTTCCTCCTCCCGTAAAGTATATTAGTGGGGTCAGTGAGAGTCAGAGAGCAGGTGCCACTTCCCGCTTCATGCAGTGTGTTTGTTCGCCTGTTAAACTGCACAGTGTAGCGGTCAGGCTGTGATCCCCGTGTCCATGCTGTAGTACGGCTTAAACTGGACGACCTAAGTAAAGGAAATCTCTATGGAAGGCAAGTTTTAGACTTTTATTCAGGAGAATTTAAAAGATTTTTTTTTATAATAACTGGAATGTGTATTTGTTTAACTTTGTCCCAATAAACATGAAGTTGAGAAAAAAAATGGACCTGAGTAAACTAATGGAGTTGACGTCCTACTCACAGAATGCATCAGATCAAGTTTGAAATTTCAGTTGTTTTAAAGTACTATTAAAGTACTACTTTTTCATTTACTTTGATTTCAATTTAAAATACTAAAAATTAAAATGCCCCGTCTCTATCACAACAATTTACTGGCCATGATTTAAAATTGTGTGTTACATCCAATATTCAGTCAACTGTCACACAAGACTATGAAATACTCTAAACTGAAGGAAATATTTTTCCAATTTTGCTTAGAAAATGACTTCAATGATTAATCATTTATCAAAATAGATTTTCTTACGATTGGTTTTAATAGATCGTTTCGTCTCAGCTCTCACTTTAATATCTCTAGTTTTAAAGCCATTCTGTTAGTAGTAGTAGTAGTAGTAGTAGTAGTAATAATAGTAGTAGTTCCAACTTCCACCAAAATATTATTAGCTGCTAAAACTTCTTTTCAATTAAGAAGATTTAACCAGGCTCTAGATGATAAAGAGTTACTATTATAAGATGTATGATTAGATTTCTCTCACTTCATTTGCAAAGGAAATTTAATAATGAGACCAGACCACAAAAGAAATTGGGTGAATGGGTCCATACTTTTTCTTAATTCTGTGGGAGAGGCTTTTAATAGCCGTTCTTCTCGAGCTACTTGTTTGTCCTACGGTCTTGGCAATCATTTGATTGTCTTGCTATGCCTCTCTTCTCTGTGTGTTCCTACAAACATTGGCATGTAAACAGGTCCATTTTATGATGAAGATAGAAGATGACGCATAAGGTTGAGTCTTTTACTTGTAATGATCACAGGCAACTGAAAACATCAGTTCTTGAAGGAAACGTGCAGTCAGGTATTTGCTGAGTGTAGTAGTGGATACACTTAAACTTGAGACATTTTTTTTAATTATGATGTCACATTATTACAGTTGTCACCCCTCTTCATTACCCCGCCCGCACCCTTCTCGGTACCCCATCTTCTTTTCCTTTTGTCTGCTTTTTTTTACCTCATGCCGCTGAATTTGTCACACGCCCTTTTTTCACTTATCGTCCCTTTTTTCCTTCATTTTCTGTCCTCGCTCTCTGCCTTAAGCCATCACACCTCCCTCAGTGCCTCCATCCACCAAACAGCACCCCTCTCCCCTTGTCTTATTTTCTGTTCTAACCACCCATCTATCCATCATCCCCCCCCCCACTCTCTCTCTCTCTTTCTCTCTCTCTCATTAGTCTCCCCATGCTGTGGTTTGTCTCCTGTCTCTGTCAGAACTCTTATCACAGCTGTCAGCTCCCTTGGCGAGAACAAAGTCGTCCTCTGCTCACGGCACCACAAAAGACACGAGAGAAATAAAAGGAAAGAGCCTCCGCCAGAAAAAAAAATGAGGCTGAAAGGAGGAAAAATTAAAAAAGGGAGTAAACCAGAGGAAGAGAGGGGGCTAGGAACACATCTTTTCATGTCAACCATGATGCATTGTCATCTGTGGGTTATAACAACCATTGATTTCTCCCTCTGTCATCCCTTTTATCTATACAGCACAGAGCTTACAGTTGGTAGGAAGATATGAGAGCTATCTCTATACACATCAAGTGCCTTTTCCTCATAAATATATCTCCTGCTAAATCAGCTAAGCCTAGTATATCAACCTCAAATAAGTTACTGTGTATTATTATGAGCTGAGAAGAACAGTAGGTTTGAAAGACACTGAGATATCCAAAAGAGAAAACGTAACCATTTATAACTACAAGAAGGGCTGAAAGAAGGATCTACTGTATATTGTAGTATACAGTAGTAGAATATAGTAGGACTGTTACTTCTGTAACTCAATAGCAATGTCCAATCAACACAGCTGAAATCAGTCTTTTCTACATAGCAAACCAATCAGAATTGAACCAGCAGAGGCACAGAGGGTACTTTGGAAACCAAGGACAACATGGCCACCAGCCAAGGGGTCGTCATCATAGAAATGGCTCCCGGCATTCGTGGCTCAGATAGTGTGTCCCTGTATCATCACGTGTAGGCATAATCTATGTCGGGGATGCCACCCTCTCTGTAGCCACGGTTGGTACCATAAGTGGCATGATGGTGGCTGGTTTGGCTGAGGATGGTGCCATTGAGGCTGCCGGCTCCGTGGCTGCTCCGGTAGGTCCCGTTGGCTTGGGAGGAAGAGGAAGAAGAGGGGAAAATGGTGTGGATGTAAGTGACATCCTCTAGCTTAGGCTGCAGGGGCTGATGGGCCATAGCTGTCATCTGAAACCCTGCAGGAGGGGCCCTGATCTCTAAGATGGAAGTGTCTTTCTTGGTGCCTGACTCCACATAGTCATCATAATGTTTTCCACCCCGGCCCCTGCTGTATGTGCCTGAGTCCCCGGACACGTAACTTGTTCTCTGTCCATACCAGCAGAAGATGCCAAAGATTAACAGCAGGCTTACTAATGCTGTGGCACCCCCTATGATCCCAGCCAATGGCAGGGCTGTTAGTTCTGAGTCCTGTCCCTCTTTATCTGAACCCTCCCCTCCTGTGCTGACCAGAGCTTCTCCCGTTTCTATCTGAGCGCAGGACGGGGCCGAGTCTTTACTGTCTGTGTCCATGCTGCCAACTCGAGATATACCCATGCTGGAACCCCCAAAGGAGGATTCCTGTCGTAGTGGCAGCAGACAGATGAGGTAATGGGAGCGTGGGGTAAGCTGGGTAAGGAGGTACTGCCTCCTCTCTCCAGGTACCAGAGTCTCTGTTATGGAGCCAAGAGCTGCACTGCTTCCCAACCTCAGCCACGACAAGCGGAAGGAGGGTGCCGGCTGTGGGCACAGCCAGCTCACTAGTACACTGTCGGAAGAGAGAGGTTTTACAGTCAGCTCCAGGGCCTCTCCAGACACCTGTCCCCCTTCACCAGGAGGCAGAGGCATAACAAGGCCCGGCCGCTTGGCTCGCAGGGTGAAGAGGGAACCTTGTGTGGGGACCAGCAGGGAGGTAGTGGTGGTGCTGCCATGGGGGACTGAAGCCACTGCTTGGCCCCCTCCAACACCATCTTCACCTCCTCCTCCATCTTTTTCTGCTGGGTTCATCCCCATTCCAGTACTGGGACCAGCAGCAGGGCCTTCACACTGCTCCATCAGGGAGGATAGTTCTTTGAGGGCCTGCCCCCTTACAGGCTCGGGCCCCTGACAGGTCAGACCCCTGACTGTCACCGCTGACCCCCGGCTGTGCAGCCATGCGTGGAGCCAACGAAGGTTGCAGCCACAGTACCAGGGGTTTCCCCGCAGCAGTAGCAGCTCCAGGCTTTCTGTGTCCTTCAGAAGTCCTCGTGGGAGAGTGGTCAGATTGTTTCCTGACAGGTCCAGCCTCTGTAGCCGCCGCATCCCGTCCAGAGCCCCCCGTGGCATGTGAGTCATTCCGTTGTCTTGCAAATGGAGTCGCACAAGGTGAGCGGAAGGTAGGTAGACTGGCGGAGACTGCAGCGCATTCCTGACCAGTGACAGCTCAGTCAGGTTGGAGAGACGGGAGAAGGTGTCATCTGCAATGCGCGTGTTGGCCAGCAGGTTCCCATCCAGGACCAAGCGTCGCAGGGAGGAGAGCCCACGGAAGGCATGTGTGGGGATGGTGCTGATTCTATTGTCGTCCAGTCGTAACTCTTCCAAGGATGCCGGCAAGCCTGCAGGGATGCTTGATAGGTGGTTCCGAGACAGAAACAGTAGTCGAAGCCGTGGAGTCCCAGAAAATGCTCGCTCCTGGATGCTAACTGTGGATATAGAGTTATCATCCAGGTGCAAACGTTCTAGTAATGGTAGTTTGGCCAGAGCTGATCTCGGTAACGTTCGTATATTATTATCCTGCAAATGGAGCTCCCGTAACGAAGGCGGGAGGTGTATAGGGAATTCATCCAACTGGTTGGCATACAGGTAAATCACTCGTATGGAAGTGCTACGTTCCAGTGAGGGAGGCAGGCCAGCGTTACTCAGCCGGTTGCTCTGCAAGTAGAGGATGGCAGCCATTAATGGTAGTGGAGGAATTATACTGAGGCCACGGTCGTTGCAGTAGACAAAACCCTCATCACAGCGGCACACTGAGGGACAAACAATGCCCTCGTCTCCCTCGCCCGTCTCCATGGCAATTGCCGCTGCCGCCAATTCCAGCACCTCAGCCAATAAGGTGAGGCACAGGAGGAGCAGAAAGAGCCAATCGCGGAGCTCAGCAATATTCTCGGCTGCCATGTTGGTGTTCAGCTCCTGATTGAAAGACAAAAATAAGGGAAAATGGATTAAAACAACTACAAAGGCTTTAACTCACTCGTTCTAAGTCAAAGTCACTTTTACATTTAAAAAAGAAAGTAGAAAGAGTTGAATATAGTGCAGGACAAACCACAAAAAATTGATTTCCGTCTAGCGTGCTGTAATTTGTACCTGATGTTAAAAGTTACGTTTTTATCAAGTGAAGAAGATTTGGGGATTAAATGGGCAGACATACTTTATAGGGGCTGTCTAGTATTATATGGGTCAGAGCGACCAAGCAGAAGACAAACGGACACTTAGAGGCAGAAAGTGCGATGAAGGGTGGAGTGAGCAGGCGAGGAAGATTACAAGAATTGGTAAAAGGATGACAAAGATGGAGAAAATTGGACGGTGACATTTTTTTCCAGGGAGATTAACTGAAACGGAGTGAGTGACATGAAACTAAAATGGAGAGATCGGGGAGAAGGAAATCAGATTAATTGCCCACAGTGTTGTTGATTTCTTTGAAGACACCAGAAGTGGTGAACTTGTTGTGACTGCACTATATCTGACCTTCGTATGAAATTATAAAGAGAATACATGTAAATGAAGAAATGGAATAGAAGAATTTTGCAGGTTTCTGGCTTGTATATTCAGAAACACAATGTGCCTGTCTGACGTGACCAAAAACACACAACAAGAAATGCACACACAAATAAGTAAACATACTGAAAACAAAGTATCCACATACAGAGCAGTCTCAGTACAAGCTGACATGTATAATGCATGTTTTCTCTTGGTTGTTATTGTTCGTGAAATTTCTATAAATTATTCAGGCAAGTGGTCTTGAAATCCCCAGAAATGTTTTAGTGAGATATTTTACAGAGAAGCATTTTTCTGCAACATTAATACGTTCCTCGGTCTATGTTTTATGACTTGTCTCCTAGCGAATTCCTGACACTAACATCAATAACGTGAATTTACAATTCAGATAAAGTGATCTCTGTGCACTCACATTCACGTCACACTATTTATAGAATATGAATAATGTACAGTAGTGAAAGTTGTGGAAATTACATAGTGGCGTACTCTTGTTTGAATCCTTTGTTTTTGGTGGCCTCAGGCTAGAAAATGTGCCCTGATGTGAAATGCCTGACATGATTTGACAGCACATTTGATAAACAAATTCTCTAAAGGCAAGTCCCCCCCCACCCTCCCTCCCCTTCTGCGCACACACCCATGCATGTGTATGTGTGTTTGCTTGTATGTGAACTCGGCGATAGATGCAAAATGGCCCCTTGGCTGCAGTCAAAATCCATGCAAAGCAAACAAGAGATGGCAACAATAGAAGAGGATGGGGGGGGGGGGGGGGGGGGGGCGAGGCGAGGTGACAGATGGAGAGTTGGACAGTCAGTCAGTGGTGGAGAGAGGAAATGAGTTTCTGGCAGTGAAGACTCAAGTCCGTATCAGCTGAGTTTGCTGCAAAAACAAGAATGGTGTTGTTTTTGCTTGTAAGATGGGTTTAAAAAATAGCTGCATTTGTGTACCTGTGTGTGTGTGCGTGTGCGTGTGTTAGAGAAAGAGATCAGCATAGACAACAACCAGCCCCTGTCTCAGCGACACAGGCAGTATTTGATTTTTAAGGGTAAAAAAGATTGCCTGTGCCGTGCAATTCGGCACGGACCCAGACTTTATTTATCTCTTTACTTAATGGTATTTTTAGCTTAAATCTGACTATTTCCAGGCGTCGCCAGCATTTGAGAGACAGAGAAAGTAAGAGAGAGGAACATATGCACACAAGAGGGAGTGTCAAGGTAGGAGCTGAGACCATATTGGGAATGCTTTATGAATATCAACTAGCATATGCTTTGGTGCTACACTATCCCCGCTTCCCTTTCATAAATACCTCTTGGCACAAACCTGTATGAGTGTTTTTGCCTACATGCCAAGGTTTCCTATCGACACGTCCTCTTAATGATTCGTAGTTTTTCTGTCTTCTCATTCTCTCCCTCTCTCCAACTGTCGCTCTCCCTTATGGCGCTCTCCCCTTCGCTGTGTCTTTATCTTCCGCTCCCATCCGCCCACCACCACCACCTCCACCTCCTCCCCTTCATAATCTTTCATCATATCCACTCAGGTTTGTTTACAGAAGTGTCCGTGCAGTCCTCTCCTCCCCTGTCTCTTTTTTCTCTTTCTAATCCTCTTTTATCGTTTCCTCTCCAGTTGTCTGTTGATTCCTGCACACTGAGATTGGATCAATCAGCTCTGGTTCAGTCCTCCTGCACAGACCTCCTCTCTCCTCTCTCCCTCATGGCGACTTAGTTTCTCTTTTTCATTTAGATGCAGCAGAGACCCCCTACCTCTTATTTTTCCCCACCTTCTCTTTCTCACTCCCTCTCGTCCTCAGCTTTCTCGCCTCCGCATTCGCCTTCCTCTCCCTTTGCGGCACCCCCCCCACCCCCCCCAACGTTTCAATCATCTTCTGAAATAAAAGCCTTTGTGTGAGCACAGAGTGTGTTTTTTTTTTTTTTTTTTTCCTATCATGTAGCTGAAAGCGAGATGTAAGTGTGGTGTTCTTCATTGCGGAGAATGCAGGAAGAAAGTGTCTGTGTTTTGCGTGTACGGTCTGATCGACCCAGGGTGTGATTGCAGAGGGCTTGCTAACCTGCAGTCTCTGTGCCTTTCACGTCAGCCGCAGCTTTGTTTTTCCCGTATCACAGGTTTTGTGGAGAGGAGTATATAGCGTGTCTGTATGTGTGATTGAGGATGTAGCCGTGGATCTCCGTGTGCTAGCGCAGTTTCTTAGTCTTCTTTGAATCGTTCACAAGTGCAGCCTTGCTCCTCGGGGCCGTTGAATCTTCCTCAGCTTGGGTGAATGATGATAGGGATGATGATAGCCTGTACTCCAGGGCTGCGCAAGTAGCAACACCAGCATGGCTCAAAGCCGCCTCGGCACCCACATCTGTGTGGGGTGTGTGTGTGTGTGTGTGTGTGTGTGTGTGTGTGTGTGTGTGTGTGTGTGTGTCCTACTGCCAAGCTCTCTCTCTCTCTCTCTCTCTGGGGTAAGGGGCTTTTAGGCCTGCCAACTCAAGTCATCTTCAACGAGCGTCCAGGGGGCCTAATTCTGAACCCACTGCTCCACACCCAAATGCTACAGTTGGGCAGACAGTCAGAAGATGGTTGAGGGCTCAAGGGTCCTTCTTCGAAGTCAAAAGCAATCCTGGATACTCTTGCAAGCAGTGGGTCATGCAAAAATAGTTCAGTGCCGTGTTGCACTTGCTTCTAATAACCAGGTAGTGGTTTGTAATTAATGAACAGCAAGGAGAGAATAAGTGGGATTTCCACAGCTCAGAAAAATCCAGCAATATAGTCCTTACAATTATTAGTTGTATTATAACAATTATTACAACATCAATTTCACAGTTCGGTGATGGTAATGAGTATGTTTGAGGCAGTGATGGACAGTTTGGACCGGTGCAGGCTGTAAGAGTTTGATTCAGAGGCTTCTCTCTCCTTCCCTCTCACTTTCTGCCTCACTCTCCTCTGTTAAATGTTTAATCGCTTCCTTTTCAGTTCACACAGATGATCTTCACAGGCTGTATGTAGTTGGCTCTGAGCGGCGCTGGGATGACCGGTCACGTGGCGTAGTGTGAAAAGTTCCCCCGCAGGTCAGCAGAAATGGGCCGCTGTCAAGTATCCTCAAGGTAGACTTCACTGCTGTTTGCTTCAGCAGGACAGCTGGCTGAGTGTCGCTGAGCACCACCCTGAAAGGAGAAAGCAGACAAATACAGTTTTAAAAATCTTTTACTCAGAGATGCAGTGAATCTGAGCAACAAGGTATTTGAGAAATTCAGAAAATGTGGAAAGTCCTTCTCGACCACACACACACACACACACACACACACACACACACACACACACACACACACACACACACACACACAGATCAAAAATTATCCAAAAGTGCAAAACCAGACCCTGTCCATTTTGAGCCCTTTAACTAGATTGTATTATTTAGTGGCCACATTTTTATGGGTTCAATGGCAAGAATTATACATAATATTGCCCCTCAAATCTGTCATGCATCTTGTATACTTCACCTTTAAAAAAATATTCAAATATTGGCACAGTAGGTTTTATGTCTTTTACGTGTTTATTGCTAAAATAAATAAGAATAAAGGTGCTTTTATGGGGCTACATAAATGAGATGCTTTCCTGTCTTTTTTTTTTTTTTTTTTTTACCAGCTGTCTTTTAGTGACGCCAAGATGTACTTTTAGATTTCAATGTTGGCACAGTATGGAATACTAAAAGGTACAGGCTAAATAATTATCCCCATCAGAACGGTTATGCCTTTTAAAATTAAGTACCCAGTGAAAATACCTCCTGAAGGTCAGAGCTCCATATGCGCAACACTAAGCTCCCAACGGACACAACCCTCCCATTAAGGTAACTCCATGCTTTGTATCTTTTTTCTTTTCTTCAAACAAAGCTTTTGAGCTTTCATTAACCACCACGCGTTAAGTGCCTGTACCTTGTGTGCAGAATCAACCCCCCCCCCCCCAGTGAAAACTGGCTTAAGAAATGTAAGGTTTTCATCAGGCATACTGAGTGTACAGAGACAGATTCATCAAGGCCATTAACTGCTCCGCTGCTCACATTCGCCTGTTCACTTCATCCCAGAGTAAGTAGACTACATAACCAACTGGGAAATTATCATGCAGTTTGCTTAAACACAAATAGAGACAAATAAAGACGTCCTCATTTTCATTTTCAAAGGACACGTGCTGCAGCTGAGAACAAGTTGGTCAACAGCCTCGTGTCTGTGCCTGGAGGTTTCCTTGAAAGGGTTTTTTAAAATCATCCATGAATTGTGCATCATATATCCTGAACTCTGAGCCTGTGTGTGTGTGTGTGTGTGTGTGTGTGTGTGTGTTTTTCTAGTTTAGGTTTCATGTTTTAACTGGTTTCACAAATAGAAAGGAATGTGTTTAATTGGGTGTACAGTTTAGTAGGGTAGCTGGTGTGGGACAGAGTGTGTGGTGAGATAACCTGTCCATTTTAATAAAACAGCTCCAGAGTGATATCCAGTTTGTGGCGTAGTAAACTGATTTATATGTACGGAGTGTGGCTAACATGCGTAATGAAAACGGCACGAGATGGGAGAGAATGCTAAATAGACATTGTTTGCAAAATGCATCGACTTTGT
This sequence comes from Cebidichthys violaceus, assembly GCF_023349555.1. Taxonomy (NCBI): domain Eukaryota; kingdom Metazoa; phylum Chordata; class Actinopteri; order Perciformes; family Stichaeidae; genus Cebidichthys; species Cebidichthys violaceus. The sequence goes on along the minus strand of NW_027176372.1, from coordinate 18,500,152 downwards.
GATTGGCATTTAAGGAGAAATGAGATAATGGTCTGTTCAAGGGCAGTCTAGATGTATTCAGAGCTTTATGTTTGGAGCTGTAGGAGCATTATAAATGGCTATACCCTTTTTATTCCATCCCTTTGTAATTCATGGATTGATACGTCTAATACTTCAAAATCCTCTCATGTTAGTATTTTGGAGGGCAAGGCTTTTAAGTGGCTTTGAAGTCAAATCATAATTCAAATGAAGACTTTTAATTGGATGTCATCAGTCATGTATTAAAAGCAGATGTCCCCTTTAATGACAGTTACTGTCGTTTTTAAAACAAGTCCCCTTAATTGGTTGCAATGTCTAGTCCAGAACTACCCGTACACTCAGCACTAATCTATGCCTACCGCAGGCAAAATGTCTGCCTGCATTGGACAAGATGTGAATATTGAACATCAGCAGCATTTCAACAGCGCCCTGCCATCGCCCATTAGACATCAATATGTGAAGCTCTATCTGTATAATGTCGAGGCTGTCCTTAAAAACTTTTTGTGATGGCTTTTCAGAGGCCTGGCTATAGGGCAGTGTGATGGGGAAGAGGAGACGAAGGAAATAGGGAGCATTAGGGAGCACGTATTAGAGCAGGGAGTTAGGAGAGCAAAGCTAGACTCTCGTCATTTAGGAGAGGGGAGTATCTGAAAAAGATGTCTGTCGGAGCTCGAGGAAGGTCAGATAAAAGGTACAGAAAGTTACCGACTTCTGTTCGTCATAAATATTGCTGAAGCAAAGGCACAACTTTTCAAAGGAATGTCTCCCTTATTAATTGTATTAGATTAATCCAACATCTGAATATAGCAGTTAACCTCTAATCTCCTTAAAAAGGAGATTACAAAAGCTGTTAATGGTGAACCTTGACATGGAGCCAGCCATCTTTTGCTGGATCACAAAGAGTTGAGTTTATTTCTTCTTTTATACAGATTTCATGCCTCTGATGTTAAAAGGTGCAGTTTTTTTAAATGCATGCTCATTAGAATCTATAAAAGCTGACATAGTCCAGTGTCATTTCACACACTGAAGTTCAGACAGCATAGAAAACGTCTCGACTGTGAATGGTAGTGGTAAAGGTACTTCATCGTGAGGTCAACAGCTGATATAACTTCTGATATGAAGTTTCATTAAGTCTCTAATGTCAGGCAGTAAAAATGTTAGATGTTGACACCGTTTTCTATGTGTATTTAGAATAAATACAAAACATGAGAATACAGTAGTGCTGAAACGTTTAGTCAGTACATCGATAAGTAGTTTGACAGAAAATGTTGCCAAAATGTTGCCAACAACTTCAACGCTTACCTCCGCCAAGGAGATTTTGTTTTCGGTTAGGTCTTTTGTTCGTTTGTCAGCAGGATTACAGGAAAAACTACCGGCCCGATTTTCATGACATTTTCTAGGAAGTTGTAGCATGGGCCAAACAAAACCTCATTCAATTTTGGAGCGGATCTGTATCACGGGTGAGATACACACATTATTTTTCACTTATGGAAAAGGCCTTGGCGGAGGTGTTTGCTCTCTGAGTGCTCCACAGTTATTTATTGATTTAATGATTTAAACCCAAATGCCAACAAGTTAATGGTTCCAGCTTCTAATATTTATTGCTTTTCTTCTATGATAGCAAATTGAAAATATTTGTCTTTAGGACCATTGGTCGGACAAAACGAGCAATTTAAATTTAAACTTTGTAACTGTGATGACTTTTTTTTTTTTTTTTTTACTTCCACCGAGGATGTTGTTATCGGTCCAGTTTATTTGCTTGTCAGAAAGATTACAGAAAGTATTGGCCCCATTTTCACTTTGGAGCAGATCCGAATCACTGTGTGGATACACAAATTATTTATCACTTTCGTTAACATTGTGAGATAGAGCATGGCCTTGGCTGTGCTCTTCCAGTTACATTCTAGTCTTTAATTTAATTAATCAATAAAATGAGATTGATTCATTGATGATGGAAATACTCATCATAACCCAAACCCTAGATGGACATTATGGCACATCTTTTCTAAAAAAGATGTGCACTTGTAAGAGTTTCTTTCTTGTATTTGTCCAGAATTAAATCTCAGGTGTTGGCCAACAAGTGTTCAGGCCACAGTCCATTGCATTTTGGTGTGTTTGAAATTTCTTTAATTAATGTCCTGTATCCTTACAAAGTGAAACCACAGTCAAATGAGTAACAGTTCTCTGGTCACAAAAGTACATTAAGAAAAATAGACCTAAGAAACGCTGCGACATGACCTACAGTGATGTAAAACAGTGAGGGTTTGCAAAAAAGGAGTAAATACATGAATCATACTAGAGTTGCTCAGTGATAACTGTAAAATATCTCATGCTAGTACTGTGTTAGTATTTTCCCAGCAAAAAACACCACTAGTGAGGAGCTGTAGCAAAAATACAGAGAGCAGTTCCCACACTTGGGCAGGTGACCCATCTAGTGTTGAGGTTATAAACATTCCTGACTGACTCTTCACTCCGTCTTTTCTGTTGTACTTGTTCATTCCTAGTGGGGACAGAAATCCCCGCTCTTGTGAGCCAGTCAACGGCAACTTTGTAGCCTAAAGGCACGCGGCAAAATGTGACTTTCACTGTGGCTTCTTCGCAGTCTAACTGCTCTCGCTGTTTTGTTTTCCTCTTTGCTTTGTACTATAACGATCAGATATTAGCATCTTTTTGCTTTGCTTTGTGGAGAAGGCTGAATAAACCGAGAACACATAGAGAAATGTACAATAATAAACATATAAAGACAATACATTTGCATCTGAGCTCAGGGCTGCGGAAGGCTCCGGCATAACTAGCTCCGACATGTGTTGGACACTTTTTACGCAACACATCTGTTACAGAAAAGTGTACAGATGTGTAAATCAGTGCATGTTCTTAAAGATTTGGAGGTAACATATGAACTGAAGTATGGCCAGAGCGTCACCTTGTATAGTCTCCAGATGGAGAGTGTGGTACTATAGGTGTGTCGACACAAATACGTCTTTCTTTGACATGAGGTACTACAAGAGGAAATTAAGACGGACTACGATGCCTCTGGTTACAAAAAAACCCAATACAAATTGTGTAATTGGGTGTTTTTTGCCATTTTGGCAAAAAAAAAAAACACCAGGAAAAAAACATCTTTTTTTTTTTATTGAAAATTCTCCCCCAGACGACCTTCGAGCTGCATTTTCACAAATTTGAAACGTTGTCGTGGGCGGCAGCAGGAAATTGACAATATCAAATCTCCTTTTCCATCCACCCTTTGCTCCGTCAGGCTGTTCAGAATAATTTGGAAAATGGAAAGCAAAGAAAAGTGACAGCTGTGATACTTGGCAGAGTGCTCGCTCTGTGCACTGTAGGGAGCAAGGAGATAGGAAGTGAGGGAGTAGGAGCTAGGGATTAATAGTTATGGGGCTGGGGACCAAAGTCTGAGTACTTTGTAATCATGTGGCTGCCTAACCCCAGTGTTAGCGAGGTTGATGAGCATGCGTCCCTGCTGACACACTCTCTCTACATCCACTCTGCTGAATATTAATATGGAGGAGAGAATTCCTCTGAGTCCCATTGTCAGACGGCCCTATTGTTCTCCGCTGGCCTCTCGGCGTGTGTGCATGTGCGTGTTTAGTGTTAATGCGTAAGTTGGTGTCTAGATTGTGTGCTTATGCATATTATGCCCATATCGTCATCACGTGTGTGTGTCGGCTGCAGCAGAGCAGTAGTTAAAGCGGCAGTGAGGGAGATGAGGGGTGTGTTCATGGCCCGCCATGGCCCATAAAGACAACTGGCCTGAGAACACTTGGACCAGCCATCAGGGCCCAACATTGGCAATTATTTCACCTAGAGGCACTATCTGTAAAATGAACACTCTCATTAAAACGGCCGCGTGTGTGCACGGGTGTATTCATGCAAATTGTGTGTGTGTGTGTGTGTGTGTGTGTGTGTGTGTGTGTGTGTGTGTGTGTGTGTGTGTGTGTGTGTGTGTGTGTGTGTGTGTGTGTGTGTGTGTGTGTGTGCGCGTGTGTGCGTGCGTGCGTGCGCATATGCCCGCAAGTCAATTTAGAGGCACGGCAAATATATGGCAGCACAAATGCTTGTCTTTCAATCAAAGCGTAATGTGCTGTTTATGATGTTTGACTTTGGATGTGTGCTCATGTATGTGTGTATTTACACATTTCTTGTGTGTTTGCGGGCACATCTGTGACTGTGTGTGTGTGTGTGTGTGAAACTGTGTTTATGTAGGTGTGAGTATGTATCTGTATGGATTTATGTGTGTGTGTGTGTGTGTGTGTGTGTGTGTGTGGGACTGTTTAACTACCCCGCACACGTAACTTCCCCATCTCTGCCTCCCTGTTTCTCATTTACTGAGCGAGCGCCAGAGAGAAGGAGTGTGTGGGGGGGGGAAACGAGGAAACAAGCGATAGGGGGGGAAGGAGAAGGAGAGGAAGGGAGAAAGAGAGATGGTGAAATAGAGGCGGAGAGGGAAGGAGCAGGGTGGAGGTTTACAGGAAAAATGAAGTGAGGCTGGAGTAAAAGGAAGAGAGGAAGGAGATGGGGGGACGACAGAGAAGAGGGGGAGATAGAGAGAGGCAGGAAAGGGGGGGGGAGAGGCGGAGGAGGCAGCAGATTTATGAAGCCATTGGAATGTAATTTGGAGGCAGAAATTACTGTCAGCCTGAGCAAGGTTTAAAGTCAGTGAAGCCTGAATCCAGGGCCTGCCTCTGTGTGTGTGTGTGTGTGTGTGTGTGTGTGTGTGTGTGTGTGTGTGTGTGTGTGTGTGTGTGAGACTATGTGTGTGTATGACTGTGTGTAGCAAGTATCACAGACAAATGGGATGCAGAATAATACCACAGTTGCTCTGCAGTTACTTGTCATACACACTGATCGGCGTGTGTGTGTGTGTGTGTGTGTGTGTATATGTGCATGCATTTTTTTTTTACTACTCCTCCATGCATGAGTGACGTGACTACACGGCATCGGAACATAACCCTGCATTCATATTTAACAGCTCATATTTCATCTATGCTTGAAGACACACACACGCACACACACACACACACACACACACACAGACAGACGCAGGCACTGAATTCTTGTCAGGCTCTGAAGGCCGTGACTCCGGCAGACTTAGTCGAGGGTGTCGGGGTGGACGCAGCGAAGGCTGGAGGGAGCAGTCCGGGAGAGGAAAAAGACAGAGAGAGTGAGAGCCAAGGGTAGACGGAGAAAAAGGTAGAGGTGGGAAAATGAAAAAGAGAGAGAGAGAGACGCGAAGAGGGGCTACAAAGAAGAGTGAGAGGGATGTGACTGGCTTTCTAACACAGCGACACACAGCTTCCATTTAGCATGAGAAGGAGGGGCAGAGAAGGAGAGAGATGAGGGAGAAGACAGACGGGGATAATCGGCAAAGATCTGAAGGGAGGCACTCTGCTGTAACACCCCCCCCCCCCCCCCCCCTTCTGGACAAATTCTAAAGAAAAGACCAAAACCAACAATGTGTTACTTTTTCTAACCTGCCCGTGGCTCTTAGCCCCAAGCCCATTTGTTTCTCCCAAAGACACATGTCTCTGATCCAGATATATATAGTTTAATAAAAAGAAAAAGGCTCAGTAATTTCCTCAAACAGCTGAGTGAGTATTTTAAATAGTGAGTATTTACAGCAGCAGGATAGTGTTTGTGGCATTAGCTTAAAATAAACGAGTCTGTTTATTGTAAAGAACAGTGTCTCAATTCTTTGTTTTTCATAATTTCTGACGAAAATGTAGCTCAAACATTTGTTATGACATCTAGCTCTTGTTCCTACGGACTTTCTCTGTCATTTTAAAGTCATCGAATGTACAGTTCTACAACACAGAGGAATGACGCTGGTTGACTTTGGTGTTTTTGTGGGATTTTTTTGGACAAGATGAATATATAATATTGCTAACCTTTTCCATTAAACTATGGACATTGTGATGATTTCTAACCCATTCCTGCTCCCAGCTCAGCAAACAGGATTGGCTGGTGATGGAAGTCCACCGATGGCTGCATGCAAAGCAAAGGTGGCTGTCCCTGATAATCTGATTGGACGAAACGTGGACACTTGCGCCGACTAAACTGGAACCGCCAGATTTGGAGCAGAAAATAATATCGGCCAAAAAAAAAAAATTGTGCACAACAAGCCTTACAACAGCTTTCTAGTAAGTTGAGCAATAATCCGCTCAGACTCAGTCGCTCAGAAATGGAACAAATATATTTAGAGAAATGTAAGTGCACTGCGGTACAGTAGCTCATAAGTGGCAGTGATGTGCTAATGTTCTTATCAGTTTTTATCCCATTTTGATCCATCTGATGTGACAAAACTGTATTTTTAGGGTTTACTGTGGTTGTGAAATGTAATCCACAGTGAAATGTTCCTTTTTTTTGCCATTTAAAGCTAAGCGCTGAAATCCTTTAAAGTGTGGCTGCGGAAAATGTGAGGCAGTGTGAGGCAAAAAATGATTTTGTTGTCGCACACATGGAGAGCGGGGGGTGGGGGGTGGGGGGGGGGGGGAGCCACGGTGCTGATAAATGTCAAGACAAACGTGTTTAACACAGTCAATAACGTTTTGGTATCATCAGCTTCATGAGGCAGATCTGTGCCGGGGCGGTTTGAGCACCGCCAGCCTCCGTCAGCAGCTGTTCCCTTATAATGGAAACCTCTCTCTCTCAAACACACACACACACGCACACACACACACACATGCAAAGTTCTCCACACCTTTTGCACACTTGCAGCAATAAACACCCTCACAGTTTCTCTTACATGCTCACACACTCTCTCTCTTTCTCTCTCTCCCTCTCTCTCTCTCACACACACTTTGTTGCTCTTTTGACCCGTGAACTTTCTCTCTTTCTCGCTAACACACACACATGCAGACACACCAGTTCTTTGTTCTTGTAGCCAGTGATAACGATAGCAACACCATTATGCACTGTGACAACACTACCTCCCACTTACTCTCTATAGCGGTTCACACCATGGTACAGTCTCTGCTGCTGTCTTTCTCTCTGCTTCCCTCCATCTCTCTCCTCTCACTCAGAATAGTGTTGAGGTCAATTATCTCTGAATTTGCTTACCCAGTAGGCTGACTACTTCTGGCTGCTGGAAGGTGTTAAGTGGCCTCCGAGATTATTTAGAAGGTTTCTGGCATGTTTTTTTTTACCATGCTCCTTCAACACCTTCTCCTCCTGTTTGCTATTTTCCTTTTCCATTTGCATTCTGTGTTTTTCCGCCACCCTTTTTTGGTGTCGTCCTCTATTTGCTGGCCGTTCTTCTAGCCGTCTTTTTCTTTCTTCCTTCCTTGGCATCTGTCTGTCTTTGTCCATCTCAGATATTTATTTTATTTTTCATTTTAGTTGATGTTAATGTTTCTCACAAGATGAATGAGTCAGTGTTTCTGTTTAGCTTTAGAATACTTCTAGAACCTTTCTGCAAACTGATCAAGAATTGTGCAAGCAGCAAACATACATTTATTCTAAAAAAATTAATTGTACAAAAAAACTAAACAAATATTCAACCCTGTCAGTCTAAATATTATGTTCATCAGTTAAAATCCTTCATTTTCTATGGTACCTAATGGCACTTGCACTCTATTGGTGTGCTATTGGTCACTTCATGTGATGCTTCAGGCGATTTTCATATTATTTCCCCTCTTTGTTGGTGCATATTTTAAACTATTTAAATACTGTTAACAGTGTGCATCAACAGTAAGCATGTGTTTTGTGTCTTGACTCTAGGCGACATAGCACCACTGCCATCTTGTTACCTAATTCATCCACAACAGCTCTTTACATTTCAGGTTGTTGTTGATGTTTCTGTCGCCTAATGTGCTGACTTGACGAGTTTCCCATCTAACTATCTGACTGTTGATACATCAAAAGTTGATTCTGTGTTGGGATTAGGTTATTAGTACGTTGTTGAATGTTAACGTCATGTATACCTCTGGTAGCTCCCGTCTGTGTCAGTGTGTGGTGGCAATGTTCCTTGCTTTGTTTTCTTTCTTTCTTTCCCTCCACCTCTCCTCTACTTCCTCTGAACAGTAAAGCCCGGACAAAACTCCAACGGTGATAAGATGAGAGCAAGCCACTGAGAGGTACGCAGTGCAAATGGGAATTTTCAATAGATGGGTCTTGAAACCTATTGTCAGAGGGAGATGAAAAAGGACCGAAAAGGAGTGAAAGAGAGAGCGGATAAAGAAGAAAGATGGAAGGAGGGGAGCATAGATGGAGGCGGACAGGGAGACAAAGTGAGCTGTAGAGTTTTTGCCCTGGAGGGAGCCGGTTTCCAAAGAGGGAATGAACAGCAGAGGAGGGAGTAAACGAGACTTTGAGAGAGAGCGCTGCTGGAGAGAGGAAGAGAGAGCTGAGGAGGAGGAGGACGAGGAGGGATGGGGATGGACTAAAGAGTGGAGGAGAGGATGTGAAAAGGGAGGACAGCAGTGAAGAAGAGGTCGTCATGAGAAAATAATAAAAAAAAGAAGATGTGGCAGACATGGCTGGACACACACACACACACACACACACGGACACACACACAGAGTGAAGGTGTTTAGCATAAATATGGTGTGAATAATGAAAATGCTGGCGGCTTCATTTTGAACACAGCAGCTAATAATTAAAACAGTCAGACCTCACACTGTGGGCTACAGAGACAGCACAGAGACTGTTATGTGTAAGCGGTAAATAAACTATATTATCTCTCTGGGGGCTCTCGTGAGGGCTGCGGCCTTGGGTGCTGACAACATATTCACAGTGCTGTGAGCGTGAAGCACCTTCACCCACTCGCTTCACCTCCAGTTAGAGAAATATGCAGGTTTAGTGACGAGTGTTTGTGTTTTCTCGACTGACCAAAAACATTCCTATCTTTTACTTTTAATAGCAAACACAAACTCGGATTTAAGGCGATTCACTGTTCCTGCCAGCATGTTAATCTTGGCAACACTGAAGAGCCTTCGCAATGGTAATCAGACCGTGGGACACTAAAAAGCCAGTGGAACCCTCCCAGATGATAGCTTTTAGGTGGGTTGGCAGCTCCTTAAGGCAGGGTGAGGCAGGTTTCATTGCAGGTTTTTACAGACTGACACCCCTGAAACTGTGAGTAAAATCCTCCCACACCACGCTGCGATGATTTCTCTGCTTAGCCATCTGCGATAAAGGAGTAATATTCATAAAAACATATTCAGTAACTGCGTTAAAAAGTAGCCTGCATCACATCAGCCGCGTACCATGTGACCTGGCTAATGTCTAAATGAAACATAAACAGCTTTAAAATCGGCCTGATGTATCGGGCTAACACGGCTCTCTATCAGCACAGGAGGAATACATTAAATTTATCTGCACAAAAAAAAAAAAATACACACCCATCTGCCTGCAATATTATGTGCCAGGAGATGCTATGATATACCCCATCTCTCGGCAAAACACACATTTTCACACACGACCCAGCATGCATATACATCGTATCATGACAGTGTGTGGATAAATAATCCCATTAAATAAGATTGAGGGTCTTTTTTCTGATTCAAAGCATTCTCTCTCTCTCTCTCTCTCTCTCTCTCTCTCTCTCTCTCTCTCTCTCTCTCCATTTCTTTCTCTCTCTCCATTTCTTTCTCTCGCTCTCTCTCCATTTCTTTCTCTCTCTCTCTCCATTTCTTTCTCTCACTCTTCATTTCTTTCTCTCACTCTCTCTCTCCATTTCTTTCTCTCTCTCTCGCTCCATTTCTTTCTCTCACTCTCTCTCTCTCTCCATTTCTTTTTCTCACTCAGTGTCTTGCTCAGAATGAGGTATGCACAGGAAGTATCTTCCGACAGGCAATTTACAGGCCGGACACCCTCTCTCTCTCTCTCTCTCTCTCTCTCTCTCACACACACACACACACACACACACACACACACACACACACACACACACACACACACACACACACACACACACACACACACACTAAAAAACAGTCCACCAGAAGGCACTCTTAGATAGGTCACAATAACTCTCGCTAGGTTGAACTTGGCACTTATGCCTTTGGAGCAGAATCCCTGGAGTCCTGTGTGTGTGTGTGTGTGTGTGTGTGTGTGCGTGCGTGTGTGTGCGTGTGTGTGTGTGTGTGTGTGTGTGTGTGATGACAGACGAAACAAGTCATTTAAAATCCAATAAGATGTGAAGTACGTGTGGCCTCCTGGTGGAAAGCTAAGGTGTGGTACTGAAGGTTTGAATCCAGCTGACAGGCTTTGTTACCTCTCACCCACCAACACTTCATCTCTCTCTCTCTCTCTCTCTCTCTTTCTCTCTCTCTCTTTCTCTCTCTCTCTTTCTCCCACTATTATTTCCCATCACTCTCCATTTCATTATTATCTCGCTTACAAAAAAAAAGGTTCCACAGGAGCTAAACTTTTTGAAAAAGAAAGACAAACTTCTGTGCGAAAGGTGCTGTTGCTGAGAGAAGTGAGTGAACTAAAAAGCGATGCATCTCCTGCCAGCCAGTCAGTCAGTCAGACGTTCTGTTTTTGGCGGTGTTTACTTTTGTTCCTCATTATAAAGAGACAATGAGTACACTCCAGAAAGGCTATAGGGTAATTATCAAAGCTTATTCATGCACGGAGTCAAGAGCGGTCCCTGCATACCTGAGAGATCTATTGGAATTCAATACGTCAGGTCAGACATATTCCTGCCCGTCGCCCTCACAATCGAGCACCATCTTGACATTCTTTGCAGCGCGTGTAGCACTCTGTGAACACGGCTTGGTAATTGGCTTGTGTACATCGCTCTCTGATCATTTTGGATAGCGTGGCAGTGTTTGCTTATCATTCTTTGTTGCCATAGTAGGTTGTGATTTGACATTTGGTTCCACTTACACCCTTGTGTTGGTCCAAATTTAGAGGTTTTGGTTCTTCGGCAGCTTACCGATATGAAGAACAGATGCGTTATACTGTGGTAGTTGGTCTTTTTTTTTTCAGTTTTCTTGCAACAATGGTTAACTGGTTGTAAAGACATTTGAGCATGCATTCACCAAGAAGCACAGGCAATAACGAAAAGCCAGCTGATCTCAGAAAAGCCCTAAAATATCCAGTCAACATGTATCAGCGTGTCAAAGTGTGAAACAAAGTAGAGCTTTGCAACATATACCAACAAACATGTAAAGGGTAGAAATGTAACACTATCCTACATACGAGACACAGAAACATTATATTTGAACGCCCACTGTTTCTCGTTAAGAGTCAGGAAAACATTGCCAGCAAAGGCACACAGTTGGTGCAAGTCCCAAAATCTCAAATTGAGCTTTTTAAAAAAAAATACAAGTTCCAAATGAATTACATGCACCACATGTCATTGCAGTACTATTTTGTTTTTGCTGCAGGCAACACACTCAACTGTGGTGCAACTGATACAAAATCAGAAAATGTCGACAATCTGGAGCTCGCAGCACACTGATGCCGTTACAAATGTTCTGCGTGTTGGGCTAATATGAGAGAGGGACATTTGTTTTCTTATTATTCTGGTTCTCATTCAAATAGTTATTAACAAATCCAAAGTCTTACTGTTGAGGGGAACAGGAAATCTGTCATTTATTTACAACAAATATACACTGAAGTAAAAGAGACAAATGTAACATAAAAATAACTTGAGAATAACTATCAGAAATGAGATGATGAATGGCTCTTTATTCCCAAAATAATCAGTAGCCCCTGGCCATAGGTGCATCATTTATTCATAAATACTTTTATACTTGTCCCTCTCCATTAGCTTTCTCATCCTTTGATCCGTGAGAGATCAAAAAGAAATCACGCTTTGCATCAAATGAACTCCTCATCATCTTTGGTCTTTGCTTTCCTTTCATCACTGGGTTTGTTCTCTCTACCAACTAGTTCGTTCTACATCTATTTGTGACACATTCTCCACAGTAACAACCCCGATTTGGCAGAAATCTCAGCTGTCAGCGACACCGACCGATACATTTCAATTATCTCCCATTAACCTGCAGTAGAAAAGCTTAATGACAACAGTTCAGTTGTGTTCTTCACGAGGGTGCTAACAAGTGCTAGCTGTATCTGCTGTCTAGAGGTGAAAATTGTATTCTTTCTCGAGTTTATTTTTGCATCAGTGAAAAAGTTTTAATGAATAGCTCATTTATTTTAACTTTCACTATTTCACCAGTGTGAAGTTATAGGTAAGGGACCAGTGCAGCCGCTCTGAAGTCATCCTTCCTCAAACGAAAGCTCATCTCTGAACTTGGCTCCTACTCTCTCTGACCTCACACACTATCCCTTTGCTCAAACAAATGGACCTACTCACACACACACACACACACACACACACACTCTCACACTCACAGACACGGACATAAAGCCATAATGCAATATAATACAGCCTAATGTAAAAGCATTGTGTTTGTGTGTTTGTGGCTTTGTGTCAGAGAGCCTCCTAAATTGTTGAAACCTTCCCTTGTGTAATGCATCTCTCCCCGTATCTGGCATCTACCGGGGGATATATTCGGTTCAGGTTTTCTTGGGATCGTATTTTTTATTATCGATACAGTTTTAGCCAAAACAAGGCATAACCTCAATTATATAAAAGCACAGTTTGTTTCAGAGCCGTACTGCCTCCTACAATAGATTGCATAAGTCATAAACCTAGGCAATAACAAAAGCTACATAGAATCAATTTTGAAATGTTAGTCTTCTCAACTTAAACTCTACAGATTGGTTAGCTTTAAAAACAAAGAGGCGGAAGAGAAGAGTTGAATTTACTCTTAAAGTAACTGATGTATATTCATTTATCGTATCTTCTTGTTTGTGGTTTAGAAAGCAATTTGTTTGCATAATGAATTAAGTATATACATTTTATTGTTCAACATTCTTTTCGCTGAAGATGTAAGCTGACTGTATGACCATTAAAACAACCAGATGAAACCCACTATAAAGCTCTGTAAAGCGGAGGGGAGCTGCACATTTAGGTGATGCTTCTCTGTAGGTTTGTACGAGTGAACCCAATCGCATTGTCTTTGATACATTTTTATTATAGATATATATATTGATTATAGCCGGTAAAAAGGGGAAAAAGAAAATCTCCCAGCAAGGTTGCTTAAGAATAAGCCCGGCAAAAGCTAGCTCTGTGTGTGTGTGTGTGTGCTGTATTTTGTTCATCAGACCCACCTAACAAATTTGCATATTGAGATCCGATGACAACACTTGCAGAATCGAGGTAACAAGAATGAACAAAGGCCCTTATAGTAATGTTAATGTATAGATACAGATCACATGTTAGGTGTAAATGGGGCTTATTCCATTTAGTGAAGCTGCTTGTTATCCTTTTGCAGATAAGATTTTCTGTTCTTTACATTTTCACTTAGTCTTTTTTCTCTTTAGTACAGTATATAGCTTACCATGTATGGAAACAGATTAGACCAGAGACATGAGGAAGGCTGAAATCCATGACGTATTATAAGCTCATAGTATTTGCCTCAGCCTGCTGACCCACCGTTTACATGACATATGATTTTCTATGTGTTGTATAAGAGTTAAAGCTGCTTTTACTTCTAATCTGTGACGGTGCAAATGTTATCTATACAAACATGTTGTTTTTGCCACGACATAAACTGTGAATCTGAAAACTAAGATTGGTCTAAACTGCAATGTAACGATCAAGATGAGATGGGTGTTGTTGACTGACGACATACGGTCAGTTTGACTCTAAATGAGCTGTGTTTGTTAATGAGGAGAAAATGTGCCGTAGTCCTCAGCAAGTCCTCCTGTGCTGTCTCAGTCTGAGTCTCCATAAAGCTGTTCAGGACACGGTTATGAAATCATTGTTTCGGGGGCGGGTAATACTCTAAATCTGGCTACAACGGCAGTGTTTCCCCACACACAGGCTTTGATAGGGTGGGGTGCCTGGCAACATTAATGCGCAGGTATATTTTGAGACCCATATTTATAAATCAGGCACTCCCCTCTTACGTCTGTTTGTTCTACTTGTAAGCAAAGATTTTTTGAGCCTACCTTCAGATATACTTCTAAATTCTGTATTCTCGTTAATTATTGGGCTCTTTATACTGCATGTTCTCCATCTGTTTGTTTATATGCCATGAATTGATGGGAGGATTTCATATGTGCTGATCAATGAAGCCCAATTCATCTGACTGATCAGTGGATTTCTTTTTAAATAAAAGCCATCAAAAGGACGAGTCAGCCAAGGGCAGCAACGACACCCTCCATTTGTTACTATCGCTCATTGATTTGGATGAGTACCAATTCCAATATTGAATCATTAATAACAGGAAAAGTTAACAGCGTGCCAAAGTTCACAAGCATTGATGTGCTTAGTAACAGTCCAGACCTTGTTTCAAACTGCTGAATTATTTACATTTTGCAGTGAAACATTAATGCTGAATTTCATGACTGCAGGCTTGAAAACAAAGCTGAGGACGGTCTTTGAAACGCATGTAAATCAATCCCTGATTTCTAATAGATGTAAGCTACGGGGTTGAGGTTGCAAAGATGATGTAAAATAATGAATTAATAGCTGAACAGAGTCAGATGTCATTCAGTTAGACACAATAGAGAAGTAGGTCAGACAGCCTCTGGACGGCAGACATACTGCTGAGATACATGAAGCAGGGAGAGAGAGTCATCCCTTCCTCTTGACACCTGCTGTTCTGCCACAGGGCCCTGACCCGGGGCCTTGAACCCGCTCACCACTACACGCAATCGCTCGCTAGTAAACTGAACAAACTGCCACCAGGGAAAAATGTCCTCAGTACTGAAGAAAAACTGAGCGTAGTTTTAACCCCCGGGGTCACACTGCTGGTGTTTTTTTTTTTCCCCGTTGACAGTATGGAAGAAATTCTCTTCATTACATGTACAGTTTTCAGTCATTCATCATATTCTTGACAGCTGCATTAACCTAGATTTCCTAAGCTAGTATTGGCAATGGGGAAAAAAATACTACATGAAAGGAAATGAGAGAAATTTATCGCACAACTCTGTATTTCCCCTCAGCTCTACGGAGTTTGCATCTTTTTTGGGTTTAGGGCTCTAAAAGCTCTGATAAACCCACTGTTCTCTACCTGAGCACCAAACAGCAGGCAGACAAAGTAAGCATCCACTAGCTGGTGAACATATTTTTTTTTGAGGCTACAGAGCAAAATATTTCCCTTGATGAAGACCTAAACAGAGCTAAAAATGAAAGTGAATATCAAAATTACATTCACCGAGCTGCCAGAAACCAAATGAATGCTAAAGTTTGCTCCGTGTCTTCTGGGTGTGTAATCGGCTCTACTGTTTGATAACATATTCCACTTATCAATTTTGACAATATGTAAATGTTGTGTTTTGCACTGGCCTCAAGAAAATTTGGTGGTGCAGATTTAAGAATCAGACGGAAAAAAAACAACACCATGCAAGGATGGGTGCTTTTTCTCTCCAGTAAATCAAATCAACTTCATCCATGTCACTGTTCACTGCCAGTACAGCTCCAGTACTGAGCTGTAATAAAACCACAATGTCCTCATGGAGAATCAGTCCAGTCCTCCTACAGAACGGTTTAACATGTAACTATTGTTTTGGAAGATTAAACTCTTGAAGATCTTATTTGTTGTTTGTATTTTCACTATTTAATACTGTGGTAGTTGTCATTAAGACACCTTTTATTTGTCGGATATTGGCCTCATTTTAGCATCAGCAACCTGAATTCACAGCTAAGTCAGCAATACTAATACAATAAGACTAAAAGCTGCTTAGAAGATGAAATTAATCTGTCAGAAATGATTCTTTTAAGTTTAAGTATGCTGTGCTAAACGCATTGGCACCAACATATCTTTTAGCATATATATGCTGTGAAAAACATAACAGAAGCTCAGTCAGCTGAGCTTCACACAGGTGGTGCTGAGGATTTTTACACAGCCAAGTTCGCCTCTCAGGCGAAAGCAGGGCCTCTTGTTAGGAAGAGTGATGCCTGTAACAGATTTCAGGAAATGAAAAAAAATAAAAAAATACTGCCATTCAGACTCCGAGACGATACGGATGTCTGCAGGTTTTATTTTGTGTAATTTTGTGAGGCAATTTAACAATCTGTCAGATGCCTATTGTGTATCTTTTTTCCCCCCAACCCCTGCTTGGTTTATTGTGTGTTTGAAATGGAGCGTTATATAAGCAGCGCTCCTCTCCTGCTGTCGTATGGCTGAATAAGAGGAGATCAAAAGGGAGGCGATAGAGAAAGAGTGTCTGCTGCCTTCTCTTCTTTATTCCCTCCACATTCTGCCAATGTGCAGCTCCCTCTAACTGCATGACTTGCCCTGGATTCTCTCTTTCTCTCTCCCTCTCTAGAACGTTACACTTTAATCTCATGTTCTCTCACTTTTTTTTTTTCTCTCTCTCGTGTCCCCCTTTTTGGTCTCTTCGCCTCTCACGCTCCTTTCCCTTGTTCATCACTCCATCCATCAATCCATCCGTCTCTGCCTTTCTTCTTTAATCCCATGTTCTGTGCTGCTTTGGCCCCGAGAATCCCATTCTAATCCGCTGTCTCAATATGGCCCTGTATGACAGCTAATCCTTGTATATTCACGTGTGTGCGTGCATGCATGCACAGATGCATGTTTGTGTTTACATCCAGTGAGAGATGTTGCAGTTTTGCATAAATGAGTTAAATGACGCAACACTTTTGATTTGTGTGTATGGTGTCTCCTGCACCACATGAAGCAGGCCCTTTTTGTTGAGGTGTGTGTGTGTGTGTGTGTGTGTGTGTGTGTGTGTGTGTGTGTGTGTGTGTGTGTGTGTGTGTGTGTGTGTGTGTGTGTGTGTGTGTGTGTGTGTGTGTGTGTGTGTGTGTGGGGTGGGTGGGGGGGGGGGGGGGCAGATATTGTCACGTAAGAAGGGACATAGAGAGACAATCTTGGCCCATCTGACACGCATACAATAAAAAAGACCCCAAGCAATTATGAAAACCACACTGCTCATATGAGGGGATGCAGGGGGAGGGAGGAGGAAAGAGCGACGGGAGAGATGAGAGAAAACATGCAAGTGGGAATTTTATCTCTTTGCAAAGTGTAATCTCTCACTTTAATCTCCCTCTCTGACTGTTACTCTCTGAAGCCCTGCTGTTTAAAATCTGACTTTTTATTTTTGGGTCCAGCAGGTAGCTGCATAAATGATCACGCAGTCATAAAGTACAAGCACACATTTTTCAACAAGAGTACCAAAAAAAAAAGCCACCACCAGGAGCAATATAAATATGTTCTTAGTCCCTCAGCCTAACCTGCTAGAACCGTTCACCTTTGTTTTTCCCCTCTACGAACGCACAGTCATCAACCCCGACACAGATCATACCTTTGTTATCCATTTTCTGCCTCTCTCTCCCGCTCGCTTCCCCTCAAGTCATCCTTGTCAAATCATCCTCTCAACTTAATAGATGTTCATGCGGGTCCGTTAAGTCCCGGTCAGCAGCAGCTATACGCAGCCGGCAGGAGGAGGGAACGGGGGGAAAAGGATGCTCGGCTCTGCCCGCACCCGAAGCTCCGCGATGTGCGCTAGTTATCTCCCACCCTGTCGATTCACTCTGCTGTGGGTTAATGTGTTTGGAGCGAGTGTGTGTGTGAGACGGAGAGAGAGAGAGAGAGAGAGAGAGAGCGAGAGAGAGAGAGGGGGGAGAGAGAGAGAGACTAACCTCTGATAAAGAACCTCCCGGTTCTCGCTGTCAGTTCGCTCCCCTCTAACCTTCGTCAACTTCGCTCCTTCAACTCTCAAACGGCTTGTCATAACGTTAACGCAACATTACATACTCCTCTCTCTCCCTCTCTCCCTCTCTGCTGCGTGTCTCTGCCAGAGCGCAGAATAGCGGCAAAAGGTGCGACTAATCTCTATTTCCACATCGGTTTATCACGCAAGTCTTCAGGGCGCCTCCGTCTCTTTTTTATTTTATTTTTTATAATAAACCGATTGTGTTTAATAAAGCTTTAACAGGTGTCGCCTCCAGTGCACGTTCTATCTTTCTCCTCCTCTTCTCCGTCTCGCGCCGAGGCTGCACGCAGTGTTGTTGTCTGTCAATGTGTGTGTGTGTGTGTGTGTGTGTGTGTGTGTGTGTGCGGGTGTGTGTGTGTGCGGGTGTGTGGGTGTGTGGGTGTGTGGTGGTACTACTCTTTACAATGGCTCTCTGAGCTCCGTTACAGGGGTTCAGCAGGTCGCCATGGTCCAGCAATTACCGACAACTCACCAAGCATTAGACTGACAGGTACACGCACACACACACACACACACACACACACGCACACACACACACACACACACACACACACACACACACACACACACACACACATAATTGACTGTAGCATGTGGTGCTCTGGGGCCGCCTACATGCATCCAGTTTGGGGGCCTTTGAGATGGAAAATGAGTGGATTTTAGTCCTTGAGAGACAGAAGGAGAGAGCTTTCTCACACTTGGCAGTAAAGTAGAAAAAGGAGTTTGGTTCTATATGTCAGATTGAGTTTTACTTAAAACACAAAGGGACGGACATCTTGCTGTAACCGAGCTGGAAAGTCAAAGACGAGGTTCCTCCAGAGTCTATTCTCAGCTAATGACACACCGGTTCAACTGTTTTAATTCCGACTTTGTGACCAATGATTTTTATTTGCCTAAGGGGCACACCTCACAATTAATTTGCATTTATTACCTGCAGGGCAGTTCTCTCACAAACGAGTTCCCACTGCTTGGCCCTTTGGTGCTGCATACACAGCAATATTAAATATAGCTTTCACATGGGCGTTAGACACGGGACACCTTTTCTCCATCCAAACGCACACATGTGCACACTTCTATGTGCACAGCTCATCAGCACACAGAGCGTCTAGGGCTCGTGTAGGGGCCCCCTGGGGCCCTGGTTCCGGGTGCAGCTGCACCACCAGCACCCTCTGGCGCTCTTCCAGAGATAATTTCCCATTTTTTAGTCTGATTCAATTCAAGTGACAGTCAGACTCACAGTCCCAATCTGAATGAGGTAGTTCTACAGTAGAAGCTAGAGCCTACATGCCCATACTGAATTTTTGAATTCCGTTCTGACATCGGTATTAAAATCGGAGAAAGTATCAACATCTCGGCCGATGTTAAACAGATATCACACAAACAAAAGTTTTCCTGAGAATTGTAACCATGATATGTGACATTTAGCAGTTTTACAAACCTGTCGGTGTTTTCTATAATGGCATCACTGTTTCTAAATATATAATATATTCATTAACACAATGTATCTGCAATAAGCTAATATCTGACGTATTGGTCAGTCTCCACCGATCAACTTTGCCGTATATAGACTATTTGACATTTTAATGTAAATGAGGATGGACACAATAACATGAACACCTGGACAATGCGATTTAATCCGATTCAGTATTTGTTATGTATAATCGTTTTTTGTTAGGAGTGTTCGTTCATCTCTACAGGGGTTTATGCTCTTATAGGCACTGATTGTGATGTATTGTATCACATTATATTGTAATATTTTTTCCCTCAACATGCAAAAACTGACAGTGATGCTAATTGCAGACTGATATAATGGGGGATCATTTTCCTTTCTTAGTTTACTTAATGAAAAATAGCAGCCGTATTCCTACAGGAACTATTAGTGCGTCTGCGGTAAATTACAGTAATTTATGGTCTAGTTATCCCTCGTGGTATCAGTTTAATAGCCCTGTGCAGGCAAACTGTTGTCTAAGTAAAAGTAGGTTAAAACATATTCGATGCTCAATCCTTTGAAATTTCCAGCAAAAAAAACGTCCATGTAACCAACAACCAAAACGAAAATAGTCTAATGGTGCAGATGAGAGTTAGAAAAAACTAGGGGTTGTATGGAAATGTGCTTACAATACAACATGAGTTGGACTCAGAGGGTCACAACTCATGGAATATTATTTGAATTTGATGAAGATGAGATTCCTCATGATTTGATTCAGTATTCAGGTCCTACTTTGTTATATACTCAATAAAAAAGTTGCAACAAGGCTAAACTCATATGTCATTGTCTATATTAAAAAGCAGAACGGTTGCACTGATGATTGTAAGTCAAATACTGTGGTTAGGTTCACCGGACCAAACACCCAGTGGATGTTGCATGTTGGTCATATTAGTTTATCATCCTGTGAAGGGTTGTACTTGCATCTTCTTGCAAATGATAAATCATTTATCCAATATAACCTGTAAATGTTTAGGAAAAGAGCTAACCTGTTGAACACCTGGATGTCAAGTTTAGTGATTTAAAGCAGCTTACTTTTCGTCCATTTTTTTTGTCCAAAGACAAAATGCTCAGACTGTCGGGCAACAGGCTGGTATCACCTTCCATCCTGTTGCATTATGATACTTCCTGTATCCATATTAGGATTTACTAAATGAATACAGCAGTTGCAAAAGCCCAAAACTCAAAATAAATAATAAATTGGCTACTAAGTCACTGAGTTACCTAGTTGTTTGTGTAAGATTATTGAAGGATGGGTCGGTATTGTCAAACATTAAAAATAAAAATATCTCTGATTGGTAGTCTGGCTAATAGACATCTTCTGATATTTTTAAATTCAAATATGTCTTAAAGATGAATTATCAAAACAAAGATTTCTAGATCATTTACAAAATAGTGCTCTGTAATATAACAAAACACCAAAGTGAAAATATATTTACATCCAGCTTGAGTACAACTTAAAGAACTCTGAGGATCGTAGATTAAGATGTCAAATATTGAATTAACTAATGAACCATTTAGTTTATGAAATGACAAAAGTCAGTATCAAATCAGCAAAGTCCTTAATTACAAGCATTAACCGCTAAAAACACAACACAAAGGAGTTATCTAAACTTGAATCCGTTAAGATTGTCTTCATTGACTAATCCTCCATTCATTTTAGTATTACTAAATATAAAGAAAAGCAAAAAGTTAAAAAAATATTATTTTTTTCATTTTGACTGACTGGTGTTTGAGTGGAGTTGTTCAGGAAGTTCACAAACTGTAATCACAGGAGGGTTTACACAGCGTCTCTGTGTCGTATTGTCTCTGCAGGTGTGAACGCATGTAAAGAATGTCAAGGTAATTAGCAACGACAGGTTCATCAGCTGTCAATTATCAGCTCAGCTGAAATGAATACGATCTTTGCTGCAGTTGTTGTGTTTCGCCTCACTTGTAGATTCTTGAAGAGCACCATCACAGAGTTGAATTGGAGATGTTTGTGTTGTTAAGATTAATCAGTGTTTCTCTCTGTTCACTTTGTCTTTGTAAGTCAAAGTCTCAGCATTGAGGTGAAATAAAGGCCTTTTCTATCACAGTGGGTATCAAGAAAAGCACATTCATAGTGAGACTCAGGAGCTACATTTGCTCAAAGACCAAGAAAAGCCAACAAAACACACACAAAAATCGAGAGACTTAAGTGTTTTTAAAATCCTCCTTTTAGCCTTACAGTAATCAGGCATCCCTACGTTGATCTATCTGGGACAACCATTAGATAACTCTTTAACTGCTTAATACATACAGTAGTTAAGATGGATCGTCAAAGCAAATGCTTTTATCTTGGTAATTTCTTAATTCTAGTATGTTCAGTTTCTTCTTTTAACCTGTTTTATTTCATCCTAAGGATCAATGTATCCGTACTATAATCTCATTTAATCTCAGTTAAAGGTGTAGCTCCATGTCTGCTTTTATCCTGCACTGTATAATTAGCTTTGTCCGTTTTTTTTTTCCCCCATAAGGACGCCAGTGAATTGATTGGCATTCTCAAGTGGACCGACTAAATGATGGCTAGAAATTAAATGCCTGAAAGAGGTATGATGGTGGTTAGGACAAGTGGGCAGAGGAGGGAGAGAGACAGAGAGAGATGGAGAGAGAGAAGGCGGGAGAGGGAGGAATACACAAACAGGTTGCACTGGGGCCTGGGGAATAAGCGGGGAGAGAGCACAGAGAATGAAAAATAAGATGGAGGGCCACAGAAAGCAAAGACAGAGGACTGCTTCAACACAGAGCTTTGCATAATGGCGATTTTAGCCTGTCGTCATCATGACCATCATAGCTCTTGACTTCTAGTATAATCCCACACACAGATAGAGACACACACACACACACACACACACACACACACACACACACACACACAGGTGGTTAAACATCAATTTTGTACTCAGTCAAACAGCAAGTGAGTGCTTTCATCTTCTCTTTAGTTTCACCAACCAACTTCTTCCTCCTCCATCTGGCCAGGTTGTAAGCATTTAGCTCTCGTCCTTCACTGATGCATCAATATACCCCCCCCCCCTCTCTCTCCATGTGTCTCTCTCCCCATTTCACCCCCTCAGCATGATTACTTACCTCCCCAGAAAGAAGAAGTACACTCCATCTTGTTGTTTTATGTTCCCAGCAAATTTAGTCCTGCGTCTCCCTCCTCCACCCTCAACTCTCTTTCACTTTGTCTGTCTCTCTCACTCACTCTTCGTCACCCCTCCCCGAGCCCTCCCTCCATCCCCTGACACCTCGCGCTCTCCTCCTCCACTCCCTCCCTCCTCCGACCCTCTTTAGCTCTGTATGTAGTTGTATAACTTATCACCTTGATCCCTTCCCCACTCCGATAATTGGCGCGTCTCAGCCGAAGATGCTAGCACTCTTTATTTAGCAGCGCAGCATTAGCGGCTCCAATTAGTCATCTAATACCAATGAGAAAAAAAGAAACTGTTTGCCTTCATGTAGTCGGCACCACGGGAGAAAGGAGTTTGTGTGTGTGTTTGTTTTGTGCCCATGCAACAACTGTGGCCAGTGCGCACACACACACCTCAGACAGGCTCACAAACACACACACACACACACACACACACACACACACACACACACACACACACAGTTACCCTCGGTCCTCGCTCGAAATATGGATACATGTTGGTTTTAACAGATGGTGAATCACTTTCCCTTGAGTACAGACATTACTCTCTCTCTCTTTCTCTCTCTCTCTCTCTCTATAATTAACTAGGTTTCAGTATCAAACCTTTGGGCTTTGCCGTCGCCATGGTTACCAAAACTCAGAAATGCTACTGTCTGTATTTTTGTGTGTGTGTGTGTGTGTGTGTGTGTGTGTGTGTGTGTGTGTGTGTGTGTGTGTGTGTGTGTGTGTGTGTGTGTGTGTGTGTGTGAGAGAGAGAGTGACTGCTGGCCAGTATGGCGTGTGTGCGAGCATAGATGTCGTAGTGTTCACACCTCTCTGTGTGTGTGTGTGTGTGTGTGTGTGTGTGTGTGTGTGTGTGTGTGTGTGTGTGTGTGTGTGTGTGTGTGTGTGTGTGTGTGTGTGTGTGTGTGTGTGTGTGTGTGTGTGTGTGTGTGTGCATCTCTGCGACTGCATGATTGTGCATACACATGAGTATTTTGGTTGCTTTGATGCCTTTGTTTCCCCACAGGGCTCAGAGGCTGGTTGTGTCTCAAGCGCCGATGTATCTACACAGAGAACAGCGGTATTACATGGGATCATTGATAATGCAACACAGGTCTATTGTACCTTACATAATGCAATCTTAATTATCATATAATCCCATGAATAAAGATTACAAGCAAGAAGAATTAAGAAATGGGAAAATAAAACCCAAAATAAGTCTGTACTTGTAACAGCAAGTTGAATTTGAAGCTCACACTCCTCTGAAAGGCTAAAATAATTTATTTTGGGATTATATCTTCTGAACTACCTGGGCGGACATCTATAGTGTTTCTCATACTGTACCTACTATAGAAATTGTTTATTATAACCCATCATTAGTGACAGGCATTCATGTTGTAGAACTCGGTAGTACACTAAAAGTGACAAGTGAAAAAAAAAAAAAAAAAAGTTGCTGGACATAGTCAATCAAATACATTTGTGCCCACATTCCTGATAGATTACCTTGTAAAGTGAGCTGTGTTCCTTCTGTTTACCTTCCTTACTCATAGTCTTATAAACCACGGTGCTGTGTTCTCTGACACACCTTCAAAGTCATGGCTCTATTACTCAAACTGGACTTCTTGGATTGTATTTCACTGTCTCAACTTCACCCGAAGCATCACAGCCCCACCAACACAATTTTATTTTCCCCAGCTGGCAGTGTGCTGGAAAAATTAGTTTCTGAGGCTATTTTGTTAACATTTGGTGCGATATTGTCCTTATTTCTGATGATAGCTGTCCAGACACAGACAGTGGCACTTCTCACAAAGACATTTCCAGCAGCTACAATGAAGCATGATTGCAGAAAAAAAAGATTTCAGCAATCTAAAACATCAGTTTCCGCCAGGCTTTGTTGTCAGTCCCCAAAGCCTGGCATCCCAACTGACGGCAGCCTCAGTAATCCAGAAGGCAATTCAGCCATAAAACATGCTATGATTTGAGTGGAGGAACTTCACTATCATTGTGTGAGTGTGTTCTTTGGGCTTTATTGCTATGACATTATGGGAAATGTTGGACGTCAACTGACATGTAGAAAGTGGCTGAAAAAATACATTTCCACAAGATAAGTCATAAAATGCATTTAACATTATAAACTGGCACATAACAGTAAAAGCATCCACAAGCATTTTTTTTCCATTTAAAGTGCACTGAAGGAAGTACTTAGAGCTGTTTTCCTGGCCAGGTTTTATTCACCTAGTCCAACTGTGACAACCTTTTAGTCTCCTAACTGAGTTGCATAAACCGTTAAATATTGCAAAGTGTGATGACCACAGAGCATGTTAGGTTAGTGTTTTAAACTGCAGGCATACTACTAACTAAAACACATATTATGCAGGTATAAATAAAACAATTATGTAAACATTTATATAGCTTTGTCAGTTAAATTTGATGTATTCTTTGTAAAACTTTAGATTGAACAGGTTTCTACATTACTAATGTCTGACTAACTAAACTTAAGCTTACATTTAAGGCCATTGTTCTCCATATTAAATTATGTTTAAACATACAAATGAGGAATGCTCTTATTAAATATTTGCTTGTTTGCATACATTTCCAGATCACAAATCTGAACATTGGATGAAGCCAGGTTCATGACTTTTATTGATTGAATATCATCTGTGATGAATTACCAATAGACTAATGCATTTTCTAATCGGTGCTCTATTAGCTGCAGTACCAGCAGTGTAAAATGGACATCAGCAAACACTGCAAGAGCGAGTACAACCTTGTGAATAAGAGTGTTCTTGCTCAGATTTTCTGCATCACTGACCGAATGCATTTAAGTTCTTGTGGCGATGTGATCACTGTAATTGCACGACTGGTTCTGTGGCATTAGTAACGTACGGCTAATTGCATTTATAACGCATTCCCTCAGCTGAGAATCTATATAGTTAATAATAGAGAATATTGTTTGTAAATGCCAATGGATCTATTTAGTCTCTAAACACTCTCGCCCTCTTAGGAAAATCTCTTACAAATCTGGAACCTACAGTAGGTCCAGGTACGCGTTTTTTAGTCCATTTCAATCCGAAACTCTGAGCATAAATCGTGGCGTTCCAGCCAAGTTAAAAGAGAGCCATCTTCAAAACTCTGGCTTTAGGCTCAACATACTAATCCAGCTCCCATGGTGCACCACTCTGCTGTCACCAGTTTACTCCACCACCAACAACACCGCGGTGACTGTGGTTTCGGTCCAGCGCTCCACGTCAGTGCTGCGTCGTCTCTCCTGCAGGCAGATTTCTCTTTCTCTTAAAAAAAAAAAAATAAATAAAAAAAAAAAGAAACCTTTCACCACTCAGATGGCCTTGGGCACGTTTCTCAACATGGACGCGTATTAACAAGACCCATTATGTGATATCACTCTTATGTGCAGCCTGCAGCTAATCAGCAGAGGATGAATGGGAGATTTAATGGAGATATTTTATTTGTCTGGGCTTTTACATCTCAATGAGCTTTATTTTCAGTTCACCATAATATCCATCAGCTCTTAAACAAGCTGTGCACCTCAAATCGTCTCACACTGTCACATTGAAATAACGTCCTCTTTTTCCAGTTCATGCTGTGTGGAGCTGCACATTTTCAAATTAGAGAGTGGAGATATCCACTTTGGGAGATGTTAGTGAGACATACACAGAGAAGTATAGTGCGTTGAAAGGCTGAAGTTAAGTGGGATTTACCATTAATGAGGCAGTGGGGGATGGTGAAAATGTTCAAGAATAGCGGATTCTTGAGAGGGAAAGACAGCTGTGGGATTTAGTCTCTCTACTCCCCTCTTTAAACTTGCCTGATACACTATCTGAGTGCGTACCCAATTGGCACAGTGCCTAAACACTAACTAACTAAAACGAGAGACGTCTCCCATGTGTTCTGATGTAACTTTGTAACTGTCCCTTGCACAGAGATTATGTGCTTATCAGATTTTGCTAACATGGTTGCAGCAACCAAAATGTGTTCCAGGATCAGGGAAAGAATTGGAAAACACAATTTTTATGACTTTATAGTCAGGTTTCGAGTTGGAAGCGCGGCAGCCTGCAGATGTCCCCGGGCTAGCACTGCTGACTCCACACGTTTATGGCTATGCGAGTGAGGAAAACACGCGGATATCGCATATGTCAGGACAAGCAGCAGCCAGCCTCATCACCCTGCCAGCAGTTTACACTCTTTAAGCATGTGCAGTTTAGATATTTATAAATATATATACATATATATATAGAGAGAGAGAGCTCATTATATTGTTATTGTATTTAAGCTACGATCACCTCCTTGTTATTCTGACTTTTTTTAATACAAATTAAACCATCTTGCCTGCCTGTTTCTCACAGAGTTGTTTATTTTTCTTTGGACTGTAGCCTCAGCATGAGTTTACTCATTAGCTTTGCAGGCAGTGAAGCTACTCGTTGTGATTGTGCAATGCTTCTCAGTCCTCATTGACGGGGCTCCGAGCCTGCTGGTTCTCATTCTACCTATCTAATCAGGGACGGAGTTACACCTGCATTGCCAGGTGAATCTAATTAATTGCTGGTTGGCAAACCCAGCAGCACTGTGAGCACTGAGGACATGGATTGAGAAATGCTGACAACAACAATAAATTCTGTATTGAAGGACAAATGTGGGGCCGTTATTTTAGTACACAAAATTAGATCAGAGTTTCTGAACGTCACACCCACACAAACATAAGTGGCAATGAAGAAATGTTCTGAACTCAGTTGTTAATGAATACAGCGATGAGGTGTTGTTGATGATGTGTTCAACACCTCGGTGAAGGTTCAAGCAAGTGCAGAGCCCAGTCTGTCCACGATAGTGTTTATACACTGATTAGGAGGAGAGAAATAGTCATTTCTCTGTAGCAAACAAGTGATCAAAACCGATGCAACCTTGAATTCAGCTGCGGTCAGTCCTGCAATTAGTATTGGTTGTTATTTGGTCTGCATTATTTTCTTAAAGGATTAAACCGTTGATTATTTATTCAAATTTAAAAATGCTCATTATGAGTTCTGAGAGCCCAAGGTGATGTTTTGATATGTGCCAGCCAACAGATATTCAAATTACAGTAATAGAAAACACAGAAAAGCAAAAAAAAAATCCTCACATCAGAGGAGCCTGTAGCAGGAAAAATTAAGTATTCTTTTCAAGACATTTGACAATTAATTTTCTTTTAATTGATTAATTGACTAACAGTTTCAGCTCTACATTCATGGTTTTATGCAGATTGGATGTAGTGAGAAAAGAATATCTACGAGTGTAATCTTGTTTTCAGCCGTGGTCCATGTTCAGTTTCATTCATTTTTCGAGCATCCGCAACATTGATTGTTTCAACTCAAGTTGTTTTTAGGCATTTTTGTTTCATGAATATTTCTTCTTTCTTGTCTGTCTTTCAGCCAACAAGACTCTGCTCGGCGGAGGTGGAGGTAAGTCACAACCTGTCTGACCCTTTGGTTGCGTGTGTTTGGGTTTGCTTGCCAAGGCACCTGTAGGCCTCGCTTGTTATTAATAGTACAGTGTTGTGGTGCAAATAGTCCTCCCTGGACACCAAACCATTTCAAATGTTCCTTTAATCGAATGATGCAGTGCAGCGTACTAGCCTAAGAGTGTGGAGTCGCACGTGCGGCCTGTCTCTGTATATTTCTTTGTTTGGTAGCTCTTTGTTGTGGCAGGTGTGCGAGGTGCGTTTGCATGCTGCGCCGTGTGTGTCCGTGTTTCTCTGTGTTTGTGAGTGAGCGCAGGTGCAAAGTCGATAGTTTATAATTTATGGGTGTGGAGTGCTGTGGATATAAACAGTCATTTTTCAGTGTATTGTTGACTCAGTGCTTTGCTGCATGCGTGTGATGTTGGACGTCCAGGCTTAATCGATACTTGTAATAAATCTGTACAGCTAATGCGGCAGTCGCATTCACTAAAACTTGTACACACACACACACACACACTCTCCTTTCCACCTGTGTGTGTGTGTGTGTGTGTGTGTGTGTGTGTGTGTGTGTGTGTGTGTGTGTGTGTGTGTGTGTGTGTGTGTTTGCTAATGCTTGCAAATTTGTGTGCTGGTCGTCTGCCTGTGGTTGTTTTCTTTTCCTTCATTCGGCCAAACAGCTTTAGCCGCTCAGACCAGCTCACTTAAACTGACATTTTTAACCTTCAATTTGTATGTAATGTGGGTACGTGTGTGCACGGGTTTTTGCTTTCCAGTCTCCATGGTGACACACCTGTATATGTGCATGTGCATTCGTATGCGAGTTCAGTGCATTTGCCTGCCTCTAAAACTGTATTTGCTAGTCTGAAATGTGTTGAAGCAGTAAGTCCTCCACCCTCACTGATATACTCCAGCTGAGCCTCAAGCCATAAAAATGGACTGCACACTCGCGCACTCAGTACAGTCAGTCAAGCCCCTCGAGATCTACAGCATTGTTTGATGTTGTCCTGAAGTCTCTGATGGCTCTATGGAGACAGATGGTTTCTAGAGAGGCCGTGAATGTGTGTACGAGTCAAACTGTTTGCATTTGCTGAGTTATTTAAAATTTGTATTCAGTTAAATTTATCCACAACATCTGTTTTAGTTCTAAAAATGTCCACCGACGGGCTGGAGGAGGCTAAAAATCCAACAACCACCATCTGCATCAGTGTTTTTTGTGTGTGTGTTTTTTTTTAAGCTCTGTCACTCTTTAACACTCTCTTGCTCTTTTGGTTTCTTTCATCTCTTTCTTATTGTATGTATTTCCTCCTCTCTGTCTCCCTTTCCAGCTCTGTCCTCAGGGGTTTGCTAAGGCAGAGGCTACAGTAGGTGTTAATTAGAGAGCGAGTTAAGCGTAGAGACAAGGGGGAGAATGGAACAAACAAGAGAGACGGGAGGGAAATGGTGGTTGGAGCGAGGAGACGAGAGACGAAAGCAATGGAGGTCCAAGAGATAATATACAGATGCAGAAGCAGAGCCCAGTGGAAAAAAACCACACACACAAAATCATTCGGTATTCATTCTCCATACGCCGAGATCGCACTCTGCACCGAGTATCATTCATTCATTCAGCTTAGTTTTTCATCAGCGGTGAGGCAACAAAAGGTCTTTACTACAGTGCATTACTACTCAGTCTCGAGGGTACCTGCGTAAATGTCATTCACTTGGATCAAACACACACCTGCCAACATTGTTTTCTTAAATCTGGAGGGGTGCTGAGCAACGGCTGCGCATCAACAACAAACTCAAGGGCAGGAAATTAACGTTTTTTTTTTTTTTTTTTTTATGTCCACTGGCTGCAGTTGCTCATTTATTCCGGAGCTTATCTGCCATTTCAACGTTTCACTGCTTTGATTGATTTTCCAAATAGAAAAGAAATCCCAGATGATGATTGGATGATTGGAGGTTTAGTGAGCCAGACAGTTACCATGAGCTTTATACATACAGTGTGTGTATAAATATATATTTATATATGTAGGTCACCATATGCCAGTAATGTACCTTTGGGATGTGTGGTGCATTGAAGTGTTTTTTCCCACAGGTTTGTGGTCTGTTCCGTCTATAAGGATGGGAGGCTGAACCTTTTTACCACATTTCAAGCCACAATAAACAATATTACAAGTCTGCAATGTCCTATTTCATTTAGAGCCGAAGTTTGTGTATGTGAGCCTTCTCTAGTATACTGAGGTACCTTGTTTTCGTGCTCTGTAAGGAAGCTAAATGTTCAGTTGAGATGCTTTTTTTTCTTGTGTGAAAAGGTCAGGGCCAACACTCTATGCCGTAGGTACATTGAAAGAGTCACTGTAACCATGTCTCCATACTAGCTATGAAGAGACCCTCTCTAGAGAGAGTACAGTCTTCAGTTCAAATTAAGTGGGTGTGTTGGGATAAGGATGTACGATCCGACTTTTCCTTATACCGAGACCTGAACTCAGGGTATCTGAGCCAAGCTGAAGTACTGATCTGATACCAGTACTCTCTTTCCTCCAAATTTAAAGTCTGAACATCACGCTGTGTGGAACTCAATGGAATAATAATTGCTATGTAAGGAACCATGAAGCCAAGAATTGCTGTGCTCCCAAAATCTGAAAGACACTACTATTTTATGACGTCGACAACGAAATTGTCCTCACTGCAGGTATACCATTTGCAGTGTGCTAATTTGATTTAACACAAAAATCGCCTGGTGTCAAGATTTTGATGCCAGACGGAGCCTGAAGACCGGGTGATAATCACCATAATAAAGGAGTTGTGCATCTTCACGACATGATGATAGACAAACCAGTTGACTCAGAGTAAAGCTGGATTAATACTTGATGCGAGAGTCTTGTCGTAGATGCTTACGGCGTAGGTTTTGATTTAGAATTGAATTAGAATTGATTGGATTTTATCAGCTGAAATCAGCAATGCAATGTGCTGTACTTGTATAAAACTCGCTGATCAAATAGAGACACAGAGTTACGTACAAACACAGGCGGCTGGTATCAGAGAGCCTGTTCTGGGTCTGTGGGGACTGAGTGCTCAGGATGTAAACCGGCCATGAAGACAGCGCCTGCACATGATTGGTTTAGGTGTCTTAAGATATCCGGACCCAGCTCACAATAAATGAGCACGATCCCAATTAAAATTTCATCCACTTACATTTTTTAATTTGGTAGGGGCGGAAAAAAGAACAAAAATCCTCTCGCGCACCGGATTCTCTTGCCGAGCTTGTTTTGTGCGTGCTGACATCTATAATCAATCCTCCAGGACGGGGATGAGGTTTGATACCGTGCTCTGGAAGTCTCTCGGCTGTTGTTCCTGCGTGTCTGCAGTGCAGCCCTCCTCCTCTGCATTCTCCCTGTCTGGATGAGGAGAATAAAAGCCGACAGTGGACAGGCTTGTCTGCTTGACTTTCAGAACAAGGGAACAAGAGAGCATGTATTGTGAATAAAGGGAGAGAGCAGAAGATTGGTTTTTGGGGCGCGTAGATGAGACGAGAGGCAAAGAGCACTTAAGAGTACCTTCCACAAACAGTGCTGTCAGTGTCTCTGCCTCACACAGACTGTTTCACCACGACAGTCGTGTTTATGTGGAGAAGTTCATAGTAGCATTTAACAGGTTTCTGCATGTCAACTTTGTGAATACAAGTACATGTGTGCTAGTGTGCAAAGCAGTGTGTGTGTGTGTGTGTGTGTGTGTGTGTGTGTGTGTGTGTGTGTGTGTGTGTGCATGCGTGCATCCACCACACCAGACCCATCCTAAATGTTGCCTTGGCAACAAGCTGACTGAAGTAAATGAGTGTCCTGGCTCTGCTGAGGGATTGTGGGAAAGCAATATGCCAGCGTTCCGCCCCATTAGTTTGACGGACAGCCTGTTTGGCCTATAAGAGGTCAGCTGGCAAGGGCAGCCATATTAGTATTCCATAGGAGAGACCTCAGGATTGGTTTTACTCTAATGTCAATCTACCTGTGTGTGTGTGTGTGTGTGTGTGTGTGTGTGTGTGTGTGTGTGTGTGTGTGTGTGTGTGTGTGTGTGTGTGTGTGTGTGTGTGTGTGTGTGTGTGTGTGTGTGTGTGTGTGTGTGTGTGAGAGGGTGGGGGTAAAGCTTGTCCTGGCTTATAGCATTGCAGGCATTGTGTATGTGTGTCTGTGTTTGTTTGTGTGCCCTGCTGGGGGTTTGCAGGCTGCTCGCCAGGTAAGCATATCACCAATTATCACTACCCAGTCCCCCTACCTCCCTGGCTGCGTCCCTCCCTGCCTCCCCCAGAGTCGGTCAATACTGAGCCTGTGAGGGAGGAATGATAACACCTAAACTGGTCAGCCGCCTGCTTAGCTGGCTGGTCACTGGTCTACAGAAGCCAAAACACTCATTTCTACCCCCTCTCTGCATCCATCCATCTATTGCCTCCTTTTTATTCTTCCTCCTCTCTGAACCACCGCTTACCATTCATCTCCTCCCCTTTTGTTTTAAGCCCCTTTATCCCTCACTCTCTTCACCTACACAGCCTTTTATTTTTTACACTTGATCCCCTTCCAAACCCATTTCTCTTTGTCCAACTGTGCTCTTCAATCCCTCGTCTCGTCTTTCTCTGTCTCTGTGTGAGTCTCTCCATTGTTTTATTTTTGAATATCTCTATCCCATCTCATATTTGCTTCAGTGCCAGAAAACGTTGATGTGATATTTTGTATGGTAATGAAGCCTAAATAATGAATGCTGTTTTTTTTAATATGGAAATGAGTTTGACACTTCCTAAAAGATTTTTTTTTTTGTGTCTATTAATATAAGTTAAATTCATGACTAATTCATGCTGATATCTGTTGGTGGCATTAGGTGACGCTAATTACGACTGATTGTTGAGTAGTTCAGGTACCCCATTTGCATGTGACGGAGTCAGTGGAGTATGAACAAGCTTCCGACGCTGCAGTGATGCTTATGTAGTTAGGGCTTTCCCGGACTCAATGAGGGATGCATCAATACCACACACATATACACTCACCGGCCACTTTATTAGGTACACCTTGCTAGCACCGGGTTGGACCCCCTTTTGCCTTTAGAACTGCCTTAATTCTTTGTAGCATAGATTCAACAAGGTGTTGGAAACATTCCTCACAGATTTTGGTCCATATTGACATGATAGCATCACGCAGTAGCTCCAGATTTGTCGGCTGCACATTCATGATGCAAATCTCCCGTTCCACCACATCCCAAAGGAGCTCTATTGGATTGAGATGTGGTGACTGTGGAGGCCATTGGAGTACAGTGAACTCATCGTCATGTTCAAGAAACCAGTTTGAGATGATTTGAGCTTTGTGACGTGGTGCATTATCCCGCTGGAAGCAGCCATCAGAAGATGGGTCCACTGTGGTCATAAAGGGATGGACATGGTCAGCAACAATACTCGGGTAGGCCGTGGCGTTTAAACGATGCTCAATTGGTACTAAGGGGCCCAAAGTGTGCCAAGAAACTATCCCTCACACCATTACACCACCAGCCTGAACCGTTGATCTGACCTTACCATCTGAATGCCGCAGCTGAAATCGAGACTCATCAGACCAGGCAACGTTTTTCCAATCTTCTATTGTCCAATTTTGGTGAGCCTGTGCAAATTGTAGCCTCAGTTTCCTGTTGTTAGCTGACAGGAGTGGCACCCGGTGTGGTCTTCTGCTGCTGTAGCCCGTCTGCTTCAAGGTTCCACGTGTTGTGCGTTCAGAGATGGTTTTCTGCATACCTTGGTTGTAACGAGTGGTTATTTGAGTTACTGTTAGCTTTCTGTCATCTCAAACCACTCTGCCCATTCTCCTCTGACCTCTGACATCAACAACTGCCGCTCACTGGATATTTTCTCTTTTTCCGACCATTCTCTGTAAACCATAGAGATGGTTGTGTGTGAAAATCCCAGTAGATCAGCAGTTTTGGAAATACTCAGACCAGACTGTCTGGCACCAACAACCATGCCGTTCAAAGTCACTTAAATCTCCTTTCTTTCCCATTCTGATGCTCGCTTTGAACTTCAGCAAGTCGTCTTCACCACGTCTAGAGGCCTAAATGCATTGAGTTGCTGCCATGTGATTGGTTGATTGGGGGGGGGGTTTAAACAAAATGTTTTAAACAAGACAAGTTGTCTGAAATCAGAATGTTCAAAATCAAAAAATCTCTATAAAGTTATGACAGTTGATCCCCTGGTGACCATGAATGTGTACTAAATTCCATGGCAATCAATGCAGAGTATTCCCTAATTATCCCGTTAATTATTCATTTAAAAAAGTTAAATACTTCATAAAGAAAAATGACATTTAAATTACAGATGGACTCGGTTGATGTTGTTCTCTTGAAGTAATAGATTTTATTACCATCCTTGAGCATAAATTGACCTGAATATGAGCCTGTGATGAAGAAGTACTGCTGGTTCAGCTTTACTTCTAACGAGCTTTCATTTGCACCTCCCTCTGCTCATGAATTCCCCCTTCATATTTCTGACCGCATTGAAGTGACATAACAGTGTCTGAATCTACTCAGTAGCGTGCGGTGCTCACGCTGGGCTATTACACCGGCTCCCACAGAGCCAGAAGTTACCACCAGTCCGAATTGAAAGCCAACATTGGCTGTCTTCAGTGAATGTTGTGAGAGAGACAGCTCTTTATATTAGAGAGGCGGGAGTCGCAGACAGACTCAATAGGTGTATGGATATTTGTTAACCCTGCTCGCCAGGTTCCAGAGAGAGAGTGATTTATTCTGTCTCTGATGTGTTGGCTGCATTTGAAGGTTGTGCGCCACCTGAAATGTGAAATGTCACGAAGGACACTGCAGTGATGTGTCTATGTATATCCGAGACTGCCCTCCAAAGAAGAACATTAATTTCAGCAAGTACCTCAAAATTGCACGTTTACATTCAAGTGACAAAGTCCTTCAATGGGTGTAGCAATTATGACGGGAACAAAGTAGGAAGGGTACGGTATTACAGAGCAGCAAAGCCTGCGTAGCATGAACAGTGCTGGACTGTGGAGCTGTTTTGGTATTTCAACATGACGCACACTGGCCCCGAACGTGCATGCGCCATCTTTGAGCGCGTCATCCAGTTCTCTTATAGTATATACAAGGGATGGATGAGTCCACAAAACATTGGACTTTAAAATGGAAGACAGTTTGTTTGTTTCTCTTTTCCAATAACAAGTCAACTTGGATTTCTTAAAGCACGGCCACGAATGCTCTGAAACTTTAACCACATGCTTATTAATTGTCACCAGACGACAAAGTCCTTATTTTAACCCAACAATTCTCTTTCCCTATACTTTACAAATTCCTATTCCACTGTGTGTTTTTGTTTAATTTGGCGGATTGTTGGAATCTCCGTGAGGAGTAAAGCATAACTAATTTGGGAGAGTTCATCCTGATATTGAGAAACGTCAATGCCAAAGTCAAAGGAAGCATGAAGCTGCACAGACATCACATTAGTCGGCTGTCTAAGTGTCTTGGCAACATGCAGCGCTTACTGGTTAGACTTAATTTACTGTCCTCCAAACAGCTTTTGTATGCTAGAACACGTGTTACTTAATCTTGGCATTGAGCTGTATGTGCACACATGCATATGTGCTCTGTTGTGTGGAAGATTAACTGTGCATCTGTAACCACGCATTGTGCATGTGTGGGCCTGAGCAGAGAGGTTGTCGGGTCAAAAAGAGCTTCTGTAGCTAAAGGAAGTACAATCCTCTCACAAAGACTGGGAGCCAGTTTTCACCATTTAACACACTGAAACACACACACACACACACACACACACACACACACACACACACACACACATGTATCTGTCAAACAAGAAACAACACAAAAGGTATTGTTGGTCTACGTTTCAGTTCAATTTCCATTTCCTTTTCTTTTGATTGTTATTCCTGCCTGTTTCTTTATCTCCCTCCACACTATTCTTACATCTGCTGCTCTCCCCCTTGTTCCCCTCCCTTTCTCCCTCCTTCTCTTTTCTGTCTCTCTGTCTTATCACACTTGTTCTCTATTTCAGAGTTGGGCTGCTTCAAAGTTAGTGTGTGCAGCATGTGTGTGTGCGTCACCTCAAGGACTCTTCACACACAAATACACACATGAATACATCTGTGCATGGTAGCACATGTGCTTTGACAAGTATACACACACACACACACACACACACACACACACACACACACACACACACACACACACACACACACAGCGTGAGCATGGTATCTGAGCTTGTTTCTGTGCACCCTGAGGAGGTAGCCGGTGTTCAGAGCTCGCCTTTCACAACCTCACACTTGTGCTTAGCTCACAGTGCGGCCCAGTTCAACATGGCACAGCATGACATGGCACACTACAGCTCAGCACGGCATGCGATATGCCAACTTAACACAATAACGTTCAGATAACACCGGACCCCCGCCCGGAGCTACTCAGTTTGGCGAAACCCACCGCTGTAACAGCTGGTCTGTATACAGTCAGACGGAGATAAGAGCCACAGGCCAACACGCTGAGCTGTGACATATGGATGGGTGTTATAGTACTATTCTCAACCAGCGCTGACAAGTCTCACAGTGCTGCGACAAACTCATTTCTGACAGATGTGTTTTATTCTGGGTTTATTATGAATTATTGACGCCACACTCCTACATTAGACCTCTGAATTATTTCAAAAGAAAATGATCTTACCAGGCTACAAATGCTGGTGACACATTGGCTGGTAACAATAACTTTTAAATATACGCAGTATTTTACCCCTATGGCATTTACAGTTTATACAATGAATTTGTTTAGCCAACGACATTATGAGGAAAACATAATTCATCTCAATATTATGTTGAGTTGCAACGCGGTTTTCAAATGTAGGCAGTGCGCCAGTTATGTTCTGCATGCAGGTTGCAGTGCGTTGATCAGGGCCAACAGGGGGGTGCGTACAAAAGCTTCCAACTTTGACACCATGCATGATTCAGGATGCGCGTGTTCACGTCCTGCATGTGGTTGGGTTGAGGAAAACAAAAGTAAAGTGAACACTTCCTGTCTTGGAGGACGATCTTTCCTTAACCGTACCAAAGTCCTTTGACTGCACAAAGATAACCATAAAAACATGATTCATGCTTTAGCCGTTAGGCGTACAAAGTATATGTTGTATTGAAAAAGAACATATTACAGGGAAAACAAATGAAATATGTTGTCAGTGGACATTTTGCAGATACATTCAGTAACATTTTGCAACTTTGCACGTAATTCAATTTATAAGTATCCTCGGGATAGGGGTATAAAGCGAAGACTGCAACATCCCCAGTTTGAGTCTAAATCTCTGTTGCACGTCATTCTCCATCTCTCTCTTCCCTTGTTTCCTGTCAACGCTACACTGATAACTTCCTTATAAAAGCTTAAAATGCCTGAGGATTACTTTTTTTAAAAGTTCCCTGACAAAATGGCAAAGTCTGAACTTCTGTTTCTACTCTTTCTTGATTATGAACAAACCTGAATGAATGTGACAGGAAAGAGGGGGAAACCATGCAATAGGAACCCAGATGCATCCTTTTTTACATTAATTCTACACTTCAGCACACCTTGCTTTCTATAGAATTTAAATATAAAAAGATTTAATCTGAATCATGAGTGTGCATGATGTTTGTGCTTTCGTTCTTTTCTTCTTAGTCAAAACATAATGTCAATGCATGATGTATTATTAATCAAAAGTGTTTCAAAGCATTCGTAAATAATCATTTTCTTGTTTTCACATAGTTTCTGTTTTTCTGTTAGAAATTTGATATTTTGGCTTTAAAGAGTTGCTCCTTAATGGTAAATTCTTTTATTTTTAGTTTTTTTCACTTTAGCATTCAAACCTGTTGCCCCTTTTTTAAATCTTAATTTGTCTCAAGTGTGAATTCATTAGTTAAATGCTACTTTCTTGGCAGAGAACGGTAAAAATGAAGCTGTTGAGATCGAGATGGTATGAATATAAACTTTTAGGAAAAGTGTCTCATTGCAAGGGGTGCAAAGATTGAAATGAAACTGGTAATTGGCACAGCTCTAAAATTGCTTTTCCTGCATCATCGCCCTCCTGGAAATGAACACAGTCACGGTCTTTAGACGTGGTGTGGATCAAAGACAGATACAGATTTATGAAAATGTAATTAATAAAGACTAATTGACCAGAAAGTCAAAGTCAGCTGAGTCCTTAATAACACATTAAATGGAGTAATTAACTAAGGCAGTGGCCCTAAAATCCATTAAATAGACTGACACACTGAGAGACAGATTCTTTGACTTCCTAAAAATAAAAAAGCAGGATTTGTGGAGAAAAGTTAGCAACCGGCAGAAGACGGGAAATACAACTAATTACCACTAATCCCGACATCATCCAGGTCCTTTCAGCGCTAAGCTTTGACACCTGTAAATGTGTCAGCTGGACTTCAAACATTTAGACTCTTAGTAAGTAGTGAGATTGCAGAGGATTCCCATAAGTAGGCTAACTCTCTGAATCTCCTGTCCTCTCCTCTCCAGTGGACGGAGCGATCCACCGCGCTGCAGGTCCAATGCTAAAGAAAGAATGTGCTTCCCTCCACGGCTGTGAGACCGGAGAGGCCAAGATCACTTGTGGCTACGGCCTCCCAGCAAAGTGTGAGTATAAAGTGTGTGAATGTTTGTGTAACTGCCTCCAGATGTGAACGTGTAGGAAAGTGTGACAGTGATGAAGGGTGCTTTTGAAAAAGAGCAAACTGCACAGTTGATTTTCTAGAGATAAATTAAGGTTAGACAACCTCATGACTGAAAAACACAAACATTTAAATAACATCAATTTACATAAAAGTACATAACTTCACTGAACGGGTTTTCTTTCTACTTAAAGTAGATCAGTTTTCCTTTCCAGCCCAAGAAGCTCACAGGTATCCACAATAATCTCACTTACTGCCTTCCATTTATAGCAAAGTAAATGGCACTCAATTATTAAGTGGCACTCCATTGCGGCGTGTATAATGTGACGAAACTGAAGATTCAACGCGACAGAAAAAGCTTTTCTAGGTGTTTTAGTTCTGGAAACTTCTCTGACGTCTAAAAGCCAACATGTGACCTCGGGAAGAGCCTCAGTACTCGATGTCGACCTCAAGACGAAGAACTGAACAGTAACTATACTCTGAAAACTACAGTCTCTTCCTGACAGGTGACCTCAGGAAGCAGGGCTACTATTATACATTTTTGATTGATCTGTAGATTATCTTTTTTATTAGACCCCCCACCCCCGATTAAGAACTGGTTTAATGGACTAATTTGTTTGATGCCACTTGAATCAGCATTGTTTGAGGCTGAAGACTACAAGAAAACTACACAATTTGGGGCTGGAGTTGGAAGGAAGTCAGACCTCTGTAGTCGCTCCTCATCCTTGCTTGAGGTTAACATTAGCTCAATGCTACATTAGCTGCTAGTATAACACACACCCGAATCTCTGACCAAACTGTTGGCGGTAGAGGTGCATTGTGGGTAATGTAAGCGCCATGTTTTGACAAGGAAGATAAATGTGCGGAATAATAAACATAACATTTCTGTTTTGGCGTCAATTTTGATCCTTTTTCTAACTGGCCATCAGATTGGCCATCATCAAAGTCTTTGAATCAGTAGATACACGTAGAGTATTATTTGTCTCTGTAAAGCGTTACACACAGTTCAAAACATTCCCATGATACTTGCCCACCATTGTAATGGCACACGCACAGCATGACGCCAATAGGTATTGCAATAATGCTCTCGCCAAGCTCTGTATAATATAATGACCACCCAGGTGTGTGTGTGTGTGTGTGTGTGTGTGTGTGTGTGTGTGTGTGTGTGTGTGTGTGTGAGAGATTAAAAGAACACTGAGTCTGTGTGATATCAGCTTATGGTTCCGCGGAGAGTTTAAGTTCACAGTGAAAGGAAGGCAGAAAAAAGTAAAGAGTAGCGATGATAAAGGCGAGCTCAAGGCAGAATGGAGAGCAGGAGTAGAAGAGAAAGATAAGGAGGGAGTGGGAGAGTGGTAAAAGAAATAAGAATAAAACGAAGCAGCGTGGGGGAGGGGACCAACGTGAGGAAAGCTGAAGGCAGGAGGGAATTAGTGAGGAGATGAGTTGTCTGTTCTCCCTTTGTTGGTTTACTTTGTGGATGTTAGCTGTAATGTTTGTGAGAGGATTCTGCTGCTTGTCACAGTTGTCCTTATGTGTGCTTTTGTATCTCTCTCACTCTGATATACACTCGATCTCAGAGTCTTGTTGTGTGCATGAGCGTACTGTGTTTACTTGAGTCTGTGTTGCTTTAAAGGTGCTACGACATTTGGTAACATTTCCTTTGCCTCTTTATGGCTCTCAACATGGTGGCGGCCGAACCGGCGGCTCGCTGCTAACTGTGCCAACAGCGCTAACAGCTAACAGTGCAAACAACGGGAGTTGTGATGACAGAGCTAACAGTGTTCACCTGACGGCGTTATCGACTGTAACCGTCTTTATGAGCGTAGTGCAGAGCGGCAGCTGTGAGCTAACCAGTGGGGAACGCTCACATGCAGAAATATGCACTAAAAGCACCCGCGGCCAGCCCGGCGATGTAAACAAAGCAAGGAGATAACAACACGCACACAGAGGGAGATTTCATTCCCTGCTCAGGTAGACATTACTCCTTCAAGTGTAGTATATCAGTTTATACAGTGTGAGCTGCCTGTCAGGTCCTATCACTCTCTTACCTGCAACTATCTGTCAGCGTGAAATCTGTGACTATCTTTCTGACTCACTGACTGACTAACTGTGTGTGTGTGTGTGTGTGTGTGTGTGTGTGTGTGTGTGTGTGTGTGTGTGTGTGTGTGCGTGCATGGACGGCCGTTGCCCAGCATGTGGTATGGAGTCTTTCTTCCCTGACAAAATATTAACTCTCAAGAATAATTCAACACTCTAATGCTTAAACACTCACAACAGGGCTTGATTACCTCTCAGCATGAGGGGAGAGAGGCGAGACAGCAGCAACACACAGAAAGCAAAGGACGGATAACAAAGCAGGCAGAGTTCTGTGTGAAGGCAGAGCGCCGCCGTGGAAAAGAGAAATGAAGATGAAACTCGACAGGAGAGAGGCAGGGAGTTTGAGAGACAGGTCCAATCTCAAAGCCAACACTTTGATCTTGATTTGTATGGGCTTGCCACCAGATGTGGTATTTAAAGAGCGTCTGACTCACAAGTTGCCAAATGGTCCAGAGGACCTGCTGTCAGCCCTCCATGCAGAGAGTCCGTCGATGATCCCGCTGCCACTTAGCCAGCCGCATCCCAGTACCGTAGCCTAGCAACACTCAGAGTGCATGGCACACTACCGCTGCTGTTTAGCAAGAGTCGCATACAATTTGGGGATGTTGACAAATGACAGCTGGAAAATTTCAAGCAGGCCCTGTCTAAATTCACATATTAACCAAAACTTAAAGGCAGTTAAATCAGCAGTCTGTCAACTTTGGGGTATATCAGCCGCTGTAATTAGGGGGACTGGATTAGGAGTGGAACGATTTGAGATCAGTCTGTTTGTGTGTGTATACATATACGTGTTGTAAGATGTGTGTGCACATGTGTAGTGTGTGCACAGATGTGTGTTTTTGGTTGCCAGGCGGGGCAGCGTGGGGCGAAAGTGTTGTCCAGACAACCCAGCGCCCCAGAGCTCACCTGTGTACCGATGAACACACCTGTAACCCTGCTAACGTGTTCCCCAGCTGGCCCTCGCTCCCCCGCCGAACACACCGAGATACAACAAGCGTGCCACACCGGAGAGGGAAGGTGCCGGGGGGCGGGTCTAAAGAGAGTTAGGGAGCGACAACATGAGGGCAGAACCATTTTTACATTCAGTAAAGGCAGCGCTCTGCTTTAGTGACATCAATGCACACTTATTCTGGTGATAAATGAGAAGGTTACAAATTCAGACAAGTCAGATGAAGAAAAGATAATTGTTTATTATTAACGGATGATATGTGACTGAGGATAAAGTCTTTGGCGCTTGGACTCTACAGGGAGATTTGTAATGGAGGGGCGTCCGCCTTGAGCAGCAGCAAGATAAATCCCCCCCGTGGAGTCCAGACACTGGTGGTGGTGGCTGATGAGGCTGATAGAATGATGAGTTGATGAAGCTGATGAATCTGCGAAGACTGGGCGGAGATGGGGAGGTGGAGGGGCGCGTAACAGCAGCATGAACATACTGACGGTAGAGAGACAATCATATTTAAGAGAGACAGCAGCAAGATGATAAGCTAACGATGTCATTGTTACGTTGTGCTGTT
Source organism: Cebidichthys violaceus (assembly GCF_023349555.1). Taxonomy (NCBI): domain Eukaryota; kingdom Metazoa; phylum Chordata; class Actinopteri; order Perciformes; family Stichaeidae; genus Cebidichthys; species Cebidichthys violaceus. The sequence continues at coordinate 18,458,040 of NW_027176372.1, read as the reverse complement.
GGATAGAGGAGACCAGTTGATATAAACAGCTGATATCATGAGTGAGCGCCTCGAGCAATGAAATTATGAATGAGCATGTGTGAGGAGTGAACGGCAGATAGTCCTCCTGACTGCATTTACGCTAGAGCTTCATGTCCATCGGAGCAATATTCAGCCTCTACCAAAATTGAAGAGGATCATCAGATCAGGTGATAATGATCCTTTGTCAATAAGAAAATACTGATTATAATAGCTTTAGGATAAGTTGAAGTAATGTAATAATTAAATATGTAATAGAGAAGAACCTGCACAACTCGTCCCAAAACAGTACAGCTCTGCAGTCACATTTATTCTGCAGGTCAAACGTACCTTTCTCACATCTTTTTCCAGATTTTAGTCCCCCCCCCAAAAAAAATCCCAACTAACTGCATTTTTAAATGTTCCTGTCGCTCAGTAAAGTGTGCAAAAAGAGCTTTTAAGCATAATTGCAAATATTGCTTTAGTGTTGACCCAAATACTGTCTGTTTGCATTGTCTTGTATTTCAGGGGATATTGGTAGAGAGTGAAGGATTCTGTTTGGGGAGTAAGCGGGAGTAGCACAGTTGGAGGTGGAAAACAAGATGGAGATGGAAAGGCTCAGATAGAAAAAGTGCTGAAGGAAATAGAGAGGTACAAAGCAAGAGAGAGATATCACTCTGTCAAAAACTGGCTGTTATGCTCCCCTCTCTTCCTTCTCCTGCCTCCCCTCTCCCAGTTTCAGTTCCCTCGGTGGCCAATTACCGCTAATTAAAATCCTTGCTACAGCTCTCCCGGACTCCCCCCTCTTCCTCTCCTCCCAGACCTCCATCTCTCTGCTTCGCCTGTTGCCCTGTCGCTCTCTCTTGTCTGTTTCCCTTTCTTTGAAGACGTGGTGTTTCTGCCTGTCGTGATCAACAACTTAAACACCTTGTTTCCTCCCGTCTCGTTCTCTTCCTCACCTTTCTACCTCTTTATATCCTCTCTTTTTTCTTTTCCTCACTCCTACATTTGGCCCCCCCTCCCCCTTCTCTCCTTCTTCTATTTCTCCCTTGTATGTCGCTCCTATCCTCTACCCACCTTTACTTTTTCTCCCCATCTCACCTCCTCCCTCCCTCCCCCATTTTTCCTATCATCATCAGCAGTAAGGTTTATTTAGTTGTGCCAAGAGACTTGACAAGGCTCTGGGCTAAAGACTGTAGCACTCAGACTGTGATACCTTGCTAGTTGGGGAGTTTTTTTTTTGTTTTTGACAAGGTTGTCGACATCTTTGCTTCTTCCTGCCTTGGCGTCAGCAGTGTGATCCTTCAAGGTGTTAAAAAGCTTCAGCAAAGCTGCTGCTGCTGATGAGGAGGAGCGTGGTGATGATGATGATCACAGCTGCCCTGGTGTTAATTCATTCAGTTAATTCATTCGCCTTGAAGGAGGAAAAGGGATACAAAATTTTAAAAAAAAGCTCCAGTGTTGCTTGGCTTAGGGAAACAGAGTTGGAGTTGAAGAATGTCTTTGCTCTTTGATGAAGAGAATTATGTCCGCTCCTTTTAGCATCAGCATCTTGTTCCTCCATTCTCCGTCCACTCTTGTCCTCCTGTTTAGAATAACTGCCTCTCTGTCTTTTTTAGAGAAAGGTGGAAAGAGATAGGGAGAGCTGTTGGGGCCTTTACAAGACCTGAGCCTTCCTTTTGTGCCAAAGGCCCGGGCCTGGATTTAAGAGCTGTGTCCGCTTGACTGAGCACAAACTGAGGCCGAGCACACAAAGGACCAGCTCGGCTTTTTGCTGCCTGGCCTGCTTTAAAGGCAGATAAAGAAAGGCGAGGGACAGATGGAGGTATGAGAACAGAGAGAGGGAGAGAGAGAAAGGGGAGGGGAGAGGAGAGGACGGATGGATGGTCGTTGGGTATGAAAAGCAGGAGCAGCGACTCGTGGCCTCCCAGGTAAGAATGGTGTGAGGCCATTGGGGTGGAGGAGAATGAGGGAGGGAGCGAGGGAAGGGGGAGGATAAGAAGAGCCAAAAAAAGGGGTGATGACAATTGGCAGGAAAAAAGCTGGAATGGCAGACAAAAAGAAAAGCCGGGGCGGGTGTCACCGGATGGCACTCAGTCAAGTTCTCTTAATGCTCAGTGACGCCCACTTATGAGAGAGAACACACACACACACACACACACACACACACACACACACACAGTCTGCAGGGTAAATGTGCATAGTAAATCAGGTGTGTGATGAATATAGTTTGAGCTACACTCAAGTACAAATTTACTTTGCTTCTCTCCTGTGTTTATTGTTTTACTACCTTGTCTGACCTATCTGTTACTTTTACCTTCACTTTGTTTCCCTTTCATTTAGTTGTTCTGCCTGTTTAATATTGCGCTTTTTGTGTGAAGAAGATCTTACAGTGTGATGGGGCCTCAGTAAAGTGTAGCAATATGTTTAATGAAAGTGTCTTGATGCCATCTGTTAGAAACAAGCTTTTGTGTTATAATTAGGTCAGACTGTGTTTTAACACGATAAAATAAGCGCATCTTATTCTAATTGATCTGACAAAAACTACAGTATTCTCAGGTGGAAAACAGGATGAAACCACAGCGGTCGTTCCACACTTTGTGAGGAGAGGGGCCTCCTGGGAGAGAACAACTGACATAGAAGAAAAGGTTTCGGATGAGAATGATGGAAATAGTCAGAAAGAAAACTAAAAGGAAGAAGCTCTTGCGCTTTTCTTTAAGTTATATTTTTCACACATACATTAATAACATTTATATGCAGGTTGGCTTCAGAGAAATACGAGAGCTGGATCCACGTGGATCAATTGTTTGTTGTGTAATTGTTTAGAAACATCATAAATCAGAATTCACATAAATGCCTGCAGGCGTTTTTTACTACAGTAATTCCATTTTGTGATACTTTGAATTTCAATTTCTAATCTACTACATTTTAATTATGTACTTTTCACTCCACTACATGTATCTAACGGTAGTTACTAGCTACTTTAAAGATTATTAAAAAATAAAAATGATTTTAAAATGTAAAGATGAGTTTATTAATATAATGTTTTTGAGCTATGCCTCACTGCAGCCGCAACATTTAAATGCTGCTTGGTTATTAATGCATGAGTCATATTAATCCATAAATATAATGTATAAAAACATAATCAATATTTGGCTCCATAGCGTGTTTTTAAACTTGTAACACTTTAATTGCATTTACAATTTTACCTCGTAGTCTTTTTTATATTATTTAAGTAAAAGATCTCAGTAACTCTGGAAATGTTGACACATGTAAATTAATTTATATGTGAGTGTATGCAATATGGAAATAATAATAATAGAAATGTTGCTGGTGTATTCCTTAAAAAAAAAAAAATATGTGTACGTAATGTACACACAAACAGTACACTGTAAATAGAGTACTGTATCTAGCTGTGCTGTAGATAGTGATTCCTTCATTGGTTTAAAAGCCAGAAATCAATACAACATAAATAACTGTTGCTTTAAATAAGTCTGTAAGCAGGAGAAGAGGAGGGAAGAACAGGAGAAAGAATTGGACATCCAGCGAGAAAACAGCCCAGTTAGATTACATGAGATAAGGTGACAATCAAACCATTACACAGAATATCTCATTACAATCCAATGAGGCTTGTCGTTCAGAGCCTTTGGAAACACGGTCTGCAGGGTAGAAATCAAAAGGCCTCACATCTCTTTAACAATAGGTCACGATTCCCTCCTCTGTGTGAAAGATCGACCTTTTCCGCCCCACTGAGCAAAGACACAATACGTCACCGTAACGCACAACCACAGAGCAATGACAGCCATTAATTCATATTGCACACTAATGTTCATCTGCAGGCAGTTTTAAATGTCTTCTTTTCATATCGTAAACAGACGTGCTACACACTCAACATGTGTGCATGTTCCTGTAATGACAATTTGGGAATGTTCAACCTCTGGCAGGATGATAAAATGGGGCCATTACATGCTTCTTCTTTTTTTGCCCTGTATGCAACTACCACAATGATAGCTGCTGTTAGGTAGACAGCAGAAAACTGCTTGTTAGAATAAAATATTTTGCCTCTTTTGTACGAAATCAGCATGAAGGAGCTGGTCTGTTAAGTTTCTCCCTCATTAATCAACAAACAGAGCCATAAACGGAAAAACCCCACAGGAAAAAGCCCCAGTACTGAAGTGATGATGAAGGCGTAATTTGATTGGTCCATGTGGGTCCGCTTAACTTATATAAGAAGGTTTGGTATTTATCTGAATAAAACCTGTTGAAGGTGTTTCGGCTATACCATCAAACCCATCTAAACCATAGAATGTACGTAAGACGGGTCATTTTCTCGTAGATTTCTATACAATATACTTCTTTTTACTACCAGAGGAGTCGCCCCATGATGGCCAGTAGAGAGAATGCAAGACCTTTAGGTTGCCGCCTTATCTTAACTAAGTGAAAGGTACACTGTGTTCTTCTTTTCAGTTTTCCTATTGACACTCATCCTTAAAACATTTATGTTTGGAGACATCTTTTCTTGTATTCAAAATCCAAGGAGCATACAACTTGGCCTTTTACTTTATTACATGTTCTATTATCCTGAGGATGTATTTTGTTCTCTCTTCAAAGTGGTGAAATGATGAACTGATAATTTGGCACTGAGCCCCAAAGCACAAAATATTTTAGCCTTCACAAATAACGAACGGAACACTAAAGACTTTTTGTTCTTGTCGTCTACATGGCCCGCAATGGCCCACAAAAACAACTTGACTGCCTACATTTTGATTAGAGATTTGGGTATGTTAAAGCGGCTAATGTAGCCTCAAACCACTAACCTCAAGCAGAGATGAGGAGCGGGCTCTTTTAGCCACTTGAAGCAATTTATCTTCTATTTTGTGCAGCTCCCTCCGGAGCCGCAAAAGGTTTTATACAACGTATTTAATATATGCAGTAGTACTCCACAAGACCTGTAAACAGACTTTGATTGTAAATTATATTTGTCCATATACTGACATTGTTTTCTGAATTTGGGACTCGACTGTCCTGCACAGAGCCCTGACCTCAACCCCATCCAACTCTTTGAGATAATCAACGGCTGGTTGGCTCAACAGGCCTGATCGTCCATATAGCAGCAGCTTATGTGGCTGAATGGGAGAGCAAATGGCTGCAGCCAGCTGCCAACATCTTGTGGAAAACCTTTCAATGCATATTAATGCTAATTTTGGAATGATGTGTTCGACAATCACACGTAGGTATAATGTTTGAGTGTCCACATACTTTTGGCCTTGCTGTGTACAATTTAAATTCATAAAGAGAGAGGATTCAAATTAAATCCCTCACTTGTTATCAAACCCAAACAACAGCCTCATCTAATCACGCAGGGCGATATCATCATTTTAAATGCACACACACTGACACACACGCACACACTGACACACACGCACACACATAGTTTTACTGTCAGTTGCACACACAGTTTCCGCAGACACATATCCACTTTCTCCATTAACACTGCTCCTCACACACGCTCCATGACACACTGTTCAACACACTCTCTCCTTCACACATAAATCCCTCATACATCCGAACATGCTCTGCTGGCTTTCCATCTCCCCATCGAGCTCCCTCCGTGTCCCCCTCCCTCTCTCTCTGTGTTTCAGGGTAATGTGAGCCAGCAGCCGTAACACTGTGGTGGGGAGGAGGAAGGGGTGGTGTTGATGTATGGTGGAACTAAAGCAACCCTGCCGATCGATAATGTAAACAGGAGCGAAGAGAGGCGGTAAATAAGGCCGACTCCTGACAGAACTGTCTACCTCAGGTGACGGAGAGAGAGGAGAAGTAGGGGAGAGGGGGTGAGAGGAATATGTAATAGAGGAAGGGAGGGAGGAAGGGAGAGAGGTGGATAATGGAGGGATGAGAGAGACAAGGTAGGAGAGGGAGGGACAAATGGGGTTTGAAAATGAGAAAAGAGGAATGATGGGAGGATGAAATGGAAGAAGAGAGGAAGGAATAGGTGACGGAGGGATGGGGGAGAGGGCAATGAGGCGAGAGGAGAGGTGGGATGACTGGATGAGGTAATGGTGAGGGAGAGAGGCTGGCAGGGGGAGAAGTGACGACAAAGGACGTGGTGAGGGAAACGAAAAGAGTGAGAGGAGAGCTGGATGGAGGGGAAAAGAGATGGAGTCACAGAGAGGTGGAAAGATGATGGAGAGGGAGGAAACAGCAGTGAACAGATAATTGGGTTAGCAATGAGGAACAATTACCAATCATAGATTACAATTCAGTTTTAGTAGAAACACTGCCTGTACAGTGTGTGTGTGTGTGTGTGTGTGTGTGTGTGTGTGTGTGTGTGTGTGTGTGTGTGTGTGTGTGTGTGTGTGTGTGTGTGTGTGTGTGTGTGTGAGTGAGAATTTGAAAACAGTGTAGCAGTGACATTTAACAGATGAAATGTAGATGAATGACCACCAAGTGACCCACTGTTGAACCGCACCAGCACAGCACACACAGTACTGCACACACACACACACACACACACACACACACACACACACACACATTAAAAACACACACACACACACGCACATTAAAAAACACACACGCGAGTCGACCGAGTTGTGAACCTGGCCCACACACGTGACAACATAAACAGTCCCTCACTGCTGTATGACGATTACACTGTACTCATTTTGAGTTTGTGCTGTTCTTTTAATGCGTTCCTTCATGCGTGTCTGCATGTTTGACCACGGTAATTAAGCCCGTTTTTCTGTGAGTGTTTCATCCGCAAATTCACATGTTCCAATCCGTGTATGCTGCTATTTAAAGAGCAGCTTTCTCATACACTATAAATACAATTTTCGCCGCTTACCAAGTGGTGAATCACAATAGTGATTCATCTTATTGCCAGTTCTTGGGAGCTCTTAAATTGGCAGTTTTAAACCAGTGTTTTGTATCCTGATGTGACAGTATAACATAGGGTTTTCTTCAGTTTTGTACAAAATGTCACATTAAGCTGTCATTAAGGTACGAGGACTCCCTGATGTGGAGTTGTTTAGGCCCGTCTCTGTAATGAGCTGACTATTATCATCAGAATAGTTCACTAAAGATCAAGCTTAAAACAACCTGGTGAACATTAAGTAGGGCCAGGTGATGATTCAGGATTATCCTTTGTTAAATTTCAGCAAAATGATACAGTAATGATCTACAAGGTCCTATTTTCCAAATTAATAATTCTGAGCAAAAAATAACAAAATTCAAGTGTTTTTAGAGTGGAAACAATTAAAAGCTCACAGCTCTCACCTTCTCTTTTATTTTTACTAAATTAGCATATTTGGAATTTGGATTGTTGGTCAAACAAATCATAGAATATGTAGATGTCACCGTGAGCTTTAAAAAAATGAAGAAAGGAAAAAAAAAGATAAATTGTTGAACTTGCACTTTAGTCCATAATGAAAATAAAGCCATAATGTAGAAACAGTGTACTAGTGAGAGTACATTGTTGTTGGTGCAAGAAGGAGAAAAACGAAGTAGCTGGCTGATGTTGTGGCTCTTGACATCTAATTGGCCTGCAGCTCATTGAGAAGAGGGTCTGGAGGAGGATTAACATAGCTGGAGCGTCTGCATAGACACTGAGCTCAGATTTGGAAGAGATGTGGACTGAGAGGAGAGTCATTAGGGTGAGAGTGATCCTCCCAGTACAGATTACAGATTACAGATGTTTGTGTGAATTAGCCCCATGCGACTTCCAGGAGGATCATTAATGCTGAGAAGCTGTAGTCAAGTCTCCACACTAACACTCTTCTTCTTTCACAGAGCCTAACGTCGCGTTAATAAAACGTATGGACAACATTCGTGGGGCAAATTCAGGGAAAAATCAATATATCATGGATATCCCACTTTCATGCGATATGAAGGAAGTGACGTAGCATAAACCTCTGATAATCTATGCTATAGGAGAATATTAGTGTCAAATAGCCACGTCGATGTATAAACAGGCTTTGATTGCAGCACTTATTATTCTTTCTGTGTGGGTTTATGCACTCAGACTAAGTGATTTCTCAGAGGCAGCACTCTTTTTCATCAGCTACTAGTTTGATGAAGGACTGTCACAGTACACAGACAAGTTCCTTTCAATCTACATCTGTGGATTCCACTCTAAGCAGCACCAGTCCTTGGTGCACTCTTTCATCCACACACTTCTGGTCTTAGGGGGACACAGAGGCATCCCAGCATATAGTTTTTGATAAGTTTCCGTTGGTGTAAAGCTCCTCGTCTCCAGTTTAATGACTGCAGGAGGGGTATTTTCTGCTGAAAGTGCTGCTGTATTCAGAGGAGCAGGAGGAAGGCAAATATTATGCTCATGCGGTTCTCTTCAGCTCTGTGCAGTGTTTTTAATGTCTTTCAGCTTATTGTTTTGGTTTACGGTTCTTACTGATTATGTTATTATGTTTCATAGTTCTCATCAGTTGCATTTTCAAACACAGCTGGTAGCTGTTTTTGGCAAAAAAAAGCACAAAAAATTCCACTTCTGCTGGCTGTGTAAGTGTTTTCTAACATGTTTACCATATCAGCCTTATAAGGTGATATTATGTCATTGTTGTGTTTACAACTCACCACAAATGGCCAACATGGCCAAAACAAGTCAGTTAATGCAACTTTAATAATTAAAATAGTCTGCATAATGTTCATTTTCATGTTAATGCAAAGGAAAATAGAGAATTTCTGCAGGCACTCTTTTTTTTTTTTAGCAAAGCAAAATGATTAAAAATACTTTAAAATGTAAATCCACACTAGATATTCAAAGGAGTTAAACATAACTGCACTTGACTTTATGGGTTATGGGTCATGTCTCTTATTACAATAACCTACTACAAAATAACATTTGTCAAAGACGGTTATGTGTAAAACCTGTATTGCATGTTTTCAAAATGTTTCCTACCGCACTCATGTTTAAGAAGATCTAAAAGTGGTTTTAGATTGAAGCTTAAACTAAGTTTCCTCTGAACCAAGAGTCTCCTCTCTTTCAGCGTTCAATCACAACGGCTTTGTTATTAAGAGAAAACACAGTACAATAGGTTTTTGACACCCAGAGCTCTGTTCCACTATCTGGGTGTAATGAGCTGATCCTGCATCGCCAACCAAATATCTTCTATCGATTGTGGTTAGATGGCACAATGTCCTCGTCAATGGATACGACTACAACACATTCTAACCACAAACAAGCCTGTTAAGGGTGTCGGGGAATTGGACACAAGAACGCATTTTATGCCTCTGTTATGAATTCATGGTTTTGAAATAAGATCACCAGATCACATTTCAAAAAATCCCAAGCACTGTGTTAAATCTTTCTGCCTAATGGCCTCCTATCCTCCGAGGGCTGGATTAAAGAGCTGCTTCTGGGCTTCTTTTGGGCTGCAGCGTCTTCGGCTTGTGTGTGTGTGTGTGTGTGTGTGTGTGTGTGTGTGTGTGTGTGTGTGTGTGTGTGTGTGTGTGTGTGTGTGTGTGTGTGTGTGTGTGTGTGTGTGCTGTAGTGATGTCCATTTTAATCTAATTAATCATTAGCCTCATATTGTTTTGTTTTGTAAAAGAGATAAATCTGGCCCTCAAGGGGCGAGAGACTTGAGGCAATGATGCTGGTGAGATGAAATATTCAGGTGGATGTCAGCGTCTAAAAACAACAAGAATTTAGTTATTGTAGTTTAGAGGCAATAAAAACCCTTGAGTGCCGCTGTCATCATAACTCAGTCAAATCTGAACACACAGACACAATACCCATATTCTTAGATTTAGTGTGACTTACACTTTCCGGAAAATATTATCTCAGATGACCATCGCAAGCAGTCGTCCATAAATCCACAAAGAATTTATGGCAAATTAATGGTGAACAAGCGCAAATTCGCAGTAGCTGCGACCAGGTAGGCACATGCATCCGCACTTTCATGCATTCACACACAACCTCACAAACACTTGAAAACAATTCCATGTTTCAGCTTCCAGGGCCAAATCTGTGGTTGCCAAAGTGTGAACATCGTAAACCCTTGAGTGTAAAAATGAGTCATTGAAATCGGTTGAGAAATCATTTTTATCCGGATAAAAGGCAGCTCCCTTGTTCACCTGTGTTTGTTTACAGGCCAGTCCTGCCTGCTCAAATATGGCGACGACGGTGTATCACAGGAAGGGGCTAAAGCGGGCGATGGGCATCTTTGTATATGTGTTGGTTTTCTTTTATTTTGAGATCAATTTCACTCCATACCAAAGGGTGCTAATAAAAGCTAATTTGGCATACTTTTAAATGGGCCAAAACGTTAACAAATGCAGGCTAAAGAAAGTTGTAGCCCACAGCATAACTCACTGAATCAATGAACTTCCTGTTTACATTCCCTGAATGGCAACTGTACTTCCAAATCCTATCCTAAATTACGATTGGTTAATAATTCTGTGAAACCCTGTGAAAGCTATCACATCTGTTCTTGTTATATCAGTTTGGTTCTTCTCCATTGAAACTATTAGAAGTGAACACAGTGCCATACTGCAAAGTTTGTTGCACTGTTAGTGAGGTCTCCTTTTCTACTTTTCTACCCTTCTTATATGATGACTGTGCAGGTTTTAGGCTCTGATTGGGCTGTTTGGTGTCAGTAAAATCTGGCAACACTGCAGACCTGTCCAGTAACATCACTGAACTGCCACTTGATTCAAGACTAAGGTGTCAGCATTGATCTGTAGAGGGGGGAAAAAAAAACGTATTTCACCCCTATTCCTTACGCTCCATGTAAGACGTCTCAAAACTAAATTAAACGTGTTGTTGAGATGGATTTTATTCAGTGTGTGTGTGTGTGTGTGTGTGTGTGTGTGTGTGTGTGTGATGATTTGACTAGCTATTATCACAGCGTTGGTATTCACACTGAGAGCGACACGCTGAGCTTCATCAGAACGTGTGGTATCGGCGGTGTTGGCAAACAGAGGCAGAGTAAACCACGTTTCTCTCTGTTCTCGCTCAGCTTCTGTTTGTGAGATCCTCTGTTTCCTTCCTCTGTTTTCACTCTCTCTCTCTCCTCTGCCTTCCATTCAATACATTCATTTACCATTTATTTAATCAATTAGTCTAAATTAAAAAAAAAGACCTGGGCAAAACAATACATTCATTAACTTGACAGAGAAAGTATGCGGCGTTCCAGCAGCTACATAACACGGAAAGATTCGATATTATTAGAATTAGAAACGGCAAAATACATTGTTGCTGTAAAATTGCTGAGAGAGACAAAGGAAATGTGATTTTCAAATTCATACACGTGTGTAGTTCTATAAAGAGTAAAACATTTATGTGAGATTCATTTAAAATCAGCTAGTAGAGGACATAATACATCCTCTGGCAGCCATATTGGAGGTCATCAGCTCTTGGCAGTGGCAGCTTATGATACCGTTTGGTCAGGTACCTTGTGGGCTAATTGGCTGGAAACATTATTTGGGATCCAAATTATTGACTTCATAATTAATGACAAACACCCACAACGTTCTTTTACAGATGTCTCAGGGTTTTCTGCCCAGTTAAATATTTAAAACGACTTGCGTGCAGCATCTAAACCAGTGACAGCAGTGCTTTAATGGCTTCCAAGCGTGCTGTAAAAATCTAACATCTAATGCTATTACTTTACTGTATGTGGGGGATAAGATAAGGGCATGTCATTTGCAACCTGGTTACAGACTCAAAAAAAGAAGAATGAAGATGTAAATATGAATTCAGTCTGTGGCAAAAACATGGCCCTCCTTACATGCTCACAATAGGAGCCAGTTTTGATGTGAGGGTTCCTGTTTTGCTTCATGCGTGCTTTCTGTTTTCCTGGCCTGAGGGGGAACAAGTTTTACTCGCCTGCAACTGAGAGAATCTCTGATATTCAACACCTATAAGAGTAGGCTTTCGACAGAGGCATTGTTTTAGTCGTTTGGGTTTCAGGAAACAGCAGCTCATAAAGACCAGGTGTGACGGCTGATTACATCATCAGTTAAAGTCTGACTGTGTCACAGCCAAACCCAGAGGAAAGATAATACACATCAACACCACACATAGTAGACAGGACAACTTAGGACAGTTGTGTGACTGCAGAATCGGTGATGTGAGAGTGACAATATAGTGTCCATTCATAATACAACACCATATGCACTAAATTTGTGTTTAATTAATTGAATGGTGGACTTTGGCTTATGTTTTCGGGTACGTCCATATTATTAAGCGCCGAGTTGACGTGAACACTGTTTACAAGTCGTAAATTTGAAATTGTGATAACTCTGACATGACATCAATATGGCATTAATCTACCAAACTAAGTCATGTCAGTCAGCCAACATACCAGTTTAATTACTTAATTAAAATTAAATTAACTGATCTTATATTTGTAATTAGCATTATCATTTTAATGTTAGTCGATGGGATGGATGTTAAAATAACATCTAGTGGGAAACAGTTCAAGACTAAATATTTATATAGACTTTTTATATGAACGCTCAGGCTGAATGTTTCTGATTTGTATTCATTTTGTATTCATTTTTGATAAAAGACTAGTTTTAACATTGCTGCCATATAATAAACACTGAATAAATGTGATGTTCGACTGGGGAGATTAAACTCAAGGATGTGTTTTGCTTATGTTTTCTTTCTATCATCATATGTGTCACCCTGTAGTATGAAGTGTTTCATCTTCTCTTTTCTCGCTGTCTCTGCAGATGTGATCCACACTGTGGGCCCGATTGCACAAGGAGGAGTGGGAGAGGAGGAGAAGAAAGCCTTGAGGTTGTGCTACAAGAACAGCCTGACAACAGCTACCAAGAACGCTGCACGCTCTGTGGTGAGGACGGAGGGGTGATGGAAGCTGGGGATGGTTGCTAGGAAGAAAACAGGACGGTAGAGAGCAAGGATGAAGAGATACTGAGTTGTTTGTTTTAGCGGAGGAGAGAACAAAGGCGTGCAGAAACCTGAGAGATTAGATTAAAACAGGAGGTTAGAGGAAGAGAACCACCGAAGACTGGGACACGGGAAAAAAAAGGACAAATGAGAAGAAAGAAGGAAAAGGGAGAGAGAGGGAGTCATGACTGTAAAAGAGAGAAGAAGATTCATCACATGTAGACTTTTCAAAGGACACTACATTCAGACGGAGATAGTTAGAGAGAGGCGAACAGGAGCTGCCGGTAAGACTGTTGAGTCGTAAAAAGGTTTTATGATACACACCAGGCGGTGGTTTCACAGCAGAATGAGGTGTTTCAAATCAAAGAAAAACACCAACGCAACATGAAAATAAAGTCAGAGGTACAGTAGCAGAAAGACTAGTGCTGAGAGTTTGTAGTTTCACTTCTCAAGAGTAGCCTTTAAAAACACTTTGAGTTAAGCGATTAGAGCATTTATTTTATTTGTTTTCATTTAATTTCTATTACATGCTCACAATGTACCTTCAAAAACGTAGAGGCGTAATCACAACGTCTTGATTTAATTGATACTGTAATATAAAGTCAAGTACATTTTTATGGGTTTAGCCCAAACTTACATATTTCCATTTTGTTATTAGTTGACTTCTGTTGACTTCTGTTTACCTTTTGCCCTGAGGAGCCTGTGAGTCGTGTCTGCTCTCACCCCGAGTTGCCAACTCTGCAATCTGGTGAAATGAAGAGATCTGGAGACACTGAGACCTGGCATCTGCTCGTACCGCACGAATTGACAGCAGTTTGAGAATCTGCCAGATTTGATTTGCTTTGAAGTTTACTGGCTTCTATTCTCAACTCCAGCGGTGTGCCATGAACCTGCCTGACATGGATCTCAATGACTTAAAGTTGTAATGTTGACGATTTGTGTACAACAAAACATTTTTCAAACTTGACATTGACATTTTTCAGAAATAGGCATTCAATGTATTTTTAGAAAATACTTCACCATTTAGCAGTTTTCATTGTTTTAGGGTAAAGTTTGACTTTCCCTTCTAACTCACCTCCTCACTCAGTTCCTGCTGACTATACTGGTCACACAGAGGCATCTTTGTAAATGAATTTCAACGTAAGTGATGGTGGACAAAATCCTTCTTTCTGTGTAGAAAAGCGTTCTAAGGCTGAATCTTAGTTTCAAAAATACATCCACCAAAGTTAGTCTTTTAGTACTTTATTCTTTCTTTGCGTTTCTAGACTTTGTTCACTTGCTGAGATGCGTTCAAGGGTGTTTCTAACAAAAAGAAGGATTTTGGTACTAAAAAGACATTGAACGTCTCGTTTTGGCCAGTATGCATAGGAAGAACAATGAAAGTGCTTTCAAAGTGTGAGGACTATTTTTTTTTTTTATTTAGGTGGGGGGGCATTTTTTGCCTTTATTCTATAGGGAGAGTAGAGAGATGACAGGAAACAAGGGAGAGGGAGATGCAATGAAAGGTCCCCAACCGGATAAAGACAACAATGAAAACATCCGAACCGGAGGCTTGGTGGTTCATGGTTCACGGCATCTTGACCCCTAATAGAATCGTTTTAAGACCTGCTGAAACAGGTGACTTTTATTGTGGAATAGACACATTGAGCTGCAGGAGAAAGGATCTTACTTCTCCAGCACCTCTCCAACACTTTGTCAGTCAATGTAAACAACTCCTTTTTCAAGTCTGTCCTGAAAATGGATCACGGTCACTCACAGCATGATGACAAAAAAAATGTAGTGTCTTAATGTGACACAATTATTGCTTTCAGGCCGTGGTGTGTTAGGATGTTTTTCTGTTACAGGTTTATTTTTAAACCTCACTTGTTGTTGCCAAAAGAAACCACCGGTGTTACCAAATCAACCAGGACTGGAATGTTGTAGATTATAACATTATAAATGTGATAACATCGATGGTCACCACGTCTCAGTTATTATCACTATATCAATGTCTGGTTAATGTCATTTCACACCGGGTCTCCTTAACAAAAGATGATCGACAGTTTGGTCTTTAAAGAGTAGTGAAAGTCAGAGAGAGAAGAAAAGCTGCCGTATAAACAATTAGGAGAAAGACTCCGTTGAGATCCAGAAGAGAGATCCAGAAGAGAGATCCAGAAGAGAGTCATTTCTACGAGTGTGTGTGAGATGAAGGCAGACTGTTATGTGATCAACAACAAACTGTAACCACTTTGTTTGTCATCTCCACCCTGCAGGCTTTCCCCTGCATCTCCACTGGAGTCTACGGTCAGTGTGTGTGTGTGTGTGTGTGTGTGTGTGTGTGTGTGTGTGTGTGTGTGTGTGTGTGTGTGTGTGTGTGTGTGTGTGTGTGTGTGTGTGTGTGTGTGTGTGTGTGTGTGTTATCATAGCTGTACCTCAAGTGTTTGTGTTTCTCAGGGCTTTATACTCAATATTTTTTCTTTGAGTGAGAAAGAAAAAAAAATCAATTTTCATCCAACAACGGTATTTCTTTGTTCCTGTGTTTATACGCTGTACACACTGCTGGGGATGTTTTCCATCACATGCTTGTTTCCAGTATCAGTCTGTCTGTTTAACCAGAGTGCTGAGCCGCCCTTCGCCACTTGTCACATTATCTCCTGCAGCCCAGGGGTGGTTCTCAGATTAAGGCCTTGGATTAAGACTGGCAGATTAAGATAGATTAGGCCGGAGATCGTGTCAGATTGACTGTAATCCCCCTTCACACTGACAGGAGAGAGAGTTAAGGATAGTGCTTAAACACTCCCTGGGGTACGTTTGGGTGTGAGGGCCGGCTGTAAACACTTCTCCCTTGTTGCTTGAGAGGAAAAGGCCAAAGTTCCGATTGACTCAGTGTGTTATCCACGTCTTCCTCGCTGTCTCTCTGTTTAGCTCATCTTTTTAAGAGTTCATCCAAACTTTTTTTCTTTCGCCCTTACGAAAAACAAGAAACAAAATTGTCTAAATTTGAGATGGATTTAACAGCTGTTAAAGGTACCTCTCACTGTGTCAGCCAACGTTTGATGTAATTATAAGATAATGGAGGGGAGACAGTTCTGCCAGCCAATACTAGTTTTTAAATAATGCCTCCTCAGAGTCTGTTGTGAAGCACTAAAAAACAAATATATGTTGATTGAATTGAGGAACCATTGTGGAGGAATGTGCTTTACAAACATATAGTAGTCATCCCAGTTCATCAAATACTGGCTATTTAAGTCAGGACACACCCACACACGTGTCTTCTATCAATCTGGCTGACTAGACCTCGTTAAAGTTTAGGTGGGAGGACCTGTGATGCGACTTACATGCAGTAATCCCATTTTTACATTTGTTTTTCTCCCGTTCAGGAAGTGTTGTGTTCTTGTGCTACACAGGAGTTGTAGTAAGTGGTCGGGGGAGATGGTGGACAAACAGAAAGCAGGATTGTGTCGCCGTAGTCCAGGGTTTGCATCCTGAGGTTCAATAAGGGCTACTGAGCGCTTGTAAAGACCATGATTGTTGTTAATTTTCTCTACAACCAGTAGTGCAGTGTCTAGTGTGAGCTCTTGAAATCTACAGGGCCTATTTATTAGTAGTGTGTTATAAACACAGTGTAGTGTATCGCGATGGGACCCCTGTTAACTGTTACACCGCAGAATGGCGTGCTCTGGGTGGACCTTGTTTATTCATTTTAAAGATGGTTATTCATCTGATGAATGACACTATTTGACATTATTATTATCTATGGAAGGAAAACGTTGCTGTTCCATCAAGCAGTGAAATAGTTTATATAGAGTAACATAAGCTTACATCCCTTGCAGTGTGTGTATTTGGTGCTAAAACACTGCATTGTTCAGTGCTAATTTGCGTCCTCACATATTCCCCTTTTGTTCACATGTTGGACACTCTCCTGATGTATAGAATAATTACAGTATAATCACACAGTATGTGTTTGTTTGTGGCTGAGGAGTTTGGCCTGATGATGAATGTTTACTGCCTTTATGTTGAGTCTCCAGCAGTGGGGGTAATTTCGCAGCACAGAAAGGTCTCGGTCGCTGAATGAATATTGAAGAAGCTCGGTAGTCTTTCTCCATCTGTCTGCTCGTAACCAACAAGTGTGTTTCGGTGTTTGCACCTCGCCGGAATAGGCGAGTCGGGATGAGAGGAAGTGAGAATACACAGAGCACCGAGTGATAGAATAGTGGAAAAATAAAAACAGTGCAGACAACGACCTAATGCAAACACCCAGATCTGACGCTGCACCTGTTCTTGCAACTATTTGTATATTTTTGTTTGTGCAGGATATCCACCGGAGCAGGCGGTGCACGAGGCGTTAGCAACTGTGCGGGAGTATCTGGATGAACATCACGACGAGGTGTGTACGTGTGTGTTTGTGTCTGCATCATTGGCAATTTTTCCCTCCCATTTCCTCAAGGTATTATTTCTTTCACAGCTGTTGTGTTTGTTTTCTGGTGGGAGCGAGGAGAAGGGTGCATTGAGAAAACACATACACGCACGCGCACAGTGACACACACACACACACACACACACGCACACACAAACATACATTTAAACACACACTCCAAAGTTCTGGCTCTCATGCTCATGGCCAAGTCTGCGTTTTAATTGGCTCCTTGCGGGACTAAATCCGACTAACACAAAAACACACACACACACACTTACTTTCTCTCCGGAGAAACAGCGGGCGGAGAACAGACAAAATGATGGAACAGATGACTGGAGGGGAGAGGGGGGAGGAGGGGGGAGATTAGAACAAAGAGGAAACTTTCCAATCAGTCGTTAACATGCTCTAAACTCTCCTCCCCTCTTCCTCCTCTACTCTTCAGGTCTCCTCTCACTCTTCTTTTCAATCGTTCTTTTCGTCTCTAACCACCGTGCTGTATCACCTCCCAGAGAGGGTGTTGACGATGTTATTGTTAAAGCTGGCGTCTCCAGAGTCTCTGTAGCAATACCAGTCGACTGATGCCGTCAGCCGCGCCGAGCTCAGCCAAATGAACATTAAACACGTCTCACCGCGGAGGACTACAGTCAACAAGACTTAAACGGCTGAATACAAGACCAGAAAGCCAAATCAGCGCGCCTCTTATTTAAACTCAGAAATAGTTCCACTGTGTGTTTTTATTTTTTTTATTTTGAACAAACAAAATGGTGAAACAGAGTTTATTTGCAAGCAGACTGTTCACCAGAGGAGGTTTATCTTTAATTGAACCCGCTCCATTTAGCATTTTTTTTTTTTTTACACAGTGTTGTGTTGGTCTCACTCTGGCTTGGAGAGCTGTAATATAGAAAATGAAATTGAAAATTACACACCCAGTAAGACAAACAAAATGGACTCAAGACACGGGGCAATGTGCCAACACCCTGCATCAAGTGTAATAATAAATACCATGAATCATTTATTCGTAAAGCACCAACTAAACTGTTGCAAGAAAGTAAAACCCTTTATAAATGTTATATTTTACAAATTTGATTCCCAGTTGACCTGAAAGTTTAGAAAAAACTGATTTATAATAATAATAAACTTTGTTTATTGAGCACTTTTCTAAACAAAGTTACAAAATGCTTCACTAAAGATATTAAAACCAAACAAGGCAGATATAATGTGAATACGGCTAAAGGTTATGAGCACAGAGGAACTAAAGACAGTAAAATGAATAAGATCAGATGAGCTAGCTGGCTAATTCCAGCCACATAACGAGGTACAGCTACGGTCTCATGCTGATTCCTTTTAAAACATGACTTTTGTCAAAGGTATCTTATATGCACTCGACAGGCTTTCCCGTGGGGAAACCCTACACAGTGGATGTTGCTGGTCATGACAGAGCTTACCAGTAATCCCTCAAACTATTAGATCATGTTTTCCTAACTCTTGGCTTCAGAAAAAAAGATACATGTTTAACATCTACGGTTCTATAAGAAGGGCAAACTCCAACTGCTGCTGAGGATCATGTGATACAACTGAAAGCTCCAGAGCAGCTGCTAAATGGACCTCAGGTCATTTTCAAACATAAATCAAAATCATTTTATATATAATTTACACATTCTCACATGTACATTGAATTGCCTAATTATGAAATACAGGTCAGTGAGGGGAAATCTGTGCAAGATGTGAAAAATAAGCTTTCTTGTTCTCAGACTTTCTGTTTGAGAAGAGAGTGTTTACATGCTTTGAAGGCAGTTCTGAGAGAGCCCATAACACTCACTCGATGTTATTGTTAGCTTCTCCAGGCTCCCTGTTACAATAGTATAAAAAATTAGCTCCCCACTGCCACCGCTTTTCTGGAGACCATTTTGCATTTCTCCTCGCAAGGCGTTTGCTTTAATTTGAATGGGGGAGGCTGAACAATTGCACAAGTGGATGCAACTCGATGTGGAGGTTAGGGATTTCAAACCTTAGCCCAGGGGATGTAGTTACTTACCGCACATTTCCATATCTTCTCTTTTAGCCTCCATTCAAATCCTGGCGAGTGAAGGTAATTGTGCAACAAGCATTAGGCTGAAACACACTGGCTGCAGGCTAGCAGGCTGCTGAGAGCAATGGCAGTTAAACTTCCACACCAAGCAGGAAGTGATAGAAACAGCGGGGCTATAAATTGCCCTGCTTCGCACCAAAACGGAAAAGTCTAAACCTTTGTAGAGACATTAGGGAGGTAATAATGTTTGTTAGAGGCTGAGAAAAAGGAGTACACTGGGGAGCTTATATCCCTGGAAACATGTTTTTTTACTGTAACTACAGTAACTTTAAACATCAGGCTACATATAGCACTGTGCTCTGTACTGTATGTCCAGCTTTACAGAATATAATGTAAATATTATAGACTGCAGAGATATCAAGAGCACAGAGCATAAAGATTGTTTATTGCTATAAAATAGCTGCACTCACTCGGCCAGTGTCTTAATATTTTTTGAAAGCTATTATCTTTATGAGTGTGTGTGTGTGTGTGTGTGTGTGTGTGGGGGGGGGGGGGGGGGGGGGGCGTTGGAGAAACTGACAGCCTTATGCCAAAGAGGCAACACACAGTGTAACACTTAGGGGCATGCACAAATACACAGTTACAGAGTTACTTATCTCTCCCTTATACACACATCCAGACACAAACACTTTTGCAATATAAGTACTTATAGACCTACACAGGAACTGATATTGTCTCTAACACACACACACACACACACACACACACACCCACAGAGTACACTTCCAGCACTCTGTCCTCAGCACACAGTGTAATATGCGCTGTGTTGTGGCATGATAATAATAGGAAGCTAATAGGGGAGTAATGGACTGATGCATTAGCTGCCTTCTCCTGATATTGCCGCCACACAATGTCACACACTGTTACACTGTTTCCCTCCTGCTGTTGATGAATTCACGTGTACTGCATATGCTTGTAATAAAGGTCAATGTGTGTGTGTGTGTGTGTGTGTGTGTGTGTGTGTGTGTGTGTGTGTGTGTGTGTGTGTGTGTGTGTGTGTGTGTGTGTGTGTGTGTGTGTGTGTGTGTGTGTGTGTGTGTGTGTGTGTGTGTGTGTGTGTGTGTGTCAGCTGGACAGAGTCATCTTCTGTGTGTTCTTGCCGAAGGATAAGGAGCTGTATTTGCAGACCCTCCCGCTCTACTTCCCTGCTGGTGAGTAGTCTTTCACCCACACACACACACACACACACACACACACACACACACACACCCACACCAACACATACAAACTCTCATATATACAGTGATGACAGCTTTGCTTAGCTCAATATGACTTCACACACAGTGGTGTGATAAATACTCTGCTTCATCCTCTGTGTGCTATTTGCACATCCATGCATCCACACATACATAAGGGTCATTAGATACATAATAGTACGTATATATAGCACACTTAATTGTGTTTAATTGCATCAAATAAACATATACTTTGCTCCCCAGACACACATGCATTCAGTGACATTTTAAACCTTTCAATACACATAGGGATGCACAGTGGCTGCAACCTACCCATGTTTAACAATTGATTTGAAAGCACAAATGCACACTCAAGCGAGCATGTTCAGAGATCCAACACTGACATACAGTCCATGTAATGTATGTATTCTGTTTATTGGCATGGCCTTTTCCATAGCTTACAACCTGAGAAACGTAATATTTCTTTGGATTTCTTTGATTTATTCAATCAATTAAATATATTTACAAATGTACATTTGTTCTGGTGAGTTAAGACACTGTTAAATGTTAAATAGTGATACAAGGTTACACATATGTCATGAATGTTATGGTCTGAAATTACCTCAGTCAGCGACAAAGTAGAACAAACAAGATAAGATGCACAACATTTAGTTTTTCTTTTTAGATTTATTGCACCACTAAAAATGAGACATTGTTATTTTCCTTTTCTGATGTATTTATTGGAACAGCCATTCACATATTTTTTATTGTACTAAGTACAATATGCATACCCAGATTGAAGAACACAATGAGGATTCAAAACATGTTCATTATTGACAGTAGCTTGTGATCAAAACGTTCAAGGGTTAGAACCATAAATAAAAAAAAACAACGCAACAGTAAAGTTAGAACATTTGCTTTCTTTCTGAGAGTTAGTTAAGATCGATACATGTCACATGTCTGTATGATGAATATGGAGCTGGATGTTGTTAGCTTAGCTTAAACATTGGAAGCAGATAGAAACACGTAGCCTGACTAAAGAGAAATATAGAAATATCATTTTCTTTATTTAGTGGAATTGTGAGCTGCTGGATAGTTCTTTGCCAGCTATCTTAACGTGTACATAACCACCACCCCCTGAACTGGAGCAGTACATGCACTGATTTACATAGAGCCAAGATGGATGCAATCAGATTTGTGATCTGGCTAACAGAGATACGCTCTTTGAGTTATGTCATCACTTTGCAACTCTTCTTCTCCTGTAACGGTATTATGGTACCTGACTGGAAAGTTAGCGCCACCTAATGCTTACGTTGGTGAATCAACTCTTAATATTTGCATAGTGGATGGAAACATGCATTCATTTGCATTTTCATTTGCCGATGTTCTGAAAATGTGGTCAAAATTTGTGCTACATTTTGATGAAAACCTGCCTACTGTGCCTTGCGGTTGTTCTGATCTCACTCTTAAAAAGTGAGCAAATGAGAATCTGTGTGTGTGTGTGTGTGTTTGTGTCTGTGCTGTGTGTGTCTGTGCTGTGTGTGTCTGTGTGTGCGTGTGTGCGTGTGTGTGTGTGTGTGTGTGTGTGTGTGTCTGTGCTGTGTGTGTGTCTGTGTGTGCGTGTGTGTGTGTGCGTGCGTGTGCGTGCCTTTCTTTTCCAAGTACAGTGTGCAAGATGACATTTGAGAACTTTCATACATTTCTTAGCCAGTCATCTGTGCTTTGCCCTCATTTCTGTGTCCGCCCCTTTTAGCCTGACCAATGACAGCTTATTGTTCAGGTAACCAGCATGGTGTGTGTCAACATGTGCAGTTTGGTCTGCTTGTAGATGGGCAGTCTTAACCCCTGTGTGAAATGTAAGTGCTATATTCAGAGAGGAAACCTTGACATTCCTCCAGCCTGGATTGACAATATTTGCACCTCAGATGGCTTTTTGCATTGGGCACTGCTGGCCTCAAGCTAGCTAGTTAATGAAACTGTTGGTGAGGACAAAAATATTTCAAAGCTCTTCCTCTGAAGGTGAAAAGTGTCTGGCTTGAATACAAAAATAACAACCACATTTCTAGCCTCCAAGGTTCCTTCTTCAATCAAGAAGTCCTGTCTCACCTGCTTTTCAAAAAAGACTAAACGAAAGTTGTGTGCCATCATTACAGATTGATCTGCATTGTTAAATGAAGTTTAGTAAATACGTAAATTTTCTGTTGGCTCGAACTGTGACATGATGACTCCACCCATTTGTTTTGATTACACCCGTGATTGATAGTGTTATAATACCGAGCAGTCTGGGCTCCTAAACATGATCAGTCATTCACTCAATTATTCAAATTAAGCATTGGTCTTACAACTGCAGCTTTAACCTCTAATGTCTTGCTTTACCGCTGCTATAAATCAAACTCACCTCTCGCCTCCGAAACATTTTGAGAGAGAGGTCTCAACCATTTCATGCTTTCTGCTTTTATAAAACTGTTTTGCTTTTGTTTGGCACACAGCTGCTGCAAAAGCCAAAATCAAGACCAACAAAATGATCAGAAAGTTGCTGCAAATTTTCACCTCCACAAGTGTTGTGCAGCTGCTCGGTCCTGCGTCTCATCTGGTAGAAATCTCACATTTATCTGAATTATTCAGATGAAGCAGGGTCACTTAAACTCTAATGTTCTCAGTTTAAAAAGTTGGCGAGGTAAACAACTGTGGATCTGAATTAGTGTCTTTTATAACCTGCCGCTGTCTGTGCTTTTAGACCTTACAAAGCAATTAGAATAATCAAGTTTTGTTCATGTTTATACTTACAGTTTACAGAGTTGTGTCTCATAAAATAAAAGCTATTCATTAACTGAAAAAAGAAGACGGTAACACCAAAGATAAAATACAACACAATAAACAAACTAAATCTTGCAGCATGAACAACAGAAAAGCCGATGCAGAGAAGTTTGACATTGAAACTAAAGCAAGGAGTGCTGTGTTTCATTTTAAATGGAAGAAGGGTTTTCATGGTCTCGGTGGCAGTAAAGCCGAAGCAACAGATAAATGCCCTGGGGTTTAAATATATCACCCTGTATATCATTAATATGCATGCTGCTTAACAGTTCAAGGCTATACATAGACATTATGCATTTAACGTCATTTTCTCACCTTTACAGTTCAGTATGTTTGAAGACACGTTTGCCAAAAAAGCAGCAGACGAGATGAAAAAGACACCATGAACTGAAGATATGAAGTGTTTCACATATGTGCCCAGACAGACGAGGAGTCAAAGAAGAGCACAAGAGGAAAGAGGAGCAGCCTATTAAAAATAAGAGCAGAATCCAATCAACTCTGCAGCCGTATCTCCCACATAAGCTTTACAGACAGACGTTGGGTTAAGAGTCTTAATTTTTTTATCTTTTTGCAGACAGATCCGACCAGTAGTGGCCAATACCAGGAAGGATTTCTCTCTCATTTCAATAGGGGCCTCAGAGGAGATCAATAGCTAAAAATAATGGGATCTCAGACTGCGATGCCCTTGTACTCTCTACTTTGTACAAAAAAACTAAATATGAAGGAAGTTTACAAAGAAGTGTTTTGTAGATAAAATGTAACAATGCAGAAGTAGCCACCTCACACTAATATAAAATATGAAAAAATATGTCAGTATGAGCTAAAGGGATAATGATGATGGCGTTCTATATTTTCTTATTCTTAATAAAGCCTATGAAAATGCCGGAACCAACAATTGACCCGACTAACAAGTATTTAGCCAAAGCCTGAGGTATCTTTTTTCCTGCCGTAGAGCTCCATTGTTGTCCAGAAACTATTAAAAACATATCAATGAGCCACACTTGGTGGCATGTTCCTACATCACATTTGAGTCATCATACACTGTTTTGCTGCCGGTAATACTCACTAGAGCATTGAGCTGAAAATAGTTAGCTGAAGTTTGTCCACAGCTGTTTTAGGAAATTATTTAGCCTTTTAAAAAAACACAAGACTACATATTTGTAACTTTTTTTGAAGGGTCTATATCTTCTGTTTGGATGCCACAGACAGTGTAGGGAAGCTGGTTTATTTTGGTTTTGTTCTTTTAATGAGATTTCTTGACAATAAGTAAAAAATAGAATAACACCAGCCTCGTCCTTTAACTTTTTGGAATAAATCTCAGTTTCCTGTACAACACCGAACCCAAGAATTTGGGGGGAAATACGGCAAATTAATATCAATGTTGTTGCGGCTGATTTTTATTTGGCCGCAAAGAAAAGGCATTTTGTCTTCAGTTCATCTCTATGGACAGATTCTGCACTCACATGTAGAATCTGTAAGAAACATGAAAGGTTTTTGGCATCAGAAACGTTGTAGTTTCTGATGCCAGTTTTTTAGTCTGATTGTATTAACCAATCACTTTTGAGCAGGCTTTGGTTGACTGCAGGTAAACAGTCCATGGGGAAAGCCAGAGAGGCCGAACTCATTGGCCGAAATCTGGCAAAGTGTCCATACAAACAGAATTTACCAAGTAAGTTCTTGATCACTTAAAAGCTGCGATAATAAAAGTGAAAGGTGTCAAGGTGTTTATATATAACGAATACTGAAACAAGAATCCATCCAGCTTTAGAGTGAGATGGCCTATTTTTATTTCTCTGAACAAGCAACAGTTTCAAACTGTGACACGGCATCAACTGTTCACTTGAAGCATGAAATCAACACTGTCACATCTTCACACTGGGTTGGTTGTCTAAAAAGGTTATTTTCCCAAAATACAGGTGTGTTCTTAAAAAAAAAAAAAAAAATCCTACACTGGCTGTTGGTGTGTTTCTCCTCTAATGGACCTACAGCAGATTTTAGCAGCAGTGAGCGAGCAGTAGCGGTGCTTGGCTGGTAGATGGACCGGAACTGTCTGCTGCAGGCAGGCCTCCAAGTCTCCACTATAAACCTTATGTGTCTCCAACACCTGGATCGACCCACACAGGCTGTCTGTTTGATGTGTATGTGCGTGTGTTTGCATGTTTTCTGTGTGTCTTTCTTTAGCCATGCTGGACTGAGAGTGACTAATCCGCATTAACAGATCCCTCTAAAGCAGACGCTCCAAAAGCCAAAATGCTATTAACTGCTGCATGACCAAGGTAAAGTGCTCTCTTCCCTTGTTTTACAATTTGTTTTGTTTTTTCTCTCTCCCACCGCCAACAGAGGCCACAGTGAAGAGTAAACTCTGAGAGAGTGGATTGGTGTGGTTGCTGTGGATACAAACCACTACGCTCAACATTCAGATGCCTCCTTGTTGTTGTCGCAGATCAAGACCTTCTTCAGCAGGCAGATAACTTCTAAATGGATGATTGCTTTTTTTGAAGTGCTCGCTGGCTCTTCTGCAGATGTTGATTAGTTCCTGTTTTTCCAACGAATGATTGAGAGAGATGTCTTGAAAAATGTGACCTTAAGCTGCACTCTAACTTGACCTTTATTTGTCTGTGATCAGCTTTGCATCAAGCTATGAGTTATGTGTCCTGAGCTATTTAAATATTGGGATTCCAGTGTGTGCATTTGTGTGTGTGTGTGTGTGTGTGTGAGACGATGACAAAAGCTTATTAAAACGAATCACACAGGCTCTTAGTGTGTATGATTTGATTATTTCTAGGGATGCGATACGAGTCAGTGAACTGGGGCATCACAAGGGAACACTTTACATGAACATTTACTTTTTAGCTTCCTTGCATCTGAACATGGAGACAGAAAGAGGGACTTTGTTCATCTGCCAGCAGTGGTGGAAAGTAAGTACTTTACTGAGGTAGCTGTACTGTAGTTTCCAAGAGTATTTCTACTTTATATTAATAATGTATTATAATGCATTTTTTGTTGTGTGACAATTTATTTTTGCTTTACCTGTACTTTTAGTATACTGTTACTTGAGTAAAGGATCTGAATACTACTTTCACAATTTTTCACTTGCATACCTTCCTCTTTTTTTGGACGACCCAAACACCTGTTCATTTTCAACAACAAGCATCAATCTTCCCTCTTTCCTTCCTGTTTTCTCGGTGTTTCCGTTTTGTCTCCATGCTTTCCAATATCCCATCCACCCTGTCTGGCTCTCTGTCAGAACTCACCATATGTGTATTTATGCAAGCACCATCATGCTTTTTCATACCGCGCATCTGTATGAGTTGCTAAGTGTCTGTTGCAGGATGTGGCAGTCACGTGTCGGCGGGACGCAGGCGGTTATTTGCGTGAAGCGAATTGAGAGTTTAGCAAGCCACCGTCCCACCCCTCGACTTTCATCTGCCAACAACCATCTTTATTGATTCCAAACAATCTGCCACGGTAGTGCAGACGTACAGGGAGGAGGGGAGTGTAGTTTTGGGACAAAGGAAGTAAAGGGGATGAAGGGGGAAAAATAGACTACAAAGAAAATCAACAGGAAATTGGGAGAAAGTTCCTTTTTTTTATATATATATATATATATATAAAAGCCTCATCTGCCACAAAGGGATTGTCTTTTCCTCTGCGGAGCTCTTTGATTCCCTCTCTGTCTGGGACTCCGTCTCTTCTCTGTCCTCCTCTTCATCGCTCGTTCTCGCTGTTTTACTCTACAGGATGGTGGAAAAAAATAAACAGATGGAAGAGGGGGGGGGGGATAAAGAGACGGAGAGAGGAAGGATGTAGGAGTTCAAACAGAGAGAGGGGGAGGAAAGAAAAAAAGGTGGGGATGAGAGGATGCAGAGCCGGAGGGAGGATGCAGAGATGGAGGGGGAAAAGAGGGATGGAAAGCATGATGAATTCATCTAAAGGCGTTCTTTTTTTTTTTTTTTAATAAGCAGCAGACTGTGAAGCTACTCTCCAACCAGTCACTCTGAGTAATGAGAGAGAGAGAGAGAGAGAGAGAGAGAGAGAGAGAGAGAGAGGGGATGAAAAGACAACGAGACTCATTATCCTCCGACCAATTTTCATCACTGTCCCGTCAGTAATCTCTCTGTCTCTCTCTCTGTGTGTGTGTCTCTCTCTCTCTCTCTCTCTCTCTCTCTCTCTCTCTCTCTCTCTCTGTCTCTGTCTCTGTCTCTCTCTCTCGCTCTCTCTGTGGGACACAGCTCTTTTTGAAAATGACAGATGAAGAACTATTACACGCTAACTGTTTCATTGACTTGAAGGCTGATTCCCTGCCTTCTCCTTGAACATACACTGATAATCCGGTCGGCCCAGGAAATGACTTGCTGCACGCGGCCCGCCAACGCACCTGTGAGTGTGTGTCGCCTTCAATAGTTAAAGACTTTGTGTGTAAAAGGGTGTTGAAGTGTGTGTGTGTGTGTGTGTGTGTGTGTGTGTGTGTGTGTGTGTGTGTGTGTGCGCTGAAAAATGTCCACTGCTTGTTAGGTTGACGGCATCCGACGGCAGTGAACTCTCAGGTGTTTGATGAAAAATAATTTCAGGCTTGATGACTGCTGGTGCTGACTGTGTTCCTTTCAGTCTAATACAGTACGTTACTGCCTTGTCAACATTTTCTTGCCACTTAAACATATTTGCTGTTGTTGTGCTTGAGTTTCTTTCAGCAGGGAGACAGAACAAACTTCCAATTGTAAGTCTGTATTTTCTATTATTGCTTTTCAATTTTGAATCTAAGTAGCTTTTATTCAGACTCTGTAATTGTCTGCTGTGGCACTATTTCTGGTGGGGCTGAAGTGCACTTTTACTGTATATGAAATGAGGAAAATGGGTGCTTTTGATATTTTGCTCAATGTTTTTTTTTTTTCTAGTTGCAGCTGGTTCTCTCGATGTGGTTATCATCATGCTGTGTCTCAGCGGTGCATTGTGTTTCCTTGGCAGTGCAGTTAATTTGCAGTGTGATAAGCTAATTCAGTTATATTCAGGTTTTTTCTTATACAGTACTGCAGCACAAAAATGTCAGTTATCACATAAGGTGTCATAAAACTGTTTGTGTGTGTTACAAGAGTTACAAGGTAAGCTATTTTTATTTGATAACATGTGGTCGGATAGCAGCCATCTTCATCACTTAAGGTGGGAAGATTGTCATATTAACACTTTATGTTTGACTAAAATAATGAGCTGAAAAAAAAAATGTTTTCCAATTTCTTTTTACTTACCAAAGATCAATATTTTGGCACATCTTGCCCTCTTAAGGGCCCTGCATACACATGGGGAACACACACAGGTGATTTTGATTGTATGGGCTGATTAGACCTCAGCTGTGGCTGGAATCACTGTTTATGTATATTTTATGCTCCATATAGTGCCCTCAAAAATCCCCACAGTTGAATAAAACCGTTCTTGACACGTTCACTACCTCCTGCTAACAATCCCACAATGCAATATGTTGCGACATCGTCAATGTTTACTTTCACGGGCCGAGTATCAGGGTCGAGCTTAGCACTTCGTCAACAGTTTAACAATGTGATATGATAAATAATGATGTCATTGTGGGTTAAATTATTGTACCTCTGTATAGATCAAATATGTAAGGTTACATTAATCACTGATTCCTAAATCCAACACACCCACGATGATGCATATTTAACAGGTGCACGCTATGTCTAACTAACATGCTAAATGCTAATTGTGGATCGTCCAGCAGTGACTTCTACGTTCACTGAGTAACTCTAACCTTCCGTGAGGAGTGTGAGGCCTTTCTGCTGTTTGTGACAAGAATCTCTGATGTGACTGCAGAGCCTCCGTCAGCTCAACATAAGGATCGCAGTGGGACAGAGGACTGGTTGCATATTGTGCACTGAGAATGAACAAGCAGAGAAGTTGAACCATGGAGCAAAGGATGCGTGAGGCCCACAGGATGCCGTTCAGACCGGTGAGCACAATAACAAACTTGTAGTATGCTGACCCACTGTACAAAGTAAAATGTCAACGTTGCTCAGCACTTCGTGGCTGCAGCGGCTGTCGGTCATTTCCATTTAATGGTCTATAATTGTCCTCTTTTCTGTTTGTCGAATTGATAATCAGTTGTATGCAAAGCAAAAGGAATTTATAATTGTGGTGTGATGTGTAGCCTATACTTTGACATGTAAATGTCCTTGTTTTTTGTAGCCTAAATGTTTTCTGTATTTTAATAACTCTATATCATAATCAAATACTTTTTTTTTTTACCATGACCCGCTTTTTGAAAATGTAATTAAGTAACATTTACTACATTTCAACTGTCCCATTGTTTACTTTTCTCTGAACAAATTCACCGGTACTTTAGTAAAATTCCTTTAAAGTAACAGTACTTGTACTTGAGTAAGTACTTCTTTAAAATAACAGTACTTGTCCTTAAGTATTATATTCTTTTACTCTTTCCACCCCTGCTGAACATAAAAGTAAATCAACTAGTGCATTAACAGGGAAACAACAACAGCTGTCAACAGTCGTCCTCCAGTCCCTCAGTTATTTGTGTAACTGCCTGTTGCAGACATCTTTCTGCCTGACACTTCTGGCCTGCAAGCTTCTGAATCTGCAGTTGTGGGATATTATCTCCCTGAAGGGCCTCACAACCCTGCAGGCTGCTGGCAGGCAGAGGGTTATGGCTCCTGCTGTTGAGATTCAGGTTGTGACACATTGAAGGTGGGAAGCTGAGCTAAGAGCTTGAAATGAACAGCTTTATAAAAATGACAAGATGAGGTATTATTGCAGCTGGATAAAACGGCACTAAACCACTAAATTAATGGTGGGTAAGGGCGCTATTAATCACAATTACTTAATCAAAATAAACACTGCTACAAAGGTGGCTCATATTAGACAAAAAGCCAATTAGCAGTGACAATCACCACAGTGGGATGTGAGTTTTTCAAGCAACACGAGAAAACTAACATATGGCAATTAAAACCATTGCAGCATATGACAAACCAACAAAATAATTTCTATTTTTCTGCAGACACTTGTCCATGTTGACTTAAAATGTGAGGTTCAAAGTTCATTGTTGACCTCAGAACTAACAATGTCAACACAAAGTTGTCACAGTCTGTAACTACGTTTGCTCATCCCAAAAAATACACTACGGTACATTCCCACATAGATAAACTAGAGTTACTTCAATACAGACAGACCCGTCACTTCTCAAATATGCTGCAGTATACATCTGTAAGTATTTGAACAGTGACTCACCTTTTGTTGTGTTGGCTCTGTACTCCAGCACATTGGATCTGGAATAAAACAATGACTATGAAGAGGTCGATTCATCAATACTGTTTGAACAGTGTAGGAACTATAACCCTGTAAGCTTCTTACCTTCTTACAGGATTTTGTTTGTTTGAGTTCCTGTGTATGTGAGTATATGAAGGTGTCAGTCTTATCTTATATTATCAGATATCTTATATTAGTTGTATTACGTTTAATGTTCAAACAAATATGTATGATACAGATTGATTCCTACACTGTTTAACCAATATGGATGTGAACACTCTCAGTCACTGTTTCACATCAAATGTGCTTATATGGAGACAAAACAAGAGAGAAATGTGTCACTGCCCCAAAACTGATAGACTGAACCAAAGAAGCGTAGTGTTGAATTTGGTGCAATTTGGATGGACTTTGAATAAACAAGTGATTGCACTCTGTGCAGCAGCGGGTGAGGGGCTTCAGGGTTCTGTATTGTGTGACTGAATGAATACAAACCCCCGAATTGGCCAACCCCCAGTCTAGACTGCAATGGCCAAAGCGTCGTAAAACACGTTCCATTTGAACTGAAAAACAAGCATCGGTGAATGCCACGTCATACAATCTTGCCAAAAACAAAATTAAACTCACCAAGCTGTCTGCCCACGGCTGAGTTGCAGAGCGGTACAGCAGTATGTGTAGGCCTACTGGTAGTTCCACCAGTGGTTAGCCAAACACATCGTACGAAACAATAGTTGTTGTATAATACTGTTATGATCTAATGTGTCATAATGTGTGCTGAAGTATGAATAGTACAAATGGACTTGCATTTGTATAGCGCCTTCTTGTCTTCCAACCACTCAAAGCGCTTTACACTACATGTCATTATTCACCCATTCACACACATTCATACTCTGACAGCAGAGGCAACCAAGCAAGGTGCCATCTGCATAAACTAATTCACAGTCACTCACAGTCATACACCGATGGCAAAGCAAGTGTCTTGCCCAAGGACTCTTTGACATGCGGACAGGAGGAGCCGGAGATCGAACCGCAGATCTTCTGATTGGAAGCTCCACCTCTGAGCCACAGCCAAGGCAGGGAGGTGAAACACTGCTGTTTAACTCCCTGCCTGAGGGCGGTGCTGTTCACCCTGTCTCATATATATTCATATACTCATGAATTCATATACATGTCATAGTTTAGTATGTAACAAAATGTATCATGGTAAAGTATGTCAAAAAAATGTATATCATAGTATAGTGCATCAAATAAAATTGTCATCAAAATGTCCTGGTATGGGACTGAAGAAAAATATTATAGTATCATATGTCTCAAAAAAAAGTTTAGTATTCCATAAAAAATGTCATACTATATATGCCTTAACATGTCATAGTATGGTATGTCATAAAAATGTCAAAATACGGCAAATATAATAATATAGTATATATAGTATGGCAAAAAAAAATTCAAAAATGTAATAAAAAAAGTCATTGTATAGTATGTCATACATTTTTTTTTGACATTTTTTTTTTTGACAATTTATTTTTTCATATTTAAATTATAATTAATGTATGCTATGAAAATGTCATAACAAAGGTCAAAGTATAACATGTCATAAAAAATCGTAGTATACTTAAGTATGTCATAAAAAAATCCGTAAAAAGTCACTACATGTCCTAAAAAAAGCCATAGAATAATATGTCATAATAAGATCACAGGATAGTACATCATCAAACAATGCCAATAAAAAAAGCCATAGTATAGGATGTCGTAAAAAAATGTCATAGTATAGTTTGCCATAAAAAAATATACAGTTTCAAGTTATTTCTATTCCTATACACACCAATACCATAGGAGCCCTCTTTGGCAATGAAAATATTTGATCTCCTGTCATAAAAGCTCATTGAATCTGAGGAATGTTACTCTGTACAGCAGCGGGGCTTCAGGGCTCTGCGGACTGAGTTGTGCACGTCGTCCACAGCCGGCCTTTAAAAGGTGCGGCTCATTGACTGCAGTTCACTTTTGCTGCTGGATATACTAACGTTACTTCAACAAGAGATGAGCGGTCCTCAAGAATGCTGCATGCAGCCCTACCGCGCGCTGAACAACCGCCCTGCTCCTAACAGGCACCACCAGTTCCAAAAGGCTCCCAACGGTCATATGACCCCTGGGGGCCAGCCAATCGGCACTTCTTTATAGAAACTTGCAATACCAGGTTACAAATAAAATGTAAACATACTGCACAGATAATCCTCCAGAGTCTGATAAATGTCAGATATCTGATGTCTGCATGATAAAGTATCGTTATATGTCGAAGACAACAGCTTCTCCGGGCTGCTTTTTCTTTGTAGCGTTCCCCCCCAGATTATAAAATACAACCTAAAAGAAATCATCACAATAATCACAGATCATGTTGGGGGACAGGGAGACCTGTTTGAAAAGTAGACCCACACATTTATTCATTGTGCTGATGTCAAACAAATTATAGGGAAGTTAAATTAGTCTTGATGTTGCTGAAGTCAGATCTCTTGGAACCAATTCAAGAAACCCTGCCGAGCTCTGGACCCTTGTTGTGGAAGAGCGTAGGATATACGTGTGTGTGTGTGTGTGTGAGAGAGAGAGAGAGAGAGAGAGAGAGAGAGAGAGAGAGAGAGAGAGAGAGAGAGAGAGAGAGAGAGAGAGAGAGAGAGAGAGAGAGAGAGAGAGAGAGAGAGAGAGAGAGAGAGAGAGAGAGAGAATCAGTATGTATTAGTAAAATGTTTCAGGCCTTTCAAGGTATTTCTCATCTACGAAAATTGTGAGTCGACAGCAGAAAGGGGAAGGAAAACAGCGGCACTCAGACAGGATGAGGATCCAGCAGTTAGGTGAGATGGGTGATGTGTATGGATGAGGCCATGATGGAGAGAGCGAGAGAAGAGGGAGGAGGGAGATGTTTACGGGTGGGGGTGGGGGGTAGCGAGGCCAGTAAACTGCTTGTGAAATGAAAATGGCTCTTTAGCAGAATCCAGGACACTTGGGCGCTGCGCTGGATCAATGTCTCTGATTTACTGTCTGAAAGCCTGTCAGAGGGAAAGAGAGGCATAGGGGGGGAGACGGAGGCCGGAGGAGGGGGGGAGGCCAGACAGAGAGAAGTTAGAGCTTAGAGGTAGAAGAGTCCTTTAATGAAAGAAGAAAGAGGAGAGACAAGGCGCGGTAAGGATAGAGAGGGAAATTGTCCATCAGGGTGACAGTGCAAGGAGGCCGAATCAGAGGGATTGCTCCTCAAGTCCTCACGGCTCCGATACAAAATCAATCTGTCAAGGCAATGGGGAAGGGCAATCTTGTTTTGTGCAGGGAATTGGTGCAGCCATTTGGGGTAAAATCAATAGGGGACACATGGCGCTTCTTAAATCCTTACTGTCCCACAGAGGCCAGCCGTATTGACTAACAGGGGAGCGTACACAAATCTTTAACTTGACCTGTCTGAGGGAAATCTGTATTCCGCTGGTGGCCAAAGCAGAAGGTGGTGATTTCTGCTGTGACCGCAGGAAATTCATCTAAATGATGAAAAGACGACTTTCAAACTGTCTATGTCTCAGACCTGCTGACAATTATTTCGTCAACTGCAGATTATGTCTCCATTTACCGTTTAGTCCTAAAGTTTTGTTTAATATAAAATATCAAACAAAACTAAGACATACAGCCACGATAGCAGCTCTGTGAGGCTGAAGGCACAGCAGCAGTGCTTTGAGCTTAATGCTAACACCAGCATGCTAAAATTGAAAAAAAAAGTGTGTTCCTTTGAGTATCTCTACGGCTGAGTCAGTGTGACACACACACACACACACACACACACACACACACACACACACACACACACACACACACAGGTGGAGCTCTGGGGCCCAGGACGACAGGCCGGACGTCTCGACAAGAGTGTTTTCCCGCACCCTCGGGACACAGCAAGTCTGGGCGGTGGGGTGGGGGGAGTATTTTATTTTTATTTTGAGTGTTTAATGTATTAAAAGGGGCTGGGGTAATGAATTATAATCTTTAATGCAGAAACCGATCGATACCACCAAGAGAATAAATCAGCTTTTACTGAGAGCGTCAAAGCCCCTTAATACACTAGGGGAGAGAAAGGGAGTGCCTGAGGGAGGAGGCGCAGAGAGGGTAGCAGCAGGGACAAACTGTTAGGAGAGGAGGAACGATCCAGAACCGAGCAGAGAGAGAGGAGGAGGAGGATGATGAAATAGAAGAGAGAGAGAGGGGGGGGGGGGGGGGGGTGGAGGAAGTCATGGAGGGATAGATGGAGGCAGAGCAAGGGAAGTTATAGATGAACAGACTCACCTTTGGGTCAACCTCATTGAGTAAAAGCCTGGTGAAAGCATGGAGATTTTGACAGTTTTGTGAGGAGGCGAGATTGCTGGGTCAGCCCGGTGTGTGCACACAACCACTCCACTTGTTATTTTTCCACCTCGTTGTATTATGTTCCCTCTCAATGATCCCCTCCCTGACTTCTGTTGCCTGAAGCAAAATATAATTAATTGAATTACACCACCAACCTTCGATCAAAGATCACCAAGACGCTCTCTTGTCTCGGTGCCTCTGCTGGGAGAAAATGCCAAACAACAATCCATGAATTAGAACCCAAAGGGAAGTTTCTGTGGTGTGCACGGATTTTAAATCAGCCAGACTGCAGAAACGAGCCCGGGAAGAGTAAAAAAAACATTGATTTGGATTCAGTTAACAGTTGCACAGATTCATCTCAGTGGGAAGCACCAAGACTAAACAAAACTCTGATGCACCTCTAAGTATTTAGGATGTCTAGCCTGTTCAGTTAGTGGACTAAGTGGTTAAAGCAAGGTTTTTGGAGGCTTTTAAGAAAGATCATTAAAATTTGATAGAAGCAAAGTGAAGGTTTCTGGCACAAACTTCCAAGGTGCACAGAGGGAAAAACTCCAACAACAACTTGATTGTTTAGAACAACACATTTCGGCTTGTGGACCTGATGAAGGCCTTGTACTAAACAATAGTTATTCTATATACATGTGTTAATGGACTTTTGATAAAAGGTGATAGCTTAAGCAAGGACTGTTGGTAAATGGGTTGAGGGGGATGAGGAGGGAAGATATACACACATCTGCAAACAAGTCTTTTTTTGACAGCAACCTCTCCTTCAAGCACCTCGTCAATCAAATCACCAGGAGAGCCTTTTTCCGCCTAAAAACACAACTCGCCCATCGCTCTCCTTCTCTTTCATCCTCCTTCATCACATCCAGAATTTACGACTGCAACAGCGTTCTTTATGGCACATCATCCAAAGTCCTAAATAAACTCCAGCACATCCAGAACTCAGAACAGCTCATCTGCTCACCCATTACTGTGATCACACCCCCCTCCCCCTGTCCTCCAGAACCTACACTGGTCCAATCCAAAGTTCTCCTCCTCACTCACAAAGTCCTTCATAATCAGGCCCCCTCCACCACCACACTCCTTCCCACAGCCTCCATTCCTCTAATGTCAACCTCCTGTCTCCACCACTCAGGACCAAGCACTGGACCTGGAGCGACAGAGACTTCTCCATAGCTGCCTCCCTCCTCTGTAACTCCCCAAACACATCCGAGACTGGACCAATCTGTCCACATTCAAACCCCATATATAAACTCACCTTTTTAGAACTGCTTTCAATGTGTGATTAATGTTGCATTTATTATGTTGTTTTTTATGATCAGTTTTACTTATGTAAAGTGTGTTTGAGTTCCATGAAAAGCACTCTCTAAATTATTATTACTATCATTATTAAACATGGGCCGCAGAGGTGGAGACCGTTTTCTTGGTTAGAAGAAAGAAAGAGTGACCTTGATTGAGAAAGGGGAATAGAGAGAGAAGTATTCAGAACGAGAGAGAGAGAGAGAGAGAGAGAGGAGGTCTTTACAAAAGGAGGAAGGCAAAAATCATTGAAAAGGAGGGTTGAGAAAGTGTTCGCTGATCGTGTCACACTCCTCAGGTGCTCAATAATTAAGCAGCTGAGCAGACTCTTGAGATCCAACCATGATGTCAACCAAGGCAACCATCCATCATGCATCCCTTTAGGAATCACAGGTGGCACTTAATCACTCATTTTGTGCCAGGACTGATCTCTCTATCTCTCTCTCTCTCTCTCTCTCTCTCTCTCTCTCTCTCTCTCTCTCTCTCTCTCTCTCTCTCTCGCTATCTCTTTCTCTCGGTCTCTCTCTCTTTCTCCATTTCTCTCTGTCTCTCTCGCTCTCTCTCTCTCTCTCTTTCCTCTAAGGCTTTTTGTTGACTGATTTTGTGTTGTTGCTGCTTGTTATGCTTTCAGGGACAAACAAACCCTTCCTTTAAAATCAGAATACTGGTTTATTTCACCGAGACTTCCTGTTGAAAAAATAAGGGTCCGATTGCAAATTAATCTCATTACTGTTTTTATTCATCCTCCTCAAAGTGTCCCCATTTAAAAATTTCTTGATAATGTGGGTGGGTCAAAAAATTTGAAAGAATAACCGCCGAGCACTCTCACACGTGGTTCTGGTGTGCGTAACCAGAAGGCTAGCCCGTTGAGAATTTAAAGCCTTAAGGCCTTTGCACACCGGGGACATGACGAATAAACGACACGAAAATGCAAATTACTCGGCTGCAAATAATTTGCCTCAAAACTATTTGAATAAATTTGCACAGGCAGAAGATCAACTACTGGGATCCTTATGATTCAGAGCTGTCTGAGGTGAATTGTTGTTTAGCCTAAGCTACTGTAAGGCAAACCAATAACTTTCACACATTCACTGCACTTGGCGTTCTGTCGCGTTGGGTGTGGTGCTCTGAATAACCGAATGCTACCTTCTAACAGCACTCTGAATTTACAAACGGTCCAGTTTGCGCTCTGAGTGACTATTTTCAAACGCACCAATAGTGTCTCTGAGTGTAGTCTTTGAATATGCCCATTCCGCACAACCTGATTGGTGGATGCCTTTCTTCGCGGGCGAAAACTCAGAAAAATTAGTAAGAAAGCTCTTTTTTTGCAGCATAATAATCGCGTTCCTGTGTTAAAGTA
This sequence comes from Cebidichthys violaceus, assembly GCF_023349555.1. NCBI lineage: Eukaryota > Metazoa > Chordata > Actinopteri > Perciformes > Stichaeidae > Cebidichthys > Cebidichthys violaceus. The sequence continues at coordinate 18,420,399 of NW_027176372.1, read as the reverse complement.
CTCATGACAAAAAAAGCAGTTTTTGCAACTTATCGCACGAAAACAGCGCCCCCGGTGTGTAAAGGCCTTTAACCTTCACTTTTTGTCTGTGGGCGCCGTCTGCCTGTGTGCCTGAAGGCGTGTGATTGTTGCTTTGCACTCATAATAAGCCTCAGAGTGACTGGCAGAACCAATATCTTGCTATCGCGTTGCCCTGCGCTCACTCAGGCGGCTCGGTGTGCAGCCCCCGTCATGCATCTCAATTCCACAAACACAATGTTCGGAGTCGAGAGAACGGGCCTGCTTTTTTGATTAATGTCACCATGACAACTACATAATTCATGAATTGTATTAGCGACCCATTTGTCATTTGCAAATCATAATTCAGGATGTGTGATTGGGGAGGGCTGGCTTTAGAGACGGAGCTACGGCCTGTCGTTATCCTTAGTGTTGTCTTCTGCACTCACACACACTCAAAAACAACCCCTACCGGAAATACTGACGTAACCTCGCCCTAATCTGGGAGTCAGGAGCTCTTTGGAAGCTGCCCGTCTTATACGAGGACCCTTTAGCTTCATGATGAACTCTCAGGTCTGCTCATTTGGAAAGCTGCATGCTAATTCCGCCCCCCCCCCCCCCCTCTTCATCTGTCTGTCTGTCTGTTGGCAGAGGCCTGGCCGGCTCTACACTGACACCATTTGGTGCGACAGTGTAAGGCGTTGGCGAGGATTCTCATGAAAGCGCTAGTGCAGATAATTTGCCATTAGATCAATGACTTGATTTTTACAGGAACCCTAAAATGAAATGGGATTTATAGCCATATGTGAGCCAGATGGAGGGGTTCCTCCATGTTCATCCCGCTGTGCACAGATCAGATCTTGGGGTTATAAGAAGCTTCATCATAGATTTATTTATTTATTTCTTTTCCTGCATAATTCTGACTGCACCGCAGATGACTTAATCATTTTTTCTTTACTTTAGAAATTATTGTGGCACCTTTATTGGGTATGTCAGTGCTAATATTCAATATTTTGTATCAGTATCTAATAGCTTCTCCTTTTTACCTTGAAGCATATCCTACAAAATATGTGAGACTTTCAGTTAACCAACTTACAGAGGAGGTGATCAGAAGGACCAAAAAACATAGATAACATTTTTGTTAATCCTATGAAGGTTTATGGAAGACAAGATGAAGCACTTCTAGCACTGATCTTTCAAACAAATGCATGGTGTAATAAAATCTACTTTGATATTCCTGGTGTCTTCACTAAGCATCTGTATTTTAGCGGGCCCACACACACTGCACAGATGGTGTGTGGGTCTGTATGTAGAGTACGGAGCCCCGACACTAAAAAAAAATGTAGTAAAAGGTCAGAAATACAGCTGAAAACGTCAATAAATAATATTGTAAGTCAATAATTAACATGGAGTGTAAAAAGGAATATAAAACTACTCCAGCTATGGTTGGGTTTTGGCACAAAAACAACTTGGTTATGGGAAAGATCCTGATGTGGCTAAAATGTATATTCTGTTAGGGGATGACTGTTCCCACGCTAGCCTATAGGCTCGTTAAAATAAACCTATGCTGACTTTTGGTAGGAAATGGGAAGCAAATAGCAGTTTGAAAACAGGGAATAGATAAAGATAAAATTTGTGGCAAAACCAAAGAAAAAAGTAAAAGAGAAATAAAGTGAAAAAGGTTAAGTTTTCATGTAATTTATCAACTGATTTGTTGTAAATTAATGTATTCCGTTTTATTTTTGACTAATAACGTTTTATATATATACAGTGTAGCAGAAAGATGGTTCACAAAAAACTACACTAACTATTGCCAAAATGATTTATTCATACATGTAGGCTATTACAAATACATTAGAAGGATCTCATATCTAAAATAGTCAGCGATATCAAAAGCTGCATCAAAACATTTTGCCAGGAGTGCATAAAAATATCTATTTTTTAATTGAGAGTCGACTGCTCTGTCTCAGGTCGTCGTGGTGTCGTCACTGGAGTGTTGATTGTCTGGAAGGCAGAGAAGATCACAGTCTAATTGGTGATTACATGTTTTATTATAAATAATATTAGCTGTATTTTGAATGCTTGAATTAACTTGTTACCTCACAGACCTTTCACAATACTGTGCATACTCACAAACACACACAGACACTTTAAAACTATCCATCTGAACAAATCTTTTTTTTTTTTATAAATATAAAATTCAATCACAAAAATCTCAGCATTTTCTTACTTATTTTGCTATTTTCCTTCTTTAAAGGAAGACCTGACTAACTGGCTTGTTATGGTGGCCAGTACAGACATGGACATGCATCCTCCTCATCCCACTTTCTCCACCTCACCTCTGCCTTCATCCCCTTCGACACTCTCCTGACTGCTCAACAGTGCGTCTGCTGTCTGGGGTGTATTTGCTTCGCATCTTTGTCCCTCCCAGAGGACAGCGGAGTTGTTCTGGCTGGAGCGCAGCCGCAGGCGGGGTGGTGTTTTGTGGTCACCAGGACTGAAGGATTGGGAGACTCCAGAACCTCCTCTTGCCAACCCAAGCCCCCAGCCGTGACGGGATCCCAGCTTACGACGCCCGTGCATGGCTGGAGTCCCGGGAGCCGAGATGTCCAGCTCTGTCTGGGAGGGAGCTTTTCTCATGGGAGAGGGAGAGACTGGAGCGCTGCGGGGGTCTGAAACAATATGAAATCAATTCAAAGTTATTATTACTTACTTCCATGTGCATACAAAGGCCATGGTAGTAATGTTAACATTTTGACATCAGTAAATGATTGTCTCCTTCATGCTGAGATAAGACTATAATCAATGATGGTTTTCAACATTTGTCTTCTACTGTGCTAAATGTTTCACTGTGTGCCACCAGGTGGGACAAATCTGCTGACGGCTTTAAAGCACAAACCAGGAAGGTTCTTTACTTTTCCTCCAATGCAAATGCAGTTCCAGGGACGATGAAAGATGCCGAAATGAATTAGGGATATAAATGAATTGTGGCTCAGGTGGTAGAGCTTGTCCGTCACTAATCACAAGATTAGTTATTCGATTCCTAACCCCTCCTGTCCACATGTTGTAGTGTCCTTGAGCAACTCATTCGACCCAGAAAATTTGCTCTTGATGGTCCGGCAGCCCTGCCAACCATCATTCTGTGAGTGTGTGAATGTGACGTAGAAAAGCACTGTAAAGTTAATACGTGCTCATTTCTAAACCCCTTGTTTAGCAATTTATAAGTTGTATACAAAGAATAAAGGGTACATGCTTTGTAAAGTACATTAATGTAGTTTCGTCAAGCACATATGCTGAGTTTCTATCCATGCATTTGTCAACTGCAGTTCCTTCTGGGATGCATCACACAAAATGTATGCAATAAATGTAAACGCATGTATGGATATATTTGAATGGTAGCAACCTAACCTTCTTTTTCTTAGACAATATATCATTTCAAATAACAATTATACTAATGATGCTCAAATTTAAATTGGTAAAAATGCTACTTTCAAAAATGTGCCTCCATAATGGTCTAACTTGGTAATCGGTGCTGTTCAAATTGTACTTCTAAGTAAATGATAAATAAATCTTTTTATTAAGTACATTTTTCTAGAGAATTTAAAACACGGTTAACTAAACATCTTAACATGGATAGAACCCTGATCTTAATATTCAAAAAGACAATTCTAACCTATTCAACAGTACATTATATCAAATTGAAATAATTTACATTATTCATAAATTCTGACTTAATGATAAAGATAAAGAACTGCAGGCAGGACTCACTGTGCCCCAGTCTGTTCAGAGTTGTAACACCAGCTGCAGCCCAAAAACTGACCTGAGGCCAGTGGTTAAGGTCAAGTTAAGACACCATAAAGCGGGTTAGTTCCAGGGTTAAATGTTTGAATTGTGGGAAATGTCACCTCAAACATACAAGATAGGAAGTGTGAAAAATGTCCTGGCTAGCTCAAACTATCTGTCTTCTTACAAGACATATTGTTTATCTAGAGCAATTAAACTGGGATTTAAATTACTTTTATCTGTGATATACAGTGTTTGCTACATGCATCATCTTTAGATTTTCTCTTTCTTCCACTTAGGAGTGTAGCTCAGAGATCGAAGCTCTTTCTGGGACGCAGGCTCGATTAAACACCACCAATCCTGTTGTTGAGGAACAGAAAGAGCCAGGTGTTGGTCCCGACACACAGTTTAGAGGGCTGGGTTTACGGGGGGATAATAGAAAAAGCAATGCGAGGAAAAAATAAATTAAATGAGGACAATGACAGTATGTCAAAAAGAGAGAAAACATATCATGAATGCAGGTTTGAGCTTAAAGCTTGGCTTTGAAAATGTCTGCAGAGAGTTTTATTCCCCCTCTCTCAGCCAGTAAAATGCATTCCACAGTCAAGGTGCATTAAAAGAGGCTGAAGTCTTGTGAATATTTTCCTTTCAACATGTGGTTAGCAGAGAAAGCCGGACTCAGTAAGTCTTGGCACTCTATAGGGAGAGATCTAACGAGAAGAGAGTGGTATCAATGCCGACCACACTTGGTAGTCATGAGATGATTTGTATGCATGCCTGTAGCCTCGCTTGATGGGGTGAGCATGTGAGCATATCTTTGTGAAAACCAGTCGGCTGGTGTTTGTGTGTGTGAGAGAGAAAGAGAGGTAGTGTGCTGGGCTGAGAGCGTGTGTGTGTGTGAGTGTGTGTGTGTGTGTGTGTGTGTGTGTGTGTGTGTGTGTGTGTGTGTGTGTGTGTGTGTGTGTGTGGTCTCACCAGGCTGAGGTGTGTGTGTGTCTGACGTAAATTCAGTGCTGTCGGCCAGGTTTTCCACGCTGCCCATGGCGGTAAAGAGGGCGCGTCCCTCTCTTCCTCCTCCCCGGGGTTTGATTAGCTTCTTCATCCTGTCCGCAATCCAGTTAGATTTCCTACGAGGACACAGAGGACAGGGACCATTTACAAAGAGGGATGAGCTAGGTGTGTGTGTGTGTGTGTGTGTGTGTGTGTGTGTGTGTGTGTGTGTGTGTGTGTGTGTGTGTGTGTGTGTGTGTGTGTGTGTGTGTGAGAGTGTGTGAGTGTGTGAGCTCGCGCGCACACTCACACAACATCCTGATTTTTCAGAAAACACTTGGAGGATGCCAAGTGTAACAAGGGCTGCATGTTTTCAAAATGAGAATAAAATGGCCCTAAAGGTGAGAGCCAACAGTCATTTATTGTGCCAACGAAAGCACTTTGTACCATGACGTCAAGAAAATCTATTAGGAAATGTTATAGTTCAAGTGTCATTACCATATTCATTTGTAGAACTTAGGAGAAAATGCAATTCTATGAGACTTGGATAATTTGTACACAACAATCCTAACTCTTAAATTTTCATTTGCGGTACAAACTGCTTACCACGAGAGACAGGTACGCTTCCTCAGAATGAATTCGGCACATTGAGGTGTTCTGCGAAACAACTTATGAACTGAAATAGCTGCACCTCAGTTTACCAATTTATTTTCTTATAGTGACTGTTTCTCTGGAAACAAGCCTTCATGAGAGCACCATTTCTCCTTTTATTGTGTGGTACCACAGAAAGAGATCGTCCTCACAGATTTGATCATGATGCACTCACAAGAAACCAGTGGTTTAGAGATGATAGAAAACACAACGCGAGGGAAAATAAAAATTCTCCTCCGCATATAGAGAATAAGCCATCATCCGAAGAACTGTGTGTGTGTGTGTGTGTGTGTGTGTGTGTGTGTGTGTGTGTGTGTGTGTGTGTGTGTGTGTGTGTGTGGGGGGCTTTTATTAGAAGCTTTTCATTAAAGAACTATACAAACACACGCACTGTAACCACTCTAAAACCTCGACATCTATCGGAACAGATTTTATTCAGTTAGGAATACAAAACATTTAGCTTAAGGTCAAAGCCTTTGGTAGACTGCCACCTCTCAGAGCCCAACAACAACAGAAAGAGAGTGAAGAAGAATAAAACGGTAAACTGAAGGCCAAAGTATTGACATGTTTTGTGCTTTTGACATGCAGATATCTCGGTCCATAAGTGCTTGCCAACTGTCATCAGAGTAACGAAAATGTGAAAATGGCAACAATGAATTAAAAACAAGTAATCCAAAATAAATCCTGGTTTTATACGTTTTAGGTTTTGATGCTGGGGTTAAAGTGGTGTTACTAATATTTTGTCCATACCTAATGGGGTGGAGAAAATATAAGAAACACCTTCCAATATAACGCAATAAAATGGAGTAGATTCAATCCTACACATTATATTTATTGATATAAATAAGTAAAACATTGTTGTATTCCTCTGTGTCTGACTAAAAACATAATTTAATTCCATCATTATTAACCTTGTTTGAACTAAACTCTATTCATCTGTACAAATGTTGTATAGATTCATGTTATAATGTCCTACTGCATTTGCATTTGCACTGCACTGTATTTCTTTTCTTTGTTTAGAGCTCTTGAATTGTCTTTGTGTATGAAATGTGCTGTACAAACACATTTGCCTCCCCTTGTCTTCTGCAGGGATATTGTATTGTATAAATGCACAGATGTAGGTGTGTGTGTATTAATATATATATTTATATACAGTACTTGGCTTTGCTGGCTGGAGGTTGCATGCTGGGCTCGAGGACTCTATACTGATCCATAATCTTCTCCACCAATTTCTGCTTCTCCCGACGGAGCTCGCTCAGCTTCTCCCTGAAGAAAAACACACGAAAGCATCAGCTGAGTAGGAAAGTCTGTTTGATTCATTTCATGCATTCATTATCCGTGCAAGTTGATGGGATTATTCTGAAAGTGGGTATGTAACGTGGCTGATGTGCATGAATCAGCCCGCTCCTGTAAACTCACTACTGAGAATTGGAACTCGCTGTGCTGTTTAAACGGGACTCTTTTCAAACCAGCAGATCAGAAAAGAGACTGTGTGTGTGTGTGTGTGTGTGTGTGTGTGTGTGTGTGTGTGTGTGTGTGTGTGTGTGTGTGTGTGTGTGTGTGTGTGTGTGTGTGTGTGTGTGTGTGTGTGTGTGGATGATAATGTTCATGGGCTGCTGGTGAGCGGAGGGTTCAGGGTTCAGGGTTCAAGCTGCGTGTGTGGACAGACGTGAAGCAGGACTTTGATGAATAGCCTCCGTGCTGCATAGAAGACGGCTCAGAATAAAAACACTGAACACAAAGTTGCTGAAAGTATGAGTTGACCGCTTGTTACTGACACACAGCTATGAGCGGAACAGATCAGGAAGGTTATAGAGGTGAGGAACGGTCAGTATCGAGGCCCGCGTATATTTTTAGCCATGCTAGCAGCATAAAGGTCTGCCGGTCCATCGTTCGGTCAGTCCACAGCTTTGATCCAGACTGTAAAACCTCAATAACTGATGGATAACCCTTCAAAGGCTATTCAGTTGTTTTTTTTAAATACAGTTGAGAGAAGTAACAGAGCAAGTTCTGATTTGAGAATGACAGTTTCACATTGGTTAATGCTTTTCTGTTGTTATGGAAAGCTGTTAGGAAGTCCTGCTATACATGCAGGATTACATCGCTATAAAACAAAAAACACATCCTCATATAGTAGTATATGTACTTCAAGTAACTGACAGGCTACATTTTATGATACTGTGTTACCTTATTTATTTATATATCAAACATAGAAATCTCTTAAATTTGTTGTTTTTAGCCATGGCAGACGTTCGTGATCCCCAGAGGATGAAGCCTACTGACTTTGATGATCCCCTGACTTCTCTTCTTGCTCCACCACCAGGCTCACATTTGTTGTTTTGAGAGAAATATCTCAAACACTATTGGATGGATTGCCATGAATTTTATTACAGACCTTCATGTTGCTCTCAGGATGAATTGTAAATAATTTAAGGATAATGGCATTTCCATCAGTCCCAGCTGTGCTTTGTGTTTAATGCAAATTGGCTAATGTTACCATGCTAACTTAAACTTTTTTGGGATTATTTTATAGGTTCATACATGAAATTCCACCATTCTACGCATTTTAGGAGCACCATGGGGATCAAGTTGCGGTTCAGTGTCTTGCTCAAGGACACTTCGACATGCGGGGATCGAACCGCCAACATTGTGATTAAAGGACGACCCCCTCCGGCTCCTGAGCCTCAGCCGCCAAACAGGCTAAATTAAGATGCTGAACATGGTAAGCATTATATCTGCTTAGCATTAACATGTTAGCATGACATTAGCATTTAGCTCAAAGCACCACTGTGCCTTGAACAGCCTCACAGAGACGCTATCGTGGTTTTACACTCTTCATCTTGTTTTCATATTTATGATCAGTAAGTCCAGTTTATTGAACGTTTTCCAATGTAATAATGTGGCCATTGGCTTCGGTTATTTTTCTGTCCTTTCTTAAAAATCCTCAGTATGTGCATCAGCTACAAACCAAAGCATCTATCTGGCAGCAGATCAGTATCAAATGTATTAAATAAGTTTAGTTTGACAAAGCACTCTTGAAGGCTCGTTCAATTCATTTCATGAAAGCTTGTGAGGCCTCCTCACATGTTTGCCCACTGAATTCACAACATTTCCTGCAACATTAAGTTCGGAAGGGCAAAGTCACTGCATCATTTGCTCTGCGTCACTCACAACTAAAGTGATTTCGTATAAAGCAAACATTTTAAACTCTCTTTTGCACTTACCAAGGTCTTCAATATATTTTGTCAGACACTTCTTCAATGAAAATAAAGAGACGAGACTGACTGAGAGGCAGGAGGCCTAGATGTCTGTGACGTGTCTTTCAATCTGGTTTTACTAAAGAAAGTGTTGTGTTTATAAGGTAGTTTATCTTAAAAGATACACTTATACAACTATTTTCCATTAAATCTTAGCCAAACTGGAGAAGTGATATTTTTATATTTTTATATTTGGCCTGTTTACTCACAAATCACATGGACTAATATGTAGTAGATTGGACTGTTATGTCATCCAGTTTGTGATTTTATCTTTTCATAATGAACTTCCACCCTATTTAGACTTGAATCCGGGTGTTAGTTTGGATTAGATTCTTAATTAACCACACTACAGTTTACCTGGCTCAGGACAGAGACCTGCATTTCCTGCTCAAATAACCTGAACTGCAAGAATACACACTCCAGTTCAAATAAACTACTCTAAAAATGCACTGTAAGCCTTTGGTTCTGAATTTCAGACCTTGGGATGATAATACCTCATCAAATAATTTAGAAGGAAAAGATATTTTTGAGGTTCCAGTTAAAGCTTTTGAAACAAGCACAAAACCTTTTTGAACTCAGAAGTGGTTTCAAGAGCTCTTCACAAGTATCACAACGCTAAATCTAAGTGATGTCTACAGCTCTCTTATTTCAATAACATTAAAATGTTTATCAAACCGGACGAGTCAGGTTTGATATGGATTCAAGTCTCACTGACGCGCTGAAGGTCGCCCACAGAGGGAGTCTGGAGCAACAGCGAGTCCTGTCTACATCATTAGAAGTGCTTCATGTCAGAGATTGTGAGTTTCTAGCTAATTATTTTTCAAACTGAGGGTAGCTGCAGAGTCGGGTGATGACTCTGTGTTCATCACTACAAACAACCCCTTTCACAAATCATTTGATCTATTAACGTAAAAAAAAAATGTAGCTTTAACTCCTCCTTCAGTGAGCCCAATGTTCAGGTGAAAAGATGTAAATTAAACTGGACATGACAATTATAGTATACAGTTGTATCCCCATTCCCCATTCCTATTAAAGGTACCCTGTGGTGTTTTCTTCTAGACTATATTGTATATTCATTGTTTCTCACAGAAACATATTGAGTGTATCCTTAAAGCCAGACAAATGAGTTAAATGCAATTCCTTTTTTTACATTTTGGAACCTGCATTGTTTCAATCCATGTTTTCTAGCTTGTTAGTTTCCGCTCGTCTTTTCCTGGTGCATTGCTACGCTGCTTGGTGCATCACCGACACCTGTAGGCAGGAATATTGTGATTTCTTTGTGCTCTTGCCCATGCATGTACATCCTCCTGGAAATGACAAGCAGAATGTGAACCCACTCACATTTACTCACTTCATATACAGTAGCTACTTATGATTGAAATCTCCACAGGGTGCCTTTAACCGCAACCGAAATGTTACCCTAAAATTCTTCTTAAGATAAAACAATATTTCTCTATTTGTGTGAATCACATATACAAATGACACATACTGTTTTTGTGTTTGTTCCAAAGATTCAAAGAAGTGATATCATGCCACAATAAAGGCTACATAATAAACTCTTGTTAGTCAAACACAAGATCCTTCCATCTTGAATACTTAATTATCCTGTTTATCCCATTATCCCAGCATGCCCTGAGGATTTGAAACAAACAAACAAAAGGGCAGCCATGCATAGTCAGACCTCCACAGCGCTGTGTCAGTTCTGGAGAATGGTCCGGCTCCACACGTTTTCATTCTGCTATAGGGGGTAAAAATACAATGACTTGATTGTTTTTCTTTAAACCAATGCCCGTGCATAATAGATAGCGGTGATAGCGGAAGGGGAGGAGAATGCCGCTTGAAATACCCGACCAATGACAGGTTTATAGCCACAGTCTACATCGGGTGAGTATGAAGAGAAAGGCAGAGGCAGCGAGAGGGATGGTAAATCGGGCACATGCTAAAGTTTGTTTTTGTTTGTTTGTGTGTTTCGTTAAAATATCAACAATCTTTCTCCCGAGACGCTGACTCCATCTTTAAAGGTGACTGCGTGGTAGGCTGCTGAACTAAAATGTGTTATGTTTACAGTGACATTTTTCTCACTTAATTAAGAAAAAAAAGTGAAACCTTGGTGAATAAAAAAAGATCTTTTCAAGAATAAAAGCTTTAAATTAAGCTGCAAAAAGATTTAATTTGTGAGAAATGTGGCTCATTACACTTAACAGGTGAAACCAGCCCTGCATGCTCCCTATTAGTTCTGGATTAATCTGGTTAGTCTGTTAATCATTTTAAAGGACGACTGCAAAGCGTTGTTGTACTGTGAAATTGTTGTCTCGCAGTCTCAAACCTCTACATAAGTGCTTTCATGTCCTGGATGTGAATACAGACTGTGTTACCGCCTACAATGTTAACAAATAGTGTTTTCTGTAACACACATTACTTAAGTTTAATTTGAACAACAGTGTGAGGAAACCTGATTTCCTCGTCAATATGCTTCTGTTTTCAGTAATTCTCTTTTGTTAGTAATTCCAATCAAAACAATTCATCTGGACTGTGTGTGTGTGCGTGTGCGTGCGTGCGTGTGTGTGTGTGTGTGTGTGTGTACTGACTGGTACTCCCTCTGCTGTGAGTAGTGCTGGTCTCGGCGCTCCAGGCTCTGCTCCAGTAGGGCCCGGTTCTCCTTCAGTAGGCCCTGGTTCTGCTCTGCTAAGTGTCGGTTCTCCTCCTCCATGTTCCCCTTCAGCTGAGTCAACAGCTACACACATGAGACCATGAATGTCAATCAAAATAATTAATTTGGTAAGATACAAATATTTAGTTTTTGTATGTGTGTGTGTACAGATATCCATCAATGTAGACAAGAATAGCAAATGTAAAATAGAGAAAACACACGATCTGCAGAAATATTTATACAGGTTCATTTAGAAATAGTTGAAAAGTAGTCAGCAGTATTGAATGTTAAATTTTTTTTAAATGTCTTAAAGACTTAAGATGTCAAAAGCAACTGAACGAGATACAAAGAGACCCAATAGATGGTGACTGAATAGCTGGTGCATTGGTCCAAAAGAAAACGTGTTTAATGAAACCTGACAAAGCTGTGAAGCAAGAGGTCCAGAGCTCAGCAGCACTGACTGACTCACAAATGAACAAAGATGCTGTTTATGGCAGAGTTAACAAATCCAACACACACAACCACATCATCTAGAGAATGGAATTACTATGTGAAAGAAGTTAAAAACAGGTGATCTTTCTTAACATCTGAACACGTCTCAGTTTCAAGTTACGGCTGCACCTTTACATGTACATCTTTCACAATTTGTAATTCTGTTTGTAATTATTTTTGCCTTTCATAGCCGCAGACCTGTTTAATCACCTGCAGCGCCATCAGTTAGCACAGCTGCTGCAACAGGTTAATTGCGAGACCAAACAGTCTCCAAACCTAACGTTTCCTTTTGATCAAACAGAAGCCTTCCTACCTCTCCACTTCTCTACAAAACACTATAATGAGAAGCCTGGGTGTCTGATTCACAACCTAACTACCTGCAGTGCAACAATTTATTTTTTTGTTGCATTAATCAGAAAAATGTATTGCCAAGTGGGTTTTCACTTACAAGGAATTTGCCTTAGTGTTTGGTGGATACAATGAATATATTCTGAAAAAAAGACAGGCAAACTACTGCATAAAGTCATGAACATAAATTTAAAATACAAACGTTACAGTACAACTATGAAGAAACCAATTAAACAATCAATCCATTGCAGCTGGGTTTTTCTCACACCGCCTAATCGGGCCAGGGGTGTAAGACGGGGGGAGGGGGGTTATGGCTTCCTCACTTCCTACCCCTCTACTTCAAGTGACCTTGCTCTGACCACACCCATCTTCGAACCTTGCCTTCATTTTGATCTCAACTACTCACCTGTAAAGTTACAGCATGTTGCACGGTTGCGATGCTATGATTAGCAAGTGTAAAAATGGCTATTTGACATTTTATAGATGATTATGCGCTTAACTATTTCTTCACCAGGTGCAGTCTCTGCTGGTTGCCTGGTAGCCTACTCAGACCCTGCTTCTTCTTGTACAACATTTCTTCACATCTATCTGCAAACCAAAACTGAAGCAGCATAAGGTAAGATCTGCTTGTTGACCTCTTAAACCCTTTCAGAGGAAGTAAATTTCCACCTGTTTCGCCCCTCAAACGACTGGAGACTTTCCTGGTTGAAGAACGTTTTCAATATTCAGCGCTCGTTTGACAGCATTGCACAGAAGAGTAAAGCTGTTCTGGAGGCAAAGATGGTTCAACTCTTTATTCACTACTTGGTATTCAGTTTCTGTTTGGCCCAATATATAATTTTTCTGACATGTCAATCTGAAATTGTATTTCTATATCAAGCTGTTCCTCAATGACCACAGCTATGTCAAATACTCTCTAAAACCTGCAATTCAGACCTAACACTTGGTGTATTTTGCTCAATAATCTTTAGACTAAATGTATTATTTTATATAAAGAGGGTAATGTATCCGAGTGTCGGTGAAGCACTAAATGCATGTCAATGGTCAGCTGGCAGCTTGAACACAGAACACCTGTGTGTATCTGCAGGTGTGTAAATACATTTCTGTGTTTTAATACCTGGTACTGGCTGGTGAGGCGGGCGCTGCTGATGTCCAGGCTCTGGTTGGTTTCCCTCAGGCCGCTGAGTTCCCCCTCCAGTCGTGTCCGTTCCAGCTGGGAGTTGCTCAGCTCGGCCCTCAGCACCGAGCCCTGAGCCAGCAGCTCCGCCTGTGACGCCAACCCCTCCTTCTGCTGGGCCTGCAGCCTGAAACACCGACACACAGCCGGGCTTTACTCACCGCTCTCATTGTTTTTTGTCCTGTATAGTGTTGTGTATCATTTGTTTGGTAAGTGCTCTTTAACTGAAGCTCATCACTATATTATATTATGACCACAGAGCCAGAAAACAACCAACTAATAAATCTGATATCATCTCAGGTTGAAGAACACATGATGGGGCCAGTAAGTAGTTTTAGACCATTGCTTAAAAAACATACAGCTAAGCAGTTCCTTTTGTTTTATTTTGTAATGAGAACTACAATGAGAGGAGATGAAACTCGTAATGGTCACTGTGGGGGAAATTTGGTAATATCTGGTAATTAAACATCTAACATTTTATGCTCCCAATGTGGATTCAAAATGTTTTGGAGTGAAAGTTTTTATGTTAAAGTTAAAAGTGTACAGCATGGCTCAGCATTAAACAAATCAGCCGGTATCCATATTTGTTCCTTTAGAGATACAACTAATGATTGCATTCAGTATTGATTAATCAATGACACATTTGTTATATATAATGCAAGCAAATAGTAAAACGATGAGCCTGTGGTAACCTCTTCAAATGTCTTTGTTTTGTCCAACCAATCGTCCAAAACCCCAAATTAAAAGGGTTGCAATCATCGAAGACAAAAAAAAAAAGTTGGAAGTGGGTTTTGTCAGTTTTTCTTAAACCTTCAATAACTGATTTTTTGGCCACTTAGTGGCAGCAGAAACAAGTTGTGAACAATGATGATAATTAAGTGTTTACTGTGTATTAGCGAACAGTTGCTTATTTATACATCCAGCAGTTACTGAGGAACATTACCATTTATATAGAGTCGTATTTATAAGTCCAATATTAACTTCTCTTTTTTGGTTTCCACCAACTCCTCCAATACCTTGCTCTTTGGCTGCTAACTTCTCCACTATGTTCACCAGCTAGTCCCTATCTGTATCTGTCTGCTGAGCAGGTTGTGTACAGTGGGATTCAGAGTTTGTATTATTGAAAACAGCTGCATGCTGCAGTCGATGCCGTGAAAGGGACCCAGAACAGTAATGTTGCTGCTGGACGACTAAACAAGGAGCTGAAACTCACTATAAATCTCCGTAAAGCCGAGAGGAGCTGCATATATAAAGGTGATAATTCTTTGTAAGTTCATCAATACCCCCATCATCGTCATATTGTTTTCACTTTGTCATTTGATACATTATTATTATGACAATACTGATTGTCACTTTAAAAAAAATTAATGAAGTTCAGCGAGAACATTTTATTACTAAACAGGTCTAAGGACTTATTTTATATGTTACTAATGTATTTTCGATCATGTTTCATCTGTCAACCAGGAGGAGGAGTCCATCCTGTTTCTAGCTTGACAAGCCCACATTCAGAGTAATCAATCACATCATTATGACAATGATTATGACTAATTATGGTACACAAGTAGCTTATAATGATGACGATCATCATCATTATATATAGTACCCACCACCCCGTAGATAAGATGTAATCAGACGTTCCAGCAAGGCTGGTGTGGGGCTTAAATACACACAGGTGATCAAGATAATAAAAATCTAAGGAAAAACTGTGAGTCAACATCTAACATGAATTAATATCTTGTGTCTAAAAGCCTTAAATGTTCTGCTTTTGGATGATTTGGCATTGAGGTTATAAAATATCCAAACAAACCTACATTTTTTTGTTTTTGTTCTTGAGCCACTTAAGTGTTAAGTGTGCTGCTGTTTTGTACCCAAAAGCCTTCAGGATCAAATAGAAATGCATTCTGTGCATTCATAAAGTACATTTGCATTCAAACCGATTCCTGTTTTGCTCCCTGATGTCTTTCATATAGAAACATTAATGCTGCTGCGCCATCATAGGCAAGGCAACATGCATGCGGTAAGAGGAGAGGAGAAAAAGAATGAACAGATCTCATTACCTTGATCCTGATTGGTGAGTATATTACCTCTCGTTGTCTTCTTTCAGCCTCTCCAGCTCTCGTTCTCTTTCAAGTCTCCTCTGGGCCTCTGCTTCCATCTCCTTTCTCTCCATCTTCACCTCCAGCTCTCTTTCATCCAGCTGTGATTTTCCGTCCAAGAGCTCCTTGTACCTTGAGATTACAAACACAAAAAACATGGAAACAATGATGTCTTAAAATGTTTGACAGAAAGAGAGAGAGAGTGTGTTTTCAAAGGTTGTGTAGTTGGATTTGTGTGTATATGTCTGTTCTTGGGTGAACTAAAAGTCCTCACAAGGATGGAAAAAGACATTAGGGTCTAATTGAAGGCAGCCAGTGTGTGTTTGTACCTGGCCTCCAGCTCCCTGTGCTGAGCCTCCAGGCTGCGGCTGTTGCTCCTCAGCTGAGAGTGTTTGTCCAGCAGCTCCTCCAGCTCCACCTCCTGCCGCTGCTGGAGAGCAGTCATCCGATCGTGGTCCCGCCTCAGAGCCTCCATCCTGGCCACCGACTCCTCACGCTCCCGCGCCCACACCTTGGACTCGGCCTCCAGAGCCGCACAGCGGGCCTCGCTCTCACTGCAGCGCGCCAGCACTGCTGCATGGTGGCAGCTTAGGGATGCTTGCTCCACCTGTGTGTGTTTTAAAACAGAGTATAAAATGTGTGCCGACATTTTCTAACAGAAACTGCAAGTATGAAAACTTTTATCAATAGATTTGACTCTTCTCTTTTAGATCATTGTGGTAATTTTCAAGAAGTGAAACTGAAATCTGAAGTCTACAGCCGACGCTAACACAGCAGTAGTTTGAGCTGAATTCTAACGTCAGTATGCTAACATGTTTAGCATGTATAATGTCTAGTTTAGCGTGTTAGCATGCTAATATTTGCTAATTAAACACAAGGTATTAAGTCAAAGTTTTTACAATTCCTCCTGAGGGGGATATGAATATGAATCCACATTTCATATCAAGACCAAGCAACAGACAAACAGACACACAATAAACAGAGCCATGCCACCAGCAAAGCAAAGAATATGGTGTCTCCCTACATTAAAGCAGCCTGGGAGTCAAATAATGTAATAAATCCTTTAAAGCTATGTCCAAATTCAATGCAAGGGGCTAAAAAAAGTAAACCAAGGGATTCATCGATAGAGTCCAATATGCTCCTTTAATCCCAAATTGAGTAAATCATTTCAGCCATAATAACGTTCTTCATCTGTGTGTTTGGTCACCTGTAGCTGGGTGTTGAGTGTCTGTAGTCTGGTGCAGGAGTCCTGCAGGCTGAGGGAGTGCCGGCGCATAGCCTCCAGCTGCTCCTTAAGGTGCTCACATGCCTCCTGGGACTGAGACAGCCGCGACAGCAAAACCTCCTGTTCTGCAACCGCCACCGCTTTCTGAAGGAGACAAAAATTTCGTATTGAGAGAGTGTCCACAGCTGTGTACAGAGGCATCTGCTTCAGGGGCTGTGCTACCTTTGACGTCACGTGTGCCTCAAAATATCCATATTATTTGAACCTCATTTGCAGCTGACCTTTATAAAGCGCTCTCAGTCAGGTAGCAGCTTTATGACATTTGAGTCAATGTATAAACACAGAGATGAAATTCATCTTGTGCTTATGCAGAAATGTACAACATATCAAATACTAGTAATCCATGCATGTTGTTTATAATCAAAGGATTCTACAAGATTCCAGTGAGTGGAAGTTTTGCATGAGTATTTATGATCCAATCAGAAAATCTGCACACGTATTTGTTATTGGCTTGAAGTGTGTTGATTGGGAAATATGATTGATATATTCAAAATGAATAGACAATGTCGTATTTTGCAAAATTGATAGAGGAAATCTGATGTTTTTATGCAAAACAAAAATGAGCTTGAGGCACACCAAAACTCGGCTCGACACCAACTAAACAATGTGAATTTAAATTGCTGGCACAGCAACAACTTTTTCATTTCAGATTCTTTCACATTTCCTACCAGCGCCTGACAGAATCATACTGCTACACTGGGGATTACTACTTTTTTCACTGGCTCCTTTTAGATTTCCTACTTTTCACTTCACCGTTTTCCCTTCTCACGTCAGTAGTGGAAAGTATAATTTTGAGGTACTTCTGCTTCTGCTTTTAATCCACAAGTCCACTTAAGTTATTTGGAAGCTACAGTTATAAATTATGTTTGGGGGGGGGGGGGGGAAGCTGAAGATGAAAGCATCCCAAAAATATTCAATACTTCATAATGTCACACAAATGAAACAGATTTTTAAAAAAGTTTAAAAAAGAATATAAATTTGTGTAGCAGAACATTCCCTTTTCTTCTTTCTCCTCTCATTAATCATCTCATGACCCACAGATTTATATTGTGACCCTCTAGGAGGGGGCCACTGGACAAAACTAACTAACTCACTATATATAAAGTGGTGAAAACCAGTTCCACCTCGAGCAGCTTTAATGCATCAGTATTAATAATCTAATAGTAAATCAATCCCAGAAGGTACTTCTACTTTTGTTACTTTCAGTACATTTGTCTAATAATACTTTTGAACTTTTTTTTACTTGTAATCTCCTTACAGCTTGATGTTAGAGTTTATGTGTGTGTCTATGTGTGTTTGAGACAGAGAGAGAAAGTAAGAGCTAGAGCAAGAGAGCAGCAGAAGAGATAAGGAAGATTAACAGTAGCCGAGGTGACATTATAAAAACTGATGAGCAGAGATAAAGCGGTAGTCCTGGAAATAAAGTGCTGCACTCGTGGAAGTGGCGGCCTACTGTGAATTGGTAGTCGTCAAGCATCCCTAGAGCAAGAATTTCAACATAATATAGATCATCTCCATCACATAGGAGTTGCACCGAACCAAGCAGACATCCAGAAAATCAGATACAAAGGCTCCCACTCACATCGCTCACAAACGTATATTCAAACACAGATACACACCTCTCTTTCCAGCTCTATCAACCGCTCACTCAGCTGCTTCTCTGTCTCTCCTGTGGCATAACCATGGGTCAAGGAAAGATCATGACCTTTGCCAGCTGCAGGGGATTGATCCAGATGTGACGCCTCCTGGGTGTGTGTCTGACAAATGTGTGCTTTGTCTGAGGAGGCTGAATTTGAATTGGACGTAGTGTCCACCTCCACACTTCCTCTTCTCTTTTTCAACTGGAGAAGAGATTCACTTTTCATAAGGCTCTGGCAGAGCGACTCTATTCTCTCCTGTGATTGGTTGAGAGAACTTGTTGTCGTCGTTAGTTCTGCCTCAGCTTTCTGTAGTTTCTGGCACAGACGTTCGACTTCAGTGGACAGTTTCTGGGAACGTTCTTGCTCATTGGATAGGTCCTGATAAGAGAGAGATAAGAGGCAATGCAGCGCTCAAAGATTAGAATCTGAGGAAAATAATCTTCATCAAAGACAAATCAAAAGCACAGATCTATACATGACTAATTTTACTCAGAAGAGTTTGTTGGTCGATACGTTCCTAAAAGAACCAATCTTTATATGATCACTTTAATACTATAGTTGTTGTCTAATTCCATACTGCATACTAATTACATACAGTAAGAACAATTTAATGCTCACAGTATAAGTTAACAGTTAGTAGACAAGAAATGAATGTATACCAAAAGAAAAAGGGTTTTTTTTTCCAGTGTGGAGTAAGCTTTTTGGACATTTAGTAATCATCATCATTTGTGCGTCATCACTGACAGATGTAGAGTTGCACCACAGTATTTTTGCATGTATGCATTTTTGGATTGTCAGCAGAAAATATTTTTTCGTTCCATTGTGGGAATTCATAAAGACACTATACAGTACATAGATTTCACACTCAGGAAAACACACTTCAAACCTGTGAGCAGAGTCTCCATTTCACATGTGCTTTGCATGAAGGGACAATACACAGAAAAATGATACCACATCTACTACGTCACAGCTACCACACACACACATACACACAAACCTGGGACAGTGAATTAATCTTGGCCTGAGCATCTGCATACTGCTCCTGCAGCTGCTGTTTACCCTCCTCCATGCTGGTTAATCGAGTGCTGAACTCCTTCTCAAGGTCCTGTAGCCGAGTGCAGAGCTCCTTGGATTCAGACAGCTGCTGACACACACGTCTGCGTGCGCAGACACACACACACACACACACACACAGCAGCATGGGTCAGACACAGGTTGAATGAGGATAGAGTTGACATTAAAGATAAATACATGGTGCAGCCAAGTAGCTCTCTCTGATGCCTTGTAAAGTTAATTGCGTACCTCAGCTTGTGATCGGGGTTAAGTGTGTGAACAGGAGTGTGTGTGCGTGCGTGCGTGCGTGCGTGCGTGCGTGCGTGCGTGTGTGCGTGCGTGTACCTGTGTTCAGCGTCCAGGGCCCGAGCTCTCTGGTTGTTGTGCTCCAGAGCCAGGGTTGTGCTCTCCAGCTGCTGCCTCAGCCTCGCTGCCTCTCTCTCTCTCTGCCTCCCTTCCTTCCGTTGGCTGTCCAGCTCCGACTGACACAGCTCCTTCTCCTGCTCCAGCCTTGACGCCTCCAGCAGCGCCTGGTCTCGCGCCCGGGCCAGAGATTCGGCCTCCACAGTTGCCTCACGGAGCTCTGCCTCCAGCTCCTCTTCCCGACGACGAGAAGTCTCCAAACTCCGACCTTGTCGTTCCACCTCTGCCCTGAGAGTCTGAGAGGAGAGTTCTAGCTGGTCACTCTGGAAAAGAGACAAGATGGATGATTAATGATAATTGATTCTCCACTTTGGATTAGAGACATTTATTAATGGCCAGAAGTGAAACTAGTTTGGTGAGACATGCACAGTGTCAATGAATGAAACACAAATCAGACCGATCACAATAGACAACTTATGACAGATATCATAACAACACAAACTAACACATGCACCAAGAGGACATTAGTGTAGTCTAGCCAAAAATAAAAAAAGATATATGTCATTTATAAATGAGAGGCCAAATGATGCACCTAAAAACAGGACTAATAAACTAGAAAACAAATAGGAAACAAAACCTTCAAAATGATGTTGAAAAAACAACCAGATTCTCAAAAACATGTAATTCAACATTTTTGCAGCTTTTGGCACAAAATATTTTTTTGAGATGTGGAGCATTTTGACATCAGTAACCGGTCACTGTAAACCCTTTTTAGACTTTTCAAACTGAAGTATGGTTTGAACTCTCCTGTTACTTTCCTGATGTAACTTGTGGAAATTGTTTGTTAGAAATTATTTATTAAAGGTACCCTGTGGAGGTATTTTTCTTCTTTCTTTTTTTTTTTACTTCTAGTTGCTCTATGGAGCAGACCCCATTTTGTTTATCTCATGCACAGTGGTGAAGGAAGTATTAAGGTCCTTTACTCGGGTAAAAGTAGCAATTCCACAGTACAGTGTTTGGTGACTTACACTAAATGTAAAGATGACTTTTAATGCTACTTTAAGGAGCAGTTTTCTTCAGATTTAGAATGCAAATTCAATCAATCTTCGTGTCATTATTCTGCATTAAGTGATATTTGTTTTTTTTCCAAAGATACATGGGACCATATAGCTAGATGCCGTAATAATAGAACACATTAATTGGAAACTGCCTATTTCAGACAGTAAAAACATGTACAGTACTGTTTAGGTTAGTTGATGTCTCGACACAATATCTACAATAGAGTGGATCCACTCTCTATGAAAAGAGGGCAGGTAATACAGCGGCACATCAGAAGGAGAATTAAGTACAAAGTACTCTCTCTGAATGGGAGGTATTCACAAATCCCTTTTATGGTATTTCTTTAATGCTGACTTAGCACTGCTCTTCTCCTTAGCTTGCAAGTTCTCTGATGTCTACCAGTTTTACTGCAAATAGCACATTAAATGCATAATTCTATAGCCATTTTTTTTCAGAAGATCTCAAAGACGTCTACATCCTGCAAAGAGTGTCCCAAATATTCGATTTTTTGTTTTGTTTTTCATTGAACCTACATGTAGGAAAATGCACTAAATAAATTGTGCCAACACCTTTGAAATCTGGGTATGTTTCATGAAAATATGTGAAAATCGCAGTACAAAACAGACTCACTCTCGCAAAACTGTGTGTATAAAAACAGTGTTTCATTCTCAGCTTGAATCATCAGTTTCACTTCATGCTGTCACATCCAACTCCTGCTGAGCAGTTTCTCCATGCAATAATATAATTATACTGCAGATATAAATGCAAGACAAAACACAATCATTTGGCAAGCAGAGCTATCTAAAGTAATGTATTTAATGTAACCAAGTAAGTATATAAAGAGAATACAGAATATTAAGATCAGCTATTAAAAATGTAATACATTCTTGTTACTGGGGGCTTGTGTTACGTCACTAAAACTCTGCTCCCTTTAATTTGGTTTGTACTTTTCCTCATGTATTTCCCTGCCATTCATCCAACTCCCCTGAAGTAAAATGACATCTGCCATGGTCATGAAAATGTTTGGTGTCACAGCTGCATCATGTGTTTGTGTGTTTGTGCATGTGTACTCTTCAACCTTGCGCTGGGCGGTGCGCAGGGCGTCCATGGTGCTGCGTAGTGTGTCCCTGTCTCTCTCCAGTGCGGCCCGCTCTCCCTCCAGGGTGGCGATGACCGTGGTCTGCATCCTGTGAAGCTCTGCTTGGCTCCGCAGGCGGCACAGCTCCTCCTCCATAACCAGACCCTCGGACTGAAGAACCTGAGAACACGACGGGAGGATATTGAGCTGGGGAACTATCTATTAATACGGACGTCTGTATGTATCCATTTTATGGGTCACATAGATCGCAATCATTTCTATGAAAGGAACTGATATATAATTGTCAAAGAATGTAACTTGAAGCTTATTATAGAGAAATATAGAGCGTTCGATTGGTAAACAAACTAATTAATTAATTTCAATAAATCAAAAAAATGGAAAATCATCAGATCGACATTAGAGCAGCGATGCCACTAGCATGGCTAAAAACAAAGGCACTACTCTTTAGATCAACAACTTTATAAATACTAAAATGAATCCATGTAGCTGCCTTCTGAATTGTTCTATGAATTATTACATAAATATCAACCCTTGCCACAATATTATTAAACACAATATATCTTTAATTTATCCATCAAACCAACAAAAAATCCATGATCTTAACATCTCTATTAGCACATTTTCTTCCACCCATACATCTACCCACCAAATCCCCATCCATCCATCCATCCATCCATCCATCCATCCATCCATCCACCCATCCATCCATCCATCCATCCATCCATCCATCCATCCATCCATCCACCCATCCATACATCCATCCATCCATCCACACATCCATCCATCCATCCACCCATCCATCCATCCACCCACCCATCCATCCATCCATCCATCCATCCACACATCCATCCATCCATCCATCCACCCATCCACCCATCCATCCATCCATACCTCTATCTGCCTGCGGGCGTCTCCCAGACTCTCTGCTGCTTTCTTTAGATGCTGCAGCTCGGCCTCCAGGACCACCAGCCTCTGCTCAGCCTCCCAGGTTTTCTTGCTCTGCTCCCCCAGCTTGGAGCGCAGGTCCTGGGCCACGATCGCCTGTCGGTCAGCCTCCTCATTGGCCTCCTGGAGCCGGTTCGTCAGAAGCTCCATATCAGCACCAGACAAGGAACAAACATCCTGGTCTGCAGCTGTGATCTCTGAATTATTTTCTACACTTTTTGAGTGATTTTGGATCTCTGAATTTGTTGCTACAGCAGTCTGTTCTTTCTTTATTTGCATTTCTTTCTCCTTCTCTTTCTGTCCTCCCTCTGCCTCTCCTCTCCTTTTGGACTCAACGTCCTCATCGCATGGTTCCTCATTTTCTCCTTCAACATGGAGAACCTCTTCCCCAACTCCTGCTTCCCTCGGGGTTCCAATGATTTCTCCTCTTCTCTCTCTCACCCCCATCATCCTCACCCTTCCTTCCCCCTCTCCCCTGCAGGATTCAGAGCCCTGGACTCCTCTCTCCACCTTCTCCTCCTCCTTTTTGTCTGGCTTCTTCTCTCCTTCCACCTTCTTATCGTCTTCTATTTGTTGCAGTTTGGTCACCAGCTGTTCAAGGCGCTGCTTCAAAGTGGCATTTTCATTCTTCAAGTTTTGAAACTGAAAGGAAATAGGAGTTTATAATTGAAGTGAGATCTCATGCATTTTTGTTCATTTTTTGTCCTTTTTAAAAAGACTGAAACCACCTCTTGTTCTACAACGGGCAATTACTGATTGATTTAAATAATTTTTGGTTTGGTTGTAAAAATAGAATATGAAGGCACAACTCTGCACAAACAACCAAAGAAAACTCAGTCCAGCAGCCTGAAACAGATGACAGGCAGCAGCCATCATAAATAATATAAAATCCAGAGAAAATATGTAATACAATGTAAAACACTATATAGATTTATATAGCATTTGTATATTTAAACAGCTTCACTGCTATCAAAATGGATCTGTGTTTTTTATTGATCTGCCGATTCATCCATTTTACAATTCAATACAGCTGACGCAGCTGCTGAGCTTTGTGTATAACTTTTGTGTTTGAGTTATAGCCAATGATCACACTTATATTATTTTTATGGAAAAGTACAGTATTACCTGGCATTTCAAACAGTCACTGAGTTTCTATATCATACTCTGTGAGACATTTATATGGATGCAATCATTTAATGTATTGATTATTTACATAAAATTTAATTTTAAAAAAGCTTAATGTTGCTCAACACTGTGTCGGCAGACTCCCAGAAACTATTTCAGTCAGGTTTCTGTGGAATTCCGGTCCATAGCAACTTTTATTTTACTTTCAGCTCACCTCTCCGAGTGTGTTCTGATGCTCCGTCTCCAGGCAAGCCAGCTCATCCTTTGCATCTGGAGAATCAGCCTGAAGCAAAAGGAGATGAATGTTTAACTTCTCCATTTGTTGCTTCCTGCTTTTCCTGTTTCATTTACTCAGATAGCGAAGAGCTTCACGTCTGACTTTAGTGATGCCTGGTTAACTTGAAAGGTGGGTCTACTGGTATTTTCATTAAAGATTCTTGCCTGAAATGGTTTGTTCTACCAAGTCACGATGATCATATCAATCATAAAGCACACTACAGACATGTTAAAGCTCTATTATTTACTTTACATATCATGGAGTACCGGTAAACTTTTATTGATCATTTCTGCCAGTCATCACCCTCGAACCCCTGAACTCTGACCTCCTGCTGGGCCTGCAGCTCCTCCAGTCGTCTCTTCAGCTCGGCGTTCTCCTGCTCCGCTCCCAGCAGCATCAGCGTCGAAGCCTCGCCCACCTCCACGCTCAGCGGCTTGTGATCTGAGAGAGAGGGAGAAAGAAATAAAGAATAAAGTAGGAGAAAGATGAAAAAAGAGAAACGCGAGAGGCAGAAAAAGAGAAATGGAGGAAAAGAGAAATGGACATGAAGAGATTCACTCGGTTATTGTTGATTGATAACCTGTGGGCCAGTATTACCTCAACATATTTTCTCTTATCAGTTAATTAAAATGTCTTAAATGACAAGGTGCGGAGAAGCAGGTGCTCTGACCAATCAGGTCGCTCAGCTCTTCGTCAGAGTCCAGTTCTGATTGGAGGAAACGTCGGTGAACCACAGCGACCGGAGCAGAAGTGTTGCCGCCGCCGCCGCCGCTGCTGCTGTGCCTCAGGTCTGCCTCAAGGCTCATGTTCATCTCCAGCAGCTCATCAACCCGCTGCCTCTCGGTGTCCCGCTCCTAAACTCACACACACATACACACAAGGACATTCATTCATCATGAAACGCAACTCCTTTGCCATACAAGTACATGTACAAACACATACCAAGATTTTGACATATTAGTGCACACATACATACGCACACAAATACAGCCAGTAACATACGTATTTAGACAAAATCTACAAAAAAAAACACAATCATTAAATTACACCAACCGCTTCCACGTCTATGATTTTATGACGCAGCAGAAGATTGTCCCTCTCGAGCTCCCTTAGCGAGGAGCAACGCGCTCGTGCGTCGGCCAGCTGTTCTTCCAGAAGAACTTTGGTCTCCTGCAGTGCTGCACACAGCTGCTGCTGCTCCTGCAGGGGGCGCCATGCACAGACAGACATGAGGCATGAGACTGATTGCACTGATTTAAACATTCTATACTATATTTAGTGAGGTCGTCACGTCAGTCAGACATTAGCCAGGTAGACATTCAGGCCAAACATTTATTGACAGAATCAGATTGTTTCTATGTGTCTTTTGCTGCTATCTTTTGCTAATCTATCTTTGATTCACATGTTTGGGTTTTCACCATAATTACAAGCAGTTATAGTAACCTTTTCTCAGGAAACACCGCAACATTGCTACAACAATCTCGTACAAGGCAAAAAACACGAGCAATTGGACGATCAACAAGCCGACAGTGTGACCAATTTAAACACTTGACTTAGTCGTTACACCAAAAGTGAGCACATTTAAAGTGTCGATAATAACCGGACGGGTTTTTTTTGCCCCCTCTGTCTCCTTAGCGTTATTCTTGCATTCAACCTGGTGAGTAATATGGTAATATGTTAACGTTACCGATAGGAATTACCACCGCAACGATGCGAATAAACCGAAGATGTAATAAAAACTAAATGACTCTTGAAGTGTGTGGGTTGGACTTTTCTTTTAAAAGAGAACACCTCTAGATGTAAACATTCAACATTAGCTGTACTGGTTTTAACAACTATGCAAGAGATCACTGTGAAAAGTTTATTATAAACATAAACACGAGAAAAATGTATCCTGCCAGCTAATGTGGGCTGTCACAGAGATGCAGTATGGAGGTGGAATGAATTAAATGAGACTGAGAAGGTGACAGTGAGGACACTGAGGTGCTTTACAAGAGTATGAGCACATTTTCCGCCTCAGAATAGTTATACTACTTCAGAATAAATCTCATTTGGGTGTAAAAGCTCCAATAACTGAAGACCTACTCCTGCTCTTTGTCAATGAAGCAGCTTCAGGCTGTAAATCCTGATGACATCACACAATATAATCTCATTCTCTGGCTTTGAGCTTCAGAATTGTTCATATTCAGTCTTGATTGAAATGCTCAGGGCCGTGAGAGGGAATATATGACTTTTGAGATAAAGTGGTATTTCTTTAAAAAAAAGAACGAAGTACTTGCTCAGAGGGAAGTTAAAAAGGTGATCTTCTTGAAGTGACCTTCGCTGGTAATGTTCATATAAATATGTGTATGTCCGTGTATAGATGTGTACAAAGGCATTGTGAGTATGTTTGATTTTGCTCTGTATGGGAGTAACTTACTGCCAAAGCAATTTGAATCTATTTCATGGTGTAAATGTTGCCTTACTGCTTGTTTTCTTATTCTGAAGTGTGTGTAGTGAGCTGTGTGTGTGTAGGTGTGTGTGTGTGTGTGTGTGTGTGTGTGTGTGTGTGTGTGTGTGTGTGTGTGTGTGTGTACCTTCAGCTGAGTGCGTGTGAGCTCCAGGCTGCGCAATCTGTGTTTACAGCTCTGAAGCTCAGTCTGGAGCTGCTCGGCCCGTGCAGCTCGCTCTCGGGCGCAGTCCAGCTCATCCCGCAGTGCGCGCATGCCCCTCACCTCACCCTGCAGAGAACGGTTCTACAGACACACACACACACACACACACACACACACAGACAGACACACACACACCAATGGGGACGAGGTCAAAGAAGGTTGTGAACAGATCTAAGATGTGCAGTTAACAAACGTTGACAAAGTCTAAAAACAATCACCAAGATTTTTGTTTAAAGTGAATATTAGGACGAAGGCCTCATGTTATCCAGTATCATTCCTGTTGTTGTTTTGTTTTGGATTCTGAGCGTCTAGCTGGGAAAGAAGTTTTTCAACAATGTTCTTCTGGGTGAAATTGCAGTTGGCTGCAATGTGTGTTGTCTGATTGCGACTAAATACATAACCTAGGAGAATTTTTAAAAAAGCCACCTGTGTTTTGTGCTGCTGGCTGTGCTGTATTGTTTTTTTAGGCCTAATATACAGTATATCACAGCCGTTGCCAAACTCGTTAAGCTTTATGTGTGGTAAAGTCTTTCTCTGTATCCAAAGCAAGGGTACCTCTTTCTCTTTGACAGAGAAAAAACTAAATCAGAGCACCAGGTTTCAGTCTGCACCTCTTTGTGAAGTTTCTTGAGCTGGTCCTCCATGGTTTGAATCTCCAGGTTGTAATCCAATATCTGATCACCTTTATCTTCCCTAAAAATAAAACAAGTCAAACAAGCAATTACACTATTTTTCAAAACAGTATTTCGTTGAAGTTTTTTCTGTGATACATTGGCTGCTAAAAAAATAAGATGAGAGAACATTATGTTTGCTGGAAATGGTCAAAAAAGACACGTATATGCAGAAATTATAATTGGCCAACAGTGACCTTTGTGATAAAGTAAAGCAGTGAGTGCCTGATTTGTATCTTACTCGTTGCTAAGTAACAACTCACAGTTTTGTGTGACAAAATCATTTGCACATTTTTCAAGTTGACCTTTATCAGAACTTTTCTAAAGGTTCTCTTGACTTTTTTTGACTCACACACACACACACACACACACACACACACACACACACACACACACTCACAGTTGTTGTTTAAGGCGGCGGAGTTTGGCCTTGCTGTCCGCCAGCTGGAGTGCCAGACCTTGGGGTGGCTCCTCGCTATGACCACCCAGTGGCGCCGTGGGTGAGTCAGACTGGGCCTCTCGCTCCCGACAAAGCTCTGCTATCCTCTGGGAGAGAAAGGGCGAGAGAGAAGTGGGAAGAAAAGAAAGGAAGATTTGGAGAAAGGATGAAAGAGAGACACGCAAGATAAAGTATGGGAGAATTATATCAACTACATCAAGACTAAAATGAACGAATGAAGTGTTGGATACTCAAAATATGTTTCGTATAGTGAGTAATAATGTCAATGTTATGACTTTTGTTTGTTTTCTGACAAAGATCTTTGTTTTATATGTTTACACACATCCAGGCTTATTTGAGTCCGTGGAAATTATTTGATCAAAATTGAATATCTTATGTTGCTCTGATCTCATATCAAGGTTGTAGCTCAGGGTTTCAAAACAGAGATAATCTCTTTAATAATGACTTTTAATCCCACAAAAGCTGGTAAAAGATCTCAGTGGAATGTCTGTCGATTTAAAAATGCAGGACGGAGTCAAATTAAGACAACAAACTCATATATGGGTTATTATTTAGGTCCAGCTCTTTACGTTTTAGCAACAAAAACAGACAGACTCTAACTCTCGGCAAGAAAGCAAAAAAAGCACATTCTCCAAAATGTCAAACTATTCCTTTAAGTGTGTGTTTGTATACATACCTCCAGTTGTGTGTCTCTCTGTGTCAGCAGGTTTTGGATCTGTTTGGCCATAGAGGTGAACACCAGCTGAAAGTCTGCACCTTCAACCTCTACCAGCTCTTCCCACCTCAGCGGCAGCACCATGCGAGGATCCTGAGTCACCTGCAGCAAGGACAGTTTCTCAGGTCACATGATAAGATCAATGTGCTTCTGGGAAACCTGACACGAAAATGGCAGATCTTGGGACAAACAATCCAGGCAGTGTGAAGGCTGTGTGAATACCAAGCGGCGATGCATCTGTTTATAAAAGGAAAAAAAAAAAACTTTTCTCACATTTATTTGGGAGTATAACTGTTAGGGAAGAGTGTCCGAAAATGTGTGACTAATGCATGCAAAACTAATGATTATGTAGACAGGTTTGAAATGTCCTCGGGTGGAAGGCATATGAACAGCAAGCAGGGGGTGCATCCATCCACACAGGAAGAGCACCTCTCCCCGCTATGATTTATGAGGCTGAGAAACCTGGCACAAAAAGGGCTGCTGGGCAACATGCTGTTACTGTAATTCAGACACACTGACATGCAACATGCTGTTTGTGTAATGCCGGCAATTATTCACGGGGGGCATTCTTAAAAGAGTACAATTTGGCATTTAGGCTGTATTGAAGAGGACGGCGGAGAATGACAGGAAAAAGATGAAGGAGAGAGGATGATGTGACAGAGGTGGAGAGGTGCAGGATTCATCCTATGGTGGCAGCAAGGAGCACCCAGAGGTCCTTATAAGGCTGCCGGCAGAATAACAAGTAACTCATTTTCACGCTTACTTGAAGCGCCAGCAGAAGGTGTATTAGTTTCACTCTCTCTGCCTACAGGCCAGACAGTGAAGAAATTCTTTGCTCAATCTTATTTTGGGAAAAAAATCCTCATAAAGGTCCTCTGGATAATATCTCCTCATACTAACGGTCAGTCACTGAATGCCTTTTATATTTGGGGTGGGGGGGGGTGGGGGGGGGGATATATGATTTGATTTGAGCACTTGAACCAACCTGCTGGATACAGCTGGCAATGGCTGCCTGGGTCTCAATGTCCAGAGACTGGATCTGCTGAATAAACGCCTCCTTCTCCTCACACTGCAGACACAGAGGGATGACATGGATTCAGAGGTGTGTGTGTGTGTGTGGGTGTGTGTGTGTGTGTGTGTGTGTGTGTGTGTGTAGAGTTGAAACAATTAGTCAATTGACAGAAAATTAATCTGCAGCTATTTTGATAATAACATAATCCTAATTAAAGTTCTACTGTCATGAACTGAAGTGTTGGATACGTAAAAAAAAAAGCTAGGGATCACCTTATTAGGATTTATTCTTTGGGGACTCTTTATCCATCCAATTATTATTTAAATTATTTACAATTAGACCAAAATACTGGTCCGTCCAGGTTCAGTAACACAATACAGGTGTCATTATCAACCATCAAAAAGTGTGATGGTCATGTGAGTGTGTGATCACCTGCACAGCACATCCTAGTAAGAGCAGAAGCAGTCGCCTGAGCTCTTCCACGGCTGCCTCTGAGGACACAGAAATAACTGTCATCATCATCATCACTATCATCATCTCCACCCCCCCCCCCACCCACCCCCCCACCCCCCACCCCCCACCAACACCATCCTCTGCTATCCCCTTAATGTGTCTCGCAGACAGCAGAGATATGGACTCATATATAAAGTATAATTACTTTCTTGCTGTTGAAAGATATGGCACTGATAGGATTGTGTGGTTATCTTGTACCTGTTATGGGGTCCTGCCCCAGAATAGCAATGTTTGGGAGAGGCATCAGTATCAACTGCTGCAGGTCCTCCTGATGAGCAGAATAAGAGTAAAGAGTTAAAAAAAAAAAAAAAACTTGAGTGATCGGCCGGCCCGACCTGTCTTTCTGTCTGGCCACAGTGAGCCTAGATAAACAACAACAGAAAGACTTTCCACCAGCCTCCTGCAGTTTGTGATGTAAACAAAGAGCTGATATCTGATAAGAGTGACTTTTCGTTCGTCCTTCCAGGTCAAGGAGGCTTTATATTAGATTCTATATTTTTCAGTAGAGCTCATTCTCAGTATTCTCGAGACATAATAGAAACTTTAAAAAAGATATGATGATTGAATAACACTCTTGTAACAAAATCCCTGATTTTATTGTTCCCCTTGTGGTTATGGATATGCATATTATGGGTAATGTGACAGCAATGTCGGCACGGCACATTAACAATGTACAGAGCATAACCAGAACCCATTACCAGCAACAAACCAAAGATTACTGCAGCTAACAAATGATTTACTAGAGCCTGACCGCTACATTACTCTGGCTTTTATTACTGGATGTTTTTAGCTGGTCACAGATGTATCAGTATTGGTCTGTTAGCTGATAACTATTGCAGAAGAGAAATGCCAACAGCATGATGAAATTTATGAAAATCTTGTCTGCTTTTTGTTTGTCTGCCACAGTTTATTGTAAAACTGTAAAATGTCCAAATTATTAAAGAATTGGTCACAATTCTTTAATAATAAAATGTATTAAAGAATAGACAGAGCATCCTGAGTTGAAGACACTAATCACATAATTGCAATGTACCTGGTTCAAGTCTGACTGGATACTTTTGTCATGTCATCGCTCCTCTCCTCTCACCTCTACACTGCCACTACCAAAGAAAATGCATATACTTAAACCTGGTCCGGATTAGACCAGCTTTACTGGAGCATTCACTGAGTGGGCAGTTTTATAACTCAACATGAGACGTTTTACTTTATCAGGAGCACAGTCAATGTGTTGTATTAAAAAAATACATTTCATTCAAATTCATTCATGCAACTTCAATCAACCGAACATTTTGTAAATTAGATCTCATCCACACATCCTGGGTCTAAACTGCCAAACAGGAAGTGAGCGCTTCCAATGGGTTTTGTAGTAGTGGGAACTCAGACTGTACCATGTTGACTGGAGTACAGAGGAAGGTTTTCATGGCTTCAGGAAATAGTCTCTTTTAAGTACTCTAAATGACTTATGTTGTTAACATTTTTATGTTGGGACAATTATAACACTGGTAGGAAATTAGTATTTTTGTTTGTTATGTACTGGTTTGATGTAACGATGACGGCAGGCATGCATGACACTGTATCATCTCACCTGAGGGTTTTGTTTTTAATACTGAAATGCTACTTTTGTTTCGGAATGAAAAACTGAATTAATGAAAAATAGTATTAACTAAAGCAAATATATCTTAAAGTTAAGTATCAAAATAAGCTCTTGAATCTGGATGTTTCTATAGTGCTGTGCTAGAAAGCCTTTACAATGTATAAAGAGTAAAAGTGGTGATTCAGGTCTCCAACACTGCTTGTTTCAGCGAGTTGTATTCCCTGCTTCGAGATCTTGGACAAATCTCCTGGCAGATTCTAAATGACGTTTAATCAAGCTGGATGGCAGACGCCACCAACATCCCTGGTTCCAGAAACCTGGCTTTTCTGGCAGCAAATACAAGTATTTGTCATGTGGACCTGCAGTGCTTTGCTCCTCCTACATTACCATCTAGTGCAATCAGACAGATGACTTTGCTAAAAGAATTTCAGCAAAGTCATCTGACTGATACTTTATTACTTTACTTACTAGATCCTCAAACAATATCTCTGTTAATTAAAAATGTTTCTGTCAAAGAGCCACATTCTGATGTTGGCTAGCTCCTCTCCCAACTGCTCTGAAAGCCTGCTTACATCCTCCTGCAATCCATCGGAGAAAAATCACCAGAAGAAAGTCACAATTACAACTCTCTCTTACTTTAATTTATAAACTGTATACAGTGAGAAAGGCAATGTATCAAGAGGCAGGCACTTTCTTCTGCAACTCCATCATGTGTGAGCTTGGCATTAGAAGCCATGTGCAGCCAAGCGGAAGTTTGTGCTCCTTCAGGGCATGTAGGATATTATCCACTGCAGCTCTGTGTTGGTCATTGCTCAGCTCATGGTTCACAATGCCAAACAGACTTCTGCAAGAGATTAGAGTAGAAATCATATAGTATCTGTTTGTTGTTGTTGTTGTTGTTGTTGTTGTTGTTGTTGGCATGCTAAGGTCCTCGAATCACACAGATAAAACACTTAATGGGTTGGTGTTTGCTCAAACCTGTCCTGCACTATATTTTATACATCATCATTTGGTGCCGTGATACAACCTGCAGAGATTAACAATATGAGTTGTACTTGTTGTTGTTATAATTTTCAGATAAAGTTTCTCTCAAGGTTCATGTATTTTTCCAGTGACATCATAGCAATGAATAGGAAATTAGCCTTTATCCCTCAGTGAGTCTGCCTCTGAAAATAATCTACTGTTATATAAAGTAGTCCTGAATTTGGAATAATATTTGTCATCAAGCTGCTGGCTGCAGCGCTGAAGCGAATTAAAATCCATCTGCAACATTAGCTTTCCCAAATTCTATCTTTCTATCAATAATTCAACTTTATGTTGTTTGGATTGGTGCTTGTTTTGATTTTCAGTTCTTCAGTTGGCTGTCTCTCTTTTTCTTTATCTTTTCTTTGCCTTTATTCACATGTGCAAACCAGATTTCATCTCTATATTTTTATGTTAATTCAAAAATAATTTATTGGATTTTCAGTAGCCTTAGAATTATTCGTTTTTTTGAGAACAAAGATCTTTAAATGTAGAGGCTCAATAAATTAGAAGGCAAGAGAAATTAACATTTAGATTTCCATTAACACACAGATGAATACCAAGTGTCACCAGTCAGAGACATGGATTGGAATACAATAAAATACAATATAATGGAACACACCAGAATAGAATAAAATAGAAAATTATAGAACAAAACACAACAAAACATAATACAACACAAAATTTAACAAAACAAACAGGAGGGGATAGAAAAAAATATAACAGAACAACAACAAAAAAGAATAGAACAGAATAAACAGGTTAGGATATTAATAGAACAGAAAATAATAGAATGGAACATAATTGAAAAAATAGAATAGAAAAAAATGGCATAGAACAAACAGAATAATATAGAATAGATAGAACAGAACATATAGAATAGACCAAAATAGACCAGAATACAACAAATAGATTAGAACCTAATAAAATAGATTAGAACAAACAAAATAGAATAGAACAACAGAATAGAACAAACAGGACACCATAGAATAGAATGGAAATAGAATAGAATAGAATGGAAATAGAATAGAATAGAACCAACAGGATAGGATAGAATAGAACAGAATTGACATATAGAATAGAATACAACAAACAAACTCAACTAGAATACCACCAATAGAATGGATTAGAGCGAGAAGAGAAGTTGACAAACAACAGAGTGGAATAAAATAGAACAGAACAGTATGAAAAATAATACTGTAGCCCAAACAGATCAGAGTACAATAGGAACTGCCACATAGTGTGTTTAAATGGCACATGCCTGTATAATCTACAATAGCTCACTATCCGTATTATCTCTATCTCTTATTATATCATAATAGAGAAGATGAGATCACAACAGAGAAAATTAAGTCCTACCAGGCAGCAGACTATTGCTGTGGCTTACACTCACCACACTCTTGTCATTGTATCTTTCGCCTCACACACACACACACACACACACACACACACACACACACACACACACAACCACAAACACACTTAAACACGTACAAAGCAAAAAAACGTCAAAAAAGGCGGCAATAAATAAAACTATGACCAATGTGGAACTTAACGTCCACAGAGACAGTGGAGCCTATTCTGAGTGCACCAGGTGAAATTGTAGTGTAACGCCGACTGATATGAGCTTCCCAATTATTGCTGGCGTCTTGTGCTGCTCTGAGCTTTCAAGGGACATTAGTGATTCACTGAAAATTAGGAAGTGAAACCTTGTAGACTTGAGTTTTTTTATATTGTGTGACAAGCTTAGCAGCGCATGTTCAGTCCACCTGACTAGTGCTTGGGGAGGTTTTCT
Source organism: Cebidichthys violaceus (assembly GCF_023349555.1). Lineage (NCBI taxonomy): Eukaryota > Metazoa > Chordata > Actinopteri > Perciformes > Stichaeidae > Cebidichthys > Cebidichthys violaceus. The sequence continues at coordinate 18,385,675 of NW_027176372.1, read as the reverse complement.
TTTGCTGAGAACAGAAGCCTTTGAATCACTCTCCGGGGAAAGAATTGTGTCATTTCCTCCATGGCTACAGGCGCCTACAATGCACAATATGAAATACACAATACTGCTATTTGATTTTTATTCACTTTCCTTCCTCAACCCCCTAACCACGACTGCAACTAAAATATTCAGCTTCCCGCTCCTCCACTTTTTCTCACCCCATTTGCCTGATATTAAGCAGTGACACTTCTACTGAGGACGGACATTTTCTGTGTTTTATCTCTTTCTCTTTCGTGCAAATGATGAGTCACCCCCTGCATGGACTTCAAACTTACAATATCCTTAAGTAAAATATTTGTGTGTTGACACTGATAGTTGAGCTTCATCATGCCCTCTTGTTTTTACTACCTTACAGCTAGACAACTGCTTCTCCAGCCTTGCTCCTTCACCCTCTCTTCCTCACCATTTGGTGTTGCCCCGAGTTATGTTTTAGAAGGATATTTAAACTTCTTTTTACAAGTCTTTTCTATTTATAATGGACTGAGGGTCATTTCAGTCCACCCACAAAATAGCATTATACCAGTGTTTTTTTTTGTTGTGTTTTGTTTTTTTTGGCTGGAAATGCTACAGAAAGCGAACAAAGCTATTCAAGACATTTTTCGAAGAAACCCCCCCCCCCCATCTCAGACGGAGCTCAACCCATGTGTAGTGTGTGTCTCTGCCTCAGTATTACCTTGCCTTACAGCTGAGATATTAATGCCAGAGTTTGGCAAGGTATCAAAATATCCAATTAAGCTTTGTTGAGGTTTTACTTACACAGTCTTTCAAGTCTGAGAGTCGCTTTTACACTTCTTTATACGAATAAAACAAAACATATATGACATGTTAATTATTTTTTGTCAGAGTCAGGCTAACTGTTTCCCTCTGTATTCAATCTACACGCAAAGCTAAGCTAGCTGATTGCTGGGTGTAGCTTAATAATTTCAACATAATATCAATGCTCTCATTTATGCAAGAAAGTAAATAAGCCCAGATGTTAAAAAATGTCCTTCAAGTGTGTTTAACAAGTTCAATTAAAAAAGAAAAGGAAAATGAGTAACGTCAAAATTGTTCTGACTTTTTACAACATGATAGATGGCAATGTTTTCTCTGCTCCCACAGAGACGGGTGTTAGGCTAACGGCTAACGGAACTACTAGTACACACATTGCTGTACCTTTACTCAGCCACTGCTAGAATAGGCAGACAGCTTGATGAGTTAAACCTTTGTGTTGTGTTTGGTCAAAATTGTATAACGTGTCTCATACGACGACTTGCCTGCATTCATCAACACTTGTCTTTGAGTTTGAATGAAGTGTATTTTAAAACGCCTTACAGCCCATTGGTGTCTAGACGAAAAGGAAAGCCAATTGTGGGTTGTACTCATTCAATCACACAATATAGCAGTGGTCGTTGGAGACACACCTGGCGGAGATCTGCACTCTACTGAGGGCACCTTTCTAGTTGATTAATTGGCCACTTGATGTCAGCACAACGAGCTGTAAACACAACACAGACAGGTGATCTGTGTTAGCAGTCGCCTATATATCCAGCAGACAATCGTGTTTCTGTCTACCTGATAAATGAAAGTCCAATATACAATCTTCCTTTAGCTCTGTTTTTGTCTTCAACACATCCTGGGAAAAATGTTTTTCTCTTTTTTTTCTCTTTCTGTTGATTTTCAGAGCATCAGTCCAGATTTTGCTCCTGATTATCTCATACCTTGATTTTAACCTCCGCCCCCCCTGTAACTCTCCCCTACCTGGTAGAAGGCTCTGATGTGTCGATTTAAAATAGAAAAGTTCTGAACTCTCAGCATGTGATCATCTCTCTCGCTGTCGTACAGCTGCTCCACCTTGGGGTTGGGGTCTCTGGGACAAACACAGAAAAGATACAACAGTGTATTTAAAGCAGCTTGATCAAACGGCCCAGCGCCACGATTCTCCAAATGAGAAATTCTCATGCAACGGTGCATTTAAGCAGAGTGAATACAATTTTAATGAGCCTGAGAAGCAGGCTATGGGAATCCACATGCAATTATTTGTTGAAATAACATGGCTTAGGTCAGGCCAAATTAATCAGCTGGTCGACAAATACTGACTCACATCTTGTCTGTTGAGAGAGAAAAGGTTTGCTACAGATAAGGAATTCAGTGGAGAGGGCTAACAGGGTGGCACGTGTGCAGAACTTCATTTCATGATAGGTAGAGGACCTACATTTATTTATTTATTTATTATCTAACACAATGTGAGGTTACAAAAGAGAATGTAATGCTTGTTACTCAAATCCCATCCAAGTAAAGAACAGAACTAAGAATCTACAGCTGTTAGCAGCTTTGAGAGGCTGTACTGAGCTAAAAGCTAATGCTAGCATGCTAATGAGCAATAAACACAAAGGTAATGTCGTTCGGTGTGAAGGTATTTGGACATAACAGAACAGAATTGGACTATATATATTGTATATATATTTATTTGTATTTATTTCTGTTGTTTTGTTTATTTCAACATTAACATTTTCCCAAAATGGCTGTTTTGCTTTTTAAATCAAGCTCAAATGGGCCTCTTGCATCACAGATTGATTCAGAAATGCCGTCCCTTGTCCTGTAGTCTGTATTATGGCTGCAAGGCAAGGAAGTAAGAAAATCTTGATCAATCTTACATGATCCTCATGATCTCATTGAGGAATATCCCATTGGTCAGCCTCATGTAACGAACCCGGGCACTTTGGGAAATTGAGTTTACTTCCATGTACTGGCTGTAGAGCGGCACGCCGTCCTCCCTCTCCACCATCTTCTCAAACAGCTGAACCTGCAAGAGACAGGGAAGGATTATGTTGTGTGTGTGTGTGTGTGTGTGTGTGTGTGTGTGTGTGTGTGTGTGTGTGTATGTGTGTGTGTGTGTGTGTGTGTGTGTGTGTACCAGGAGGTCGACAAAGACAAGGAAGACAGACAGTAGCAGAAAGAAGGTACTGAGAGAGAGAGAGAGAGAGAGAGAGAGAGAGAGAGAGAGAGAGAGAGAGAGAGAGAGAGAGAGAGAGAGAGAGACAAGGAGAGAGATGGAGAGGTGCAAACATTTTCACACAGGAAGCCACTTGAGTCGGTGCACCTGTCTGGACAGGTGGGATCTGTGCTCTCACACTGGGAAGCACTTCACAGTGACAGGCAGCCAAGCAGGACGGCAGCCAAGGTCTCTCTCTCTATCTGCTAAGAAGAGCTGTGCCAATGCAAACTGCAATATAATGAGGTTTATTCCCACCTGCACCTTCTAAAAACTGCACTGTCGGTAAACAGAGTAACAAGCTTGAGTTGGTTCAGCTGATAAGGTGAGGCAGAGCAGCCAGGGACCCTGTGTGACAGGGTAAACAGGGCGGCAGCGGTTGTCCTTCGACATATCATGTCAGTGAATGACCGCACTGCTGAAGAGCCCTTGAGCAAGTATTAAAGCTCCCCCAGCTGCAGGCATCCTGTTGCGCCTGACCTGTGACCCCCCTCTTCGGAGGAGGGCCACAATTAACAGAACCTCCCCACAAGGCTCAGCACAGTATTACATGATATTGTACTGTTCATTGACCAGAATGACGGGGAATATCCCCTTTGGCTGATTGGTTTCCCGTGTGGAAAACCCAGCTGGAAATCCAGTCCGTTACAGGTGCAACAAATCCTCAACTGATTTTAAGTGACTGTATTCTCTTACGTACACAAAATAACTTATTAGCAAACCAGAAACAGCCCAAGGACACGGAAGTATCGAGGCTTTAGAGGCAAAAAAAAAAAACGGCTGGTCAACAAGAGGCAAGGGAAGCTGCCAAAAGGAGAAGTAGGGTGCTTGTTTTGCTGTATACAACAGCCAGAAAGCAATATGCCATTTGTTGCTGTTTATTCAACTCTTACTTTTATAGCTATTTGAGTGAATAGAACTGGAAAGCGGGCTGCTCTGAAAGATACAATGTCATAAGTATTTGTGACTGGAAATAACAGTGGAGCACCGTTCATTGTCCAAGGCGGATTTCGACACAGTTTCCACACAATCGGCCTGTTTTATTTTCCTCTCTGCCTCTCGAAATGATGACCTTTTTCTCTAACTGGAAGTGATAAATGATAAATGACGTACCCATTGCGCCAACGCACTTTCCATGAATTCTTCTATTATCTCCATAATGTTAGAGTCCATCGTGTTACGAGGGCTGTGTAACACTACAGAAGAAAGCTAATTAAAAATATTATCAACACTATGTATGTAATGAATCAAATACAGAGAAGCCATCGTTCGTCAAGTGAAGTAGTTTGACATTTCTGCGGCCCTTCCCCTCCCTTCAGCTCGCTGTCTCTTCCTCTCTGACTGTGTGACAGTTAGTTTCATTGCAAAACCACACCGGAATTTTCAGAAGGCACATGCTGCGTTTTTTTTTTTTTTTTTTTTGAGCCGACATCTTCACACGCCCTCCACACATTGGCTAACCTACACAGAGATCTTTAAATATACTATGTGACTGACGATATACAAAAAAAAATCATAAAAACGCGCGTTGGGTTTTGTGAGACAGATAATCTGGATTTGAACGCTGGAGAATTGGGCCTCATTTTTTCTGTTGTGCGCTTTAAACAATATGACAGCAGACCTAATTTAGTATACTGGACACATTTTGAATGAATGTCATCTGTATGTACAACCGGCTGTATGGAAATGTTTACTTCTGTATTATTTCTGGTCAATAACTTGATGTTCTCCGGTGAAAATGACGAAGGTTTAGACTGGAGTTATTACCTTGAAGTTGTAGTGCTGCCATTAGTGTTCCATTTCCACACAACATTCAAGCCAGATTCAAGCACTGTGCAACAGCGAACTCCGGTGGTGTCACATGAAAGTTCCTCGTTGTCCATTTTAAAAGTGATGTATTACATCATTAGTTCTATAACAAAATCACGAGAGGGAAGTGTAACCAAGCAGCCCGTCTTTAATGTAGGTGCTGCACTTCTTGTGCAGTGAACGTTATTTTAAGAAATGATCGCTGTGTCTGCAGTACAATATGCGTCATTTTGTAGAGAGTCCTTCTAGCTGTGACGTGGATTTGTTGTTGTCATATAAACATTCTTTCTCAATATCGAACTATCTGATTTATCTTTGATGGTATACGCGCAATAGTGTGGACTCCTTTGTATGTACACAAGTTCACTTAATTACTAGGAATTTGTAGAATTGCCGAAAATGTTTAATATTGTGTTTGTTTTCTGTTTTTAATGCATAGTCATTAATTCATTAAAGAAATAATTTGGGATTTGTAAAGGCTATTCACTTTGTAATATTAATTATACAAGGAAACTACTATACGTAACCTTTTACTTCCCCTTGTGCTACTGTAATATAAATAATTGAATTGTTTTGAAGGACATGACGAAGACTAAAACCACATTTTCTAATTATGCATGTCTTTCTGCAACCACTGAAAGCATATGTATCTGCTAAAATAAAACATTCACTGACCTTATTCTGTGATAGAGTTTTATTTAAGGAAAATGAGCACATGGTGGATAGCTAGGACAGATCACAATGCTATTCTTTGCAAATAAAAAGCATTTGAAAAATGTTTTTTGCTTTCCAAAATAACTTCCAACATCTTGTATCAGTGTGCTTTGTCTGTCCCTGAATGACGGCGTGTGTGCTGATACTGCTTGTGCAGCAGTTCTGGGATTAACCACATCAGGATTATCAGATTGTTTCTGAGCTGCCAGAATAGACAAGATGACAGCTTCATATAGGGCACCACACTCACACACACACTTAATCCAACTCTCCCGACTGAACTCAGATAACCCATACTCGGGGAAATTCGCTCCTCTATTATATTACTTATTGTACAAATGGAAGCCAACGCTACAAAGCAGTCAAAAACTTCTACCTTTAATATATAATTCATGTGCCATTTTAACAGGTTCTTAAGCATTTCATTGCAGTTTAGTACAAACTCTACAGCCGTGAGATGAATAATACAGTGCTCATGGGATGAACTTCAGCATCATGTGATGGCTTTTCCAGCTTTGAGCCAAATGTCAAAACGTGTTAAATACGTGTCATTGTGTGTGTGAACGCTACACCCCTTTTAACTGAATGCACTCTCTTCTAGTTACAATAAAAAGTACTACACTTCTCCTCGCCAGGTTCTCTGATGGTTACACATTCATGAGGTCCTTCACAGAGGAGATGTTTTGGTGTCTGTGCAGAGCCTGATAAGATTCCCTACTTATTGCCTTGTTTTGGCCATGTGCGAGGGAGTTGCGGCGAAGGTGTTTTACCCGCCACCTGCCAATTCACACAACCAAGAAACTATCCCTTCCCCCTCAGCTCAACATTTGTTCCCCTCTAACTGGCAGGAGTAGGGGGCGCATCCTTCTCATCTTTCTCGACGTCTGCAGCCTCAGAGGACCCCTCGGCAGCGTTGGGGTCAACCTGCCCAAACTTTAGGATGGTGAGGGCATTGGTTTTGAGGTCCTCAATGGTTTCTTTCACACCCTTCTCCAGGAGATAACCCTCGCTGTCGCCCTCTGGGTCCTCCAGAACCATGGCTGTTTCCACAGCCGTCTGCAGGTACCGCAGGCTCAGAAGCACTGACAGCTGGACAGAAAGAAGCAATAAAAATGATGTAAAAACTGCATCTCATTTGGTGAAGGTCTGCTCACAGAAACTAAGCATCAACTTTCTGTCTCTCATGTTATAACACAGATTTATTGACATTGATATCATAAAAAGGAAGTCTTGACATTTTCTGGCTGCAAATATATTTAAGTCATGATAACTACATATTTGTACATATTGCTCTTAACTATGCAGCATTTTTTTCATAAGTGCAGGATGTTGTCAGTTTAAGCCACTTCAAACACAAATTTCTATATGGCCAATAAAGTCATTTTCTAATTTTGATTCTAATTCAGTAGAGATCCTGATTCATTTTGACTATGGAAGAATCAACATAATCATATCAATGATTATGATTATGTTGTTTTTTTAAAAGGTCAATAATAACCCACTCCAATAATTTTCATACTGTCCCTTACACAAAATGGGTTCACATCCCCAAACGTTGAGAGTGAACCCTGCTTCTGTGTGACAAAGTCAGTGCATAACAACATCTCTTCAGTTTTATCTCATGCATCCTCTTCCCCCTTTTGTTTGGTCTTTGGGCTATACACTAAATCAGTTTGTGCTTGAAAATCAGACATTAACCACAACTCAGCTTGAGGCCTCATTAACTCTCGGCATGGCAGCCATCTGTTGCCATCATGGACCACTAGAAAAAACACCATGCTGAGCCTCTGCATTTAAAAGTATGGATTGTTTGTTTAGCTGTAGGCGGTGTGTAATGATGCACTGTTAAACATGTGCATGAGTGTCCTGCTCCAGCCGGAGGTCTTGTTTGAGAGTGCGCTGTCAATACTGGTATTTGGCAAAGGAGTGAAAGTACATGTTTGAATAAAACACAGAAATCAATGTGTGTCAGTGAGGTTTTCTTTCAGGTGCTTTTCATGGCAGCCATATTATTAAAACATTTTTGTATGTGTGTGTCTGTAATTCTGTCCCACACTGCGACAGTTAAATAAACGCTCTGTGACTTCACCACAGATGACTGAATAACTGTGTGTGTTTATGTTCATGCCATCATGCATCCCACCTGTATGAAGATGACTGACACCACACCAGGACCAGTTGAGTTCATCAGCTCCATGTAGTAGTCGGTCAGCGCCTGCCTACAGCCGCGGCTGTACAGGTTGAGTTCCTCTGATTGGTAATCGTAGTTGAAGTGGGCGTTGTTATCCGTCAGGTGGTACCGCAGGCAGGGGCGAGGGGAGGTGGGGTTACAGCAGCTGAACGGAACGCCATCCAACAGGTAACGGCCGTCCACGTTACTCCGGATACGACTGGAGACAGAGGAGGGAGGGACATTGAGAGGATAGATAATGGAAACAGATTGGAAGAGTAGGAGGAGAGGGATGTTAAAGGCCTGACTTTTAGCTCAATACACACTTAGCATTAGTGAGAAATGAGCAGCCCCTCTCTTCAAGTGTCATCACGTCATTACCTTTCTGCTCACTCATTCCTTTTCACTCATTTAATCTTTGACCAACCTTTCTTTGCTTGCTTCATGACCAACCTTTCCATCCATTTCTGTCATTCTCTTCCAAAGTAAAGGCCAGATCTATTTTTATTACACTCTCCCTCCACTTTAAAATCATTCTCTTTCTCCCTCCATCCCCTCTATATTATTCTTTGACCTTTTTGGATGTGAAGTCTATTTATCTGTCATTCATCTAGGTTTTCCTTCTCTTCCCTGCAAACCCCTCATCAGTCCAGTTTCTTTTCTTTCATCCAGCCACCAGCTTGCATCTCATAACTTGCTCCCTGTATTGTGATTCACTCACTCCTTGACGTCCTTGGAGGTGAAGTCCAAGTATCTGTTGCTGACCCACTGAACTTCAAACCAATCCTTGAAGTTGTTGTTACCACAACAGAGAAACTCCATCTGCAGACGATCAATGGTTTCTTTCTGAAAACAGCGGCCTGGCACGTCTGTGTCCTTGTAGAACCGAATGCCATTCCTCAGGCCGACCTGACAGTGGAGAGAGAGAGGAGAAAAGGAGAAAGAAGCGTGTGCTTTATCGGATGTTTTCAACAATGGTTTTACTGTACTGTATGTCAAAGATGAAGCTGCTTTTTGTTTATATCTGTTGAAAACAGACATTAAACAAGGGTGAGAGCTTTAATTCTTCACTATATTTTATAAATTATATTTATTATATAAATTTGAAATGACCAGACAATGGTGAATGTTTTCTGTTATACTGATAAATGCACACTGTTTGGTTCTGTTCTATTTTTTATTTTATTTTTATTTTCGTCAGTACTTAACCCCTTAAACACTTCCATTTTCATCTTTTATTTTAGCTAGTTTGCTGTCTCTCTCATTCACTGTAGCTCAGGTGGGAGCAGGTTTCATTTTGTGTTTTGCTTGAGGATCAGAAAACACCATCTTATTATGGGACAGACATCTAGTGACACCTCCTCTACCTCTTGATCTGTCACAATCATTATAGTGACCCCACCTTCAGGGACTCCTCCAGGCTTCCCTGCAGGGCGTAGCTGAGCACAACTACAGCAAAGAGAAGACAACAGAGCACTGCCGATACAGCGAACCAAGCCAGCAGGGGAACTTTCCAACGGGGGAAGCGGGTCGGGTCCAAGGAGTCCTGACACACACGACTGGCTACCCAGTTGGTGCCGATGGAGGCCAGGCCCACCATCATCAGGATGTTGGGCACTACGTGGATCTCTGTGTTGTCCATCACCTTAAGAAAGCAAAAGCACAGTCAAAGACAATTCTAGCCACAAGAGCAGCAGCCAACTGCAGGTCACTTTGTCATTTCCTCTAAACACTTTAGCAGGTAATAATCCTGCATTCAATTAGCCTTATCTATTCAGCCAAGAGCTTCAATTAGCTGCTGATATGCTTTATGCAAAGGCTACTATGGCAATATGATGACAAATTTAATTCATTGCCCTTGTTACAGCAAAAGCCAATTATAGACTGAGTTTATTATTGGCTGAGTTTTCATAGCCTGTCAGCCATATAGTGCCTTGGCCCCATTGTTGTTTTAAGATTATTAAAAAACTAATTCTGTAACATAATCATTCTGTAATATCTATCCAGCCATATGTCAGTTCAGGACAATAACATCAGCCTCTGGCTGTGGAATAATAAAGTGCAAAACAAACTGTCTAAATTATATATGTGCGTATAAGTACTTTGCTACACAACCAAGAGATTATGGAATATGTTGTTGGAGATCAATAACTATCTGAAGGCGTGTGTTCATGGCCTGCAGCTTTCCTGTGCAGCCCTGTGCAACTGGATATCACTGCATGCAACCTATCCAAATCAATCAGTGATCAATCCGGCATAATGACAGCTGGTGGAGGCCATGACCTTCACCTGCTGGTCACGTTACCTAAATTCAATACACATTGAACCCCAATGACTTTGGAAACAAATGTTGATTTTTATAACAGCATTTGATAACACAATGTCCTCACGACTTAACATGCATGAGTGTGCCTGAGTGTCACTGTGTGCATGTTTACACTGATATTGTGTGTGCTGCGTGTTTGCATTTGTGGATTAAACTGAAGAGCTAAGTTTAAATAAAAGTCACTGATAAGCGGCAGCACAGCAGACTCAGTAAACAACCACAATGAAAAGACAAAAGTCTGAGCATATAAACCTATGTTTGTGTAACTTTAGATTAATTCAATCCAGTGTTTTTAAGCTTGTTTTTTTAGTTGACATTGCAATCATCTGTGTGCATATGAGTGTATTTCCCTCTCTCTACCTCGGCCCTACGGAGCAACTCTGTCTTGAGGTAAGCCCCCAGACAAAAGATGACGCCCCCCCACAACACTGCCATCCAGGACAGCAGCCACAGGCCCTGGGCCAGATGCACCCGCCGCTGCTGGGTGAACTTTATCTTCAGCAGCACCATGGCTCACTACCATGCACCGATCAACGCAAAGACAGAAGAGAAGAGGAGAAAGAGAAGAAGAGTTCAGTCAATTGTGGTCAAAAATTGAGTGTCAATCCAGAGGAGGCCAGCTGCATGTAAAGAGGTCACAAGAGGGTGTTGCAGAAACACAGGGGTCGCTGTAGGCCTTGCGCTTGTTGTTTGGTGAGTTATTAGCCAGTTGAGCTCATCTAAGTTGTTCCAGGTGGAGGGGATAAGCAGGTAGATCCCTCAGATGGTAAAGGACACAGTAGACCTCAGAGGATAATCCAAAAGCTTTCACTTGAATGCCGAAATTGTCCCAAAAAGATATTTTATAATCCAAATCAGTGAAGCAATACCATGGAAAATGTCAGATAATAGTAAAATAATGAATTATGGAAGATAAGAGGTATTCCTTTTTCCAGAGATGATGATTTCCCCTCAGGTTGATTGGTCACACCGCTGTTGCCCCCCCTTCAAGGTGATTCCTTCCTCTTGACGTGATGTTGTCTTCTGATGGCGCACCTCTGGGTCTGGGTCTGGGTCTGTGCATGTGCGGTGACCCCCTAAACCACTGTTCCCATGGTTGGAGGACACAGAGACTGGCCAAAGTCGAGAGTTTGGAGCCGTAATCCCCCCCAACAGAGTCCCTGGGATCCTATTAAAGTCCAGAGGCCAATGGGAAAGCAGGCCAGTGTGTGATCAGCAAACTTGTTCTGATAGACACATAGTATGGGAGGGACTACTGGACTATTATGACAGGTGGACTTACCTGAAACCCATCAGCACAGGCTGGACATATGGACGCCTCGGAGACAGAGTAGATACAGCAACATCATGAGATTGTTGGAGTGTGTAAAATAAGTAAAGATGAAGTCAATCTAATTTAGGATTAACAGAGTCTCTTTAATGTAAAGTAAAAATAATACTTTGGAAAGGAGACTTGTGCTTGTATGGGATTATGTAAACAGTGCAATAGGAAGGGAGGTTGATGGTGCTGGATCAATGGGATTAAACTGTTGATATAAATATTTATGACAGCTTGAGTCAGAGCTGTAGTCATGTTGAAGCCAGTCTTGTGTCCCCAGCTCTCCCAACAAACCAAACACAAAACTCAATCAAACCCTCACATCATATCAATGTATTATCCATTGATTTTCCTTTTCCCACTTTTCTATTAATAACATCTCCAGTGATGTCTTTAAATTGTGAGTTTGATGGCGACTCGCTCATATTGACATAATGAGTAAACTTGCTCAGCCCTCTAGCAACAGAGATGTCGATGTTGGTCAGTCGGTCTGTCCATCCAACATGTTGGTTAGAGAAAAATATATTTTAACATCCATTATCTATAACCACTTATTCTGTTCAGATGACATTGGGCAAAGGCAGGCTACACCCTGGACAGGTGGCCAGGCTATCGTAGGACTGTCACAAAGATACAGACAACCATTCACGCTCACATTCACACCTAAAAATTAACCAAAGCTGCGTGTCTTTGGACTGTGGGAGGAATCCGGAGAGAACCCACGCTGACAACATGCAGACTCCACACAGAAGGCCCGTCTTGTCTGGGAATCGAACCCCGGGCTATCCACCACGCCACTGTGAATGTAACATTTGCAGTGCAGCTAATGTTAAGGGTCTAAGAAGAGCTAAATTTATACAAAGAGGGATTACTCCAAATGATGTGTGTAATTAACAACAAGAGAGAGAACCAGAAATGATGAATAATGAGCTGTAATCTGAGATGTTGCATTCATTTAAGATAATTATCTTTATTGGTAGAACAACTGTCATGACACAGTTACATTTTGAATAGACTAGCAGTATTCATAATTGCATAATTCAGAGGGTAGAGTGTACACTAATGAGAGATGGGGGCTGTACAGATTAGAATGACATTAATATTGCTGCTGCACTCTGTCCAATCTACATCGTCACAATACTTTTTATATTTTTGTTCTTCTCACTACAGCAGCTTTAAACATCGACCCATATCATTTTTGAAAGGGCCACCACGTTTCATGTATTTTATGTACACATACACAGAGTGAATGAATATTTACACAAGTCTCTGCATGTACAGCCTGGTTAAATAATTATTAATAAGTACAAAATAAAATCATTTTAATGAATGGTATAGTACAACAGGCTGTTGTTGAAAGAAGACTATTCATGTCATCTGCTGAAAACAGAATAAAGCAGATGCTTTTCTCCAAGAGAGTGGGTCTCTCTCAGCAGGAGATGCTTGTGTCTCTTCACACTGGCTCCTGTGAAAACACGGAGGCCATTTTGATACTCAACAGTAACACTGAAGACGTATGCAGGTGAAATGTTATGTGATTGACATGTTCTCTGTTAAATTGGCGAGAAATTACAGGTCAGCAGGGTAAGGGAAGACAGTAAATTACATATAATTAAAATTACCACTTAAATGGAAATATATGTATAATACATACTTGGAAATAGCTCCCTATAACTGTATTTATCTTCTTTATTACTGTTCACATTGTATACATATATTTTGGCATTTAATTGTTTTGTTTCTATTTTTTTCACTTTCACTTTCACAGATCTTTTTTGTGTGTGGAAATATTGTACTTCCAATTTTGGCAATTCTTATGTTTAAATATGAAAGAATGTCCTTCCTTTTCCTCTGTGGATTCTGGTTTATAAAATCCTTAACAGTACATCTAAAAGTCCAAATATTATATACAACCCTAAAAAAACTGATTGTCTTGTATTTGGGCGATATATATACAATACATCTGACAGCAATGGCTTGTATGAATAAAAACACATTTCAATGCAATAAGATGAGAATAAACATTCATTCTGCCATGTTGTTGGATGACATTTTCAATCTGCCACTTTGCCTGTTTGTTCCACTCCTCCCTCCCACTCCTGCACACCCTGCTGCCCCTTCCCTCCACCCGCCTCCTTATAGGGCTGCAGCTGCTGCAGGAAATCATTCAGGATCTGCTGGGCGGACATGGAGGTTGTTTCCACAACATCCTGCTCCAAAACTGTTACCTTTACCCCGCGATTCCCACCCCAGCTGTCACCGCCCACATGGGCCTGCTGGAGGTTTGGACGAGTGTCAGCGTGGTTGGTGCCCGGGGGAAGCTGCTGTTGGCTTTGGGGATAGACAGGTTTTGGTCTGGCGGCATAACTGGCAGCCATTTTCTTATAAATAGCAGTGCTGATGTCAGATACAGAGAAAGGTGGGCTGTGCCTGGATTCATGCTGACCAGAGAGACTGCCTTCAGATCTGGTTGTTGGCACCACCTGCTTAAATGGTATGAAGGCTGTGACCCTCTGCGGACCTGCCTCTGATCTCGTCACCCATTCATGTGACTCTTCTTCCACTTCAGGCACGTGGGATTGGCCGTCTGCTTTAGAGGAGGTGGCAGAATGGCTGATTGGAGCAGAGGTGGTCAGAAACTTCTGAATGGCCTCAGATGAATCAAAGTGCTTCTCGAATAACTCCTTTATCAAGCACGGCACCTGAGGTCGAGACACACAAACACAAGCAATCTAAATTACAACACTGGACACAAGTCACGTCATATGCATGGACAGATCATGAACAAATTTAAACCCTGGGTGCAGAAACATGTATACCTTCCCCTGCTCTGCATCACTTGGGATTGTTTTATATCCAACATTTTGCAGGTTAACCATATATAATGCTGTACTTTACTCAAGTGCTGTACCTAAGTACAAATTTGAGGTACTCTACTTCAGTATTTCCATTTCATGCTACTTTATATACTCCACTTCATTTCACAGGGAGATATTGTACCTTTGACTCCACTACATTTGTCATATATTTCACACACACAAATAGAGAAATGATAGATTAGATTAAAAGATTAGAGAAAAGTATAAAAACTGAAAACTGATTTTTGTAGCAGAACTTAGTTTTTCCTTCTTTCCTTTCCATTATCTTAAGAGCCTTCAGATGTATCTTGTGACCCTCAGCAGTTACTTAATGTTAATGGATCATCAGGAAAAGAAAATGTGATTAGGACATCCTTACTTTTGACTGAGCTCTTGGACTTTCCAATGAGAAATGTCAATATTAGTCTCTAAAAACAGGCACTTGAAATAGAGTCTCTATTTTTGGGGCCCCATGACCCCTTGGCCACGATGGCCGTGTGCTCTGATGGCTCAACTAATAATTCATTAAAGCTTTGACATACCTTAGTAGGGACATTTTGATTTCATGGTGAATGCTATTTTATCATCTTAATTTAACATGTGGTGAGGCTCTAATAGATATAAGGAGGAGCAGTGAAAAATGCTTAAGCACACGTGTAGTTGCAAACATAGCCGTGTTTGAAACCGTTTTTTGTGAAAAATTGGGCACAGAGTGACATGGTTTCATAACATTACACTTAAAACATTGGAACGACCTGCCTAAACAAGGATTGTAGAGGACCGAGTCCTCCCAATAATGTATTTAGTAAAATGTCTGCTATCTGAAGTGTGCATGGATGTCCAGTAGGCGGCACTGTGCTCACATTGATGTTCTCCAGGGCTGCGATGGTCCTGTGGGCGTCCTCCAACTCTGAGCTCAGCTGTGACACGCGGTTTTGCAGGTACTTCCTTTCACTCGTCAGGCTCTCTGACTGTACACGCGCACACACACACACACACACACACACACACACACACACACACACACACACACACACACACATACCAAGACATACAATCGGGTAAGATTTATATGAAAGTATCATGGTTCATGAATGCAGTAAATCAGATAAAGTCCCTTTTATCATTCTCACCGCTATATGCAGGTGTTCCCCCAGCAGATTATTGGCCTGCTTGGTCCCAGTGTGGGTCTCTAGAAGGCTACAAGACACAGAGAACCAAAGAAGAAACAAGAAGGAACGACAACCATGAAAAAATACCTATTCCGCTCTATCACCACCTCATTATTTATTTTTTATCTAGGGTTAAAGACAGTTGTTTTTCAGGCCAATTGGCAACCACAAACTCTCTGAACCAATATGTAACAACTGACACCCAACTGGAGCCCAGTGTGAGGCGACCATTCACTCCAGTTGCTCCAGTCTGTTGCAGGATGTGTGGTATGTGCCTGGTAGGCAGCAGTGGTTGTTTGGAGATAAATGCAGGCTTGACAGGGTGAATGTGAAGGGATATGACAGATGGCTTGCGTCCGCCTGTCTCTAAAGAGGTCACTGCAGAACCAAAACACCCACAGAACTGCACAGGGGAGAATGTATGTTCCATCAATCAATGAATCTATAAAACTTTTATGGAAAGCCATAGGTTGACTTGAGGGGTTTTGGTTCTGAAGTCAATATGTGTGCACCCGTCACACCATTCCACTCGCATGTAGGGGCATGTTGTCCTTCATGTACTGCATCACATGACATGTGGGAGAATCTTCCTTGTTTATTAGTGCACACAAGTTATAGGGTATAAGCAATGTAAATCAATGTATGCATGTTGAACTTTGTTCTGTTTATGATACCAAACCTTTTATATTTCTCCTTGAGATGGCCGAGCTCGTCCCTGGTCCTCTGCAACTCCCCCTCCAGGCTCTCAATGCAAACCACAGTCTGCAGTAAGTTCTGGTGAAGATCTGTATTCTCCTCCTGCAGCTCCCTGAACACAGAGGAATGATGGGAGAGGGAGTTTAGTCACAGAACGTAATAATCCTGGAGAGTATTTAGAGGCGATGCCTTTTTGGACCAATGTTTTTCAACCATTTGCTGTTTTGACATATTACAAATATAGACAGTATAACTAAAATCAGGTCATTTGGCAGTAATGACCTAAAGAAATATTCAAAATGAGGCCTTCTCTCACATGCCTCCATGTTATGAGTCTATCCATTGTGCATAATTGGTATACAAACTAAGATTCAGTAATTTAAACATTAAAAGTCCTCTTTCATTTGTTGCTTATGTTATTTTTAGCTATCTTTCTTAAGTTTCTCCGTTACATATTATTATTTCTAACGACATAGAGATTGTTATATGAATCAGTTCCATAACTACCACAACTCTTACTGTCAAAACAGGAGTGGAGAGAGAGAGGATGCACATTAGTGCGATCAATAACCACTGACCCATCAGACAGACAGACAGAGAGAGGACAGAATGAGACGGAGAGAAATGTGTGAAAAACTGCACTCAAATGTGAAGTGAGCAGAAAGTATATTACACACTTACTGGAATTGGTCGACATTACACAGTGGGTCCTAGAAAAAGAATAGAGGAAGGATGAGAGAACAGTGGATAATGCTCATAAGATACAGAAGAGGTTAAGTAATTTAGGATATAATACTAGCGTATACTTGGCTTTTCAAACAGTGTTTAGACCGTCTTGTTTTGCCACTGTACACCGGCACATTGCTTCAAAACTGAAACTTTTGGCCCTTTTTTTGTACCTCGAAGATTAATATGGGTGACAAGTTCCTCTGTGTTCACTTAATACTGAACACTCCCTATGCACTCTTGCTGAAAGTCAGAACTACGACCTCATGGTCATTGTTTCATTTTAATCTCAGTGTACTGGAGTAGAGCCAAAACAATACCAAACATATCACTGTCCAAATACAACATGCATCGACGTTCAAGCATGCAAACCAGAACTTTCTAAAAAAAAGCCATTTACAGGTTCAATTCCCTAAATCTGCAGGGAGATACAAACAAGCCGAGCAGTTCAGGACTGATTCTGGGGTTGGTACTGTCATGAAAAAGCATATAAAGAACGATACTTAGTAAGAATAAGGCCATCAAATGCATCCATTTATTTTCTATGTACATTACTGGAGCATGCCTTTGTGTAAAAGGCAGGACACACCCAGGCTGGGTCACCAGTCCATTACTAAGGACATGATAGATTGAGTAAATTATTGAGTTATGGCAGACCTGCTCCCGGAAATGGACTCTACTAGAATCGATTAGTACTTCGCCCTCTTCTATGTGTGTGGTTATGTACATGTACGCATGAATTCACTGAACCTTAACTTGACCAGACAAACCATTGAGTCTCATTGAGACCAAATCATAAACACTGACCAAATGGAAAAATAAGTCAATGTTATGTAATGTTGTGTGTGTGTGTGTGTGTGTTTATCAGTACATGAGAGTGCCACAAGAACAGATTCTTACATAAGAGCAACGTGATACTTACCCACCCAACTCACTCTCACATTTTACATAGTTAGTGCCAGCTGCTGGTGTGAAAGATTTGTCTCAGTGGATGTGTGATGTGTGATTGTTACACACTCTGTCAATATAGCCGAATCACAGAACATACAGTAGCTGAGCCCTGAAACCTAACACCACTTCAAATGATGGTGTCAGGTAGCTTTAAATGGATTTTCCCCTAAAAGCACAGGACTAGCATTTGCTGCATTGCTGAAGAATGACTCAGCTTGCAATGCGGAGTGTTTGACACGTCACACACACAGCCTGTGACTCAGCTTACTGCCTCTGCAAGAGATGAGCAACACTGCATTCATTACATTCATCCTGTTCTGTCCTCTCTTCAGTGTAGCGAGTTGCCTTCAGGAGCTTCATCGCTGACTCCTTTTACAGTGAGACTCATGATTCGTCTTTCTTTTTCAGAAGTCTGACTCATGACGGAACAATATAACACTATTTGATTCATGTCTTTCTCACCAACGCCCCATTTGAAGGCCATTCGTGGAGAAACAAGCTTATGTAGGGCTGGGCGATAATTTAACATTATAATGTATCGTCTTTATCGTTTTTATTTTGCACTAAAGTTATATTATAACTATAGATAGTACTTTTCATTTATCAAGTATTTAATTTACACAATCCATGTGGTTATGTCACATAGATTATGTATTTATTGAATAACTAGAAAACAAAAAAAATGTTTTAGCCATATCACCCAGCCCTATGTATATGTTTCAAATGTTTTCAACCGTGATGTTATCCACCGTTTTTATAAATCCGTCCTGGCGATTGTCACTAGACAAGCTTATTTTCTACAGAATTTGAACCATCATGTTGTCAACCAAGACAAGTTTTCATCCATATTTCCTGATTTTTCTAAACTGAAATAAGGTTTGTTGTACGTGTGATATTTCAGATTCATGATCTTAGGCCTGAAATCTCCCTTCACTCCTGTCTCATATTAGTGCACCTTATTAAAAATAGCTGTGACAGTAAACTCACCCTGTGTTGTTTCACATGCTGTGACTGGTGTCGACCACTCTGCTCAGAGTTGTGGCTGGTAGCTGTGGAGGCCATGTCTCTGACCCTGGATGAATCAGATTTTGTGGAAGAAGACTCGGATCCGATGCCTGGCCCCACACCCTGGGCTGAGGATGGAGGGGAGCCCACGGGCCCTCGGTGCCCGGGGCCGGGGTGCACCTGTTGAGGCTGGTGCTGAGGGAAGTGCTGTGTATATTGACTGTGGGAGGCAGTGGGATGCTGTTTGCGGTGGTGACGTTGTTTGGGCTGGCTGGGTTCAGGGCTGGTGCTGGTGCCATCTGTGAGGTGAGGGCAACCTCTGCCATATCTGTCTCCTGACACGGAGCCCCCGGTAGGCGACGGCCTTCTGTCTTTACGGCTGCTCTCATGGTGAGTATTGTGGCTGGGTGAGTGGGGGTAGTGATGAGGCGGGGGGCTGCCGTTGTGGTTCCTTGCTGCGTATGTGATCATTTTGTCAGGAAGGGAGCAGTCTGACTGTTTCCGAGGGCTGCTGCGAGCCGCTGTCTCCTGTCTCAGGCCCTCCCCTGAGTTCTTCCTGTGCTTTTTGGGCGGGAGCTGAGGCTTGACGGGGCCAGGTGTTTGAGCTGGGGCAGGTGTCTTCCCAGTACTTTTATCATTGTTCACACCCAAAATGGTGAGAGCCGACGGACTTATGACCTGTTTTGTAATCTCATCTAGAAAGGCTGAGAATTGCAACTTTCCCTGCACAAAACTTGCCTTGGCCTGCTCTATCTCTACTTGAGGGGTCCCTTTCCCTTTCTGTCCACCGGGATCTTGTCCTTTCGGGACTCTTGGGGAAAGCACCTCCATTGACTTAGCCTTGCGAATGTCAGTGTGAGGCTCCTTGTTCTTGAGGATGCCTTTGTTGGGTAGCTGACTGGAGGACACCGCTCTTTTGGGGCCCCTGGAGACCCCTAACAGAAAGTCCTCCTCACTGAAAGCCAGGCTTCGGTTCAAACTAGCTGCCTTATACAGGTGTCCATGGTTGATGTGTTGTTCCCTGGATTGTTCTCCTCCAAGATCACTTTCATTACCCTGTAGGAGGCCTTCTTCACTTCTGCTGTGACCTCGGTCAAGAGAAGCAAAACCATGCTTTGCCCTCTTTTGTACACTCTCATGTATCTCGCTACAAACTGGGCCGTTCTTGCCGTGTGTGACGGTGGCAAAGACAATGGGCGCCCTGCTGTCGTCCTCCCTGAAACCCCGGCGCACATCTGAGATATTGGAGCAGGACAGGGAGTGCTGTGGCTGCTCATGACGGAGAGAGAACGGATCATTTGAACTCTCCTCCGTGTACCATGAGGAAAACGAAGAGGAGGACGAGGATGAAGACAGGGAGGAGGAAGAGGCCCTAGAGAGAGTAACAGGTGTGCTGTGATTGTACAGTATCTTATCGTCTTCTCTGTGGTGAAACTGCTGCGTTTGATGACGATGATGGGCGTCGTGATGAGGGCTGTCGCGGAGACAGCGACCATGTTGGTGGTGACGGTGGTGCCCGGGGCTTTCATCTGTGTTTCTGTCTGTCTCATCAAGCATTGCGTACCTACAACACAAAGACACAGGAATATTATTATTGATAATAACTGTTTTGTATGATATAGCAATGGTGCACACTTATAACTTTAAAACCTTTACCAGAATCTGTATATTTGATTTTAAAATGCAGATGCCTTCATGTGTAGTTTCTACAAAGAAGAATTATTTCAGGATGTATGTGATGCTATTTCTAAATGCCTCTCCAATTAGAAGTAGATGTGAATCTGTCAGACTTGAATGAAGCATCCTACCTGTGTGACTGAGGGTCTTGTTGAAGGGGAAGTTGATGATGGTGGTGGTGCTTCCGCGGCTTGATCTCGTCCGGACCAGAGGGGCTGTGAACAGGCTTAAAAAACTTCTCCATCACCTGTCTCCTTGCTGGTGGAGTGTTGATGCCGTTCAGGTAGAGTTGACAAGGGGCACTGATGGGAAACCCTGTACTCAGCTGTTTTCTCAAGCTTCTTTTTTCTTGTTATCTTTTCCTCTATAAGGCTATATATAACTTGTCTGTCAATGTCAGCTGCAGAGGTCACCACTTCAGACTGGACGATAATCTGCTGCTGTTTCTGACCACAAAAAAATGTACAGCATGTGGTGAGCTTTTGTGAAAAATAAATTATAATCTAAACTATAATAAGGAGTTCAGTCCTCAAAAAGTTTCCTTCTCACCAAAAGATAAATTCTCCAAGTGTTTCAGCAAAGTATCCAGCAGCCGGATTGTTTCTGAACAAGTTTGACTTCCTCGGCGACTGGCTGCAGAATAATGAAATCACGGCTTGTGAGCAGGAATGTATGAATTCCTGGTTGGTGGCTTGATTTTGCATCACGCCTGATGTAACAGCTGGGCACTCATTGAACCAGCTGAAAGAGCAAGACCTTTGTCCACATACAAGAGACAATCGAACCGAGCCCTGCGGAACAGGATCAATAACGCGCTTCATTTAATCCCCTAATATAACTTGCAGAGTTATATTAGTGGGACTTGCTTGGGGTTTGCCCGTATGTTTGTGCCGCCTCACACTTCAACTTCATGGTTATATTCTATAATCTCGTACGACACTTTTTGTTCAGTTTCTTTTCACCACTACTGTTATTAATTTACAAAAAGCAGGTATGAGCATTAACCAAAGCTATTGAACCCCCCACAGCTGCCCCATTGATTTTTTGACTCCTGCTACCATCTGGCTGAGGCCTATGTGATCACATTCAGGAGGGGTGACGATAGATACCGTGGGATGTTTAAATTTGTCAGCCATCACAGGTTATGTCATACGATGTTTACTGTGGAAGATATCCCTTTTGGGTCTGCGGTTGTTTTAAATAATTCTTGACAGTATTGGAAAGCCAGAAGCAAGACTGTTTTGACTTTTGAATCAATGTGATGAAGCGCTTTGATCTGTGAAGTATCTCATTTCTGGTTTTGGCCTAAACATTCTTTATTTTCAGGTTGTTTCATTAATTAACTGTTTCAGTTTTCCTGATTTGTGTTGATGTGTAATATCTAAATATTTCACAACTCAACCTCTGATACAGCTTTGATCTTCCTAAAACTTCCCAGTCAATATTACTGTTGATTATGCTCCACGGCTTCTAACACAACCACAGAATCACTCAATGCAAATTGAGAACAACACCTTCATAATGACTTTGATTAGCAAGTATCACACAAAGGTCTTGATGAGCCTATAGCATAAACAGCCTGGCGTGTCATGTTTATCACATCACAGAAGATGCCTCTTTTTCTAATCTGTGTGACTATTTCCTGTCTAACAACATGACAAAGATCAATTCATTGAGGTTGGGAGGGACTAAAACTCATACAGAGGGCAACTCCACATCGTTGATCAATGACAGTGAGTGATCCTGCCCACCCTTTGAAGTCACACTGAGCTTTTATCCATGAGAAATGGTGGACGAATGTTTTTAGAATATGTAGTTATTTATTCTATGGATTTGTTGAAACAGTCTAAAACCCAAAAATATTAAATTAACTATGAGAAGAAAAGCAGCTAATCCTAATTGGGAATGTTTGACCAATTCATGACTTAAACTAGTAATCAGCTATAAGATTGTTTACAGTTAATTTTCTGTTGATGACTATTAGTGTCAGTACTGACATAAAGATGGACAAGATCCCAAATGTACTGCGGTCAGAGAGTAAACAGCAGAAGCACAGGGTTTGGCTGCGTGGCCCGGATATAATACTTTATTAGCAAAGAAAGTAAGAAGGAATGCTTGTGTTTAGACAATTTATCATCTGAGAACTTTTCTTTATTAAAAAAATAATTGTTTTTCTGAAAGTAAAGATATAATTACATTGGTATCTCGATATCACTGTCAATGACAGAGAGCTATCAAGATAAAAGTTACATGGGAGGTTGCCCAGACTTGTCCAGGCCAGGATACTGTAAACAATGCAGAGGAATACACAAGGGAGGGATAATGCACCCTCTGCTGGTGAGAAGAAGTAACTCCCATTTTGGCCTTTCGGTCTGGTAATTTTCCACCCTGCCAGAGCAACACACTTTTCTGGCACTGGGTGTTTCTAGATATTTCTAGTTGTGTCACGTACAGTCTACAGCCAACATCAACACTGATACTGCACCGCTCACTTTCAGGTTAAATTGGACATTAAAGACAAAACTATCATAGTTGAGGCTTGTGAAATTGGGTCTAAATGATGCATTTGATGTAAGGATACTGCCAGCATCAGCTGCTTTTAGGGATTTAATAAATCTACCAAAAAGAAACACACGTTATTGAACATAAGCCATCCAGTTTATAACAGATGAGTTAAATGTTTTCTATTGTTTGTCAATTACAAGTAGCCCAGTATTGCAGTAAAGGGGAAAGAGATCCGGCAATGCAACCATATTCTAGTTTGATCCGGTTTGTCGGACCGTGTTACACACAAGTAAAGATTAATACGCGCAGCCGTTCCTGTGACGTCAGCTGTTTTTGGCTGTTCGCTATCATGGTGCTTTTCACTGTAAATTACTAAACTGATTTACCATTAATTTCCTCACGTAGCCTAACCTTCTCACTTATTTTAATCAACTTTCAGTTCTGAACTCGAACCTAAAGCCTCAATAAGCTTTCGTAAGCGTTTTTCCAGTGTGAAAATGGGACTATTTTTTCCATGGATGAATACCTCCTCTTGCTGTAGCCGGATCACCCAAACGGTATAAATAACGCTATCGTCGCCATTTCAACTCGGACTGCATTTGATTCGAATTC
The DNA here is from genome assembly GCF_023349555.1 of Cebidichthys violaceus. Taxonomy (NCBI): domain Eukaryota; kingdom Metazoa; phylum Chordata; class Actinopteri; order Perciformes; family Stichaeidae; genus Cebidichthys; species Cebidichthys violaceus. The sequence goes on along the minus strand of NW_027176372.1, from coordinate 18,362,123 downwards.
TTCGTGGTGTGAGCCGGGCAGGTTAAACAGATTTTGTTTTATTTCTTTTGTTCTGTCGATGTTTAGGGACGAGGGTATCTTGGTTTAACCTACCTTACTTGATACTTGTTTTTTATTGTGTGTATTCGTGCTCAGAGTCAGTGAGCGTTGGGCACTGTTGTGGACGCTTTAGCTTTAATATCAACGTTGAGTTGTACGTCTTTATTTTTAGCAAAACCTTTTTGTTATCAAGCTTTCCGTTGAAAACGTTTAGTGAACATGTTTAATCAGCCTAGAATATCTTCGATCCGTAACGTTAGCGTCGTATTTTTTTTGTCGACGCTAGCTAACTTAGTTAACGACAGGCCACGCGAGCAAAGTATCGGCTCATGTTAATGCCGACGTTAGGACGTTACTCCTTAACAGTCGTTTTATATGCCAGAAAACAGATACCTGACTTTTCTCAGTGATGTTATATACTGGTTTATGTTAAATATGTTTATAATGGAGCCATTCCAAGTTGGTTCTTCTAACTTTGGTAGCGGTAGTTGGCTCAATATGGGAGCCGTGACGTAGCAGCTTGTAACTGTTAGCCATTGGTTGATTTGAATAACTCGTGACGCTGCTAAAGGGCGTGGTCTGGATTTGACCAGCTGCAAAGTTAGCTATGGCCGTAAAGCTACACAGAGGCCGCAAATATTTCATTCTGTTAACCGAGGATGCCAGAAGAAGCCTTAAATAACAATGTTTGCCGTTAAATGTTGCGCAATGGCGCTGAAGAGAAGACGCGAGTCGACCCGCTTGGTCATAAAGTAGCATCTTAAAATAGAAGGATCGGAATGTTACGACAGTTATGAAAAGCAAACTTAATCCTTAAAAAAAAAAAAAAAAAAAGAATCCAGAGTGATTAAGATATAAAAAGCAAGAGGACTAGTGATAAACATGCAAGTTATTGCATTATCTAAATATTGGTTATATCATATGTAAAAAAAGAATAACCGATGGTAATAACCTTGAGTTGAAAGGCATCAGTCTGAGACTAAAAAGAGCGGAAGTAAGAATGTATCTATGTATTGATTACAAAAATGAAGTCTTTTAACCAACTGAATAGAAAATGGTTAACAAAGGAAACTTGTTTTTAAACCAAAGGATCAGTCAAGACGATCATTTTTGTGGACCTTAAATATGGTGGATGAGGCCCTGGTGTCTTCAGTCTATACCATTGTCTAGTATTTATTTTCTCGAGTTGCGCAGTCATTTCCAGTTTCTTAGACCATGGTTTTTGAGCGTTATTTTTTTCCGCTGACCAAAGAAACTAATCAGCTTGAAAGAAATCAAAGCTCAAGTAACAAGAGCATAGCTTTAGCTGTAGCTCAATGAATCACAGGCTCAGATGATTCTGTTGAGGTTAAAACCATTTATTTTTTTTTAGTTCTGTTTTTTTATATATATTTTTTTTTATTGCTTAGAGAAGACAGAAGATTTTTTTTTTTTTTTTTTTTTTTTTCCGGGGGGAAAATGGACTGAGTTGTCATGGGAAGGAAATGGACTTAGTTAGAGGAAGATCGCAGGACCAGTGTGGAGCGAGGCCGTGGGACACGGGGAGGACCAGCGTATGGAGCAGGACAGGACCAGAGGGGCGTGGGAGAACCAGAGTGGGTCCAGGCAGGAGAGGACCAGAGGGCGTGGAGGGAAAAGCAGAGAGGCCCAGGAAGCAGCTACAGCAGCTGGCGTGTACACCAGAGGGAGCCAGAGCCGCAGTGCAGGGTAGCAGCAGCAGCAGCAGCAGAGTGGCCATCGCTGAAGCAGTTGCAGCAGCTCCAGAGCAAGCCAGCCAGTGAGAGGGTGGGACAGGGCTCACAAGGGTCTTCTAGCTTCACAAGTTTAAAGAAAGGAGTTGGTTTGTATATTGGGTAGCGGTATCTCAACATTCTCAGGCACTTAGTTATTCCACTTATTCCAGAAGCAATTGTTGTAGAACACAATTTCTCGCACAGCTCTTTTCCTCTTTTCAGGCAAGCCGTGTAACGCGTTGTGTACCGTGGTCACCCCTCCTGTTGTGCGCTGACTAGTGTGGTGGTGTCTGCTGTGATGAATGCCTTGGTAGTGTGCTGGCGAGAGGAACATCTTATCGGACTTCTCTACTCCACTGCGATCGCAACTAGTTCCCCGAGCCGGAGGGAGAGGCAGTCCCTTTGTTGTCCGATAGGTCCTCCTGAAAGAAGCTTTCTGCATTGGAGTGTGAGAGTGGATGGTCTCCTGAGTGGATGGTCTCCTGTCTGGCCGGTTGATGCGCGTATACTGCAACCTTCAGTACTTCAGCGTCACACCATTGGTACAGATCAGCTACATCTACCTCTTAACCTCAGCAGTGAGTTAATGCATGAAATGTACACGTGGGTGTAACTATCCTGTACATTTACTCTTCATTGCCTACACTGTTTAGTATAGTAATTTTTGCCATCAAAAGAAGAAATGTTTTGAAATAGTTGATCCTGGTTAGTAAAAAAAAAAGAGAAAAATCTTGGGTTAGGGGGAGGGGGCATTTAAAACGTGTTTCGAGTTTTTCTTTCCACAGGCCTGGCCCCCTAAAGCGGATCATCGAAAGAATCCCCCCCCCCCACCTAACCGCTCGGTACACGTTGAGCTCATCTTAAATATTTTAGCGCTGTGGATCGGGATCATTCGCACCATTGCGGTTTAAAGAGATGTAGGAAGGTATTTGGTATTCAATAAATCCATTAGATTCTACCCTCTTTGGAACGTGTTGTAAACTGGGTTTCATGCTCATCATTTGGGAAATGGGAGGGTGGGGTTGTGGGGCGTTAATCAGTCTCTTCCCTAGACTTCACAGCTCCGTTACCCAACGCAAAAAGGCTTGAATAGGAAACGTCCAGGTGCACCAACAAGATTCAAGTGGACTCTTTGCCTCGCAGGATAGCAACTTCAAAACTAGTCCCCTGGTGTAGCAAGAAGCTCTGTTTTCCCTGGGAGTGCGGTAACAAGTCTCTTTACTAGAAGTCATTGTAATTCTGTACAGGCTTCACGTTGCTTTGTTGGGTTGGGAGGGGCTTGTGTATTTGTGACTCTTGCAGATTAAGTTATATGGCCCGCCCTTGAAAAATCTACATTCAAGTCCACGTCTACAGTTCTTAAGGAAGGAATCCGCCGCGTTCAGGCCTGCGGTATTTAAATGTTCTTCTGGGAAATCTTAAATCTTTTCATGAATTGTATTCGTAGTGATAGTTGTCCTTATTATGGGAGTACTGTAATGAAAGTAAATTCTCGTAGTTCTGTACTGCATCATTGGAGGGGTATTGTGGGGAGTGGCTTTTTCCTTTGCATTTTTCAGTGTGCTGTGTCCTGTGCGCTTTCCAATACCCGAGACCACCAGGAATTCTCCTAACTCATTGTTTGTACAAGTTTCCTTGCGCATCGAGCATCACGTAAGGTCACTAAACGTGTTCACATTTCTCTTAACATTCATTGTCTGGCTAAATACCTCCATTGCAATTCCTTTGCAATTAGTTACTATACCTTGTATTGACAATACAATGAGTGAACTATCTGTAAAGGATTTTCTTATTGCGTAATAAATGCATAGCTTGTTGTGATTTGAATACAGTTTTGGTATGCATTTGTTCTTTTTTGGGGGCTTGTGTGGGGGGAGCTTTTCTTGTGCTTTTTCAGGTATGACTAAAGCTTGGAGCTTGGTAGAGCACGGATGTGACCAGGGCTTGAATGACATCCTTTTCAAAGTGGAAATTGAAGGCAGATAAGTTGAATCCATCAGATATTGATGTTGGAACGCAGAAAATTCTCAACCCGAGGGGGGTCTTATCTTGACTGGGCTCAACTGCCCTCATTGTTCTTGACATGAAAGCAACTTGCTATACTTGACTGTAGAAATAGCACTGTTGTGCTTTCTTAACAAGAGTCTTGTGATAACGGGAAGATTTGATGTACCCCCATTGACTCTGACGTTATCTGCAGTAAAGCATTTGGGTAAGGATAACAATGGTCAGTTCTATGATACTGTGAGGGGGGTGGGGGGGTCTCTCTTGTCTGCCTCTTTGATCTTACAGAAGTGTCCAAAGGAAGAATGCAGTCTACCTAGGACATCACAGGAATCACCCTGCCCTTTGAAATCAACCAACACGCAGTTTGAACAAATGGAGTCAGGTTGTCTTTATGTGTCTAGTCTGGAACAATTAGCCCTCAGTTGCTCGCCCTTGTGCAACTGTGCAAGTGGCAGGTTGATCATACAAAATTACCTTGCAGTCGCGCAACTGTGCGAAGTTTTCCAAATGTAAGCAGCTGAGGAACGCTGTGCATTGTGCAGCTTTAATTTGGTCTGAAATGCAGCAGCGCAAAGGTGTTGCTTTAGTGTTCTGTTGTGTTTTGGTTGGGTGTATCCCTACACTTCTCTTCACAGACATCAGGTGCACGACTGGTTCAAGCACGAGTGAAGTCCTCTAACCTGGAGCGTGTAGTAAGATGTTGGCTTAACTTGTCAAAATAAACTTCTGCAATGTTGTAGTTGACAAAATGACATCTTGGAACTGGCTTTATGTTAACCTCAAATCATCAGTAACAAGAATGCTTTACTAGCATATTCTCTTCGGCCATGAGGCCCTACTGCTTTGCATCTTAAACCATAAGATGAGTAGAACTCGAATCTTTGAGTGTTCTGTGGTGGGTGTTGTGTAGATCACTCTTTGTTTCAGATCATTTTCGTCTGTCCGCCCCGATCTCGCCTGCCTCTGAATGCAAAGCCATCTGTGGAAGCTGTCAGCAAATATGTGTGGTCCCTGAATGACGTACCAACCCCCCTGTGCGCTTGAGCTTAAATCTGAACCCCCGACGTCCTCCGCAGAAGCCCCGCTCTCTGTGTTTGTGTGCCTCTTTTTCTTTCCCCTTTTGGTTTCTCAGGTCGAAAATTTCCCTAACATTGTCTTAATTTGTCATCCGGGATGGCCTAACCTGTGATGGAGCACTGAGAATCCACTCACATTAAGATCAAGAGCTGCAAGCTTGTCTCACATACACTGCATCACTTCAGTCTCATGGGTGCGAAGTTAAGTAATTTTGGTTCCCTTGATTTTTCTTTAACATACCATGGCTTTAATGTGTAACTCAACATGTTGCATGCACATCAGCTCTGCGTAACATTTTATTCGTAACACACATTATACTGTTCATGAAGTCGTTGTCAAACATTGCAGTAGTATTTGGGCGGGGCGGGGGGGGGCGACAACATTCTTCTCTCTTCCTTTCAGATTTCTTGTTCAGCTTAAGTTGATACTGAGCCAGGTGACTAAACCTCTGCGGGGAGTCATGGAGTGACTTGGTACAGCCAGCCTCTAGGATACGTTCTTAATGCATCACTGAATAGCTGTGGTAAATGCTGCTATGCCAGTCGCGGTAAACGATAACCGTATTGATATTTGTCACATTGACACAGAATTGGTTTGTGGGGGGTGGGGGGGCGGGGCTTAAATTGTCTGTTTTTCTATTGCAGCAGTAAACGTCACTGTCCGTATGACCAGCACGTCCAGCTGAATGTCAAAGGGAAAAACGTTTCACCAGGGATGCTGGTATCGTGGCTTTGTTAATGTGGATAAAATGATGCGGTGGATTCAGTCTCATACCAATGCTTTGTCGTGGGGAATGCTGGGGATTGGGGAAACAAGTGTCTTGTCTTCTAGTTTCAGCCTCGTGACCAAGAGAAATCCCCATGTGGTGACATCAAAATATAGCAGCGAGGTGTTAAGTGGTTTTCTTTTCCTGGAGGAACAAACTACTTCTGTTTTTTGTTCCTCCAGGTTTTGCTTTTACCCGTAATACAGCAACAACAAAAAAGCAAAAGACTCCGGTGGTGGCACTCCTGACTTTGTCAGGACGGGGTTCAATCCCCTGCGGTGTCTTGCTTTTTATATAGTCTGCTGTGTGGGGGGGAAAAAAACTGATGTAGCCATTCAAAGACAGTTTCATGTTTATTATGTATATATCAATTTTACTATTCCACATTACATTTATTACACACAATATCTGCACAACTTTGAAGTTCATTACCTAAGATGATGTCACTGACTTTGATAAGAAGAAATGGGACAGTTGTGGGTTATAATTAAAACATGTTTGAAATGTGTATATTGTGACTTGTTTGTATCCTAAAGTGGCTTTTAATGTATAAAGCAATAAAACTTGTTACCTGGCTTACAAATTTGACTTGTGCGTGTGTAAGAGGACCTAGTCTAAGTGAAGACATGGATACATACTCCCATCAGATCAACATACTCTGGGTTTTGTGTACAAACTCACAAATGTTTACATACCTTATATTCTCTTTGGCTTTCTATCTTTCTCTGAATGGTAGGACAGTGAAAAAGGTATAAAGTTGCATTATTTGCAGGTCCAAAAGGGTTGTAAAAAGCTAGATTAAGAAGGCAGAGACCCTGATGGTGAACATCACACTTTTAAGAAAAGATTGTCATTGAAGTTTGCCAACATGTTGCACAGATCTTATTGGTCTAACTGAAGAGTTGTGTTATAAGCATATAAATGTGTGAAATACTTGAAATTTCTTTTAATTATGCTCAAATGACAAAAAATAAAGTTGCCACGATGAGTCACCAGAGCAGCTTTGTTCATTGTAACTCATCTGTTATTTAAGCTAGTGTACAGTAAAACAAACTATAAATGGAACGAGATGAAAACATTTAAGATTAACTTACTTCCGTAGCAGTTTCCTGATGTGCCAACGACCGTCTTAAAGATCTGTAAGTCTGAAAAGTGTAAATACCATACAGTATGAAAAATACTTGGATATTTCTGTTGAATCTCTACTTTACTCTGGTTGTTGTGTTACTATCTCCAATTCACCTAGTCCAAGTTGGGGACATCATTGCTAACGTGCCATCTAGACTGAATCTATTGTGTCATTACAATTACATTACAGACGCTTTTATCCAAAGCGACTTACAATAAGTGTATTCAACATAGGTATTCAAGAGTACTACTAGTCACCAGAAGTCATAAGTGCATCTCCTTGTTTACACAAGCATCAACATTCTATTGCCATATGGGTCAACACTAAAGCAATCTTAGAAAATTTAAATATTTCTGGGGCCCTGTTGACCCCCAATTTGTTAAAACACAAACTATTAACAAACCATCAATAAGGAACCATTGTGGTAATGTCTAAATTTCATTCTTTAATGCTGTTTGTTCATAAATACAGCATACCTGCTCCAAAGAGCAATACTATCTAAAAGGATAATTTGTATGAGGTCATGTTGCGACTCAACCACACAAAAAAAGGCTTCGGTAGAATTTCAAGTTGTGACTTTCTTCGTCAGTTCTTAGTTGTCATACCATTGGTGATGAATTTTAACCTACTGCGGAACCAATGTGCAGGAACGAAGTTTTACCCGGAGCCAGTTTACTTCCGTGCTAGTTGCTAGCTAGCCTCCTGTAGCTCTCTAGCTAGCAGTCTGTTTAGTGTGTTTGTGTTTGATGTGTGTGGAGGAGGAAAGAGGAGATGTGGTCCTTTTTTGCCAGGGATCCTGTCAAAGACTTTGCTTATGAAATTCTGCCAGACACCCAAGAGAAGTCTGGAATATGGAGTCTCCATCGGGGGAAGCGAAAGGTAAAAAGAGGCAAAGCGCCACTAACTGTTAGCCGTTAGCCTCTTTATGGAGGCCTGTCACTTAGCCGGCTAGCTACCGTTCGCTTCTTTGATTTAGACCTTTTAGATACGATGCCCGGTGTCATATTCTCGTATCTACATGTCAGCTCTGGTCGTATCTTTTCTCCTCTTTCTCGCTGAATCAATGTCAGTGCTCATTTCTTTTTTTTTCTTGCTCTGTGTATCGTTAGTTTTAGCCAACGAAGTGGGTCAAAGCTTTGTTTACTGTGATTACACCGACACGTCTTTTCTCGCCACGTCACCTCCTTTTCAAGCAGAGTTTAGTTACCGTTATTTAAACCGTTTTCATGCTAATGTTTTATCACATTAATAAAGATACCTTCCCTCATCACCGACAGAAACTCGCATAACCAAGATGATTATCGTTGAGCAGCTCAATTTGGACTGTTAAGTGTCATCATCACTGCATGAAAGACAACCAAGCACCTGCTTCCTGTTTTAAGTTACGATAAAATAAGATAAGTTAAAATAAGATAATCCTCTATTAGTCCCGCAGTGGGGAAATTTACAGGATTACAGCAGTTTATAGTTTAGTAAAAAACAAGATCAAAACAAGTATTAGAAATAAGTAATGAACAGTAAAGAACATTAACTAAGTAAAAAGTAAAAAATCCACAATAACTAAAAATATTATATATACAGACAGAATGTTTTTTTTATTGCATGGTGTATTAATGTTGCACAGACTTTTAGTGTTGTAATTTATGTGACCCCCCCCCCCCCCCCCCCCAGTACACACACACACACACACACACACACACACACACACACACACACACACACACACACACACACTCACACTCACACTCCCACACACTTTATGTGATCACAAAGCTTAAACGTTAAATATTGCAATGTCTTAAAGATCACAAATCACTGAACCCGTGTGATTAAGTCATTTTACCCAATTCTGTGTCCTCAGACCAATGGAGAGCCGGTGTCGGTGTTTCTCTACGAGTTATCACAGGGAACAGAGCAGCAGACCCAGCTCGCCAAGGCTGCCTTCAAGCGGATGAAGACCCTGCGGCACCCCAACATCCTGGCTTTTGTGGATGGATTGGAGGTATGTGTTTACGTGAGCTCTACACACACAATTGTTGTTTATAGTGTTCAGAGGACAATGTCACTTGGCTTGCTCAGTGACATTTTTAAAAAATGGTGAGTGACCTTGTTTTGTCATGTATCTGTCATATTATTAGTGTCTCATCTCGGCCATCTTGCTTTTCTTTGCATGTTTACGTTCAGATAGAGGTGAGTGTGAATACGCCAATGTAGGCCTTTTAATATTTCTACAATAGTTGTAGTGAGTAGTGTACTACATAACAGAAGCAGATTCTTACTCTGTTTTATCAGTTTTGTGTTCTTAACAAGATCATAAAATACCCGAACTAACTATGCTGTACTCTCGTAATGAGAGCACACACATGAGATTGGTGCATCTGTTGCATGTCTTGCCAAAAGTATGAATTGAAAATGAAAAACATCAAGGAAAATGGGACAGTTGATTGTCCGTCTTTGTTGGTTGCATATTCATAATTCTGAGGAGGCTTATCATTCAATATAACTTCCTAGCTTAGTATAATTCCTGCCATAAATTCCTTTTGAAATGCTTCTGTGCTGTTTCACTCACAGTTTAGTAGGTCTGGTTAATAATTCAGTATTAACATTTACCATGTACTGCCTTTCAATCTGTGGTGATGAAACAGTATTTATTAAGAAATAGGGGTTTTTGCGATATACTGGTATTGATGATAACCGTTATATAAAAAAAGAAATATTGATATCATGTTAATAATACACATTTGATAATACTGAGTTAATAATCGAGGGCCTTCCAAGTCATTGTATATTTACTGTTATGGTTACAGACTGATGGCGTTATTATTTTTAAGATTTTTTATTTATCATATTTTATAGATATCGTAATATTCTTTTGGTCACTACAACATTGTTGTGTAACCTATATAGATAACAAACAACAGAGCATGTTTGTTTTTTAAACTTGTGGTTGTTTCACAGACGGAGAAGAGCCTGTACCTGGTTACTGAGCAGGTGACCCCGTTGGCAGTCCACCTGAAGGCCCAGGCAGAGAAGGGGGGATCTGGGGAGCTGGAGGTCTCCTGGGGACTGCACCAGATAGTGGTGAGGATAGGAGAGAGCGCCATCGGGTACTCTCAGGGGAGCCATTTCTCTGTAAGCCCTTATGCCACTTCTGCCGTTTGCCTCCTCCCACAGAAAGCTCTGAGTTTCCTGGTCAATGACTGCCACCTGCTTCATAACAACGTGGGTGTATCCGCTGTTTTCGTGGATCGAGCTGGGGAGTGGAAGCTGGGGGCCCTCGATCATGTGTCCCCTGAGCAGGGTGACCCAAGTGGGGTCTCACTCCCCACCCCAAAGGCTGTTTACCCAGACATGGAAAGATATGACCCACCAGAGATGTCCAATAGCAGTGGAGAGAAATGGTAAGAGAAGTGTGGGACAGAATAATAAGAATGATTTATACAGGGAGAAAAGGGGGGCAGCAATAAGAATATTTGGATAAAGTAGAAATGACAGAAAGAAGAGGTTCAGAATAGGAGTCCAGAGTTGGTGAAATATTAAACCTGGCATTGGTTACTGCCTAGTTTTTTGTGGAAATGTTTGTATTGAACTGTATGCGTGTTTGTTTTAGGGCAGGGGAGGTGTGGCGGCTAGGCTGCCTGATCTGGGAGGTGTTCAACGGGCCACTGCCTCGCACGTCCTCCCTTCGTTCACTGGGAAAGGTACGACTTTGTGTTATTACCGCATCATTGTCATTGATTCCATGGCATGTTGATATTCTACAGATGCTTCCTGTTGTTGTTGTTGTTGTTGTTGTTGTTGTTGTGGTTGTTGTTGTTGTAGTTATAGGTATTAAAAATGTGTTTTGGTGAGGACAGATAGAATTCTATTGTTCTGCATTTTCTAAAAATGAGAAATACTGGAATAGATGATTCTGTTCTATATTTATTTCGCATTAGGGGGCAGATATTTTGCTCACGTAAAGAAGAAGCATTCTCAATTTGAACTTGAGAAGAGTAACAGAGACCGTGAATGAGATGTTTTTGCTCAGTGGCCTTCAAGCAATGAATTCAACCTGCAGTTGCTTCATGGTTTCAGTGACTGCTAAAAGGATTGTAGTTGTTCACAGTTTTGTGTTCTCTCCTGTGTGTGCTTTCTGTGACCACAGATCCCCAAGGCCCTGGTCCCTCATTACTGTGAGCTGGTGGGGGCCAACCCCCGAGCTCGGCCCAACCCGGCCCGCTTTCTCCAGAACTGTAGAGCCCCCGGGGGATTTCTCAGCAACAGCTTTGTGGAGAGCAACCTTTTCCTGGAGGAGATACAGGTCCACAGACTTGCATAAAGACATGTATAACACTGGTGTTTGTATTAGTGTGACAATCAAACCTCAACAGTAAAGTCACAATGTAGGGTATCAAGATAAAAACAAATCAAGTTCTAGTGGAACTATCATGGGACGCATCGTATAATTTGATGAAGTAATTACCAGCGAGTAGCATCGGAAACCGTATGATAACAACTAATGATAGGACAATAGATTAGCTTATAGTGGGATAATAGTGTAATTCAAACTGTCTCTCTCTCCAGATCAAGGAGCCGGCTGAGAAGCAGCAGTTCTTCCAGGATCTGAGTGAGAATCTGGACTCCTTCCCTGAAGACTTTTGCAAACATAAGGTCCTTCCTCAGCTGCTCACCGCCTTCGAGTTTGGCAATGCAGGCGCTGTAGTCCTCACACCGCTCTTCAAGGTGAATTTTTCAACTTTCACACCTTGCATATCAGACCGTGTACTCCAGCGTCTCTGATCGTTTTCACAGTAAAACATAAACAAAACCTTCCAAACAAAGTTAGACATTGTTACTGGTGTTATTTTCCTGTCATTTGGAAGTTATTCTTCTATCCTCTTTTGTTTTTATTTCCCTCATGTCTTTCTGTTCGTCGGCTAGGTGGGGAAGTTCCTGTCAGCTGAAGAGTACCAACAGAAGATCATCCCTGTAATCGTGAAGATGTTCTCCTCCACAGACAGAGCCATGAGGATACGACTGCTGCAGCAGGTATGTGAGGCCTTATTCATCTAGCCACTGAGAACGCCCTGCAGTGCTACAGTGGACATGTTGGTTGTGTTTTTATTTCATTTCAATTTTCCGTGTTCCATCCGGCACGATTACAAGACTTTGCAGCTCTAGAGCAAGGAAAGAAAATTCAGTTTAAAGTAGGATGAAATATCAAACACTTAACATTTATTTGCTCTAACATAGTTTCTTGTCTCTTATGTTTCAGATGGAGCAGTTCATTCAGTATCTGAATGATGCAGCAGTCAATTCCCAGATTTTCCCTCACGTTGTTCATGGCTTCACAGATACCAACCCTGCCATCAGAGAACAGACTGTCAAGGTAGTTTGCATGTTTTGAACAAAACCACAAACCAGGAGGTGTTACTGCATATTACTTGTGTACTGGATGTTGTCGGCCTCATGTGCCATCACTCTTCTCTGTTTCTCCGTATCACCCTCCAGTCTATGTTGCTGATGGCTCCCAAGCTGAATGAGAGCAACCTGAACCAGGAGCTGATGCGCCACTTTGCCCGACTGCAGGCCAGAGACGAACAAGGCCCGATCCGGTGCAACACCACCGTCTGCCTGGGCAAGATCGCCTCCTACCTCAACGCGGGGGTAGAGTACATCCACACCACTGTGCAACACTTGTGAAGTTCAGTGAAGATTCCGTTCAAATCCAAGAATTTGTTCGTCCCTCTCTTCACAGACTCGACAACGTGTTCTGATTTCTGCATTTTCACGAGCAACTAAAGATCCCTTCCCAGCTTCGCGTTCCGCCGGCGTACTGGGCTTCGCCGCCACACACAACTTCTACGGCGTAACAGAGATTGCCGCCCGCATCCTCCCTACCCTCTGCGCCATTACTGTTGACCCCGATAAGAGCGTCAGAGACCAGGTACACATGGCTAATGGAGATTTGTGACAACATGGTGTTTCTTATGGCTTTTGACTGCAGATCATTGCTGTGAAAATGTGCAATCTCTATTGATTCGTCTTCCAGAGAGCCAAGCAGCATGTGCTGCAGTCACATTGCAGAATTGGGGAGTACAGGGATGCCTCGTCACTACAACCGCAGTGTCTATAATATCTTTGATCGACTTGATCATGCTGATGTATTTCTGCTCAAGGTGTTCTCTCTTGCCTTTCTCTCTCTGTCAGGCATTCAAAGCCATCAAGAGTTTCCTTTCCAAGCTGGAGACCGTGTCAGAAGACCCCACCAAGCTGGCGGATATAGGTATGTAGCACACTGCGCTGAGCTGCAGAGTCTCATTCAGCAAGGAAACCAGTGTGTAACTTGAAACTGTCTTGTCCTGCAGAAAAGGATGTAGCGTCCTGTGCTCAGCCTGCAGGTGCGTCTTCCAGTTGGGCCGGCTGGGCTGTGACTGGCATGTCCACGATAACTTCTAAGCTGATCCGCAACGCTCCGGGGACAGAGGGCAGCGCAGCAGCGGAGGACAGCGAGCCCGCCAATGCCACCAGTCCTACCAGTGCCACAGATGGAGCACCTGCACCTGGTAAGGTTATCACATTTGATTTGGAGCGTTTTTAAAAGGAGCATGTAGCAGAACCAGAGATATTGTCTTTTTTTTTTATTTATTCCACACATTTTTTTTCTTTGTCAAAGCCTGCCACCTACATTACCCACAATTCATCTTGACCGCCAACAGTCACAGATTCAGTTGTGTTGTGCTGTTAACAGCTGATGTAGCCTTGAGCTGCTAACCTGAGCCTCACTTGAACTAATTTATACATTCATACAACCTTTCACATTTGAAATACCCCCTCAAGACATGTAAACACACTTTAATGTGTAAAAATCTGAAGTTCCCCTTTAATATGCTATCTGAAATCGTATCTCTTGTTTTTCTTTCTTTCGCAGGTTCTGAAGAGAAAACTCCTCAAGCCCCTGTGACGGACCATGCTGCCTCCAGCCGTACCAACCAATCACAGACTCATGAATTAACGGGCAATGAGGACGAGCCAATAGGAGACCGCTGGGATGAAGAGGAGGACTGGGGAAGTTTGGAGGTAAGATTTTACCACTTTGGACTGAAAAACTAATTACTGCATCATCTGTAATTGTAATTTCTGTCTCCTATAGGCGCCAGAGAAAATGCTCACTGAGCCAGATGACTGGAACACTGACTGGTCAGGGATGGCATCATCCAAAAAGAAAGCCAGTGACAAAGGAGTATGAGCCCTTTAATCTTTATCCATTATACAATGCTATCTTTAGTGCTAATACGACTACTTCCAATGCTACCAACACCACTGGAATTAGTATTATAATATTGTGTAGGCTTAATATCCAAAGAATAATCCCACATGCTTGGATTCACTAGTCCGCCTTAAGCTTAGCTGTGGTGACATGTAGTCACGTGGCGGTGGTTGCCTAATGTTAGTGCTTTGCTTCTTATGATTGTATTAATGCTTCAAAAATCATAAAAGTGGTGTCATCTTTCCCCGTCACAGTTTGTGATCTGACACACCTGACTGTAAGATTTTATGGTGTTCAAGAATTAGTCTCCAACTCAACCGTCAATCTTTCCCCATGTCCAGGTGGGCCGGGCGTCCTCCTCCATGGCGGGGAAGAAACAGAGCGCTGACTGGAGCAGCTCAGGCTGGGACGCAGACGACAGCTGGTCCAACGAGAAGGAAGGGCAGGGTCAGAGCTCTGCAGGCGAGGAAGGCTGGGGCAACGACTGGGGGGAGGAGGACACTGACACAACCCTGACCAATGCGACGCTCCCCCTGCCAGAAGGAGTGCGGTTAGCCAGCGAGTACAACTGGGACGGCAGCAGCTCGGCCACCAAGGCGGCCAGTCAGAACGATCTGTTCGCCAGCGTGTCCCAGAGAAACACAGCCGGCACTGCTGCCACCGCGGTGAGGGTGGAGGGAGGCAAACACACAGAGGAGCAAGAGAAAGACAGAATAAAGTAGTGTTGATTGGACTTAGAATAAACAGAATGTTAGTTTTTAATTCTGATCATTGTGAATGTTGGTGGTATCAGATCTATTTATAGAGTTGGCCTCTGAAGGAGATATTAAACAGAAACCATTGGATGATATGGAAGATTCAACCACCTGCTTTAAAGGAATAGTTTGACTTTTGGAAAGAGTTAGATGAGAAGATAAACTCCTCGCTCGTGTCTGTACAGAGGCTGGAATCAAGCAGTTAGCTTAGCTTACAGTCAAGACTGGTAATGGTAATAAACTGTCCATAGGTTAAAATAATTCACCTACCAGAACCTCTTTAGGTCACAACTTGACATGTTGCATCACATTTGTAGCTTCAAGTCTTTATGCTAAGCTTAGCTAATCACCTTCTTATTTTAGCTTTATATTAAATGTACAGACATGAGTGGTATTGATCTTTCCACCTAACTCCTAACAAGAATGTGAATACGCTTATTTCCTAAGCTAAATAAGGTAAAATTACTGCACTCACTTGAGATGTTGTAGGTCAAGAAATCATGATGAAATGAGGACTATCGTGACAGTACAAGCTTACAGTATGGTGACGTGTGTATTTATCTGCTTGTCAGACTGGGGACGGCTGGACTGCAGAGCCAACAGGAGACTGGGGAGCTGAAGAGAGCTGGGAGTCGGTGGATGGGAACCAGGGTAAGTCTCTCAGCTGGCCTTCCTTATCAGAAATATGAACCTTTTATCCATCACATCACTGGACCATTTTGACTTCTCTGTCCGACTTCTCCTGTATTCACACAAACACTCAGTTATTCTTGTTAGATGACAATTAACTAATCTACTGTATGCCTGTCTTCATTGTCGACCAGGTCTCAGCAAGGCCGAGCTTTCCAAGAAGAAACGGGAGGAGAGGAGGAAAGAGCTGGAGGCGAAACGGGCAGAGCGCAAAGCTGCTAAAGGTCCTCTTAAACTGGGCGCACGGAAGCTGGACTGACAGGGATGCAAAGAAAGATGTGAGGGTTGGAGAGCGAGGAACATGGACCACAGTGACTGGACCCAGAGCAGTAGATGGAGGCTTGATATTCCACAAACAAAGGACCAGAAAGAACAGTCAGAAAGAAACATTGCTGTTGGTTAGTACAGTAGATGACTATCAGCTCTGGGATTCCCTGTTTTTCTTCATTCAGGAACTGACAGATGGGTGAAGAAGCAACAATCAGTCCTTTATGAATGCATTATTGTGGATGGCAGAGCTGAAACAAACACAGAGACAGAAACGTGGAAAAGCTTCACAGAGCAGCACTCCCTGCAGCCCGAGGTTTCCTTTTTTCTTTTTCTTTTTTTAAATACATAACCTATAAAGTTGCAGTTGTAAAGTAATGTATATAAATACTGCATTTTGTCCTAAAATGACATGGTGAAATGACCCTTTTTTTTTTTTTTTTTAATTGAGAAATATATACAACAATATTTCAGAATCAAACATGTATTATTATACTGAATGTTTTTCAGCACACACACACACACACACACACACACACACACACACACACACACACACACACACAGTGGATATGAATGTTTTAGTTCAGCCGTCACTTACAGATTTAAGACTTAAAATCAATCCATGCATGCACTTGTGTATTTTTATGGCCTCACAAAAGGTTTCATGGGACAGAATTACAAATATGTTGTGTTTACTTTGCACATTCAACACTGCATTTTGCTGTACTGAGCAGGCCTGACGGCGGACACATTTGACTGCTTTCAGATCTGTTAATGTGTCGCATGCACTGCAGACACATGATGGAAATAAGTAGTTAAATTGATGCTGGTGAACTGGTTTCAAGGGAAAATCAATTTGTGTTTACATGCCTTTTTCCTGTGTCCTGGTAGTGCTGTGGTGGAGGAGTTTATGAAATCCAATGAGTCATTTTTTTAAAGTAATGGGTGTGGTCAGGGTAAAGGAGTTCCCTCTAAAAGTTCCTTTAACTCTTTTATTTGTGCCTTTATTTAATAGAACAGATCTGCTCTGTAGGATCACTTACAACAACTCAAGTTTAAACAGAAAATTTCAACCTGAAATGTTTTCCCTCAAGCGGATTGTGTTTTCATCAAACCTTTCAGTGTAACCCCCATACCTCCTGTCTGTGTTGGGTATGGTATTGTTAGGTTTGGTGTTACGTATCATGCAAGGAGCTCTGTTGACTCAATCAACAGCCGTCACCTTTGGAGCTAATGTCCTGGTGTTCAGGTCAGGTAAGGAACTGTTTAGTTCAGATTGACTCCAGACTGGGTGCAACCTTCCACTCATAATCCAATTCATGTAGCATGTGAGCTGTTCTAAAAATAAAGATAAGTTATATAAATGTATGTTTCTTTTTTTTTTTTAAATTAAAAGGCTGTAGACATCCTCCTCCCCAGTAAATGTATGAGCCAAGAAGTTAGTAAGTTGTCTTCAGGAGGACATCCATCTCTGAGATTTCTGCCTCCACCACAAAACAACAGGGGAAAATGTCTTCAGACCTAAATGTGGACTATTTCTTCAGTATAAAATATGACTGGGAAATATAGAAATACCATAGCTGATTATCTAGTCACCTCTATTGTATTGGGAACAGATTCTGGAGAGATGTTGCTGTTGATCCTGTTTTTTGCTGTAAGTGTGACAAATTACATTTCATTGATTTGTATTGAGATCGATATTGTAAAGCCTGCACAAATAAACCCAAACCATTGAGATGCTGTAGATAGATATACAGTAACTGGAAGTCACCCCCAAAATACAACAATATATGGTCTATGCTGAACGTGTGACGTCAACTGAAGCAATATTGGCTTTGATGTCATCAGGAGTATTGCATGGAGATGGAACGTGACGTCATCAGAAGCAATATTGGCTTTGATGTCATCAGGAGTATTGGCTTTGATTACAGACAGGGATTTGATAGAGGGTTTTGCCAAGCGAATAAGAATCAGACAATGACAGACTTCATGATTACTTGTGACAACCAGGAAATGTGCGCCTATGCTTTTGAAACTCTAGATGACTGTATGATGAGTGACAACAAAGATAAAAATGAGGAGGAGGTGGGTTCCTCACCTACCCCTCCCTCCACCCGCCCTCCTTTTTTTAAGAGGATATTTAGGAGAAAGAGGTGTGACGGAGGTAAACGAGGAAACAGCTGGTGTAGCTCCTCCTGCCCCCTCCACCTCTCCACCCTCCCTCCATCCATCTCCCACACCCATCCCTCCTTTTAGCAGTCATGTGTTTGACTGTGTGACTGGTGACGGAGATGAAAACGTGGAGGTGTGTGATTCGGTGACAGGTTTCTGGGATGAAAATGTGGAGGAGGCGGGTCCCTCTACTCTTCCTGCCCCCTCCACCTCTCCATCCTCCCTCCCTCCTCCATCTCCCTCACCCGTCCCTCGCTCCACCCGCCCTCCTTTTATCAGTCATGTGTTTGACAGTGTGACAGGTTTCTGGGATGAAAACGTGGAGGTGTTTGATTGGGTGACAGGTTTCTGGGATGAAAACGTGGAGGAGGCGGGTTCTTCTACTCTTCCTGCCCCTTCCCTCTCTCCACCCACCTACCATTTTCTACCTTGCTCACCCACCCCTCCCTCCAGATGGTCTCGTTTTGTCAGATTTTTGAGATTTGACTTCACTGATTGCATGCTCAGTCTTTTAGTAGTTGTTGGTTGTTTGTTGACTCTTTGTCTTTGTGTTTTCTTTGATTACAACAATAAAAGACACCTGTAGTGGTTTCTACTCTTCCTCCACCCTCCCTCCTCCATCTCCCTCCTTTTATCAGTCATGTGTTTGACTGTGTGACGGGTGACTGAGATGAAAACGTGGAGGAGGTGTTTGATTAGGTGACAGGTTTCTGGGATGAAAACGTGGAGGAGGCGGGTTCCTCTACTCTTCCTGCCCCCTCCACCTCTTCACCCTCGCTCCCTCCTCCATCTCCCTCACCCGTCCCTCCCTCCACCCTCCCTCCTTTTATCAGTCATGTGTTTGACTGTTTGACTGTGTGACGAGTGACGGAGATGAAAACCTGGAGGAGGTGTTTGATTGGGTGACAGGTTTCTGGGATGAAAACGTGGAGGAGGCGGGTTCCTCTACTCTTCCTGCCCCCTCCACCTCTCCACCCTCGCTCCCTCCTCCATCTCCCTCACTCGTCCCTCCCTCCACCCTCCCTCCTTTTATCAGTCATGTGTTTGACTGTGTGACGAGTGACCGAGATGAAAACGTGGAGGAGGTGTTTGATTGGGTGACAGGTTTCTGTGATGAAAATGTGGAGGAGGCGGGTTCCTCTACTCTTCCTGCCCCCTTCACCTCTCCACCCTCGCTCCCTCCATCTCCCTCACTCGTCCCTCCCTTTATCAGTCATGTGTTTGACTGTGTGACGAGTGACGGAGATGAAAACCTGGATGAGGTGTTTGATTGGGTGACAGGTTTCTGTTATGTAAACGTGGAGGAGGCGGGTTCCTCTACTCTTCCTGCCCCCTCCACCTCTCCACCCTCGCGCCCTCCTCCATCTCCCTCACTCGTCCCTCCCTTTATCAGTCATGTGTTTGACTGTGTGACGAGTGACAGAGATGAAAACCTGGAGGAGGTGTTTGATTGGGTGACAGGTTTCTGGAATGAAAACGTGGAGGAGGCGGGTTCCTCTACTCTTCCTGCCCCCTCCACCTATCCACCCTCGCTCCCTCCTCCATCTCCCTCACTCGTCCCTCCCTCCACCCTCCCTCCACCCTCCCTCCTTTTATCAGTCATGTGTTTGACTGTGTGACGAGTGACCGAGATGAAAACGTGGAGGAGGTGTTTGATTGGGTGACAGGTTTCTGTGATGAAAATGTGGAGGAGGCGGGTTCCTCTACTCTTCCTGCCCCCTTCACCTCTCCACCCTCGCTCCCTCCTCCATCTCCCTCACTCGTCCCTCCCTTTATCAGTCATGTGTTTGACTGTGTGACGAGTGACGGAGATGAAAACCTGGAGGAGGTGTTTGATTGGGTGACAGGTTTCTGTGATGTAAACGTGGAGGAGGCGGGTTCCTCTACTCTTCCTGCCCCCTCCACCTCTCCACCCTCACGCCCTCCTCCATCTCCCTCACTCGTCCCTCCCTTTATCAGTCATGTGTTTGACTGTGTGACGAGTGACAGAGATGAAAACCTGGAGGAGGTGTTTGATTGGGTGACAGGTTTCTGGAATGAAAACGTGGAGGAGGCGGGTTCCTCTACTCTTCCTGCCCCCTCCACCTCTTCACCCTCGCTCCCTCCTCCATCTCCCTCACCCGTCCCTCCCTCCACCCTCCCTCCTTTTATCAGTCATGTGTTTGACTGTGTGACGAGTGACGGAGATGAAAACCTGGAGGAGGTGTTTGATTGGGTGACAGGTTTCTGGGATGAAAACGTGGAGGAGGCGGGTTCCTCTACTCTCCCTGCTTCAACGCCTACTAGAGAACTCCCTGTTTGTGAAGACGGAGAAGTGCAAGTTTCCCGACCAAGCTCCCAGTCCTGGTTTGTACCTACCATAAAAACCTTGAGTACATCCACACAGCCAAGAGACTCAATTCCCGATAGGCCAGGTGGTCATTAGTCTTCACACGGTTCCACTTCACGCTCTCCTATCGCCCGGGGTCCCGCTATGTCAAGCCTGATGCCATTTCCCATCAGTTCCAGGGGTAGGAGGAACCTACCTCTGGCTCATCGTCCATCCTTCCTGCCTCCTGCCAAGTAGACCTCACCTGGGAGATTGAGGAATCAGTAAGGGCCGCGACTAGGGGTCAAGTCGGTCCCAGCGCGTGCACTCCTAACCGCCTGTTCGTCCCTCAGGGCCTTCGTTCCAACGTCCTCCAGTGGGCACACTCCTCTTGACTTACCTGCCACCCGGGCATCCAGAGGACCCAGGACGTCCTGCGGCAGCGCTTCTGGTGGGTCTCGCTCAACGAGAACACCAGGGAATTCATCAACGCCTGCCCAGTGTGCAATCAACATAAACCTTCTCCCCAGGCTCCAGTCGGCCTCCTGCAGCCTCTGTCGTACTGCTCCTGGGTCCTTACTACACCCGTTACACTGACAGGAACCATATAGTTTCAAGAACTACGACCCTGTTTGAGGGGACACTAAGGACATCATCAAGAATCACACAAATGATTCTTTATTCAAAACACTTACACACAATTAAATGTCATATGAAAACTGCAGGAGTGTTAGTTTGGTCTCCTCTCAGCCCAGGATCCCCAGTTTATTGAGGTGCTTTTACACTAAATAGAAAACTGTAGTACATTACACAGCTTTTCCTTTAGTACAGCCACAATATCATATTCTCTGATTTTGATTATGTAAAATATTCTTCTTGTCAATAGGTTCAACTCAAGTAAGTAATATTATTTCTCCATAAGCAAAGACAGCAAACAATTTTTGTTTTTACAAATAGAAAGGACCCCCCCCGCAACCTTTCACGTCCTTCACAATCCAAAAAATATCAACATTCATCTTCAAAATCTTTAAACATTGTTAATCAAAATCTTTTAACATTGAAACACATTTCTTCTTGGCAGCCTAATTGGGTTAAACATTTTTTGTTGTGCTCATATTTGCTGTCTGTAGAAATGTTAAAAAGTCTGAATAATACAGGAACTAACAAGCTTCGTACTGTTCAACTAAAGAAGGCATGAGGGACACATGTAAGTAGAGTAGGCAAGATAGAAATCCATCAAATATCTGTCTAAATCACAGATGTAAATTAGGCAATGTTTTCTGTGAGTGATCTGTGACCAAACAGGCGACACAGGACTTCAATCACTCTGTGTTCTTGTTTTCTTTTCTGATGCCGCTCAACATGTACACGAAACCCAGAACCACGGCTGCAACCCCACCGGCCACCATGAGAGTTTCTCCGGCCTTACGCACCTGCAGAGGGAAACAGACACCTTTTAGTTAGTGAGCTGAGCCTTCTTCACATTCGAAACTCCACTAGAATCATCCACAACTCTGGGACATGCATCACTCACATAATAGGACATTTTTCAGTACCACTTAAATTCCATTTTCTATTATAATATAATGGACAGCACAAATGTAGATTAGGCTGTGAGGATTTCTTTCAGGTCTCTATAGGAATCCATTGTAACTGACATAACTTGTATCTTGCCTATTTCCTAAAGAGTTATGAATTGCTTATTCATATGAATCAATTTGTGTCTTTATAGCCCATTTGTTTTTGTATCTTATCAGTAAACATTTGATTCCTTTAATGCATTTATGTTTTTTGTCCAACACAAAGTTCACCACCCCACATGTGTCCACCGACCTGCCGGGACTCCGCCTTTCCGTAGCGCAGCTCGTTTGCAAAGTGCTCACAGTTGCCCCTGAAGACGCAGTATGGTAGCTCATTGCCCACCATCGCACAGGCCTGCCTCACAATGACATGAGCCGGGCGGGGCTGGTACTGCTTGTCCAGGCTGTTGTTGATTTTCCATTGGTTGTTTCCCACCACGTCCCACAGCTCCTGTTTCTTCACCACGGCCTTCTCAGCTATAACAGACATCATACTGTTGGCGCCCGTCCCCGGGACCTCTGCTATTTATGGAAAAGAGTGACAGAAAAAGGTGAGAAACAGACATTACTTATGTGGGTTGATGCACTAAATATCGCAACATGTTTTGTGTTTGAGTTTCTTGAGCTTAAACTCACAGGGTGGTGCCAAGTGGACAATGAAGCCATCGCCAACATACACAGCCCAGTGCTGATAGGAGCCCCGGAAGATCTCAATCAAGTCTCCGACCTCTGGTTTCTCATCATACTTGGATTACAACAAAAAAATGTTTGACTTTGCAACAGACTGTTTGGCAACAACTGCAGAACATTTGACCTGACTGGACTCTCTGGGTTAAACGACGATAAGATGAGACTTGTATTGGTCTAAATAAAACATTCTTTGACTTGAAAACGTTTAAATTCAATGAAATGCTACATACAGTAGTACACACATGCTATCCAAGTGGCATAATGACATTTAATTGCTATAATAGAACACAAAAACAGCAAAACAAAAAACCTCTACAGTCCAATTTTCTATAATCTGATTAAGTGATCATTTCCTAACCAGTGTCGGGGCCATGTCAGTGTTTCTTTTGTCTGGGTTTGACCGGCTTGACTTTCAGCACCTGCAGGAGCAAATCACAGACCACATATTAGCACACAGCATAAGATATGGAGAGTAAAAGATACAGAAAGGTTTAAAAAAGTAGTTCACTATCCTTTTGATACAGTTTTACTTGTGTGTTCTTGAGTCATGTTAGCTCAAAGGTGTATATTATATTATAATATGTTAATGTTCCATTTACATGGGTATTGTGTGATCACTCCTTGTAACTATAATAACAATCAGGCATACTGTCCTCACATGTGAATTATCAAGTACCCAGATGTGACATAACAGCTCATCTATAAATAATAAATCTATATACACTCAGTTACCAGATTATTAGGTACACCTAAAATAATCAGACCTTCATGAACGATATAGTATAGTATAATTTGAATACTGTCATGCAGTATCCTGTGGTGTTCTGCTATGGTGTCAATGTACAAGCTGAATAAACGGATCGAAAGAAAGACAGCGCACTGGACAGTGAAATGTTTGCGGCATGAACACGCGTCCGAACAAGTTCTCCCGTTCGCCCCCCAGTGGCTTTAAAGATACAATGGATATTTGTTAAAGTCACTACAGCTAGTGATTAGCTCGTCTGTGTTTAACGTTACGTCACCCAAAGGCCTTTAACAGCCGCTGGTTTGAAGCTATAACGTCACATCATCGGTTATAAAACACTGTAGAAACACCAAAACACCGCCATTGAATGACATTATACGGTTCACTTTGTTTAAAAGTCGCTACGGTCCGTCCACCTACCGTTAAAGACGATGTCCACAGCTCGTTGAATATTACAGACAACGGCGAAGAAACCGACACCGAAACTCAGCTGTGTGCGACCAGCTGATTGTTGCTTTGTTTATCTGGAGCACGTGACCTTCAAAATAAAAGCCTCACCCAAACGTCAGAAATTACGCTGATGCCTTCAGTAACAACACGTTAGTAAAACAAATATTGTAATAATAATAAAGGTAATAGTAGTTGTTCAAATAATAATAATAATAATTGGTTAGTAGTGATAGTTTGTGTTTAAACGGTGTAAGAAAGGTGTTAATTCTGTGGCATTCCGCTGACAGGTGTGTTAATTATTTTGTCATTGAGGGTAAATAGCAGAAACACCTGTATAATGGAATGCAATTCAACAGCACTTCAAGCTACACCCTCCAAAATGATCATACATTTGAATCAACACCTCTTTATATGCTTACACGTTTCCATGAAATGGAAACTGTAAATGTGAGAGCAAGCACATATATAAATACAATACCAGGAAATGCAATTTAAAAGCTTTAATACACTGTATTTTGCAATTCAAGTTTTGGATTTTTAACAGTTTACAGAGGACACCGAATTATAAATCGTCAAATTAGAATATATCTGTATATATCTGTATCTGGGTTAGGGATTTAAGATTGAGAATACACACACACACACACACACATATATATATATATATATATATATATATATATATATATATATATATATATATTCAATATATAAGATTGAGAATACATATATATATATATATATATATATATATATATATATATATATATATATATATATATATATATATATATATATGTACTCTCAATCATCAGCTTCCATATATGTTTTCTCTTTATACTGTGAACACTCGTGCACATCCTTTCGTCAATATTTTGCACATTCCATCTTCTACTTATAATAATAAACCTGTTTCTGATATCAAATATTTGAAACCTTTGGGGGATCAATCAAGGTCTTCTTATCTCAACTCGTATCCTAGTTCATTAGTTGACAGAGTGGTAAAGTGAGGAGACAGACAACATTGACACCAGCTAAATAAAGAAACGATTCCACTCAGTACCACTAGGTGTCGCCAGTGACGTCAGCTGTCAGTGTCGCTTTTCCTTTTTCTAACGACGAAGAAGTCCCAACATCCGGCCTGTGGCGCCTTTTCGGTGTATTTCTGTCCTGAAATTGGACAGAGAAATCAACAAAAAAGCTGTCACAATTGCTCCCGTCGAAGCCCTACAGCCCCGAGGAGGATTATTTTATGTAAATATTAAATGTTAAAAGACCAAACGATGTCCGTGGTGGTGGACGGGAGTCCGCTGAAGGCGATGCAGAGCTCACACAGTCACACAGCGCAGAGCGCCCTGAGGTGAGTGGGTACTATCACTGTGAGAGAGGAAGCGGCAGGTCTGACAGAACAAGTACATTTAAGCTCTAAAGTCACTTCACTACATTTTATATGGAAGTAAACTGTGCAAAGATTAGTGTGTAAGACCTTTATATGTTCCTATAGTATTCTTTAGAGCCAATTGATATTGTTAATTACAGAATTAACAAAAGACGTCAGGGCTAACGTTACATTGAGTACTTTTCAGATTAGATTATTCATGTGCTGTATTAAAGGTTTATTATAAAACAGACACACGTGACAAGTTGTTAGACCCCCCAAAATGTTGTTTTTGTTTCATTTCAAAATTCTTTAAAATGATATCAGTTGGAGCAAAGCTAGTATTTCTAGAACAAATGTTTTGTGTGTTTATTTTATACAAGATTTGATTGGAATATATTTTACATCTGCAATGTAAATAAGGACTATTTCCATGAATAATAACTGTTTTTCTAGAGTGGTAAGTCTAATTTTTGACTACGTCGATTAATCAATGAGTTGGTCATTTATGAATTGTTTTTAAAAAGTCAAGTTGCAGCTTATTAATTATGGGGATTTTCAGTGTTTCTTTGTGTTATGTAATAGTAAACTAAACACGTCAACATCTTAAAACACATTTGCTTGCAATATGGATTTAATTGATACATTGAGAATAATATTATTTTTAGTTACTTCCCTTTTCTATTGATTATTCTTTTCCATTAATCAGTCGTTTAGTGTATCAGATGTCATAAAATAGTGGAAAAATGCCAACCACAACTAAGAACTTGAGCCTATTCAGATTACAGAGATATGAAACAGTAAAAAGCAGTAAATTCTAAGTTAAGTTAGATACAATGTGCTCGTCATTTTTGTTCAATAAATGATTTAAATGATAAATCAATTGTTAAGGATTAGTTTTCTTTTGATCAACAAGCCTAATCGATTAATAGACTATCTTTTTACAACAATATATCTTACGCTTATTTACCTTTTTTTTTTTAAAGAAGTATTTAGAGCTCCAACGATTAGTCAATCAAAAGCTTAATCGATAATGAATATGATTGTTAATTGCAACCCTGAAAGATATCTTTTTCCGTCTGGTGAGTAGTGATGTATGAATAGATCTTTATGTGAAGTCTAAATGAACCTTCCCTACTCAGACACACATTCAGGCACACGTATCTTTTTTTTTTTTCATTCCTTTTCCTCATCATCTCATAATGTTCACTCTTCTCCTCCAGCGCCCAGGAACTCTCCCAGGAGATCAAGTCCTTCATCAGTGGCGTCGACACCGTTCAGGGCCGGAAGCTCAGTGTCCGGGAACACGCCCGCTGTGCTGTGCGCCTGTTGCGCTCGGTCCCGGCCTGTCGAGGGGCGGTGCTGGAGCACCTGAGGGGCGTGTATGATGAGCATGTCTCCGCCTTCCTGCACAACCTGGAGACGGAGAGCGATGCCAGCTCCGGGGTCAGCTCCAACTTGGAGGACATCATACAGGTGTGATGACAGAGTCTATAAAGATTAGAACATTAAATTGGTTTCATGGGCCCACAAGAGTAACAGATACAGACCCTGTCCAATCTCCCTAGCCTAGATGTTTTCCTGCATTCATAGAAATATAACATATATTCTGTTATTTCTGTTTTTCCTTAGGAGGTTCATGGCGTCCTGTCAGAGTTCATCTGTCTCAACCCTCGAGCCTGGGCCCCTCTGGTGTCCACCTGGGCTGTGGACTTGTTGGGCCAGCTGAGCAGCAAGCACGCCGGTCGCAGGGTGGCCCCCCACTCGTCCAGTCTCAACGAGCTGCTCCAGCTCTGGATGTCCTGCGCTGCCACCCGGTCCCTCATGGAGGCCTACTCCCAGTGTTTGGCCGCCATGCTTGCCTGGTGCCCTGATGCGTGTGTGGATGCGCTGTTGGACACCTCCGTTCAGCACTCCCCGCATTTTGATTGGGTGGTGGCTCACATTGGCTCCGCCTTCCCGGGTACTATCATCAGCCGAGTCTTGGCATGTGGACTCAAGGACTTCTGCTCTCATGGCGCTAAGGATCAAGGGCTGATGGTGATGGTCGGGGACAAAGGCAGCAGAGTGCCAAAGATTGGCTCAGTGGTGGGAATCCTTGGACACCTTGCAGCGCACCACTCGGACAGCATCAGGAAGGAGCTGCTCAGGATGTTCCAGGAAAGCCTGATTCCGTCAAGTCCTCTATCTCCCACTTCATCATCAACATCCTGGGAGAGTTCTCCTCAACTCCGTCGCGCTGCAGTACCATTTCTGCTGCAGCTGGCTGCGATGTCCCCCAACCTCTTTGGTGCAGTGTCTGCAGAGCTGGTAGAGCTGCTACGCCCTCCTGTTCTGCTCCAGCTGCAGGTTTTGCTGCAGGGCCTCCCCAGAGAGGAACTGGATAACATGCTGGGGCTGGCTGTCCACCTTATAAGCCAGAGCCCATCAGGAGGGTCCCGGGTCCTCCGTTTTCTGGCAGACACAGCGACCCCGGCCTCAGTCATCATCTCTGGGCCTACACCCTCCCCGCATGAAGGTGTCAGAGAAGGCTGCGATCGCCTCCTCCAGATGCTGCTTCTGCATCTCCACAAGCTG
Source organism: Cebidichthys violaceus (assembly GCF_023349555.1). Classification (NCBI taxonomy): domain Eukaryota; kingdom Metazoa; phylum Chordata; class Actinopteri; order Perciformes; family Stichaeidae; genus Cebidichthys; species Cebidichthys violaceus. The sequence goes on along the minus strand of NW_027176372.1, from coordinate 18,334,505 downwards.
GTCTTCAACCGCTCTGATGGAGCCGAAGTCAACCCCCATCACCCTGCTTCCTCTCAACCCAAGCGGGTCATCCCCTTCTTGGAGGAGCTGCAGTCTCACGTAGGTGAGCTCTGCGCAGAGACACTGCGACTGGAAAGGAAGCGTCACCTCTGGCTGCACCAGTTGCTGTGTCTGCTGTCGGTGTATGGGGGTCCCAGCGTGGCCACTGAGGCTTTCTGCCAGCTACTCACCCAGGCCCACAACCCAGAGGAGCTGGCTATGGCCTGGCAGCTGCACACCACACTCTCCTCTTGCATGGCGGGACTCATTCCTGCCGCTATAGCTCGCTGTGTAGCCCAGATCCATACACACACTCTGGGGCCTCGGCAGCTGAGGCAGCTGTTGCTTAACCTGGCTGCAGCCATCCAGAGTCAGGATGAGGAGAGAAGAGGAGCAGCAGGTGTTCAGTCCTCCATGTCCATCCAGGTGGGCTCAGCGGTCTCGGGACACCTCCACGATTTTGGCCCACTCCTTCTCCACGGTGACTCGGCTGTATCCCACGCTACGGTGCGCCTCCTGTCCTGTAGCCCACTCCCACGCACCTCCTCCCCAGCACACCTGCTCCTGCTCTCACGCGCTGCCGTCACTCATTTCTTTATGGCGCTGCGGAGAAGAGTGGAAGGAGGGAAGGTGGGGAGAGATGGGGGACAGGCGGTTGAGGCGGTGAACTGTTCGGTCCTGCTCCTGTCCCGTTTGGCAGCGTATTCTCCGCTCACCCTCAAAGCGGTACTTCAGCAGCTGGTCGAGGGAGCCCTACATAAAGGCAACGCTGGATTGTTTGGAGGGCAGATCGCAGACATGTCTGGCGCCCCTTTGCCTTCCCCGTCTGTGTCTCCTGACATCGGAGCCTCTTTGCTGGACATCAACTGTCGGTTCGGTACCATCGTCAACTTCTCCGGCAGCGTGTGGTCTGTGTTTCATGCCGGAGTGATTGGCAAGGGGCTGAAGGTCCGCACTGACACACAGCTGCCTGACCCATCGGGCGTCATGCAGGTGGGTTGCACAATTTGTGAACTATAGTTTAGCACCGCAGTCAAAATGTGGATGACATAAGATAACAGTTGAAACTACATATTCATGTAAACATTTGACAGGAAATTAAAAAAAAAAAATGTATTGAGTGGAGGTAGATCTATGTGGGTGGCCCACCCAAGTAAATTCTGAATATTACAAACACTGCAAATAGAAATGTATAGAATTGTATCCTGCATGTGACTATTACCTCAACTATACCTGAAAATGATTAAAGATACTGTGATTAGGTGTACATTTGTGTTTGATATGCTGCAGCAGAAAAGACTTTAAATGTGTGTTTCTTCCTTCTGTAGAACGTCCAGACTCTGCTGACTGTCGTAGTCCAGTGTTGCAGCTCTTCTGGTCTCAACGGCTCTATCAACAGCTCACGACCACCGTCTGACCCAGACGAGCCGCTGCCCATCAACGCCGAGGCAGCCAAGGTCATTGCAGTTACCATGGTGGAAAACGTCTGTCCAGATGTGGCCAACGGCGAGCTGTCCTGGCCCCCGGAAGAGCACGCCCGCACCACGGTAGAGCGAGACATCCACATCCGACGTTGCTTTGAGGCCCACCCGGTGCTCTTCCCTCTGCTTCAGGTGGTGGCGGCCGGACGTCCGGCTCTCTGCTACTGCTCAGCGGTGCTCCGAGGCCTCCTGGCCACTCTGTTGGCACACTGGGAGGCGTCCCGCGAGACGTTGTCCACAGACGACCCGTGGCACCTCCAGGCCTCCTGCCTCCTGGTGTCCTGCATGGGAGAGGGCCAGCTCCTGCCTCCTGTCCTGGCCAACGTCCACGAAGCCTTCCCCCACCTCACCCCCTTCGAGGTGAGGCTGCTGCTCCTGGCTGTGTGGGAGTACGTAAGAGGCAATGGGCCCATGCCCCAGAAGTTTGTCTTTAGCTCAGAGAAGGGGCTGTTCTGCAGGGACTTCTCTCGGGACGGTGACGTCGCAAGATACGTGGCACCGATTCACAGTGTCCTGCATAAAAACATTGATAGATTGGGACATCTGTGCTGGCGGTTCCAGCTCTAAAGGGTTGTAGGGAGAAAACTGTGGCGCAGGTAACGAGAAATAAATAGACAGAATGCTGTGTTGCATCGCTCAAAGAGTGGACCGCAAAGTTGCTTTCACTGTACTTCAGTTTCATACAAGTTTGTGTGTGTGTGTGTGTGTGTGTGTGTGTGTGTGTGCGCGCGCGTGTGTGTGCGCGCGCGTGTGCGCGCGCACCTTTTTGTACCATATTTTTAGACTTGATACGTTTCTAACTCGTTGTTCCTGGGACAAGACAAATGGCACACATGTATATTTTGTTGATACAGAATTTGCTCCACACAAAACACAGCCTTAAAGTGTGGCTTGGGTTGGAAAATACCATTTAACTTAGCTAATTCACTTTTGCATTGTTTTTGTATAATTTTCAGGTTGTATATGTTCTAAAATTGTGGCTACAAACATGCCTTCTATCTGTTGTTATAAGCCCCAAAAGTGTTGTTTAAACCACTTTACAAAATAAATAATTTGGTCCTAGAATGTGTCTTGAATTTAGCATAATTGTTAATGCTAAAGAGTTTTTATCACAGGACTGTCCTGGTGATTAAAGTGATCACCACACAGTTTCAGTATCAACATGTTCTTTGCATCGTGTAAATCCTCTTAAGCCAGTTGTTTCCAACCTTTTATTCTTTGTGACCGCTTTAATAAAATCAAAGGGCAGGATAGTAGTTGTTTCTTCTTAGAGACTATTTCATTTCAATAGTTTTTGAAGTTAAAGATATATTATATTTCACAAGAAAACTCTTATTTTTTTCTTTAAAAAAATGGAAACACCTACATTACAATGCAATCCATTAGCCCTGCCCTTGTTATTACTTACTAAAGACAAAATAAGTATTTTACAACATCATTCAACACAATTCAACACGACAAACTGCAGCCTTGCAAATTACCATAGAGTTGATTCAACGATGTCTACTTGTAACTGCATACCAGAGGCAATGGAGTATAGTTTGGTAAATAAAACAAATAGTGATTTAGTTTTTTCTTCTCAAATTAAAGGATGAAATTATAAAAGTAAAATTTTGTATAATAAAATGAATAATGGTGTCATTCTTTATATTTACCTTGGGGGGCACAACATGTTGGGAATCACTGCTTTATGTAATAATAAAAAAAAAAATCAAAACCATATACAGATACACAAAGTGAGGAGTGATTTCAGGACTGTTGAGGTGGATTGCATTAGCCTGTACACGTGTTTCCTCCACTGATACGTTGCATTGGTTGGAAATCCATCCAGGATAAATGTGCACTTCAGTGACTGGATCTCAGGAATGACGTGTCCGCTCGTGAGGAGGTCACGTAGTTAAACCACGCCCCCTATATTATCTTGAACCCAATTTACATCCTCCTTTTTCTCATCAAACAGATAAAAAAAATTACAACCTTGATTAAGTAAAATCAAACTCGATAGGATATTTGTTATAATCTAATTCACTTTATGTTCATTAGTTTAGCGTAAACAAAGTAAATATTTCAGTTACTTTTTGACGATCTTCGTTGCAGGACTGAAATGGGCGGAGTCTAACGGAAGCATAATCAAGATGGCGACCTTCACTGAGAGGTAAGACAAAGCAGGACCGCCGTTACGTCGTGAATTTATCATTTGTTTGAAATATTATCAGCGCGCCGGAGGCCCAGGGATTATCGCTGTGGGCACACGCTTAGTAGACGTGTGAGCAAACGTTTCTGTTTCAAAGTTTGACGGCCAACAGGGGGAATTAGAACCGTTACTAGAAAAATCTCGATCCTTCCAATTGAATTAACGCTAAAGCTAGCTGGTTGACAGTCCGTCTGTGCCGCTCTTAGCAAGGTTAGCACGATATCCAGATCCTAATTTATTCCTAATTAACGACAATGATGCTGTCAGGCGTTAGTCCGTCTGTAAAAAACGGATGTACTATTGTGGTGAAATTAGTAATTTGGTGTCTTTTTCCAGAAATCCGATTGCATGCTAGCTAAGTTTAGCCCACATTAGCTGATACGTTAGCTAACACTTGTCATCTGGCATCATTTCAAGCACAGCACATCATACGTCTTTGGGCCGGAAATACGTCTTTACATCCAGGCCCTGGGGTCTAACGCGAAAATGTTGATGTTTTAAATGCTAATATGTGCATAAATGTATTGCTGCAGCATGCCGAGGAAACGGGAAATGGGTTAGCTGCCTGTGACAGTTTCAGTTGGGGACACATTTGACCAGCACAGAGAGATCAAGATCCGTTTGTCTGTAGAACCTTAACCCCTGTATACATACAGATTGTGGGTAGGGTCCTCTTAGGTGTTTACTTACTAAATTAATTGGAGAGTAGACCATCTAAACTTTAGGTCGTCTCTTTGATTTTCTCTGCAGGATGGCGCCTGTCTTGGTGCTCTGGCTGGCTATGTCCCTCAGCGGGACATGGGCTGTGGACAAGGGCAACTTCAAGACCTGTGACCAGAGTGCCTTCTGCAAGTGAGTGCAAAAATAATACATTTACTAACCTGAAGTTGGTGTTGCAAGAAAAGCACACAGTTACTGATTCATCACTGGTGTCCACTCTTGTTGTTAAATTATTTTTTTTTAAAGGCGTCAGCGAGCGTTGAAGCCCGGTGAGTCTCCCTATCGAGCCCTGCTGGAGACCATGGAGCTGACCAACACCAGGCTCACGCTGCAGCTCATCAATGACAACAACAAGGTAAATCACAGATAGAGAAGCAATTCACATTGGGGACATTATGGCTGCCATAAAGATAAGGCACTAACGGCTTCACATCAAGTCTTGTTTGTGCTTTAAATCACAAGAGCCTTGATTTGAATTTTAAATTGTCTACTGAAATTATAAATATGGCCATTATGTGAAGCACCTTCCCGGATTGGAAAATATTCTTATTATGAAAACATAAGTTAAGTGTCCCTTCTTTGTGGTATTAAAACCAAATGGTTAATATGGCAAACTGAGTGGAATGCCTCTGGCTTTGCTTTAGTGTTTATGAGATAATAATGAAAGTCCTCTTTTGCTTCTGCATTTGTCTCTCAGGTGCGTCTGCTGCTTGAGCTTTACCGTCTCCAGGGAAACATAACGAGGGTGAAGATTAACGAGCTGAAGCCGCTGAGGCCTCGCTACGAGGTCCCAGACGTGCTCATCAGGGAGCCGCTTACTGAGCCGTAAGTCTCCCAGGGATGTTACTCACTGTGTAGGGTGGCTGGAGGTTTGAATATTACAGAATCAAGCTGAAAAAGAAAGGGGAAAAAAAAGTCTGCGTGCTGTCTTGCTATTTTCAGTTTTATTAATTTAGCTCCAAATCACAAAATTGTCTTACGCGTTCTATTTGGATCAGAAACTGGCCAAAAAATTGTCCCTCTACCAGGACATTACAATATGGAAAAAGAGAATGATAATATAACCCTTTTTTCACTCATGACATTTTGACATGTTGCAGAAGTATAAATGATAACATTATTGATGGCTGTATTCCAATTATCTGCTTCAGTTTCAGGGTCCTGGTATTGTACATGCTGGTGTCGCAGCTTCGTTAATGGTATTATTAATACCTGTGCCCATAGGCATGTCTATATTAAGTAACACCTAATGAATAATTGCATATCAAGAATATTTTATTTGACTGTAGTTATTTCAAAGAAATGAAACGGTTTGTTCCACTGAAGGTTGAAGCATGTACCCACGGTGTATAGCTCGATTTACTTTGTTCCAGTGAAACAAGAGTCGAGATGAAAAACAGCCTTTTCAGATAATTGCTTTATCCCTCAAAATCTCATTTCAAATAAATCTCCAACCTTGAAGTTTAGTTTTGCATCACTTGGATTTAATAAGACAACCCTACAGAATTTAGATAGTGAGTAGATAGTAATTGAGTTCTTTAATTCTTCGGCCTCACTTTTGTTTTTCTGAACCAAATTCTCTCTTTAACTTCACCCCCTCTCTTTCTCTCTTTCTCTCTCTCTCTCAGCCTGTCTCTCCTGTCTCAGGACGAGAACGGGGTGGTGCTGTCTCTGGGGGCGGAGTCTCAAAGGGTCATCGTCAGCGCCCGGCCCTTCCGCTTGGACATCATGGAGGGGCGAGAAGTGCTGATGTCTCTGAACTCGCGTGGCCTGCTGGCCTTTGAGCACCTGAGGATGCGCAAGGACACGTGAGAAACCACGCATGCATTCACATTTACAAATGCTAGCCCGCTCTTTTTAATCCACATCATCACTCAGTGGATGATTTCGATTTTTGTTCCCATGAAATGGTTTGTTTTTTAAGTATTGTCTCTGACTCGTTGTTCTGTCCTCTTCTCCCTATCATCCTAGTTTCTCCTATAAAGTAACTAGCACAGTGGCTAGCGTGTGGGATAATATCAAGAGGGTATTCTCTAGGTAAAGACCCTTAAGATTTGTAAGTGTGTATTCTGTTCCTTGTGCTAATGCTGCCAACAGTGACAAAAATTCTAAGGGAATCCCATCACACCAAATACAGTGTTTACCCTCCAATAAATGTGACTGAGCGTGAGAGAGGGCTGTGGCTGAGTGTGTGCATGTTTGTGTTTAATTCGATCCATAATTAAGGGGTAAGTCCAGCCTCCTGTTATCATCCTCCATGCTTTTGAGGGATCATTTAAACTAATGATTAAATAATTGCCACTTAAGATGTAGATTTTTTTTTTGTCTCATTTCATGAAACAAAGGAAAAATCATCCTGCTCATGAAAAAAACACATTCATCTGAATGATTTGGGGTCTGCTGCACCGACCAGTGATTTTACTGTTTTGTGTCAGATCAGTGTCCACTTAACTAAATCGTCTAGTAGTGTCACTCCAGCAGATCTAACTAACATCTTAGCTGCATGACTTGACCAGTTATGTTGACTGAAACTAGTTTTCACGCTTGCTCAGCTCCTGGTGAGAGCTAATTGCGATAGATCAAATATAACGCTAGTGGCAGCAGCTGTGCACCAGTTTAGAAGGCACATAAAAGTAAAGCTTTTTGTCTTCACACACATATGTAGTTTGAGTCCCACTAGATAGTTAGTGTCTTATTTTCCAGTACGGCAGCCCAGTTCCCAAACCCAACAGCAACATCTCTCTTTGTGGTTATTCTTCAGTTTGCATTTCAGTTTTCAAGATATTTGAAAAATATATATTATAATATAAAATTCTGGTACGGTGCTTCTCTTGAGCTCTAAACTATACTCATTACTGCGGAAAGACAGCTTTTGTAGGAGCTTTCACCATTATGCTTGTGGTGTATTGTGACAATTTAAGATGGAGGCTAAAATAGTGAATGTTCGAGTGAAACTGTACAATATTAAATCATCGTATTGAGACCAAACTGAAAACATCGGCTTGGTGAACCATCAGCCTTCAACTTTCGTACAAAAACACAGTTTGGGCCTCAGTACTGATATAACTACTGTTAAGTCCATTAGCCCGGTATGTTTAGAAACTAATAATGAAGACAAACTCCACTATTACTACAAATAAATACAGTTTTACTTTATGGACTCTACTACTGCATATGTAAAAACAAAATGCTTGCCAGAGTCTGATAAATTATTTTGCATGATTTCACTTGAGTCTGCGTCGGTAGCCTGCACTTTGGTGGACATGTTGCATTGTGGGTAATGTAGGCGCCTCTTGAAGAACGTGTGGAATAAAAAGCACTATCTTCTGTTCTGCTGCATCAATTTCTTTCTTCTTTTATGTTTGAGTCTGTTAATGTTATAGTGTTAACATGCTTTATTAGTGGAGTACTCTACAGACTCCCCACTCACTCACCTCTTGCAGAGCAACACAGAATGTGCAACACAAGAGCCTTGTTTTTCCGCTGAAATGTGAATATGGCGTAGCAGGCTTTCAAATGCATTTTTGCACCACTGCCTCTTGCGTGCTGCAGATCGTGCACCTCCACAGCTGTATGTGACTACCACATGTCGGCAGTCGGCGTATTGCTATGGCCTTGATCACACCATGGTGCACTAAGGGTTCCACTGGATACCAGTTGGTTCTGTAAGGAACCTTGTGGGTGTTACAAGCAGCAGCCACTAGAGAGCCAGTCCCGTAATGCCTAGCTTGAAATAGCCACAAGGTAGGGAGTTGCTCAGTCCCCTTTGTCATTAAAGTCAAGTTGAAGTTCTTGTAGATTATTTGCTCGTTGTCAATGTAGAATCAGGGAGTATTCACCAACCTCCCTGTTTATGTCTTTTCCTTTTTATCACGGTTTAATTATAACCCCATATATTGTCCCAAGAGAGCATCAATTTGCCAACGTGACACATCTTTATCTTTCCTGTAACCCCTTTCTCACTTTGGGCCATGGAGCAGTCAGGTGGACCCAGAGGGAGAGAAGAAAGAGGAGGCTGATCCGGCAACCCAGGCCGAGGTACTACACACTAAAATACACTTTCTGTTCCACTTCCTCTTTTTATTTTAAGCGCACTGTTTCTATGCGGTATCTTCTCTTGTAAACGATGTCGCTGTTCTTCCTGTTTGACTGCCAGAAAACAAAAGAAGAGGAAGACAAAGTAGAAGACGGGATGTGGGAGGAAACGTTTAAATCGCACTCGGACAGCAAACCTAATGGTAATCATTTCAGTTAGTTAATTCATTTAGATTCATTACTCTTGCCATAATATCTGCATTACGGGTTAACTCTTATATAGCCTCAAACTGAAAATGTGTTGATCTTGCCTCGCAGGTCCATCTGCTATTAGTTTAGACTTTTCGTTGCCGGGTGTGGAGCACGTCTACGGCATCCCAGAACACGCAGACACCCTCAGGCTCAAAACAACAGAGTGAGTGTCGACAACAAGTCACGTTTCACGTACAAAAGGAAGATGGAGTTTGAATTTCTTTTGATATTGAATGGCACAGTGGTCAGTGTCGTCTTCTCTGCGTTGGATCACGCCTGAGTGTGTATTTTTCTGTTTCAGTAATGGGGATCCATATCGCCTCTATAACTTGGATGTGTTCCAGTACGAGCTGTATAACCCTATGGCTCTTTATGGCGCTGTCCCAGTCATGTTGGCCCACAACGCCCAGCGCACCACCGGCATCTTCTGGTTCAATGCTGCTGAGACCTGGGTGGATATCAGCTCCAACACAGCTGGAAAGGTATGTCCCTTTTTATTTTTCCTTAGTTCCTAGGACTTGAGCCAGTAGAGTGTCTGCTTCACTAAAGCACAGTGCTTCACTCACTCACTTTTGCCTCTTTCCAGACCGTGTTTGGAAAAATGTTGGATTACGTTCAAGGCTCTAGCGAGACTCCACAGACGGATGTTCGTTGGATCTCTGAAAGCGGCATCATTGATGTCTTCATCATGCTTGGGCCAACGCCCAAAGATGTCTTCTCTCAGTATGCCTCCCTCACAGGTAGGAAGTACGGGTATCTGCACAGCCCAATAAAAGATCCGTGTTTGACTGACGTCCTCAGTCTCAGTTCCTCTCCTCATGTCCTACCTCCTTCTGCTGTCGTCCATCAGGCACCCAGTCCTTCCCTCCCCAAGCTGCTGTGGGCTACCACCAGTGCCGCTGGAACTACAATGACCAGGAGGACGTGGCTTCAGTGGACGCGGGCTTTGACGAGCACGACATCCCCTATGACTACATCTGGCTCGACATTGAGCATACGGATGGCAAGCGCTACTTCACCTGGGATCCACACAAGTTTGCAACCCCAAAGGAAATGCTGCAGGGTCTCGTGGAGAAGAAACGCAAGGTACATAGTAAAAATAATCTAACATCAATCTACCAGCAGACAATATTAGGATTCACTATTTTGTGTGTTTTCTTGCCAGAAGTTCTCCAGATCCTATTTTACTTTCTATCTCATGTCACCTGAAATCTCAGTAAAGTAACCTGCAGGCACCTTCTTGACAGGACTTACACGTATAGTTTCAAGACTCTCTGCTCAGTCTTCTTTCATTTCTTTATAGATGGTGGCCATTGTGGACCCTCATATCAAGGTAGACAGCAACTACAAGATCCATAATGAAATCCGAAATAAGGGTTTCTATATCAAGAACAAAGATGGTGGAGACTACGAGGGCTGGTGCTGGCCTGGTAAGAGACTGACAACTTTGCATAATTTTCCAGAAAATGTGTGAAAGTGCATTTGTAAATATTGTTCATGAACTAGCTTGTCGCTGAGACACTTTTATAGTGACACGTTGCTCAGTGTGCAGATAGAACTACAATGAATATTTCCCTCACATTCCTCTCTGTGCTTCGGGTGATCTCCTTTAGGCAGTGCCGGCTATCCAGACTTCACGCGTGCCGACATGAGGGACTGGTGGGCCAGCATGTTCGCATACGATCAGTATGAGGTGAGTCTGAACTTGTCTCTCTGTGGCTCAGATAAAGTCAAACGGGTCACTAAAAAAAGGCAATAATTTAAAACGCGCACATTGATAAACATTCAACCTTTTTATTTAACCGGAAAATGTCACAAGCTTCTTTTTCTGCAAAACCCAGTAGCATTAACATATTGTCACCTGGGAGCTGCCAACCACAACCTCAGTTTTCTTCTGTTGGCCACTGACTGACACTGATTTTTTTATTTGTAATTTCTGCGCACAGGTTTATTGACTCTTTTCCGGTAATATGGTTTGTCTGGCCTCAAGACTTTAATCCACTATCTCTGTCCACCCTCCAGGGTTCCATGGAGAACCTGTACACATGGAACGACATGAATGAGCCGTCGGTCTTTAACGGGCCAGAGGTGACCATGCACAAGGACGCAGTGCACGGAGCCTGGGAGCACCGCGACGTGCACAACTTGTATGGCTTCTATGTGGTGAGTGCACACAGTCAGTCTGTGACTTAATGTTAAAGACTGAACCGTTCTCTTAAATATTTCTTAACATTTCGTCCTTATGTTTTCATGCATGAATGGAACCACTGTCTCCACTGTAGTTGATTGAACATTACGGCAGAACTTAATTTCCAGTTTGTGTTTGAGCATGAAGAAAAGAAACCATTAGAACACAGCGATGAACACAAATCAATGTTTTAGTAAAATAAAATGACCCGTAGTGATCAGACTTTGGACAGATGAATATATATCGCTGAACTTTTCATTGATGCTATGCTACCGTTTTCCAGCAGTGGGATTGAAATCTGGCAAATTATGATTTTAAAATAATCTTATTGTCATGATTATACTGTCTGGCTTTGAAAGAGAAACAAACTATAAAAATCTGATGCTATTGGTTAAACCTAGCAGTGATTATCATGTGTTCAACCTGCAGCAAATGGCCACAGCAGAGGGTCTGATCCAGAGGTCAGGGGGAGTTGAGCGGCCGTTTGTCCTGACCAGAGCCTTCTTTGCTGGGTCGCAGCGCTACGGTAAGCCCTTCACTGGTCTTACTTTTCTTTCTTCCTACTAGAAATCTTTCATGTCAGGCTATTTTAGCACAGGACCTTGACTGTCGACGTGTGTGTGTGCATCTGTAGGAGCTGTGTGGACGGGAGATAATGCTGCTGAATGGGACCATCTGAAGATCTCCATCCCCATGTGTCTGAGCCTCGGCCTGGTTGGAATCTCCTTCTGCGGCGGTGAGTTTGTCCCTTTTAGTCTGCATTAAATGACCTGGACTTGAAAAATATCACCCAAGAAATTTCTATTAGTCGCACCAGATCTGACACTAACACTGACCCCATCTGTCTCACAGCTGATGTCGGTGGTTTCTTCAAGTCTCCAAGCAGCGAGCTGCTGGTGCGTTGGTACCAGACGGGAGCCTACCAGCCGTTCTTCAGGGCCCACGCCCACCTGGACACCCCTCGCCGAGAGCCCTGGCTGTTTGGTCCGGACAACACGGCGCTGATCCGCGAAGCGGTTCGTCAGCGCTACACCCTGCTGCCCTACTGGTACCAGCAGTTCTACCACGCTCACCGCACTGGAGAGCCCATCATGAGGTGAGGACAGGAAACATTGTTTATATTGGTTTCATCTTTCCTGTACATCACCATTCGTTGTGCGTTATTGGCCTCATACAAAGGAATGGAAATTCAAACTAAATATGTTCCCTAATTGGACTTACAATTATGCATAATAGCCCAATGCACAGAAATACTTACTGTTGTTGGTTCTTTCAGACCACTGTGGGTGGAGTATCCTCAGGATCCTGCTACGTTCGCTCTGGATGACGAGTTCTTGATTGGTAAGAAGATGCAAGACATCAAATCTTTATTGATAATAATAATAAAGGCATTTTAATTTAAGTGTGCCTAACGTGAGCCCAGGGGCTTCCCTTTTTTATAGTTTTACCAGAACTTTAATGTTGTCCTCTGCCTAGTTTCATCAGATCCATCATGAGATCTCTTTGTGGTTTTAGTTTGTTTTAGTTTTTAAATCTGTGTCTAACGGTTAAAGTCCCATTTGGGACAATGTCGGTATGTCTTGGGTGTGGATCACTTCCATTAAGCCTGGGAACAGCCGAGGTACAACAAGACAGACTAGAAACTTGAAATCAATTGTTACAGCAAGACAGACAGACATGATTTCAAAGGGATTATCAGATCCACTGACGCTACTTAACTCCTCCGCTGTAGGGAGAGACCTGTTGGTGCACCCGGTCACCGAGGAAGGAGCGAGGGGAGTCACCGCCTACCTACCTGGCAAGGACGAGGTAAGAGGAAGAAACATGGACGCTTTAACACATCTTACTATTGCTGTATCTCTCTGTGTTCACACTGAAGCTCAGTGTTGCAATGTGATGGTTCTGTCAAGAAAAGGTCTTTTTATAGGACAGGACTGCTGATTCAGGTGTCGTTGGTGATGAAGAAACCTTGTCTCAACTTGTGTTCCTCAGGTTTGGTTTGACGTCCACACCTTCCAAAAGCACAACGGGGCCCAGAACCTTTACATCCCTGTCACCATGAGTTCTGTAAGACACTTTCTGTATTTCGAGGCTCCACATCCTTCGATAATTAGTATTTTCCTCATCTCCTCTGATGTTAACATGGAGCTTTCTGTCTTCTGTTCAGATCCCCGTGTTCCAGCGTGGCGGCTCCATTATTCCCAGGAAGATTCGAGTTCGCAGGTCGTCCTCCTGCATGATGCACGATCCCTACACTTTATATGTGGCCCTTAACCCCCAGGTAACGCAAATGTTCAGACCCAGAGGACTGCTGCAAGACACAACTCTCATGCACTGCTGTGTTTTTTGATTGTTTCTTCACTTATGTACATTTGGCTCCATCAGGGATTGCTCCTATAATATCAAACAATGGATCTAGTTGTAAATGCATGTTCATCTGCTGCTTTTCTGACATGTTGCATTGTCCTACTTGGTGTTTTGACCGTTTCTTTGACAGAGAACTGCAGAGGGTGAGCTCTACATAGATGATGGCCACACCTTCAACTATGAAAAGAAGGAGTTCATCCACAGGAAGCTGTCATTTGCCAAAAACGTGCTCTCTTCTGCGTGAGTGATCAATATTCTCCTGCTTGCGTCGCTATTGTATCGCAGACATAAGACTGTAAACGTATGATTTGTTTTATACGGTTTACTTAACATTTTTGTGTCCATGTCTCTGCTCGGTTCTCAGGAACCTGGCTCCAGATGCCCAGTTTTCCACCCGCTCCTGGATTGAACGCATTGTCATACTGGGAGCCAGTAAACCCAGCAAGGTTACCCTCAAGACTGCTGGTGAGTGCAATATACAGCATTTCACTCACACGTTAATGCTCATATGTGTAATTCATTTAAAGTTATAGACTGTATGCTGACTAACGGAATCTATTCAACAACATTTATACCAGTTTAAACACAGTCCGGTACAGAGGATCAATCCTCCTACTAACTTTAAGTTGAATGCACGCAAACCAGTTTTAAAGTTTCTTTAAAGAGTTTGTAACTTTCTTTTAATAACTAAAGTAGCATGTTTTTATCTTTGACACGTACCCTTTTCTCTCTTCGTGTTTTGCAGACGGTCAGGAGAGCCAGCTAGAGTTTGACTTTGACGCCTCCATGTCGGTGTTGACGCTTCGTAAGCCCGGCGTGAACGCAGGGTTGGACTGGACCGTGATGCTTCAGTAACCACCAGGAGAGGAGGTGCAAGAAGAGAAACTGACTAAAATGGATCGAACAGGAGCGACAGAGGAGAAACAAGGCGCTGATGCACAAGACTAACCACAGCAAGACAACAGGATAGCAATCATGGAAAATAGAGGACATAAACACACACACACACACAACACATTGAATACACAGTTTTAATCCACACACACAACCATGTAGACCTGGCAGTCGAACTGAGCCACGTGACGTCGCTGCCATTTCCCTCTTGTGTTCAGTCACACTGTAATACCTAACAACAGAAGAGGTTACTGCTAGATAGATAGTTATGTTTGTCACATTTACAAATGGATAACAATTGAGAACAATTGTAATGAATCTTTTGGGTAAAGAAAGAAAACATTCAGGCACACGTTTTTATTTTATTGTCCACTTTGTTATCGTCCAGTCTGCCTCAGAACAAAGATCACTGTGAGGGACTGTTTGCTATTTAAAATGAAGATTCAGATTCAAAGCACATGCTCCACCTGCTGGTGATTCCCTCTATCTGCTTCTGACTGACTACTCTTCAAAAACTCATTCCAACCCTCTCTCTTAAACCAAGCACTTCAATCAGCTCAGACCTCCACCTTCTGTACTCGTGCCACATTTCATATATTTTGGAGAGGGCTTGCCACCAATCAGCTGTGTGGCTTTACACTTAACTTTCATCCTGCTGCACTTAATATTTGGGAAGAGCGAAAATCTTTCTCACCAATTCTGAGCAGTAAATTATTGTCACGTCTCTCCCTGAGCTCGTCGGTGATGAATTTGTGTGCATGGAAATGATTATCATCGCTTCATCATGGATGTGGTCGGGTTGTTAAACTGCTGCACAGAGAGATTTTCAGCTGTTGGGAATCCCTTCAGGGGACTGAACCACTGATGTTTGCGGATCATCCTGTTGATGCGCTTTCTTTGTTTTACTGAGTTCTTTCCCAGCTTTGTTTACTAGATTCTTTTTAATGCACTTGAGGAAGAGTGAGAACTTTAAAAGTTGTTTAGATTTTCATGTGTTTCTAGATGTCAGGATCATCCAGGATTTCCAGTGTGTCGTTTGGATCTTAATGAATGGTTCAAATCCTTGAAAGGTGTTTCACTAGCAAATGTTCATTTAAGGCCTTTTGATTCTCACAACGAATCAATCCTAAATGCACACAGAGCACTCATTAATATTCAAATGGTTCTCTGGAGACCCTGGATTGTCGAATCATTGGACCTTTTAGGGGTTTTGTTATGAATTTGTCTCAATTGTTTTATGATCATTAATGTACACGTCGCTGCAATTTTGTTGGTGATGGCTTGAATTGGTGGAAATGTAAGTGAAGGAACAGACTCAAAGTTGTCAGATGTATTCTTAAAAGATAAGACCAAGTAAAAATAAAGTTGACCAAATGTGAAAGAAGTGCCTTTTTTTTTGTTTTCTATCCTGAAACATTTACACAATTTGGTTTATTGCCAAGTAGGTTTTTGCATACAAGGACTTTAATTTGATATATTGATGCATAAAAATGTTAAGTACTATTTAAGAATTTAAAATATATATATGTACGATGTAACTGTTGAAAAGTAAGTAAAAATGTGCAACTATTTTTTAAGGGGATGTGCAAAGATTCACAGTATTAATAGAATATCCAATAAGTAAATTTAATGAGATGTTTTTTTTTTAAAAAAGACTGGATTGTATTTATATTTGTTTGGGTCTATTTCACATTATTCTAAAAGCAGGTTTAGGTTCAGAGAGATTTTGGACACATACACTTCAGGCTTACGGTATCTTAAGAACAAAAAATATATATGTTTTCACTTTTATTGAGCATAGTACAATAAAACAAGACGTACACTACAAACTAACTAAGGTGTCATCTTATCAGAACCCATTTGTATCTCTCAACACAGGGCCTTTTTAAACATTGGCTGTGTTACTGTGCGCCCATAGTTTCATAGGTTTTTATGGAAAGTTTTTTTTTTAAACTTTTGCCCTTTAGCTACTGTATCAAATAAGAGGAAACTGGATTATATACAATTATAGTATACAATTATTTGTATGACAAATTGTTTTTAAAAGTTTCTTATTATCAGAATCAGAAATGGTACACACTGATTACACACATATAACATTTAGAACCTGAAGAGCATTGGTAGCATAGTATAGGTAGGAGTATTTAGGTAGTAAAATGCAGGTTGAATAATTATTTATATTTGTGTTATAGTAATAGTATGTAAAAAAAATATGTATTATAATTAAGTATTTTGAATAAACAAAGTATTTTAAATCTTGAATACATCCTTTTATAATAACTACATTCACAGTGCAAAATCAAGGGGTTATGTTTTCTTTGTATTTATTGATCATGTTTATTAAAGTATTACAATACTTTGTACGGAGAAGAACAATATCCAACATTACAAAAGAAGAAACCATAAAACAAAAAGCAAAGCAGTTAACATCAAACTGTACGAGGGAGATGTAACTATAACATATATTATACAACTCTTTTATAGCGAGGTACTTTTTTCCATTCTTTTTTTGGCTGTTTATTTTCGTCAGTGTCTTGTCGCGGGTGAATGACGTAAGTGAGACGTTTCCCATCATGGCGGCGGAAGGCTATGAGGAGATGAGCGGCAACGGGGAGCTCGAGGAGTCTTCAGGTAGTTAGATTAAAATGAATGAATGTACGATGCGCCGTTTTGTCGTTTCACGGATATTAATACGCACTGGTTTCATCTGCAAGTGTTTTTAGTAACGGTCCGATGCGACCGGAGGCTTGTTGACAAGCATGACAAGCTAAGCTAGGCTAACGTGATCTCAAGTAACGTTACACACACACACACACACACAGCACGAAGCAGCACAGTGGTCCGTTCACCAACTTTAACCCACTTAGCACGCAGTGTTTATAAAAGAGGGTTGCGGTCACTGATCAGTTATTAGTTGAGTTATGTCCACAACATCCCAACAGGACCCGAGTCAGCGCTGTGGTGGAGATCTAACCCGTGTAAACTGTTACTGAATGAAGTCTGTCTCTGCAGGTGTAACCAGGAATAAAAGCAGAAAATCACTTCTTTCCTTTTTGTTTTGTTTAGTGTTTTTGTTTCGCCTGCTGCGGGTAGTAGATAAGCTGCATAACTAGTTTGACTGGTCAATGTAATTTGTATATATTTAGTTTTTATAAAAGCATTTAAACTGCACTAGTATTAATCTTCTATCTGCTTAATTTTAATTGGTTTACTTATAGGTTGTATTAATTGACAGATGTGCATGTGACATTTCACACTTTGTTGTTGTATTGTTTGAACACCTGTTGGCCCTTTTTTTTTACGAAACTGTCCAGGAAGCAGAGGAAGGTTCATGAATCACATCACATTACATTTATTTCACCAGTGCATGTTGAGGTTAATTGCATTTTTCTATTATTATTATTATTTTTTTCACAATAAGTGCAGAAGCACTCAAGTGTCTGTGTTTCTGTTGCCACCACACCTCCAGAAAATTAACCAAATTTAGAGGAATGAATAGGAACGGTGTTGCAGGGTTAAAGATGTGAGAATAAACGTCACTACAGCAAACTAACTTAACTTCTCGGTCATTTGTTGTTGAGTGAAAATAGTTGTCGCTCTTGAGATTTGGTTGAGGGTTTTTTCATAAAAGAGTTGGCTGTGACATTGTTGTGTTTCTGTTTGAAATTACGTTGGGAGGTAGGGATTATGGGCCAAATTCAGCGCCATAGCTTCATGAAAAGAGTTCTGGTAGAAAGTAGTGCTGACTGATTACCTTTTTGATCTACCCCCTCTTCAGCCATGGAGGCCTCTGAGGTTGCTGCATCGCCTCCGGCTGAAATGGCAGAGATGTCAGAAGAGAACGGCAGTCCCGCCGTGGCCCCCGAAGCCCCCGTAGGCCACGGCGACCCAGTTACCTTCTCAATGCCCCCACCTGCAGAAGACGAGGAGGGAGAATTGCCGGCAGACTTTGAGCGCCTGTGGAAGGCCGCCCACGACAATCCTCAAGACTTCACCAGCTGGACTGACCTGCTGCAGTACTGCGAGCAAGAGGTGTGTGTTAGTTGTTTTGATGTGAGAGACGGAGAATCAACAAGGTTCAGATTTTTTTTTTTTTTAAAGTTAACGTTTAAAACATTTTGACTTTTCTCTCGTATGTCCAGAGTCACATCACAGCGTCACGCAGAGCGCTAGAGGCTTTCCTCACTCGTTACCCGCTCTGCTACGGCTACTGGAAGAAATATGCTGATCTGGAGCGCCGTGCTGGCTACAACAACAAAGCAGAGGAGGTAAACCCTGGAGAGCGGGTTTACAATTCTGTGCCCACACCATTAGGAATGCTTTTAAGTTTATTTAGAACGTGTTTTTCACTGGTTTCCTTGTTGCGTTGTGCTGTGTCAGGTGTGTGTTCAGGGTCTCCAGGTGATCCCTCTAAGTGTAGATTTGTGGATCCACTACATCAATCTGCTGCTGGGAACGCTGGACATGAACCTGCCCGAGTCGCCCACGCGGATTCGCAGGTACTTTAAACATCAGACTTTTGTTGTTGTTGTGTTTTATGCTGTTTGATGTGCAAAAATAGAAATGAATAAGTAAATATGCTGCTGCTTGTTAAGGCTGTAGTCTTAATTGTTTTCCAAACCTCAACCCTCAGTGTGTTTGAGGATGCGGTTGTGGCAGCGGGTCTGGACTTCCACTCAGACCGGCTTTGGGATCTGTATGTCGAGTGGGAAAAGGAGCAGGGGAACATGAAGAAAGCAGCAGCCGTCCTGGACAGAGTCCTCAAAGTCCCCACCCAGCTCTATAACACCCACTACGACAAGTAAGACCACACACACACACACACACACACACACACACACGAGCCAAGTGTGTGTGCCAATCACAAATTCTTGGAAGTAAATTACAAAACAAAAATGCCAATGTTATTTTAGAATTTTGTTGGACAATGAATATTTTCAGTTGTCTATTATTCAACATACTAACGTGATATTTTTTCTCTTACTTGGACACGTCCTCTCTCTTTCTCCCCTTCTCTCTCTTTTCTCCTCCGATTAATCTCATTTTGCGTCCTCCCCTCCTTTCCTCCGCCAGGTACAAGGAGCACCTGAACAGCCAGGAGCCTAAAGACGTGCTGTCCCCGGAGGAGTACGAGGAGCTGAGGACGTTGTGCCGTCAGAGTCAGAAGGCAGAGCGGGCCGAACAAGCCCAGGAGGAGGAGGAGGAGAGGCCGCCGGGGGAGGAAGAGCCCGCCACACCCGAGGGCACAGACACAGTGAGTAACACGTGGCCGCCTCACACTCAGTTTGAACGTTTCAAACGTGTAGACCAGTGAGACCTAAGTTAAAGACAGTCGAATAGATGATTGTTTTGATATTTTCCTACTTTGTGTTTAGGAGGAATTGATGCAGAAGATGAGGGAACAAGTGCTCGTTCGCAGGGACAAAGTGTACCAGGACAACGAGGGAGAAGTCCGCAAGAGATGGCACTTTGAAGACGCTGTGAGTTTTTCTTTTCTCTTTCTTCTCCGCTCTGTTCTCTAATTTCTTTCATCTTGTTGTGATTTTGAAACTCAAAAACGAGGCTTGACAACAAACATATTTTCCAGATGCTTATCTGAATCATTCTGAATCCAGGACTAAGTCAAATGTAATAAAATGTATACGTTTGATGCCTGAGTTTTAGTACTGGTTGTATTTATTGAACTGGTGACACACTTTCATCACTTGCTGGTTTCTTGTTCTCTGGCCTGCAGATCAAACGTCCTTACTTCCATGTCAAGCCACTGGATCGCCTCCAACTGCGGGCCTGGCACTCCTACCTGGACTGGGAGATCGCTCAGCTGAACAAGGACACCAAAGACCCCCAAGACCCCCAACAAGGTCAGCTGTCACCTGTCTCAGCGGGTCCACAAATCAGTTTTGACATCTGAACGCGTTCTCAGATTTTAACGCCCTTTTTTTTTTTATCCTCGCAGATCCAGACCAGGCAGCCACAGAGGAGTCGGAGGTCACAGCCCAGCCTCAGGAAGAATCAGAGGAAGCTGCGGTTAGCAGTGACGACCACAGGGTTCGCATCCTCTTTGAACGTTGCCTGATCGCCTGCGCTCTGTATGAGGAGTTCTGGATCAGGGTGAGGACGAAAAGTGTGTTTGTGTGTGAGTGAAAGAGCACACAAAAGGGCATACACTGGCCATCACTGGTGTGTGTGTGTATTATATATGTGTGTGTGTGTGTGTGTGTGTGTGTGTGTGTGTGTGTGTGTGTGTGTGTGTGTGTGTGTGTGTGTATGTATATATATATACGTATATATGTGTGTGTGTGTGTGTGTGTGTGTGTGTGTGTGTGTGTATGTGTATGTATATATATACGTATATATGTGTGTGTGTGTGTGTGTATGTGTGTGTGTGTGTGTGTGTGTGTGTGTGTGTGTGTGTGTGTGTGTGTATATATATATATGTGTGTGTGTGTGTGTGTGTGTGTGTGTGTGTGTGTGTGTGTGTGTGTGTGTGTGTGTGTGTACACACACACACACACACACACACACACACACACACACACACACACAAGATCTCTGTAACATGTTCTTGCATGTGTCGTTCAGTACAATCAGTACCTGGAGTTGCAGAGTGTGGACGAGGCGCGGGCTATTTTCAAACGAGCCTGTGAGATCCACCTGGCGTACAAACCCAACATCCACATGCAGTGGGCCACCTTCGAGGAGAGGCACGGTACGACAAACATGAACACACACCAAACACACCGTACAAACACAGCTTTATTCTTTATTTCTTTGAAATGTTAATTGCCTTAAGTCGGTCTTAACTATTCCAGTATGCAGGACAATTCATCTAAAGATACTTTGTGATGTAATCAATGAAAGATTCAGTGACTGTCAGTCGGGGTAAAGGAGCTGTAATAAGATAATAGGGTCAAACAGACAAACATAAAGTTTATTTTTTAGATATTTCAGTTTAATAGAAGCTGTATTTGACAAGTTTTCGCTTCTTTGTCATGAACTGAATTAATACCATTATAAAGGTGTTTAATTTGGTTCCCCTAAGCCCACTACAACCATTTTCATAGTTCTAACACATTTAAAGTGCCCCATGGAGTTTTCTGTTACTCACCAGCACTGTGTGGAGTCTCAACGTCGAGCAAACATCTTGAATGCATTCCCTTCCTCATTAATTCTTTGCAACACTGATTTTTAAAAAATACAATCCCCACACTCATGGAAACCCACCTCATCTTTTCCATCAGGCGACTTAACCGAGGCCCGGCGGGTGCTGGAGGCTCTGGAGAAAACGCTACCGGGGTTGGCGGTGGTCCGTCTTCGCAGGGCAGCTTTAGAGAGGCGAGCGGGCCAGCTGGACCAGTCGGAGGCGTTGCTGCGTGAGGCGGTGGACGAGTCCAAAGAGAAGCCCACGTTACACGCTTTTTATTCCATCAAGCTGGCTCGTCTGCTGCTGAAGCTCGGCAGGAACCCCAGCAGAGCCCGCAGAGTTCTACAGGAGGCCCTGGAGATCAGTCCGGTGAGGGAAAAATTAGCACCCACAAATATTTCAGCAAATAACACGGGCCTAAAAGTTAAAGAATGTCAATGTTGAACACAAGATGTTAAGCTTGCAGTAGGCTTTGTTTATTGATGGCTCAACCTGCTGAGCATGTTTTTTAACAGTCTGACTTAACATCCCTAAACGTCTTCTGATAACTGAAAAAGTAATATGATAATGTAAAAGAAAAAATGTCTCCCCCCCTAGGATAACGATAAGCTGCACCTGAACCTGTTGGAGCTGGAGGTGTCGGGGGACCCCTCAGCGGAGGCGGTGCAGGAGTGTGTGACGCGGGCCCTGGCTGCTCCCCTCGCCCCACACACCAAGATCCTCTTCTCACAGAGGCACCTGCAGTTTGCAGAGGACTACAGCAACTCTATCCAGAGGTCAGAGTTCCACATGGGTCTTCTGTAAACCCCGATGGTTTACCGAACAAACCGTTCGTGGTCTCGGACCTGATCGCAGTTCCTCATTGTCTCTTGTGTCATCTGCAGTGTGCTGTCTGTCTATGAGGAGCACCAGAAGCTGCTGAAGGAGTTGGGGGGAACGAAGAGAGAAGCAGAGAACGGGTAAATTCCATCAAATTCAAAACTCCAGCAGTTGCAGCTGGTTATGTGTAACATAAAATATCACATTGTGTGAGTGTGATAAATAGTATTTAGTTTGTTCCTGTTGTTTCATGTTAGTGAATTGTCAAATCTGACCATTTCAAATTGTTTGAAATGTTTTGTCATTTTACCTAGAACTCACACAACCAAAATATGACATAGTTGCAGCTCCTGCATCTGATTTTTTTCATGAGTTTAATGAATTAAAAATAAAGTTAGCTTTGTAACTTCAATATTGACTATTGAACACTATGCATGCTTTTATTTTGAAGAGCAACTCTTTTCTTTCTCTATCTTAACAAGACTTTTGTCTGTTATTGAGTCCTAACATCAAATTTATTTTTAAAACAATCAAAAAAAAAAAGGGGGTAACCGTGGCACACTCGGTAAAGAGGGTTGTCTGGTAACCGCAAGGTCGATGGTTCGATCCTTGCCTGGGACGCGTCCTGTGTTGAAGTATCCTTGAGCAAGACACTGAATAATTGCTCCCCGGGTGCTTCTCAGCAGCTCACTGCTCCCAATAAGTTGGTGATGGGTTAACAGCAGAGGTTAAACTTTGTACATGTGTAAAAATGTATATGACAATAAATACAATTTAATTTTCATTTCAAAATGAAATAGACCAGCATAGACCATTACACAACCTCTTGTTTCACAAACTGTCTAGATTCAAGTGTAAACTTACTGATATTCATCTTATTGATGATTTATCTCACCCAACTGGGAGAATCATTTTAAGAAAAATAAGATTTAAAGTCTGCGTATACGTTTTTTTTATTTTTATTTTGCTGCGTATATAAGATCTGCATTGAGATTATTGGTAATAGTTTGATTTTTGTTTTTGTTTTAGGGATGAGGACTCGGAGAAGATGAGCAAAAGTGACGACGGCTCAGCTGTTGCCGTGTCCGCACAAGTCCCGCCCACCATGCCGCATGTCCCCATCACGACACCCCCCCCTCCTGTGATGGGCGCCGACGCCAGCTCACAGGCCGGCTATGGGGGGTACAGCAGCTGGTACCAGGTAAGATGGATTTTATGACACAGACGGCTGATTGGGTGGAGGAAAAACTATTCAGGGAAATCTGTAAATGAACAAATATGGCTTGACTGACCTAAAGAAAGTTTTTATTGTTTTACAGTAGGTTTTATTGAGCCTTTTCCTGCACCTCAATAAAACCTACTGTAAAACAATAAGGAAAGCCCACATCTCCCCAGTTCTTAAATCTGCACTGGTTGCCAGTAAGCCACATCATTTATTTTAACGTCTTATTACTTATTTGTAAATCTCTACTTGGGCCTAAATATGTGACTGACTCGAGCAATGTAACCCTGCGAGAACTATTAGATCACTAGGGAGTGAACCGCCAGCGGTGCCGAGAGCAAAGCCTAAACAAAGAGAAGGTGGCTTTTGGTCCAACTGCCTGCTGGTGTGAAGAACGCCCCAACCGGGTTTTTAACTTTGTATTATTGTTTTAACTTATGTGTACAGCACCTTGAACCTACCTTTGTGTATGAAATTTGCTTCATTAATAAAACCGCCTTGCTTTTAACTAGTCGGGTTACGGGGCAGTACATTATGTTACATTACATGTGTGTACATTATGACCTGTTTCAGGGTTCAATATTGATGGGTTTTTTCACTTGACAGACCAGAAATACACTTCCTTAAGTACATTTTTACACTTTTTTTTTTTTTTTTAATAAAACCAAAAAAATAATAAACCAAACTTCTTTGTCATGTTTAAAATGTATTTAATTAAATGAATCCTCTAACACCACCCAATTAATCTCCTGTTTCCAGGATTTGAAATGCTCACTAGCACTTCTTTTTTGAAATTGCAAACTTTTTCTTTTTAATACATACTGCAGCTGCCCTTACAAAGTATGTATTTTTGCATACAATTTGGACATAGTACTTTGCCATAAGTTTGCAAGTTTAACTTTTTACCTTCTTGTCTCGTACATCTGCTGTGCAGAGGATTGTGGGTCAGAATAGCCAGAAAAGCATGCTGACTTTCATTCCTTAAACAGATGCAGTAGGACATCCTGGTATTTTTGGAATATTGCATTTGACATACTATGTATTGGCACATACTAAATCTTTTTGTTTGGCCTACTGAATAGTATGGTAGCACGGTTTGTCTTTACCCACCGCCATTTTCTCCTGAGTGCCCAATCGGGGCTCCACTTGAGCAGCTCTCAACAGAGACGAGAAGGAAGCGCAATGGCTCGCTCCCTAGCTTATTGTTGTTTCTTGTGATTGTTTTCCAGCAACCGCAGTACGGCAGCTACGGCAACTACGGTTACCAGAACACCTGGAACTACAACCAAGGCTACTATCCTCCCAGCTAAAGGGGGCCACAGTGACTGTGACACCAAAAAAAGCCACAGTAAATGGTATGACCCAGGATGACTCTCAGCTGAACAAAACTGAACCACCCAGTCCTGCCGGTCCACCTGCTAAAAAAATAATATCCCAGCATCCTCTCCTCCCCGTCCTTCCTCTGAGTTACCTCACTGTCCTGGATGTGATTAAATAAGGGTCAGGATTTGAGCTCTTTTAGCATGTTGTGTCATTTCAGTGTTGCGTCTTGAGTGACAGTTGGAAAGACGATGAAAGGAAACCACTCCTCTTGTCAGTGCATCAGTGTCTCTCCATTTTAATCAGAACTATTTTTGTATTTGTTTTGCAAGCCCTTCGCTCCTGTTTTAAACTCATCCAGTTTATCCAACTTCACAGGTGATGTATGATCGACATTTTGTACCATTCCAGAGTAGGATATTTGTTGTTTTTTCTAATGTATATAAAGGTGTTTTATAGTGTCACAACAGAACTGTTTGTGTCATGTTGTCGTTTGCTTGTACTTTCATAATGAGGGTGAAAAATCGACCGTCGCACTACTTGGTTGTGAACCGTAAACTCTTGTTTCTAGTATCTACAGCAGTGTTATCTAAAGAGTATTCTGAACATCAGTGCATTGGCTCGGATCATGTCAGTTGGAATTTTAAGAGAATCTCATTTTCAAAGAAATCAAGTTGTGGTGTGAAGTCACTTAGCCAGCAGGGTTAAGAGGCTGTAATCTTCATTTTAATAGTCTGAAAACAGAGGAAGGAACAGGCTCTACTTGTTCCCTTTTATATTAATTCTCTGAAATCATTTCTGGTACCACCAGCCAAACGCAAAGTCCATTTAATTCACATACAAGTAGAACAAGCACTCGCATGTTCTTCTTACAGGAACAGTCCCTTTACACACACGGATGTTTCAGGTGCTGATGAAGAAATGTGTGTATATATATATATATATATATATATATATATATATATATATATATATATATATATATATATATATATATATATATATATATATATATATATATATTTTGTCCATTGGTCTGGTAATCTGACTATTAAAGTGAAGACTATATCCTCTGCTTGCTGTATATGTCTATAGAACTTTTATAACAGCAGACATTTTCCCTTGTCATAGCAGGAGACGCTCATATGTTAAGAATGAAAGCTCTGTTCAAGTGTCCCAGTAAGCCGATCCGGGGCCCTTAAACTGAAATAATTTATGAAATCAGCTGGGATTTGTATTTTTTTTTTACTCAATCAGGAGTAAATAGTTAATTTGGGGACTATAAGCCATAGATTTGGTGCTCTAGTGAGTATTTACAGCATCATGTTCATGGTAATGAAGGAAAATGCAACCGTGTGTCTGATTGAATAACATACATAATATCAGAGTACAGAATCAATTCATTGTTGGTTTTGGTCTTTTATGATATTCTTTGATAAACACTTATTTTAAGAAAAAATTCAGTCCACCATCATCATTTTCTGAGTCAGCTTTATTTGAAGTAGATTCTTAGTGATTATGTAGACATAACTGTCATCAATATATTTTAACTTATAAAAAAAAAACTGGCAAAGTAGAATGTCACAAAATCATGAAGATCGTGCGGTTTAAATTTAAGGCCCTTTCATCAAGTAGGTCTTGTGTGGTACTTTGCTTTGTAAAGATCAGGTTAAAATTAAAACAATTCTGTTTGGAATCATTTCTATAAATGCGTTGTTTGAGACCATGAAGCAGTATCCATCAGAAGCCAGCTATCTTCACTTTGCTCTTCAGTAAAAGTCACTGTCCACCTCACTGCACACGAAAAAAAAAATCTATATCAAGCCCAGAGTGGCAAAGGGCATCATTCATTCAGTGAGTTAGCCAAACTTTATCGCTGTAAACTTCATAAGAGTAGATAGAAACAATCTTAACGCAGCCTCGAGCTACATCTCTCTGCTTTAGTTCAGTTAGCTGACTTGTTGAGTGATACTAAAGAGGCGGCGGCTCTGTTCCTGGTTCAATCTGTTCCTGGTGTCTCTTGTGTTGATGCAGTGACGGTGGTGAGGTAGGCTCACGGAGCAGATCCCCCTCATCTCACTTTTTGGCAACAACCAGCACAGCTGAAGGCACCAAACCTAAAAAAAAAGACAAAGGAAAGTCACAAAATAAGTGTCAGTTTCAGGTCCACACAGAAGCTAAAGCACAAACACAGACTTAAGTTTAATGTACATTACAGTGAATGTGCTCTGTATTCAAATGTAGTTCCTGCGCTCACCTAGTTCTTTGAGGGGCTTCTCCATGTCCAGTTCGGTGTAGACGTGACGGGGGTAGGGTGACAGCAGCGTGAAGTCTTGACCCTCAGGTGTGTTGCCGTTCACTTGCACATAGACGCGCACCGCCGCCAGCGGCTCCTGGGCCTTGAAGACTGCCGTGATGGTCGAGCCGTCCAGCAGACGTACCTTCACCGAAGAGAAGTGAAAATAAAAAAACTAGTTATAGTTCTTGATTATCCGTTTTGTTTTGGATTGCGTTTCCAGTGAGACTTCTTTATGTGTGCTCTTCAGTGGTGTAAAGAGAAGCGCGTCACACTGTTGTGACTGAAGCCTGTACCTGTATCCTGGACTCGTCATACTCCTTCTTAGTGGGTGGGGGGCCGTGACTGGTGGGTGACGAGGGGCTGGGCTGGGCTGGCTGAGACGATGCTGCGGTGCTCGGGGGTGCGCCGCCTCCGAACTAAACGGGAAAAGAATCATCTAAGTTGTTATTGGTTCCAATAGAAGTGGTCATAGAGATATGAAGTGAACTGGAAAATGGAAATAGGACAAATAACTAGATGAACATTGATTGGGTTACCTTTTGTGCTCTCTCCTCTCTGTCTCGTGCAATCTTGTCTTTAACCCTTTGCCTGACGGGAATAACAACATAATGACAAGAAGAAAGAAGGTAGTACAAATGAATCATTTCTTACTTCGACAGTTGTAGAGTTTGCTGACTTAAAAGCTAAGATGTCTGTTCAATTACATGTGAATTTGCCACTCATTCCTCGTCTTAGCTTATGAGTTTCTTATCGTCTGCTGTGCTGTGGGTTTCCCTGCTTAACTTTCCCAGATTCTATTTTTTTCCACCCACTGTTCATTTCATGTGGAGGAGCTGGTTGGAATTCAACCAAGTAGCTGCATTTCTTTTTTTCTTTTTTTAATATGTGGAATTCAGCCATTGCTAGTTTACGTTGTCATCCATTATTTTTTTTAACAATTTACACAGAATGAGGTAAAGATAATACGTTTAATAATTAACTTTCCCTTTCTTGTCTTCAGAGGGAAGTCAAGTAAATGTTTTGAAAGTATGCGGAGTGGAAACATCTTTGGATGTTTAGGTACTGAATTATTTCATCCCTGGTCAGACATTACAATACTGTTATTACTACACAAATATATAATAACTATACTGTGTTAAAATGAATACCTTACCTTGCCATTTTGTCCTCCATCTTCTCTTTCATGCGCTGATCAGCGAGCTTCTTCATATCGTCATCCTGCAGCTTTTGGCGAATCTGCTGCAGCTCTTGGCCGTGTTTCCTCCGCTGCTTCTCTCGCTCCAACTCTTCTGCCCGCTCTCGCTCTCGCCTCTCTGCCTGCTTCACCCGCATCAGCTCCTCTAGCCTGAAAAAAAAAACAGACACACAGACATTTGCCTTACTTCTTTTAAGTGATATGTATAAGTGTAGTAAAGTAACCTTGTTATGTAAGGAGAAGAAGCTGAGGTGGACACACAGTGCTGGAGGGATTTTATCAACAGTGTGCACTCTGACCGTCTAACTTGCTCAAGTTTCTCCTCCTCTGACATCGGAATCCTTGCACTGTCATCATTATCGTAGCTGCCGTCTCCTCCTGCTGTCCCTGAAGCCAAAACAAATGCACATGAGGAAGACATATGTGTTGCGTAGTATTGAAATATCTTACTGCGAACCACGATTCATAGCACAAATGCAATACTAAAACCCTCAGTGAGGACAAAGAAAAAAATCCACCACAAGACACTCAAGGGAAACAAACAAAGTGAACGGACCAATTCAATCTCCTGAGTGGAGGTGATGACACTACAAAGAGAAAGTAAAAACCCTGTAAATTAACAGTGACGCCCACTTTATTTACTAAAGGTCATTTGGAGTTTATACCTGTTTATGGATACAATAACCAAATAAGAATGTCTGTCTTTGTCTAATTGTGTGAATAAAACAATATTGTCATATTGGACGTTCCTAGAGGGCTTTCATGGTGGCGTCTAGCTTCCATTGCTCTCACCTTCAGCGGTGTCTGCTAGTGACGGCTGTTCTGTGGTGGACTGGCTGTCGGCTTCTCCTCCCAGTACGTTCCCCACAGGCGGCACAAAGGGCTCATCGATGTCTGGGTCGTTCTCATGTTCCATCAACCTGAGGAGAGCACATCACACAGGAAAGATGAGGGCTGCTTACGGGAATCAGTAGCACAGATAGGTTTTAGGAGAGGGGACCGTGTTTATCTAGTCTTTTCAACACTAATATGTTAATTTCTGTGTGTGTGTGTGTGTGTGTGTGTGTGTGTGTGTGTGTGTGTGTGTGTGTGTCTGTGTGTGTGTGAGGCTCACCAGTCCATGGCTTGTTCTATTCCCTGGTTCCCCGTGTTGGCCACCGCCTTTTCCCTGAAAACACGAGATAAAAGGACAGACAGGTTCACTCTACTGTTACACACTTTTACTTTCACTTCTTTGAAAGTTGTCTCAAGTCTAGGAACTACATGAACCAGGATGCATTTTGGGGGATTTGGTGTCACTCACGCTCTGTTTCGTTCAAAGCCCATCTCCAGCAGGCTCTCTAGTGTTGTTAGCTCTGCCATCTTGACCTGAAACAGATTGTACACAATAGTTATATTAGATAAGAAGAATAAATTATGATAACAAACAGCTACAACTAGCGAGCAGGGTGACGTAAAAACAAGCACTGTGACGTTATGCTAGTCGAGGAAAGTCTATATTTAGCTCACAGTGTGTTATATTCTGAATACAATGGTAACGTTCGTGTAGCTTCTTCACACAGGACTGAGCTAAAGAAAAGTAATGAGATGTTGTATTTAGCTAGTAAGTCAAGTTTACTAAAACGTGCTGGTGTTTTTTAATGTAACTTACTCTTTGTTAGCAGCAAATAGCAGTAGTGTAACAATACGTCCAAGTGAAAGTTGATGATTCGATCGTTAATGTGGCGTTATGCTGAGTGCTAAAATTAGCATTAATGTGGCTAACGTTCAAATTGCGAAAGCTAGCTGAGAAGCCTCGCTGGCTAGAACGATTAAAAACGACCAGGCATTCTCATAAGCGCTCCGTCACTTTAGCTATTGATGTGTGATCGTAAGTAACACGTAAAGGCACATATACGTGTAATTGTATTATCTACAGAGGTAATAACAGCTAATATATTCATGAAGACAACGTTAGTTAGCTACTCACGCCTCACACATCGGTCAACACCGCTTCAACAGTACGGGAACCCACATAGATCAAACAGAACCGCACGAGAAAAGCGAGAAAAAATGTTATGCTCTCTGGGGCTATTTCCGAAATATTGTTATAATGTGCTTATAATGTATAAGCATAATAATATATCTGAACCTATGAAAATGTACACCAATATAAAGTATAATACTAATTTAAATATAGAGTAGAAGCTAAAGCACCATAAAATGGAAATGAGCTGATAAAGTACAATTACATTTCCTTCACAATTGTATGCAAAACAAACACTTCCCCCAGCTGCTACATTGTCTTTAAAAATAAATATAATTTAGTCTGCTAATGTTTCTAGATCTGATGAACCATTGCAGCCACCTCAGGACAAACTGGGACACCCTTTCAGTTTCTTTCTCACAAGCTGCTTACAGATGTGTTCAGCGTACTTTCTTGCCTGGGTGATACATGGGTAGGTGATGAGAATGGGTCAAAAGAGTAGATTTATACCACAAGTATTAATTTTGTTACAAATTCATCAATATAAAAGTTGGTTTGTGAAGGCTAAAAGACAAGTTAGTTTTCAAAGCAAGTGACACATGAATTCTTGTCTTTATGTGTAGCACCTTCTTCAAAGTCCGGTGCACTTCTATCTGTCTCTACTTGTGTTATATAACAATTATGACAAATCCGACAAGTAAACTTTATTTTAATTGTCATGCACATACATACAGGTATTTACAACCAGTATGTTGAAATGAACCTGCTGGTTCAAATTAAGCATTTTTGACTTATGCTTCTTGGGTGCATCAGTTGTGATTAATTGTCTCTTCATTTGAAGTGCTTAAGGGCCTGATGGTGTCTCTTATTGGCTGCTCTCCATCTTGTATGCTTTTGTCCCATCCTCTTGTGTCTGTGGGTGTTCAAACAGAATGCAATTTGCTGACTTTTATGGGAAGGTTGGGTCTGTCACATATTTACAGTGAGTGTAATGATTAATTTTCTCTCTCCCCCACGCAGTCTTAAGCAGCCGTCGTTGACGAGTCTGCATTACTTAGAGACAGACTTCTGCCGCAGCCTGCTTGCTTCTATGTCTGTCTTCTCACCCACTAACTGTTTTCTCTCCACTTACTTGTTTGCTTTTCCTCACGCTTTCTTTTTGTTTTCCACTTTTCTGACTTTTCTTTCAGAATTGATGACTGAAATAAGCCTCATTTGCAGTTATGACTTGGTGAGTATGAACTTTTTATGTATATTTAAATATGGCTATATTACTGAAAATTTGGAATCTAAGAGACTGTTTTTTTCATAATGTATTAGTCATTGGATTGAGCACATTATGGGACATATATAAGACAGTTCTAGTTTGCATTTACAACAAACTATCATGTAATTTTGTATTGATTAGATATCAACTGTGCATCAAATCTGCAAGCAACTTGAGCAACCTGTCACTGGAAGTGCATTCATTTCCCAGAGCGGGTCTATTTGTTCTATCTGTCCGTTAACCATAACAACTGTTTATAATGGAAACCTTGAATCTGTTCAGGATGGAAAGGTGTCTCTGTAGGTTAGTTAACCTGACTCTTGTCTTTAGTGTTGAGTCAACCATGCATCACAAAAGCCTTGTTTAAAATGTTCGATGTTGACCAGATCAGACTCTCCGTCCATACTTCATCATTGTTAATTTGAGCGCTGAGATTCACAACACAGATTTTCTGAATGCACACATAAAACTTTCACAGTGGAATTGTCTTGTAAAATATATATACATGGCTGGGCGGGCAAAGTCGAAGGAGACAACAGGGATGAAGGTCTCTTTCGTCTCCTCTTAAAATTACTTTATGGCCCTGTTTTTCACTGAATGAGAGGGTTAAGGGTCAATGCTCAGACGTGATAAGTTAAGAGAGATACTGGTAAACTATAGGAGATGTGCTGTATAAAAGGAATCACAGAAGTGTTTACTACTTGAGTTCAAAGTCATATCAATGCCTGTGTGTAAAAGATTAATTTGAATGGTCTAAAGTCTCCCTCCCGACTCAAATCACACTTTCATTTGAGTGAATCACCCTAATTTTATTGGTGTCATAAGGGTAACATGTTTCTTAGAAGCAGTAAAAACCAAGATCAGGAGATGTAAGACTATGCTGGATGATATTGTACTAACCTTTTATTAGGTGTGGGTGGTACTATCACATGAGGGCTCAGATAAAAATGCAGTAAAATGATTGGATTTTATGAGGCCCAACCAGAAGAGGGCAGCATTATTTCATGTGAAACCTTTATCACCCTAGTGGCATGTCGTTCAAATGTGTAGGATTGTGAAAAATCTTATATTTGAAACATAGTTGGCATCTTGTGAGTACAATAATCATTTGATTCTGGACCTGAGCAATTCACACTCATACACACACACACACACACACACACACACACACACACACACACACACACACACTCACACACATCCAAGGTCAGATGAACAAGGAAAAGTTTTTGACACTCACACCTCATAGTATTTTCAAACACTTGGTGTGTCCTCCATCTATTTCCACCACCACATTCTCATGGTCTGCACACGCTGCCAGCTGTGCGGTTTCTGTGGGTCTCACCAGCTGTAACAGCATCTCCATATGGAAAAACTCTGGCTTCCAGTGGAGCTGCTGTTATCTATGGTGGGACACCTCTCGTCATCGGGAATCTCTGTAACGTACAGTTCGCACAGCTGAATTTAAAAAATCAATAGTTTGTGTACAGTGATGCTTTCTTTTTGCCGTTTTTACAATATGTGCCATTTTTATGCTTATTTCTGTGCAGGTTGCTCTTTGCAAGAAAAATAAATTGATCCCTTAAATCCTGTATAACTGTCTTTCTGTTTCTTTATTGTTCTGTTTGTACAGAGAAAACATATAGATGACATTGACACCTCATTTTATCTTTATATATTGTGTGTGTATGACTTTACCAAATGAAACACAAAATGCTTTCATTCTGACATAACGGCACCCCAAAATAAAACATCTTTTCAGTTTCAATGTTGTGATATATATTAAAAAAAATGTTTTTACAGAGTGTAATGCAACAAGCTTACAAGATTGTTATTACATACAGACGAAATACAAACTAAAAACGTATGGTACTGTATCTCTTTTTGTCAAAACATAGTATATCACATGTAAAGCTAACAATTTAAACATTAAAGTCTGTCTTATTGACATAATAGCATAGGATGGGAATAAAAGAATGTCTTCAGTTTTAGTGTTAACAGTGAAATGATGAAAGGAATATTTGGTTGTGATTTGAATGAATTACTGCTGTTATAACTGGTCAATTATAGAGCTTTATTCAACGGATGCCTGCAACACAAATGAACAGATCAAAGTCTGACGAAAAATCTTTTGGGACACAAAACTGAAAATATTAGAAAATACACATTACTCAGCCTAAGAAAGAAAACTGAAAATAAATGTGGATATCATTGTGACTACATCTGAGAGCAATTAGATATTACCATTTGAAAGTATAGCCCAAACTACATATGAATATAAAACCAACATTTCTTTGTTCAAGGTTAACGAAAAAGCTACTAGAAGTTTCAATGATTTGGACGACTGAATACTTTCATTTGAGTGTCCATGGGCTGTAGGTCAAGACACAGTGTATCAGATACACACTTAACATATGAAACACTGTCATACTGAAACAATGGCATCATATTTAATGTTAAGAATTAAGTGCAGCATTGTATGCATGAATTTTGCGATGTGAATATAAATGTGTATTATTGTAATAATAATAATAACAAAGAGAGGAATACAATTATCCTTTTTATTTCAGAGTGGAAAAAAGTATTAGTGAGAGCATGTATACATAATTACTTTT
This sequence comes from Cebidichthys violaceus, assembly GCF_023349555.1. Classification (NCBI taxonomy): domain Eukaryota; kingdom Metazoa; phylum Chordata; class Actinopteri; order Perciformes; family Stichaeidae; genus Cebidichthys; species Cebidichthys violaceus. Next base: position 18,300,488 of record NW_027176372.1, on the reverse strand, counting down.
CCTACTATAGTAAGTCAATTCATGTGGCTGAGTCTGTTGATACCCAAAACAGACAAAACAATTGAGACTATAAACCTTTCTGCAGCTGAAGGCAAAAACTTCAAAAGTGAAAAAAACTGTATCATTGTGAGCCTTTTGATGTGAGGAATGATGTGAGGGAATATTGGGAAAAAAAAAAGATAAAACCGATACATTGTGGAAGGTTCACAACCTTTCACAATGTATCGGTGATGCATGAACTCACGTTATTGGACACTGGATTGTCTGGCGTCGTTGACGCTCTTATTGTGAAATACGTGTATTTCCGGTATCTGCGTACCAGCCTTCTTCAGAGGGGTTCACTATCTGACAGCCGGGGCCGGTTGCTAAACGAGTTAGCAGTCACAGTTCTGTAGTATTAGACGATATCTGGCGTCCTAGAGCTACATGTTTATAGTAGCGTGTAGTTGCCTGTCTTACGTCAGCTGAATACGGGTCCTCCCTAAATGACTTGACTCGCAGTGTGTGGCTAGCTAGCACACAGGAGGGTGGGGACAAAAAAACTTCCACAGACCTCGCCCAGCCTTCGCTTCATTCCAGCAGGCAGCTACTCTTTTTGACGGTGTGAGAGTTCCACACCGCGTAACCACATACTTATTCAACGGGAGACTGACACAGTCGTGTCAACTAAAGGGCAGAAATAATTAATCATGTTCAGAAAGAACTTGAAGAAGGACCCCGAGCTGTTCCAGAACGTGTCGGAGGGTCTACGGCGGCTCTACCGGACCAAACTGTTCCCTCTGGAGGACACGTATCGATTCCACGACTTCCACTCTCCTGCGCTCGAAGATGCCGACTTCGACAACAAACCCATGGTGCTCCTGGTGGGTCAGTACTCCACCGGGAAGACCACGTTCATCCGGCACCTCATGGAGCAGGACTTCCCCGGTATGCGGATTGGCCCCGAGCCCACGACGGACTCTTTCATCGCGGTGATGCACGGCGACCAGGACGGGGTGATACCGGGAAACGCTCTGGTGGTCGACCCCAAGAAGCCCTTCCGCAAACTCAACGCCTTTGGCAACGCGTTTCTTAACAGGTAATAAATGTTAGAGCCAGAGCCGCAGTAAAGAGCTTACACCGAGCAATGTGGAGAATGTATTAATTAATACAACCAGGATTATAGAACCTGAGCAAGTTAGAGCCCTGGAGTTATGTATTAAGGTGTGATTGTAATGGATATGTAATTTCAATGTCAGCTGTGTGTTTTAAGAACCATGTCAAAACAGCACGTCACCCATCATTTAAATGCCCTCCTTACATGTCCTTACATGTTACCACCGCACAGGTAAACGCACAGTATTCTGTTGCACAATGTTCCCAGCAGCAGGCTCTGGGAAACCGTGTGAGAGAGAGAGAGAGAGAGAGAGAGAGAGAGAGAGAGAGAGAGAGAGAGAGAGAGAGAGAGAGAGTTCTCCCCTTTCATCATCCTGAGAAAAATGCGGTTGTTTAGTGTCAATAGTTACTGGAAGTGCCACTCTGTGTATTGCAAAGCAAATAGACAGGAAGGTGCTTTCCAACACCTGAAGTCCTTTCACTTTTGGATCAAACCCTGCCAGTTTGACATTGCACCTTCCTTGCCCTTCTTCAGGCAGCTTCTTACTAAAAAAAGCACCTGAGACAGAGACGCTGGTGACGGATCTTTGCGTCCCGAAGCGTGGCCCCTTGAACATAGAAAACAGTTGTAAGTGTTGCCAGGCAATGAGATGACCCTGTCCTGCCCTCAGATGTAGGTGCTAAAAGTTTCGATCCCCTTTGGTCATATAAGTGTTACCTCATCAGTAGAAGCCGACGAGCCAACTCCCTTATTAACTGCCAGTGTGTCGGCCCTTATGAGATAGTATCACTACCTTCTGTTTCATTGAGTCAGCAGGTGTTTCACTGAGTCATTCAGACATTCAGCTCTTTGGAGTTTGATCCACGTGCCCGATGATCCGGAGGTTCTGAGGAAACCTCCGGAGCACTTCCCAAACTTTTATGAATCACTTAGGCCTGATGTCAAAACTCTAGATGACTCGCATGAAGTATTGAACAGGTTGTTCTTTCAACTAATGAGTACAAGATGAAATGGCAGAAATTTTGAAATGGCAAAATAAAAGCAGAAGAGAAAGTGAAACGCACGAATAGTGCTAGGTGAGGCCACACAAGCAGTGTACTGTGAGTCAGAGCCAGTGTTACGATGTCCGGTGAAAACATCTTAATCCAATCTATTGTGGGGGGGGGGGGTATTTGTGTGATGACATCAGATGGCTGACATCCAATTGCTGATGGTGTCACTTCCTGTAGAGGATGTGGGTATATCCCCTCTCTTCTCAGTGTGGTGGTGTCACCCTGCACAGGAATAAAGCCAAACAGATGGACAAAACAAATAAACAAATGACTAACAAACTCTCAAGTTGACACTTCCCCCAGTTAGGCCCATATCCTATTATCTGTTGAGCTGGTAAATGGTAAATTAACTCGCATTTACATAGCGCCTTTCTAGTCTTCTGTACACTACATGTCAACATTCACTCATTCAGACACATTAATACATTGATGGCAGAGGTTGCAGATTCCTTCCGTCAATTGTGTGGAGTGTTTGCTTTATCGTGCATCGGTGCAAACTGCTGCTAAACGGCATCAGTCAAAGTCATGCATTTCAGATAACATTTCAAAAGTGTGGGACCTCCCGGGCCACGATTCACCCTTTTTGGAGTTTATTACAGACTTGAGGGGAAACCAGATAAGATTGTGTATAAACAAAGACTATTGACTATTGCAGCAAACTGTTGGACGGACTCCTGCGGTATCATGGGACTCGTGGCCCTCTTCAGTGTTCAGGCTTGAGTGGCCTCCATTGGTTTGGGGAAAGCTCACATGATTCCACATAACATAATGTTTGTATGACAACAGCAGGTGTAGGACCTGTTAGAACAGCTCGGTGTCAGTGTTGGCCTAATGCATAATTAATCAGTTGTAATGGCACCCAGCCCAGATCAGACTTACAGTTTGGGGGGAAAAAAAAAAAGAAGTCTGTCAAGAACCAGATCCAGTGAAACATTTGGAACTCGGCTGCTTTGGGCTCTGACTCTGCCAGTTTTCCACTTTCCCTTTGAGGAGGCCAAATGTATTTGGATTGGCCTTCAGCGAGCTGGCTGACTGAATGTGTGTTATTCATAGAAGTAGATAGATATAGATATCGAGGATCAGATTGTGTTAATTGACCTGATTCGAGGTGGAGGAGAAAGCGTCGCGTCAGAGGAGCCTTGCTCAGCGGGATGGCAGCTCCCAGTGTAGCTCTTTAACCACAGTCATCCAACCTGCAGATTAGCCTTTAACTACCTGCCTTAGACAGGACTTACCCCTCAATATAATCAGGTATTTATGAAGAGAGTAAACAAAAATCAGTCATGTGATCCACCCTACATTTTGTTCTGGGATTTAGCAACCAAAAAGCTAGTGGCTGGTGTGCTCCCCTTTGCATGTGCACTGATTTGTACTAAATCCTAAATGTTTCTGTAAAATGAACTCCGGATAAACCTGCATATTTTAAAGCTTTAGGTTCCTTTTTAGTTAACATGTCGCTGCAGTCAAAAGGGCCTCGGGTTGTTTGTTCTCTCTGTAAGCCATTAGTCAGTAAAACCGAGTCAGCAAAGTTTATGTTCCGCACTGGCCCACCCTGGCCTACACCGTCCCGCTCCGTCCTGTCCTGCGCATGGCCTTTTATTCCAGGACACTGACTCTGCACTTTTACTCAGATAGGGGTTTGACCCACACACAGCCTTATGGAGCACATAACAAACACAAATACACATGAGGATATATATATGCTCTATAAATAATTTATTCACACACACACACAAGACGCACAAGATTTTAGAGGAAGCAAAAATGATAAAGTGACACGATTGTAAACTTCACGTCCACATCTACAAGTGCTAGCGGCAGCCGCCCTGTTTCCTCTTCTCTACGGGAAGTGGAGGTTGCCATGTGAGTGAAGGTCAGTGGTCAGGAGGTGGGGCGAGAGAGGAAGACCCTCTTTCATAAGCCGGGAGCCAGACCCCCCGATCACATGAGCGGTCTGATGCGGAGTGTGAACCCCAGGCCTTCATGCCTCACGGAGAAGATGGGTTTCTCACTTTCACGAGACATAATTGAACAGCGAAGGATCTCGGCTAGTTCAAGGCCCCCCCCCCCCCCCCCCGTGCCTGGTAGGGTCCTCTGTTTCTGAGAATTCCAGCTCAGAGTTCATCGCACATTTTTTTCCTAGTAGCTCTGTCTGGAAAATGTCGGGATGGATAGTTAAATGGAAAAGCCAAAATTCCAACTGGATATCATACGCCATCAGCTATGAGAGGCAATGGAAAAGCCTGCATGTTTGTTATCTTTGGCAGTCTCTGCTATTGTAATGTAATAGTTCACATAGGATCTCTATGCGTGAAGCCCGTCTCTCATATTTCTTTGACTTTGTTCATTGTCCTTGGATTTTCCTTTTTCCTCCCTACGTGTGGTATGGGATCTCTGTTAGGGTTTGTGGTGTGTGTGTGTGTGTGTGTGTGTGTGTGTGTGTGTGTGTGTGTGTGTGTGTGTGTGTGTGTGTGTGTGCGTCTGTGTGTGTCTGCCCTCGGTGTGGTTGCAGCAGGAATGTAAAAGCATGGTTCTCCCGGTCTTATGACCCGGTGCCTCTGAGCTCATGTTGTGAGTATTGGTTCAGATTGAGTGAAAGAGCAGCAGAGCGAGAAGAAGCACTGGGAGCTGTTTGGTGTCTTAACAATCACTTTCTTTGTCCTGAGTGGGACTCCATGGGTTTATGCAAAACCACTCTTCCTCTCACACTTTATAGTGTGTGTGTGTGTGTGTGTGTGTATGTGTGTGTATCTGTCTGTGTTTATGTGTGTGTGTGTGTGTGTGTGTGTGTGTGTGTGTGTGTGTGTGTGTGTGTGTGTGTGTTTGTGTGTGTGTGCCTTGGCTCGATTTCTGTTGGACAGCAACGCTCCCCTTTTAAAGTTTAAACTCCAGTGTGTCAGCCTAAAGGAGACCATTGTGTAGTGACTGATGTTGTGAATGAGTATTCATAACCTATGATGTATTGTACCAGTGTTTCCCTAACATTCCTACATCAATGGTTACCTCCTACAAGCAGGCCACACCCCCACTGTTTGGAACATTTGAATCATGTAGTCACTGTTTTTCTACAAACAAACAAAAAAGATCCAGAGAGTCAACTAGAGTTGAATCTATTAATCATTTAATAAATTCAAATAATTGCCAATTGTTCAGTGGTTCCAGTTTTTTATTCTAAGGATTTGTTGCTTTACTTTGTCTTATGTTACAAACTGAATATCTTAGACTCTTGGTTCGGACAAAGCAAGCAAGTTGAAGACGTCCTCCTGAACTTTAGGAAATCTTTCACTATTTTATGACATTTTACAGATCAAATGATTCATTATTAGTGTTACAATCTGTAGGGAGATGAATCAATAACTATATTTATTGTTAGTTGCAGCCCTACTGTCAAGGTTAAGTTAAACAGCAGGCATCTAATTTGCTGTGTGGAAAGAATCTGGTTCCTTTGCATAATTTTTTGCTTTTTATATTAGGCGTGCATGTGGACAACTTGAAGGACTGGTGGCAGCACCCTGAACCCAAACCTTTCCTGTCCACCAACTGCTACTGTGTTCTAGCTGCGTGACTTTCCAGCCAAGGGTATATCCCACTAACGTTAGTGCCAGAGAGCAAGAAGGTTGTGACTGAAAAGCTCCAGAATAATGTCTGTTTAATGCCAAGCTTATGTATAAACACTCTCACTCAACTGTTTTCTCTCTCTCTCTCTCTCTCTCTCTCTCTCTCTCTCTCTCTCTCTCTCTCTCTCTCTCTCTCTCTTACTTTCTTTTTCTCCCCTCTGTGTCCTTCTTGGCAGGTTCATGTGTGCCCAGATGCCTAACCCCGTCCTGGAGAGCATCAGTATCATCGATACTCCTGGAATTCTGTCTGGGGAGAAGCAGAGGATAAGCAGAGGTCTGCACACTCACACTTTACCCACTCTCTCTCACTCACCTTTAGTCATTCGTACTATCATTGTCTAATGGAGCCACACCCTCTCTGTTCAAAACCTCCGAAATACTGTCGTGACATACATGCAAAATGAACCCACAGGAAGTCACCCGTTCAGATATGAAAAGGAAACGCTCTTTAACAACACACACACTCTTCCTTTCCCCTAAGTCTCGCTCTGGTATTCTTGTTTGGCATGCGCTCTACAAAGTCAACTGTAGCCGTCTAGCTTTTAGTGCTGTTAGACCTGTATTTAACTCTAAACACCCTCTGGTCAAATCCTCATGTAAAACAGCCTGGCTGTAGCAAGCAGAGGGCACAGAGCACTTTGAAGTTCACTTCCTGTCTCTGTACCTGTGGTTCTCTGCAGCACAGTCCACTTTCACATCCTTCCCTCACTTTAGTTCTTCTCTCTGTTTTTCAGATCGGCTGTAGCCAGGTTTATATATAACGAATAGAATGAGCGTCAATAATCAAACAACATTTCCTCTTCTATAGCTGTGGGCCCTCTCTATTTGTCCTGTGTTGTATCATTTATCACTTTACATCCGAGTCATTTCCCTGTGCGCTCTGGACATAAATCAATTAATACTTGTATTCACGTGTCCACGTGCTCCAACAGTTCCGTGACCTACAGGGTGTCTTCAGAATTGCTACGTACACAGTTTTTACTTTTACTTTTGATGATCCGACAGAACTGAGAACTGACAGACGATAACAGTACAGCCGAACACACAGCTTCTGCTTTTTCTACCTGATTTGAGCCCCTTTTAAGAGGAAGCCTACATACAAGAGTTTTTGTGTAATTGAGGGAAAGGATGTGGAGTCAAATGGCAAACATAGTGGAGAGTTTCCCAAGACTGCCCCCCCCACAACCACCACCACCGCACAGTCAGAGAATCTGCTTTTCATTATTGAGTTGTATTTCCCACGGGACACCGAAAGAAGGAAAGGAGAAACGATATTAAGACGTTAAACAAAAAAATTATCTGCAACTATTTACTTAATTTATTCATCAATTAAGTTATTTTCAAGCGCCAAACATTCTTTGGTTATAGCTTCTATTAATTTAATATCTTTAAATATTAAGTATCTCTAAAACAAGCGATGTGATGACATTCATTTGGTCTGAAGGACATTATTATGGGCATTTAGTTTTTTACTGTTTTCTGACATTTCTTAGACGAAACGATGAATCACTTAATAGAGAAAGTAGTTGACGGATGGACCGATAATGAGAAGCAGATGAGAGACAGGAAGAGTACGGATTGTTGGCAAAGCAGTGTAGAGGCCAAACATGCGACTGTAAACATACGAGCATAAATTAGTGCTGATAAGAAACTGAAAAAAGAGTCTGCATGAATGAAAAGACGAGGTCGAGGGGACTCTGTCCAAAAAGAGGACAGACGAAATCGGAGACCTCATACCTCAGTTGTGTTTTCTATACATACATACTTATACTCTGGAGAACGGAACAGGAAGACACACACACACACACACACACACACACACACACACACACACACACACACACACACGTTATCCTCGTAACTGTTTCTACATAAACACAGATACAATACTGTACTACCAACACATACTGTACTCACTGTATCATATAAACACTGAAGAGTGTGTGTGTGTGTGTGTGTGTGTGTGTGTGTGTGTGTGTGTGTGTGCGTGCGTGTGCGTACAGCCAGCTTTATATTCAGACACAATGAATTTGTGATTGCATAATACTTTTATTATGGATTCATTTTTTGATGAGGTGAGCATGTAAGTGGAGTTCAGAGCTTGTTCCTCAGTGAACGACAAAGTGCCAAAAACTATTACGAAACTGATTTTGCAGAACTTGTTGGCGTCTTTCCCATAATCGTTGCTGATGACATGGATACTGACACGTTTAACAGCATTCAGCATGTTCAGCTGACCGAAGAAAAAAAAGATTTCTCAGAAGCTCAGTTGATACTTTTAGAACTTGTGGCCACAACGTATCCCTGGACCTTTTGTTTTAAGGAGTAGTTTGACTTTTTGAGAAACACCTGTATTCACCTTCTGGCTCAGAGTTTGATCACAAGATGAATAACACTCTCATGTCTGTACACACTAGATATGAAGCTACTGCCAGAGACAGTTTGCTCTAAACTGAAGATCTTTGAGTTTCAGACTCTTGGTCAAAAAAACAAAAAAAGCAATGTGAAGTCATCTCCGTTTGTGCTCTGGGAAATTGAGATTACTTTTGGATTTTGGGTGGATTCTTTTTGCCTCTGGACAGAGCAAGACCAGCTGTTTCCCCCCAATCTCCACTCTTACTGCAGCGCTAAGCTAACTAGCTAACTGTAGCTTCATATTTGCTGTGAAGACATGACTGGTATCAACCGTCTCGACTCTCAGCAAGACAGTGAATACGTTTTTCCCCCGAAATTCCAAACTATTTATCAAATTATCATGGAGATTTGAGTAAAATTTTTTAATATGATCAGATTTTAGACTATAGCCCGATGTTTCCACTTCTCTGCTCTCTCTGTCAATGATTGACACATGATTGTGAGTGCAGATTTGTCAGAGTGCATGGGTGTGTCCCTGTATGTCTACACACATGGTAAAGGCGCAGCAGTTGTCGATGCTATGTGCTATAAGTACGTCTAAGCTTGACCAGCTGTCTCTCTGTCTGATTCCCTGACCCATGTGTTAAAAACAGACTTCAGAGAATGAGCAAATGTCCTCAGCGGGCTCCCACAGGGATCTTGGACTTTTAAATATTCCCCTTTTTTATCCCCCTCTGCTTTCACATGTCGTCATGCGCACAAACGGGCACAAACTTGTTGTTGAAGGGGTTTTCCTGCGTCCCTCCTCTATGTCCATCTCTTATTGCATTAATGTCTTTTACTTTCACTTTTACTCCCCCCCCCCCCCCCCCCCCAGTCTCTCTCTCGCCTCTTTCTATCTCCTCATATCATGTCTCATTTTATCCATCTACTGTATCGCTGTCTCTCTTTTGTATACACGTGCTCAGACACAGACAAAGGCCAGCTATGTTGGAATGCATGTGCAGCAGATCTACCGCTGATTGTGCGACAGCCGAGATGAGCTTTTAGAGCAACTGCATTCTTCTCTGATCAGATGACACACGGACGCTAATCAGAACCATAATTCTCTCCTCCTCACTCCCTCCTTCACTCTCTATACCAAAAGGAAAGCTCAGTTAAAAAGGCCCGTTTTATGTCATTTGACTTATTCCCCTTTGTTTCTCAGATAACCAGAGGAAGTGAATAGTATGTTGAGTTTCTGTACTCCAGCTCAGGTTATCGACATCACTGACACTGCATAATATTTTATTTTAACTCTTGAACTTCCTGTCTATCTCAAATGTTTCCGCTCTTGCTTAATTTTTCTTTTCTTTCATTACTATTAAGCTTGTTTCTTAGAAGGCGCATTGCTGAAAACTGTCCCTAATAATGAGAGGTCATTTCTTTGCTAATACATGTTGTAGATTGAAAAGTGAGATTTTCCAAATGGACTTCAAACCGTCTTTACCTTCAAAAGCCTCTCCTGCTGTCTCAGTGAAGCTAGTTAATAGGTAACCAGGGAGAAAAAGCTCTTATCTAAACATTGGTGGATCAACATGACTTGGAATATGAACGTGAAACCCACAATTCCACATACGCCAACACACAATTTATTGACCGATTGAGCTCTTTGTCAGGTTCAACTCTTGCATTTCTTCAGAATGGTCGGTTTGTTTGCAAGTTTTTGTCTTGGACACAGTAAAAAAAATCCATTTAAGAATCTTAAAAAAAACAAAACTTCTACTACTCAAAATAACAGCCAAATATTTTAGGCAACAAAGAAAAAAGAGTAGTTGACATGATACAGCACGCTAAATCCAAATACTACCGTTCCTCACTCACCATGTGTTACAGTACTGCCATGTTTCTTTTTTGAAAACTAATGTCATATAGTTGTTTCCAGCCTAAATGCATACAAAAAAAAAATGTTATTCTGACCTTCAGTCAGTCAGTTCAGAGTGGGAAAAAATTGCAGTGAATCGACCTCACAAAGCCAGTGACGGGTCAATGTGGTTGTCATAAGGTGTCACACCGGTGTCTGTGCAGATCCCGTCTTTAACCAGCCGCTCTCCTCTCCTTTCTCTCTCTCCAGGTTACGACTTCGCCGCAGTGCTGGAGTGGTTTGCAGAGCGCGTAGACCGCATCATCCTCCTGTTCGACGCTCACAAGCTGGACATCTCGGACGAGTTCTCCGAGGTCATCCGAGCGCTGAAGAACCACGAGGACAAGATGCGCGTGGTGCTGAACAAGGCGGACCAGATCAGCACCCAGCAGCTGATGAGGGTCTACGGAGCGCTGATGTGGTCTTTAGGAAAAATCATCAACACGCCTGAGGTAAAAAAAGCATTTATTTTTCCATTTTAGCTTTTGTGATCCACAGGTTTATTTTAAAATGGACACGGTTTCAATCTCTTTTGGATCTGGGACTGAAATGTTCATGTATTGAGGGAACATTTGGCTGTTAGCTTCTCTGGACAGAGGTCACATGAAAAGTGACGTATTTTAAGATGGTTCCAGCTAATATTCTCAGTCATTGTTAAAAAAAACTGGTGCTATCTGATATGAGCTGACCCAGCTTGTCTTATGATTTTTACTGTTGAGTTAATGTTTGATCCAGGGCCATATTCATAAACCCATCCAAGAGAAACCTTTGGATCATGTTGAGAATTATTCATTGACTTGGAGAGTGTGTTGTATTGTGAAGCCTCTCTACGAGATGTGAAGCAGAGAACACGTAAGTTTTTAAAATTGCTTCACTGTCGACCTCACGGCCCTGTATTGCATTACCACACATCCTCTTGTGTGGGTGTGGGCAGTTAAGTGTAACCTACTGAACAGATTAATGGATGTTGACTTGTGTTAACTTTTCTCCAGGTGGTACGCGTGTACATTGGGTCGTTCTGGGCTCAGCCCCTGTTGATCCCAGACAACAGGAAGTTGTTTGAAGCAGAGGAGCAGGACCTGTTCTTGGACATCCAGTCGTTGCCGCGTAACGCAGCTCTACGCAAACTCAACGATCTCATCAAACGAGCCCGCCTCGCCAAGGTCAGTACTAACGAGACCAAGGCTGCGTTCCAAATCTAATCATTTTTATTTTAGTACGTATTGCACAAAATGTACTGTTACATATGATATACGCATAAAGCGTTTACAGCCATGCTAGTGGCTCCGTTAGCCACAGCGGTGCTTTTAGCTAAAGGCTGATTTAATTCATCCAACAGTTCAGGTCAGAATCAATGTGGTGGACCGACACACAGACATCGCCATCTCAAGTTTCGTGCTGCTAGAGTGGCTAAAAAACACCTGATTTAAAAAGTTGCATCTCGTTCTACATCATTCTCACATCACTGCCCTCTGTCCTCCAGCGCCACAAGATTTTACACAAAGGATTACACAAAAACAAGTTCTGTCTTATGCAACTTTGTTAGTGTTTAGTTTCTTAACCAACCAAAGGAAGAAGTGAGTGCAATCTGATGTCTGATGATTTGAGCATTTTGATAAACCAGAAGGGAAGAGGGATTATTTGTTACTTCTGCTACACGTCTATATGCATGTTGTAATATTGTAAATTCACAACTTTAAACTCCCCCCCGAGAAACGCATGAAATACTCTGATAGGGTTTTTCCACAAAAGGTTTGATCAACTAAATATTTTGATAACTACTTACTCTTAAAATTGCATCTACTCCTTTTGCCCCAGTGAAACATCCAGTATCTATAAATCATTATTTTAAAGTTTAACTGCTGGACACAAGATGTTTCATTCTTCACTCTGTGTTTGTTTTCTGTGCATTTCAAGTTTCCACATCACAGTTGCATACGGGACCGTTAACTCAGTTTATTCAATCAGGTCATTAATTGGTTTCAATAATCCCTGAAAGTATGTCTGTTCTATTTCCTTCATGGTGTCTAGGTACAGGCCTATATTATCAGCTCTCTGAAGAAAGACATGCCGAGTGTGTTTGGGAAGGACTCCAAGAAGAAGGAGCTGATAGCCAACCTGGCAGAGATCTACCATAAGATTGAGAAGGAGCACCAGATCTCACCCGGAGATTTCCCCAACTTGGCCAAGATGCAGGTATGATTTAAAAAAAGATGAATCCAGCCTCCTACACAGCAGACTGTGATGTACGATTCAGGGCAGGCTGCTTCACGGTCTGTTCCTAAACATAACCGAGTAGTTGCATATTTGACGAAAAAACGTCTGCCGTGCTACATAGTGTGTTAGAAGCTAAGGGTTCAGAGTAGAATGACCTTCCAACCTTTACTCTCTTCACATCTTTGCCCTTCTTTCCTGCCCTTGCTCTCCAGGATGGGCCAGGACGGGGATGAGATTTATTTTTCCTGGTTTGTCAGGAAATCCTGCTTCTTGTATGCTGCACCCATTGGTAGCCATTGAAGACTGATCTATTTCTATCACCAATTCCTGTTTTCTCTCAACCCCCCCATCCCTTCAGGAGCAACTGAACGGCCAGGACTTCTCTAAGTTCGCAGTGCTGAAGCCCAAGCTGCTGGAGGCTGTGGAGGACATGCTGGCCAACGACATCGCCCGTCTCATGGCCATGGTGCGCCAGGAAGAGGCCGCCATGCCCAGCCAGTCCGTCAAGGGTGGAGCGTTTGAGGGAACCATGAGTGGACCCTTTGGTCACGGCTATGGAGAGGGTGCCAGCGAAGGCATCGACGAGCTGGAGTGGGTGGTGGGTCGCGATAAGCCTACATACGATGAGATCTTCTATACCCTCTCTCCCATCAACGGCAAAGTGTCCGGCGCTGCAGCCAAGAAAGAGATGCTGAAGTCCAAGCTGCCCAACACGGTCCTGGGGAAGATCTGGAAGCTAGCGGACGTGGATAAAGATGGCCTCCTCGATGACGACGAGTTCGCCCTGGCCAACCACCTGATCAAAGTGAAGCTGGAGGGCCACGAGCTGCCGGCCGAGCTCCCCAGACACCTGATCCCCCCGTCCAAACGCGAGACAACCGTGGAGGACTAGAGGAGGAGACGGGAGGGGGTGGCCCGGAGACCAGCCATGTCAACGCTTTGCATCATGTTCAGGACTCTCCAGAGAAAAGTCCAACCACAAGCATGAACAGCATCGTCCTCCATCAGAGTCTCCAGGCTTCCTTCCTGACACCACGAGGAGGTATCGCTGTGATCTGTTTCACCAGAGAGAGACTGGAGGGGATCGGGGGGAGGTGCGAGGGAGGGCAGGTCCATCTTTGTGCATTAGGGGATAGTATTTAGGTATCTGTTAGAAATCAATTGGGGGGAGGGAGGGGGTGGGGGGGTGCAAACTGATGAAAAGACAACGATCGTGAAAAGGTCATGAACTGATGGGTAGATGGAGTTTGCATGGTGGGGATGTCTTCTAAGCATTCAGTCCATATTATTATATGTTGATCCAAAGAAATATAGATTTTTTTTTCCATTTGGAGAGTGAAAGAGGAAATAAATCAAAACAGCTGTTATAATTGTTTTATCTATATTTTTGTATTTCCTGACTGTTAACGTTGACTCTTTCCAAATGCTTCCCTTTTTATTATTTTGCCAGATAAATAAAAAGGATTACTGTACCATCTGACTCGTGGTAATGTGGATTTGTATTGATATACAACATTGATTGGAGTTCATCAGATGTCTGACTCACAGAAGAAAGTCTCACTGGAAGAGAAGCTGGTTAAAATTGGGGAAAAGACTGGTTGTGTGGCTTTAATGTGTCATTTCGGGTCATGACAAGGACTGTGTCACCCAGAGGTCATCTACACACTGGGTTTTATTTTGAAACGCTCTCATTTTGATAGTTCCAATGTGGTGTACTGCCCTCTGTAGGACAGAAAGAGACATTAACGGCACCGCCACAGGACATATAAGGCCATTTGCCCACGATACAAGTGGCCTCTGCATATTTTTGAGGGCATATTGAAACCAGCGGCAGAGGCAGACACTTGTGACTTTCTCTGGAGAATTTTTCAGGACACATGGAAACAATTTAGAGAGCTAGAAATTCAGTCCAGGCTCAAGCAGATGAGCACAAATCATAAACGGAAAGACAGGAAGCGGAGGCTTTATTAAAGTCATATTGAGAGTCTGAATAAAGATGAAACTGGCTGCTTATAATTTCCCTTTACGTTCCACTTGTTAACCTGCTCAACTGTATAACTTTAGCCAGTATGAATCTGCTCTGAGGTATGTTTGGACAATTCAAATAAGATGTAGGTATAAGAAACTGAAATGTATATCAGTGGTTGATGGTAGATATGAAGGAACCTTGTTACTCTAGGGAGCAGCATCCATGTTATTAATGCAAAGCCAAAAATTATATAAACACACTATTTCTTTAACTGTTTGTTTACATTTTTCCACATCTGTAACTTGTTGTACATATTTTAGCCTCCACTTCAAAACATCCCCTGGTTTTCCAATTTTTGTGACGAGAGCACCAATCCTCTAAAAATGCACAATGTAATGTTTCATTTTCACGTTGCACTCATAGTCATGTGTCTCTCCCTCATCAGCCCACTCAGCCCTCCGTGGGGGAAAATCTGCACACTGACTCACTGGATTATCAGTCAGAATCAGAAACGCATGATGTTCTCCAGCTGTTACTTAATTTTGACAAAGTCCAGAGGCGCTCTCTTGTGTCTTGATAAGTTATTACAGGTGTTGTGTTTGGATAGACTCATATTAGAGCCAATTCTAACACAATGTATAGTTGTGTCCTTTAGGACGGTTACAAAACATGTAAAGACTTCTATGAAGAGCGTTGTTAAGGGTCATGATAGAGGTGTGATCAGATGTATAACATTTATCAAGTATCAGCAATAAATATATCATAATAAAGATGAAAAAACAGATACAAAGTAGATCAAAAATCTTTAAAAAATGTATTTATATTATATCTATACCAACCGAATAAATTGTTTTAGAAACCGACTTTTCTTGCAAATCAGAGAGAAGAGACTCTGACTGAAGCATCTTATTTATGACATACATGAAATACATTTTTTGGTTTCTGTCAAATGTTGCAAATTTCTAAGTGTTCGTTACTGTAGACTAAATTGTTGTCTAATGTTATATCCTTTCCAGCATTCCTGTGGCTTGCTGTAGTTAACGTAAACTTACAAGTGGTTGAAATATCTATGGTTTGGCGTCTTGACTGAGACAAACAGAAAAAGTAAACTGATGCATTGAAGTACAGTCAAAATTATAATTAAGTTAATTGTAAAATCATATTTGAGACTACATGATGTATATTTACAGCGTAATTCAAGGTTTCCATAAATTGTGTGCTAAATAATTCTAATGGTCACTTCTGCTTTTCACCCGTCGCTATTTGTAAAACCTAAAACCACCGCGGTGGGCTTTGATGAGCATTAGCACGGACAGCATTAGATAATTCACAGCTTGCAGTAGCTTCGGGGTTGCTCTTGTTCTGGTATGATAATATATTGACAGAGAGCTGCTTGAATGCCCACGGTGGTGTGAAGTGACTGTACGTCCCTGTGTGTTTGGATAGCTGTCCCACTCCCCCACTGTATATCTCTCCTATACACTGTTTCCTTTTTCCTGTCGTCCTCTGTTAGGACGCTGCTATCTTCCCCTCCATCTCTTTCCCCCTCTTTTCCCCTCCTTTTCTTCCACATGTTTATGGAGAGCAGCTTTTCCCTAAGTGTCTTTGTTTTTCATTTGTATTACCGCCACTCCCTCCGCCTCTTTCTCTTAACCCCCTCCCCTCACATTTGAGACTTCTACCTCTAAAAATAATCCCGTCGGCCCTCTGACACACTGACCCCTGCAGATAGCTGAGTGGGTCGGGCTTATACAACACAGTCGTGTGGAGGGAGTGCTGCTTCTCAGAGGCAGGTGAGGAATGACGCACCTGCATGTGTGTGTACAGTACAATCTGAGTACGAGTTTAACCTTATAAAGCCTTATGAAACAATGTCCATTTTTGATGCTTTCATTTAAGAAGAATGATTAAGTTGTCTCTGTGGTTTGACAGCATTTGTAAACCATTCAAACTCTGTGCAATGAACTACAAACATCTGGAGTTCAAACTAAAAACCTGAAAAGTTGACATTTCTGTCTTTCTAAAGCAGCACATAAACTTTGAACACAATACCTTTTTTAAAGTAAACATAAATATCACACAGAGTCAGTAAATTGAAAGGACAAGGATTTATTTTCTTGCAATGCTGACAGCTGAATACAGAGCAGCAATTCAATTGACATCCATGTTTTCAACGAGTGCCTCAAGATTCCGCAGCACAGTTTCACATTTTTAAGGGAAGACGAGGATGAAGAGGCAATCAACGAAAGGAGAGGAGGAAGGGGAGATAAGTGCCGAAAAGGAGTCTGATTACCAGCAAGACATTGACCCTGTTTGTGTAGAGTGGAGAGGGTGGTGGTGGTTTTACACTGAACTGGCATTAACAGCAATGCTACAACAGGTTTCTTTGCATTCAAGCTCAATGTTTCTGATGTATTTATAGAGCAAATATTTACATTTTTTACCCAGTAAAGACATAAAACAGACAAAAAAACATCACAAGAGAATGATTACAACTGTTGTGTCTGTATTGACTTGCCAATCAAACAATCAATCTGTCTACAACAAATTATCAGGGTGAGTCTTGTCCACTCCAGTCTGGTTCGAGCCAGGTTTGAGCATGCAGAAATAGAGATTTGCTGTTATTGAAAGTCCAGAAAGTTTTATGAGGTAGGCTGAAATGCAGTTTGTGGCTGCTTCGTTTTTTTTTTTTCTCTTCCAGTTTGTTTGCTTGTTGTCATTTCCGTTGGTTCAGTTCATTTTATCTACTTCAGGCTCAGCAGTGCGGCCTGGCTGCTGGTTGAGGCGCTCCGAACATCTCCTGCGAGGCGTAGGTGATGTAGAGGAAGCCGTCGGTGTCGCTGTGGTGGGAATAAACCTCCCCCATGCTGGAGGACATGCAGGACATGCTCTTCTCTGCCACCAGGAGGAACAGAGCCTGGGTGGATTCCAATGAAATCTTATTCCTGAAAGAAATAGAGAGGCAGTTGGAGGTGGACGAAGGATGGGAAACAACATATTTTTAGGACAAAGGAGGAGAGCGTATGAGGGAGGCACGCAGAGAACAATGGCAAATCTGACAGCTTGGGGGAGAAAGTGGAGAGAAGGGAGGGTTGGATTGAGGCGAAAAAAGGCTAGAAAACTCAAAAACATGTTGGTTGAGAAGTGAGTGGGAGCCTTGAGAAACTCTGCTGGTTCCACAAGCACACAGAGTCATAAATCATTTACCTGAGCAGACAGAGGAACTGACCCAAGGTGAGCTCGAAGGGAACCAGGAACTTTGTTTTGTCCAACAAGGGGAGAGTCTTTTCACGGATGTAACGTTCAACTATAACCTGAACACAAACACATATCTGTGGTCAGCTGGTGGTGGCATCACATGCAATTTAAAGTGTGAAACTGACGATTAAATGCATTATGTTTATATGGAAAATCAACTTACAGGCAGTTTGTTGGGGAATTTAGTCCTAATGGTGCACACTTCATCTTTTCTTGTTTCTAAAAAGAACCAGAGTAGAGTGTTTTATGCAGCATCCATACAGAGTTCAACGTTCAAAAGCAAGTAACAAATGTGACTTACCGAGGCATTTCCTTTGCTTGAAGGGCATCATCTCCATGGATTTCTCATAAGGAGCCATGTTTGTTTGTTGCTTAGGGCGGTTTGCAGAGACCAGCGGTGATGGAGGCGGTGCGGTGGTCTTGCCCGGGCTGACAGTAAAGTCCCCTCGGGTGGAAGTCAGCAAACCCCACTATGCTGCTGAGACCACTGGTGTTTTATAGAGGACGGGGCAGGGAGGAGTCGAAATGTGACAAACACAATCAAAGGCACACTCCTCGTCCTGGTGGGCAGTGTGTGCGGCTGTAGATTCACATGTGCTGGTTATCTAACTGGGCATTCTCACATCTACTGGTGATTTTGGGTGCTGCTGTCAAGTACACAGGCACACAGAGGGGTACAAACATGAAGCAGGGAGCGTAATGAGGACAGCCCAACATGTGAGGAGCATAAACACCACATGACATTAATGATTCAGACACGCGGTGACCCCAGAGGAACCTGGTGCCACTTTTATCATGAGATTGCTCTCACCTTTGACCTCACTGTCTGATGGCCATGCCGGCCGCATAACAGTTACGCTCTGAATGATCAAAATCAATCGTAACACTGACTGTAGTGTTATTGTGGAGGTTTCAGTTCTGATGCAGAATCTCCAAACTGTGATAAGACGTAAATATCTCCCAGTTCTTGTTTTTCTGATCTACTGTTATTTACTGACTCCCCATTGTCGCATTTACTATTCTCTATTTCTTCCCAAGCAGAACTTGAAGTCTGATCAGTGGGCGGTGGTGGAAAGTAACTAACATAATATATACTTATACTTATACTATGCAGTTTTTAGAACTTATTAATTCAGTATTTCCATTGTCGTCCACTTTATACTACTCCACTACATTTCAGAGGGAAATATTGTACTTTCCACTCAACTACATTAATTTGGTAACTTTAGTTACTTTGCAGGCTCAGATTAATAATACTAAATATAATCAACAAATACATTTTGATGTAATATTGTAAAGAATATAACACTTTATTGATTACTTGATGAAATTAACAAGCAGCCCAGCAGATACGTTATATAGAATCATATAAACTAGCTCCCCTTTTACCAGCTTCAAAAATAGTTAATGCATCTATCATTTAAAATCCAATAACATGATATAATTTATTCTAAAATGGGTCATTCTGCATGATGAGACCTTTTAATTTGGTACTTTCATTGGTATTTGGTATTTTGATGCTAATACTTTTGTGCTTGTACTTAAGTAAAACTTTGAATCATCACTTTAACTTGTATTAACTGAGTATTTATACCATGTATTTACTTCAGTAAAATATCTGAGTACATCTTCCTCCTCTCATGGGCAAACTATGTGCTGATGAAGATCATGTGATATATAGTTTTGTCAAATGATTTTTGTTTTTAAAGGATTGAATGAGGCAAGCTACATGTATTAAGGCAGTGTCTGCTGTATGTTTAAGGATATAATGTGGGAAGTAAATGTACATTCAGTATAATTCACAATAAAAAACATTGTAGAAACATTACCAGGGACAGAGGCTCTGTTGTGGATGAAGATCACCCTCTGCTGGTTGAAAGGTGGCACTAGAGCAAAGTGCACTGCACCTGTCACATTCAGAATACAGATACATGATTGGCTGATCTTTTTTTCAAATTGAAGACTCTTTTGGGGTTTTTAAACTTTGTGGACTTTGACATTTTGATATTCATCAACGGAAAGAATATAAATACATTTGCCATCAAGTTATTATTCACCAAAATAGCAGAAATAAAGCAAAGAGTAGACAACAACAACAATAATAATAATAATAATAACAATAATAATAATAATAATAATAATAATAATAGTTTCCATTACTTTTGAGTATTCTTACATTTTAGAGGGTTTCAGGCAACATCAGCTGTTAGGCAATTAGTTTGTGGTAATTTGATTAAACAGAGCTTTATTTAGGTTTATTCACCATTTTGAACACAACATAAACTAAAATAATAATGTTCTAAAACTACATTTTGACACTGGTCCGTTGTAAATGACAGGGCCACACGATAAGAGAAACAATTATATTGAATTTGTGCTGCAAATAGGCATTTTCACAGCAGACACGTCATCATAGGCAATTAAGAAAAAGTACAATGGTTACTAATGACACTGACGATGTCTCTGTTATATTCAAGTGTCCCAGTGAGAGAGCATGCACAATACCATGACCCTGAAACTGAAGCGATCTATAATTTTATTATTTTCAAAATGCCTTAAAAAAGGTGCATTCCCTGACCAAAGTTGTTTGGTTTAAGTTTTTGGGGCCCTTGGGGGATACTGCAGCCTGCATGTTTACACCAAACCCGTAGTATCATGTGCGAAATGACAATACTCCAGCGCATGATGAGGTCACTTTGGAAACTCACACTACTGGAATGTGAGTGTTTGTCCTCTGGTATCCTGCACTGGGAAAGTATGAGTTGGACAAGCGTGGATCTATTCGAAAAACTTCCCTGTCCAATCCGTGCGCAGCTCTGGTGCAGCGGCTCCTCCTCCCCGCTGCCTGCTCCCACATGTAACGTTATCACCCCCCGTCAGTCTGTTGCATTGTCTCAGTGGGGACGCCGCGTTCAGGAGCAACGCGCCATGGTAACTCCACTGGACCGGGAGGCTATTAAGTGACATTAAGAAAGGATCGTGTCAACAGGAAATGAAGACACGGCTCGTTGATGTTCCGTCAGTGTACCGGTGGATTCATTAATACTGGTCTTGTGCCAGTCAGCAGGCTGCCTGAAGCTGTAGGCTGCATGGCACGTTAGAGATGGTGATTACATTTTGCGTATCGCGTTAATTCAAGCGGCTACTATGTTGCAATCCCTCGTCCGGACCCGTGTTGCTGAACCCGGAGCTGCACCATAGCCCAGTCAGTCCTCTCATCAATTCCACGGCGACTGAGCGGTGGTCAGCAGTGCGCCCCGGTTCCGCCTGCCCGGCACCCCCGACGAGGATGGCCGGCAGCCGTGGCTGCGTGAACTCGCTCTGGTCGGGCTCCGAGCGCGTCCGCATCGGAGAGCGCCTCAAAGCGACGCTTGCCGGGGTGCTGGAGCTGGAGCTGCTCAGGTGCAAACACCTGGAGATGGTGGACACCGCTCTGGAGGACCGAGCCTCCGCTACCGCCAACGCCGAAGAGCCACGGGCGGAGGATGCGAGCGGAGAGAGCGCCGCCTCGGAAGCCGAGCATGGCTCTGCGACATCCCGCAGGCAACAGGTCAGTCAGTGCGTCTGTCACGGAGCTCTACATGACGAGATTATTAAATATGGATGCGCTGATGACGGTGATCTGCCAACAAGCCGGTCCCTCTGCGGCTCAGTAGACAGATTTCATCGCTGCCCGGCGGCGCACGGCTGAGCCGACGGCTGAGCACCCATCTGATTGAGATGGTGCCAGGGGCCATCCGTGCATGCAGCCTGATCATTTTACACAGCAGCAGTGTGTGACCGTCACATGGAGCAAATGTCATTGAGGTCAGGGTACAAGGACCAGCTCAGTCTGGCTGGCTCTGTGCCCTGCCTCAAGGTTGGATAGGAGGATGTGGTGGGATACAAGCGCTAAAATCAGCTGCAGGTATTAACAAGCCAGCCACCAGACACTGCTGCGGTTTTTTGGCTCTGGCTGGTAATACTCATCAGCTGTAAAGGTCACTGTGGCACCCAGTTTGCATGCAAATCACTCTGATCACAATATGAAGGTAGATGTCTGTCATGTTGTCCTGAGCAAAAAGAGCAGTTTTGAGCCTGAAATCTTCAATGCTCCAGTGGAGCCTTCAATCTGAAAGGTTGTGATGTGTGATCATCAAACACACCCACAGACAAAGTAACCCAGTTCCGGACCTTTCCCTGAAATGCATACGCAGGTCTTGTTGTGTTGAGAATGAGATGAATGTGGGTTGACATGTAATACAGGAGGACAGGATGTGAGCAGGTCGCATGCTGGAGGCCTGGATACTGAGGCTGTTGGTGGTCTGGTCCATTACTTGTGAACATGAACTATATTTGAACCTGTGAAGTAAAATCTGTTGGAAATGAGAAGATAATTGGGACTGCGAGTGAACCCAACACGTTTTTCTTGTTAGAAATGGGAAATGTTATATTTTACCTTATATGGGCATTGGTAAGAACATTTTGAACCTATAGAGCTGAACAAATTGTTGATTAGTCAATTAGAGGACTGACAGCAACTATTTCATCTTTCCAGTATTTTTTTTTTCATGCAAAAATTGATAGAAGCTCCTTAGTAACTTCTTAAATGTGAGGATGTGCTGCTGTTTTGTCTCTGTTTGATAGTAAACTGAACATGTTTTGATTTTGGACTGTTGGTTGGACAAGACGAGCAATTTGAAGCCGTCACCTTGGGCAGTATAGGAAACTGTGATGGAATCCCCCCCCCCCCCCCCTTTTTTTTTTTTACCCAAAGGGAACAACAATAATTGCACCTCACCACCACATCGACAACCTTTTAATGATCCTCTTTCCAGCCGTGAAATTCCTCTTTAAAATGTCATCAAGAAATAATTGCCTTACTTTTTTCTATGCACTTAATTCACTGCATTGAACAGAGGTTGCAGTGCTGTATGTGGCCGTCAGTCCGTCATGGATTATCTCTGGATCATTTCCAAACCAGTAACATGATGTGTTCAGAGTCTGCTGGTGCTGCATTAATACCATTTCTATTGTTATTCTGACAAAGTAACAGACCCTTCATCCACTTCACTTTGCACACCGTGTTGTTACACTGTGAATATGTGTGCCTGATACTAATGAGCCGTATTAGTCATATTCTGGCCACACCTGAACCAGGCCACAGCTGAAGTCACCTTTTTTGCAGAACGGTGTATTTATTTGACAAAATGATATTATAGCGTAGCATTTACAGGCTGAAGGGAGGAAGATGATAATAATAATAATCAGTTTTTTTATCAGTGCAAGCGACAGAAATGTCAGTCCCATCTGAGGGTATCTGCATGGAAGTGTGGCTCATAATGTGCCGCCTTCCTCACCGCCCACCTCCTAACATCTTCTCTGTATAGTTCCCCCCGTGGTGCTGAGATATCCTGCAGAGAGGCCGAGCAGCATTGCTCATTCTCACCTCTGAAGGGAGCTGCTAGTGTAGCAGAGCAGGCTGGCACTCTGCCCTCTGGCCGGGCGACCTCTGCCAACACAAACGCAACATTTGCATAAATGGAAACAAATAGTTGTTTCAAAAGTGAGCACATCTAGTTCAAACAGCAGCTGGAGAGAGAACAAGGACGAGAGAGTAGATCTTTATTTACTAGCATAAAGGTGCAAAGTGATGCTTTGGGTTTCATCCCCAAACGCATCGTGATTTTAGCTGAAATTCATTACTTACTGCTTTGACAAACACAAGTTGTTCTGCTTTTAAAAATAGAACTATTAGAATAGAAATATAACTGACGATTGGATGACTCACAACATAATGCGCTCTACTTTAAAACCCACTTTGTTTTTTTGTTTGCTTTGGAATTAAACTCTTGAAATGTGATTCACCTTTTCTCTCACTAGTAGTACAGAGAGAGTAGGAGTTCATCACTGTGCAAATCCTTGTTTGGCAAATCGGGATTATGGCTGGCTCGTGTCATCTGTGATGGAAAGAATGCAATTTAAAATGACAACCACGTGATGTGTTCTGGCGTTTGTGGCGCACGCAGGTTTTTTAAAGAAGCAATGACACCCCCCAAAAAAATGCATCTTCAACATTGTTTGTGGAAAAAAAACACATTTAATTTCTTTATCATGAATTATTCAGTTTTGGGGTTGCAATATTTTTATCGAGAAAATCATCAGATGAATCGATTATAAAGATAATAGTTGCAGCCATAATACACAGTATGTGTACATGTCTTTACACCATCTGCAGTGCTGCATGCACTATTACTGAGGGCAGCCTTGAAATTAGGTTTGGTATTGGAAAGCATCATCTTACATGGAGAGCCATTACCCTGACTTGTGGAGTGAGACAGCTTTTGTTTCTTGGTTCTTGCCTCGGGGATCTTTCTGAGCTCACCAAAAAAAACCTCTCTAATGCTGATACTTTTATGTGCAGTGAAAGATTCACCTGAACGTTTCAGGAAAGCTGGAGCGCATATCACTCCACTCAGCTGGTGAAGATGAAGGTGCACAGCGTTGGCTGTCTTTTTAAATTTCAATACCACATTTATAATGCATGAAACAATAAACACTGCGCCGCGTAGAACAAGCACGTACTTCTCACCAAAACACCCACTTCTGTTTGACCAAATTATTCTGCCTCAACATGGCAACCGCTGCCATTTGTCTCGCTGTAGTGACATAATGCACTTATCAAGAGGAGGTGTGTTGCTTGTGCAGCTGCCATCTCTGTAGCATTATTTTCCAATCGACCCATACATTTCCTTCACATTGTTCCAGAGGGACTGAGCTGCTCCCTCACATGGAGGCAGATCATGTTACAGAGCTCTGAGCAGACCCCCATCCACTTGCCTCCTATGATTTGATCATACACTGGTCTCTGTGTAACATTATATCCTGTAATGTGCAACGCATTATATTGTTGGGTGATAATATGGAGGAGATGAAGGATAGATAGATAAATAGATATCTATCTATCTATCTATCTATCTATCTATCTATCTATCTATCTGTCCTTCATCTCCTCCGTGTGTGTGTGTGTGTGTGTGTGTATATGTGTATGTGTATATATATATATATATATACACACACACACACACACACACACACACACACACACACACACACACATTCAACGGAAGTGAAGGGAAAACAGCTGAGGCTCTTCCAAGTGCAGATAGATAAACATGTTCTTTTATGTCAGTAAGAAGAATTTGCAGTGAGTGGGACTTTGTGGCAGAACAGTTCACAGTCACAGCGAGACTGGATTGTGGATTGTGTGTGTTCAGGCTGAGTATGAGTTAAATATTTCGCCAGGCCTGTTGTGCTGTTGTGGTTCTGTGTGGGAGGAGAAGCGAGCGAGAGTTAGAGAGCGAGCAGCTGTAGCTATGGTGAGCACAGGGCGGCTGGCTCAAAGTATATTACAGAAGTGGGAGGAGGGGGGGGGGGGATTATTTGTCATGGGGAGTGTGGGGGAGGTGGGGGTCCTTCAAGATGCCCTCCTCTCTCACCCGGCAACCGCTCGCCCCCTCCCCACCTCACCCTCCCTTCACCGCCCTCACTCACTCAGTGACTCACTCTCTTATTTCTCTGTTTTTGGTCGCTCTAACTCTTTTTTTTTTTTGGTCACCCACTCAGCCTCGACTCAATTTAGATTCACTGGGAAATAATAAAAAAAACGGGGGACAGGAGTGAGTAAAAGCTCCTAATCTCACACGAAGAGGAGAGATAAGTCGAAGACGGGTCAAAGTCTCAACTCTTTCTCCCACTTCTTTTCCTTCCCTCCCTCCTCACTCCATCCCCCCCTTTCCCCTTCTGCTGCTCCGGCTGCTCTTTGTTACGTCATCTGTCTTCTCCCATTATCTTCTGAAGCCCCCCCCCCCCCCCCCTCTCTCTCTCCTGTCAACCCAGTGAGTCACTACCTGTATTGTTTCCTCAGTAAGAGGAGGATTGATCAGTGCCACTCACAGTGTTTCTGTTGTCTGGGCTCGATCAGTCTAATGCAGGGGCTCCTCTTGGCTGCTGTCCTGGAGGGGTTGGGGATTTGGAGGATAATTGGAGGAGGGGGGTTTCTCCAGCAAGCGCTTACTAATCTAGGAAATGGAGGCACTTTGCTTTACTTGACAGGGTGATTCTTGTTCTTGCTGGTGTGTGTGTGTGTGTGTGTGTGTGTGTGTGTGTGTGTGTGTGTGTGTGTGTGTGTGTGTGTGTGTGTGTGTGTGTGTGTGTGTGTGTTGGGCCAAATTATTCCTGGCTGTTCCAGTAAGCGGTGTGACATCACCGGAGCGCGTCTGGTAAATGATATCATGGATGTTCATCCCTACACGTGTGTTTAAAGCAGTGGCCTTATTGTCAGTGGTGAAAATACTGTAGTATGATGCTACATTCTACTTCTACTCCACTACATTCAGTGGGAAGTACTGGACTTTTTACTCCAGTACTTTTATTTGACAACCATAGTTATCAGCTACGTTTCAGATTAAGATTGTATTAAAAAAAACAACACATGAAAAACAACACAAGATAAAGTCAGTGGTTCCTGACCTTTTCGTCTTGTGAGGCTATCAAGGCATGGTCCAACAAATTTTAAGATGAGATCTAATAACAAGCGATGACAAGTGAAAACAATGCTTCTTCAATATTGTTTGTGGAAAGAAACACATTTCATTTGCATAAATATGTTTCAATATCATAAATAATTCAGTTTGCGACCTGCAATCTGTTTTTTTTATAAATAGAACCAGCTTTGACTTCCAAATGAAGTATTCTTCATGTGTTGTATAAACTAGAAGATAACTTGTTCGTAACGTTCTAGTGTTTTCACACTTTTCAGCAACTCTTCTTGCCTTCAGGAGGTGTTTCAAGGCCAACTTGATAAAATAGTGATTGTTGAAGCTGCAAACCTCTACGATGTCATGATTTTTAAGATAAGCTCTATAAGAGGTGGGAGGTACCGGTATATGAGGGGCCACTCTTAGTATGTGATCATGCATGAACATGTAGAGAACTGTGCCCGCTATAATTTACAATCTTTCTCAGAGGTGAAATTCCACTTAAGCAAACAAGCCGTGCACTGTGTATCATGAGTGAATCTTGTTATTACACCCATTGGATGATCCCATCCATATCAAATGATGACCAAATATCATCTGGGTAATTTTGCCTCCATATGACTGAATGCTAAATCTTTCTGGACTCTCTTATAATTGGATAAAATTAACTACAAACGTTACCTGGTTGGCCTTTTCCTCCATATCACCAATGCTTTTTACTTAAACAAATATGTTGTACTTGTATATAATCATAGTCACATTATTTAGATAGGGTGTCAAAGATATTGTAATATTTGATTTTGTCAATATTGCTCAGGTCTAACTTGTCAAAATGTTTTGTTTTTCTCAGGCTCCGTCTCCCTCAGATACGGTGATATTGCCCTGTCAGAGCAGCCCAGAGGACGGTGGCAGTAATTCAGGGGACGGGACGGTCCACTCCTCGTCTTGCAGGGGGAATAACTCACGCTGGTCCACTCTGTCCTGGGATGCCCCTTCTGACCTGCTCTCGCCCCCAACACCAGACGCCGGTGGTACGGTCCATCTGGACAGCGACTCCAGACCTAGTTCAGGTAAACAGATACACTTGTTTTCAGTGGTTCAGTGTTTGGTCCACAGCTCTGACCAGTGTGCAACACAGTCACTTTCTGATATCACTACAGCTCACCTTGTGTAAGCGAAGTCCCATTAAACATTAACCAGGCTCTTTTTTTACTTGTGTTTACCTGCAGTCAGGGACTTGGCACCGACTCATTTGTTTCTCTCTCACTGTCAACGTTTCTTGCCAAACTCTTATCCACTCTCATTGTAACTGTGGTCTCTGTGTCTCTATACCCAACTCAGACAGTCCTCTCCCTGCTATGCACTCATGCACGCCTTCTTTTATACGATTCTTTACTCTCTTGCAAAGGGTGACTTGAAACCTGCAAGGCATTATTTCAGAATTTTAGGTTTGAAGTTAGTTTCATAGCTTAACCTTTTCATTCTTCCAACTATTCAATTCATTAAGGTTTTTGCGATATTTTTGGAGCTAATGTAAGTCTTCACAGCGCTTGTGTTTTTGCCCTGCATTACCTTCATGTTACTTGTTAGTCACCCCGAGGATCCAGTATTGTGACGTCTTTCTACTGGAATTTATGTGACCGCAGTTTGAGTTTCTATAGGCAATGTTTTTGTTTAGCTGGTTTTCATTGACCTAACCTAACCGCCTAGTTCTCTTTAAAGTATGTACAACCAAACTACACTTACAGAAAACATAATTTCCCTTCTCAAGAAAGACTTAATAGACAAAGAGTATATGGAACAGCAAACAACATGCTGTATGAAACTGTTTAGTCACCATTTTTTTATTTAAATTTAACATAAGAGTAGTGAAATAATAAATAAAAAGAAAACCAACAAGTCACTAACAGCACAAAGTACAAAATACAATCTCTAATTCAGAGAACTAATAATTCAAATGAAATAACGAGCAGTATATTACATCAGGAATCAATTGTTATCTATTGTCACTTAGATAGATATCAACATAAGAAACATACATACTAAACTTTTCTTTTTAAGGTTTCTATTCAGTGAGCGGGAGCTCTCTGTCAGACTCTTGTTACTCGGTGTCCAGTGACGCTGCTCAGGGAGGATCAGTGCCACCAACCAGACCCCTGAAGCTGTGGGAGCAGGTTCCTCTGTCCGCTGACAACACTGACATCCTGTGGTCAGAAAGTACGGTGCCTCAACAGCAGCCTGCATTGCAGAGCAGCCTGGAAGACGCTGAACCCACAGAAGGGACACCAGCTTTAGGTGATCTGGTGCAGCGAATAGATCCGTGTCATGTACATCCATTCATTTAATATAGCAGGTTTAATCATTTAGTGACTGTTGATCTAGAATAATAAAAAACATGTTTTGTTTCTTTCCTTGTCTCTTACAGTCCAAAGTGACATTGAAGCAACTGGTCTGAGCTTTCTGTCTGATCTCTGCTCAGGACTCGGTGACTCCCTGATGTCTTCCCTCCTCCCCCTTCTTGACTCCACCTCCTCTTCCCTCCATCCAAACCCCCAGATGGACCCTCGCTACTGCACAGACCTGGTGTCTCGTCGGACTAAAGAGGTGTACCCCTACCCCAGCCCGCTGCATGCCGTCGCCCTCCAGAGTCCCCTCTTCACCTCCCAGAGCCGGGAGCAATCAGCCTCTCCGAGCCCTGAAGGAGCCCAAATAGATGAATCACAAGAGTCCAACGCTGATCCAACTCTGCTTCTCCAGCCTCACCAGCCCCCTCCCCTGGCTTCTTTCACCCAGCTGGAGCAGTACATCTCTCGACTGGCTCGCCAGTACCAAAGTCGAGTAACCTCCTCCACCTCCGATCTCACTTCAGC
The DNA here is from genome assembly GCF_023349555.1 of Cebidichthys violaceus. Lineage (NCBI taxonomy): Eukaryota > Metazoa > Chordata > Actinopteri > Perciformes > Stichaeidae > Cebidichthys > Cebidichthys violaceus. Next base: position 18,271,632 of record NW_027176372.1, on the reverse strand, counting down.
TGCCACCCCAGGTCAAGTCAGACACAGAGGCCTTTGTACCCCTGGTAAAAGTCATGGTTCTACGCAGTCCCTTTCTGCCTTTGAGATCCGCAGTACACCCTCCACCCTGCCAGGGGGCAGCATCACTCCCTGTAAGTCACTGCTGGGTAACTCCGCCAGAATTAGCCTGAGCACCACGGGGAAAAAAGCCACTAGGAATTCAATCAACCTGGGTAACCTTCCGTCAGCAACCGGAGAGGACGTGAACATAAATCTGCACCTGAACCTCAACTTGAACCTGACTCCTGGTTTAAATTCTAGTCGGGGACTGGTGGACAATCCCAAAAATGGCAGCTGTGGAGCTTTGAAGAGCGACTTTGCTTCAGCTTCCACGGCCTCTGCTACATCACTCTCCTCCGCTACACCCACCCCGGCACTTAGGGCTCGCCCTCGCATTTCAACATGTCCAAGCAGCCTGAGCCACCGCAGTTCCCTGGAGGTCACTTCAGGGTCTGGACCCAGTCCTGGATTTGGATCGTCTACCTTCTGTCGCTCATTAGACTGGAGCAGCGGTGCTCCACCTGACACTGGACCATCAGTGTTTGGTGCAAATTCTGGATCAGCTCCTAGGTCTCAGCGCAGTAGCTTCATCCAAGAGTCCAGCTCCAGTCCCAAGATAAGTGAGGACTCCCCCATGGTGGAGGAGATCTCCCGCCTCTCAGGCCTCTCCAGGTCTGTCGTGGTCGGACTGATGGAACAAGGTGTGGAGCTGGATATTGACTGCTTCCAAACAGATACTGCAGGCGAGGTGAGGGGTCCCAGTAAAACTCACTTGACAGCCCAGTCAGATCAGTCACATGACTATACTAGACTGACCGACCTGAATCCCCAGAGACCAATACAGCTGTCTCTCAGTGTCACCCATTCTCCACAGTCTCAGTCCAGCATCACCCCTCCTCTCTCACACTCTAGCAGCCCCATACACCCTTATCAGTCCATCCATATTCCCTCTCCCCACTACTCCTCACACTGCCACTACCAGCAGATCCCTTCCCCATCCGATCTTCCCTCGTCCACGGCCTCCTCCCCTGCCTCCCGCCCAACCACCAGGGGCCGATCACCTCCCCGGCCTCTCCAGCCATCCCCTCTGGGTGCCACCCCGCTCTCGGTTTTCCGTCGGGATGCGCCCTTCCAGTGCTCCCTTCCTCGCACCAATACGAGGAGCTCTCCTTTGGAGCATAGCGGTATCCAACCAAGGGGTGGATCACTTCGGCAGGGTGGGGGAGGAAGTGGGGGTAGTGGCGGGTGGAAGAGGGTGGAAGGGGAGGGGCTTTATAGAGGAAAGCATGCCTCCCACAAGTTGATCCGGGCATCCACGGTAAGCAGCTACGCCAAGAGAGAGGACTATAGCTCTGATTGGGCTGAGGAGCAGGAGAGGGAGCGATCAGCAGCCCAGACACCCAGGAAGACCTCCAACAAACTCTGGAGGGGCTTTGAGGGACGCATCTGGGGCAAAGAGTCTGAAAGCGAAAGAGAGGAGATGGACAGAGCTGAGTATGGCTACGGGTGGAGGAGGAACAGCGTTGAAAGCTGGAGGAGGGAGCATCGAAGGGGGAAGGCCTCATCTAGCAGCAATGACAAGAGGCCAAAAGTTGAGAACTCCCCCATCTTCTCAAAGAAGAGGGGGAAGGAAGATGGGGAGAGACGTAGCACCAGCCTCAGGCTTTCCAGGAGGGCGTTGTTCAGGAGTGAGTCCCAAGGCTTGCTGGTGTCACGTAACCACGGCGAGGAGCCCACAAAGCGGGCACACTGGGTCTCCTCATTAGATGTGGGGCAAGGTGGCATGGGCCTCAGCAAACACGAAGGCGTCAGACGGCTGAGAGCGGAGGAAGACAAACGTCTGTCCTCCACAGCCAGCCTCTTTAACCTCTCTCGCTCTCAGAGCCTGGAAGGCAGCTGCCATTCCCTCTCCCCTCTCTCCTCCCCTTCCTTCTCTCCATCCCCTCCTCCACGGATGCCCCTGCAGCGCTCTCGATCACTGAGGGACTTGGGGAGGAGAGTGTTTGGCTCCATGAGGTCCCTGAGTCTCAAACGCAAGCCATCCAAGAAATGACACTTGTACAATAAAATAACCATCACAGTAAATGCAGCTTCTACGTGTTACGTTCAAAACACCAGTGATGGTTGGTATTATATTTTCTGTAAAAAGAAGTGCCATCATTTTGGAACTTCAAAGACTTATGATTGATTAGACAGATGCACTGGTTTTATGATACTGGCTATAAGACATCTTCTAGTCCTTTCTTCCACTGCCAGTATGATGGAAGTTCCTCTCAGGCACATAAAGTCTGTAAAACCTGCTATTAATTTTGCTCTTGGCTCACGTCATTCATCTTAGTAATGTTTTTGTATATTTTTACAGACACTTTTTATAGCCTCCCGAAAAACTAAAAAATGTCAAATTTTTCCAGCAGCATAATCGCAGTGCTTTGCAGCCAATTGATTTCATTGACGCCTAAAGTCTTTCCTCACTGACAATGTATTATTGTAGATTGTGCACCCTACAATAGCAAGGGTGAGCACCATAGGGTGCAGCAAGGCTTGCATTGAAATGTCAGTGAAGAAAACATAGGCTACAACTTCATGTCGGGGTGAACAATTCCTTTTAGAAGCTGCAAAGAACTACAAATCTTTACTACTGTGGGTTTCAGTGGAGTTTTTCATAGTGTGAATGTTGTTTCAAAGGATTTAACATCTAAAGCCCAATTTAAAGATATTGAATATGAACTATTAGCTATAAGCAGAACCCTCCTGTAACCATGAGTATGAATGTGTATCTGTATACTTCTGCATGCTGCTGTGACTAGTTCAGTGATTATAGCTATTGTGAGAGTGATATTCCTCTTTTTTTAAGGGCAGCATTGCCTCTGAAGTACAATCATATTGGCCAGATAATGACCAAAACCAAGCAAATACTCTTTAACTTGATATTGTGCTCAGGATTTTCAAATAAATATGGAATGATTTAAGATATTGACAAGTTATTTGAGACAAAATGTGGCTTCTCATGGCTTACGAATAATAAAAGAACCGTAACTAAACTTGTACTGTGCCTGAACTACCTTATTACATTATATATAATCTTTTATAGTCAAATGAGTTTGTTACAGAGACAGAGACTGGATGTTATTTATTTAAAAAAAATATTTTACTTGAAAACTCACATAATCGCATTCACAGTACTGACCAGACAGCTGCAATGATGAAGGCATAATCAGAACTTTTAGTGCATTTTGTCACTTTAGCTTTCAAAAGCATGTTTGTGAAATATCCAAACTAAATACAGCTTTGCATCCGTGTTGCTAGGAAACTAACTTCCCCCATCCTCTCCTCTCTATTTTCAGCAGCGACATCTTTCATTTCATTTTGACCGCCTCCCAGTATTCTGTGTAATTTTCAATTCTTACTTTCCTATGCTCACCCGATACACACCTAAAGGTCACATGAGTCAAGATGTGTGAACATTCTTCAGTTGGTTTGTAATCAGTTGAGGCTGAACAGAGTCTCTCAGTTTGAGGCTTCATTTGGTGGGCTGAGCTGGCTGGCTAAAACTCCTTCACTGGCTCTGTGGGTTTGGTCAATGCCTTCTTCGGAGTTGCTCTTCATGCTGGGGGAAAACATGCCTCGGTACATAGCCCTTTCTTTTTGTAAATCCCGACTCAGTTTCTCCTCGGCCCTCTGCAGGTGTTTCCTCACATTGGCATCTGGGACAGAAAAAGGAAGATGTTTTATTTTGGAAAGACATACTTTCCTTTATCCAAGAGCTGAGGACTAGTAAAGAATCTGCAGGATTATGCTAGAGACATTTAATGTATAGATATGATTCACCCAGCAATTCTGTGACAGAACCAACTGACCTTTGAATGAAAATCAGCATGGTGAAAAAATCAAATATTTGAAAGACCTTTAATACAGGACGCATTAAACGTATCTTGCTAGTTTAATCAGTGACGATATATGTGAATTAGTGAGCTTTAGAGCTGCTGGTGGGTTTTTTTTTTTAGTACCTTGAGACAGTACGGCTAGCTGTTTCCCCAGTCTTTACGCTAAGTTAAGCTAACTGGCTTTAGCTTCATATGTAACGCAAAGACATGAGTGGTATCGATCTTCTCAGCTAACTCTTGGCAAAACGGTGAAGAAGCGTATTTAAACGTAATAAATAACATGACAAATTATGAAAAAAAGGATATATACAGTATGTATACACTGTACTAAAAAGGAAGTCTCACAAATGAGAACCAATAGGGACTAATTCAACATTTGAGATAAATATTCATCTTAAGTGATCTGTGAAAACATAACATACACTGATGGCCTAAGTGGGCTGTGGATGGCCCTGCCGTGCTGGCTCTTTTTCTTACCATTAGGCTGCTCTCTGCAGGCCTGGGTGAGGTACTGTTTGGCAGTCTGTGCATCTCCCATCTCCAGAGTGGCTACTCCTGCCCTGTACAGTGCTTTGACATCACCCGGTCGCCACTGCAGCACCCGCAGGCTGTAGTCCCGCACACGAGAATAGTCAACACTCTGTCTCTGCAACAAACAAGCTGAAAGAGATATATTTATATATATATATATATATAAAATACTATACATACAGTACCCGGCTGGCAATTTCCCTCATAATGAAATCAATGAAAAAGCTCCATTGTAAAGGAAGTCACTGAATTACAGAGGGATTTGTTAGTCCGGCATTTTCACATTTAAATGATTATTAGGACTCCATATAAAACTAGCAACTACATGAAACTACTTAGCCGATATTCATATGCATAGTTGTGATGATATGTACCAGCTAAGTTGTTGTAGCAGTCCACTTGTGTGTTTCTCAGTGAAGCCTCCTGTTCAGGTGTGAGAGCAGGTATCTCAGGTGCAAACCCTTTCACTGACGCCATCACATCAGAGTCGAAGCCTCTGAGAACCAGCAGAGCTCGGTGATAACGCCCAATGGCTGAGCGAATGTTCTTCTCCTTGTAGAAAACATTCCCTTCCGTTTTCATGTGGGCTGCTTCCTCTAGCGAAGTCCAAACGGGCTTTGCAGAAGTCTGTCGGTGTCCAGAAAAGCTCGGTTCCGCCGCTTCCCCTTGCACATCCATACTCTCGTCTCCTCCTGCAGCCTCCATTTCTGCAGTGGAGCTAGTTAGCTGTTGAGATTAATAGGTACGTATTAATACTGGCTTTATGTGATATTGTTAAATAGGTGCTCAACTGGTTTTACAGTTTAGTTTTTTTTCCTTTTTGGCACTGGTTATGAACTGTACTGATGGAGTAGAAAGAGAGAAAACTGACAAAATGATAGATGCAGAGAAGCTTTCAGGCTCTCTCAAATAGCTGGGAAATATAGAGTTTATAGAATAGTGAGGAGGAGTAGGAATGAGCTATCATTATATTTAGTAAGTGGAGATGTTAGTTTAAATCCAGTAGTTGGCGGTAATGCATCGTTTTGGATGTCAACCGCAATTAAAAACCATAGAAGAAGAACGTCTCTTAATAGCTGCAGCCTTCTCGAACCAGTCCTGCAGGCGCACAGTGTTTAAATGGTTAAAAGGCTTTACGTTCACTGGTTTACCCTGAATAGAAGTGGGATCGTAGCATCCCACTGAACCAATGTATAACTATTTCCATGTTGCAAAGTAACGTTAGCTGGATAACTACTCCCTGCGTGGACCTGGCTCTCTGGTAACGTTACAGCTAACCGAGCTAGCAAAGTTACCAACGTCACCTACCTACACACTAGCTACACGCTCATTCTGTTCAATTACAGGACGCCTGCTGATTTGAACGGTTTGGTATCTTAATGTGTGGTCGATAAATTGCTCACCTTATTTAGCAACCGAAAGGAGAATCTACGAACAACTACTTCATGCAGTTGACAGTCATTCTGCTGTTGTAGTGACTCTTCCTTGTTCTCTTGAGAAGAGATCAAAACTTCGACTTCTTGCGGCGTTACTGCCACAACAAGGCCAAACCAGGAACTACCGGTACATGAATATAAGAATATATATAGCTACATTTATTAAATATGTGATACTCCAACTTGAACTTAGCTTTAATTTTGTGTTTTGAACACACCTTATTTGATAACCTTATGATAGGAGGGACAACTGTGAACGACATTCCCATATAAAGGATGTGTAAGATCAGTTCAATTGTTCCATTATTAAAAAAAAATGTTTCTTTTGGGTCGCCTTAATCTCCCTGTACACTTAATTTAGTTAATCTCTTTTACGATATAAAACTGGACTCATTCCTGGTTTTTCTTAGAAAGTGCAAAACTACTGTCCTCTGATTTGGATAATCAATCAAAGAATCAATTGGAGCCATCTTATTCACTACTTTTAAAAAGTTGATTTTAAAGCTGACTCAGGTGTTATCAACACAGTGGACCAATCAGCTTTTTATTTACGCTAAAGTGAGGGAAGCTTTGCTGTAGTTTTTCAAAGACCTGGTATTCTGTGGCACTTATAGGTGCAAATTCTACAATTTTAAGCATTTAGATTGCCTCAACGTGGCTCTCAACATGTCGGCTGTGCTAACAGTAAACAATGTGCTTAACGGTGTTAACCTTAGGGGGAACCGGAGGGTTGGTGCTATGCTTCCGCAATGACGCTGTTGGTCGTGTTGGCATTTTTTCCCCACTGTAACCGCCATATGAAAGCAGTGCAGAGCGGCGGCCGTCAGCTAACCAGTAGGGCGTGCTCACATACACTGAAAGCATGCACAGCCGGCCCAGCTCTGTCAACGAAGCACGAGAAGCTTGGTAAACAACACAGAGACAGAGACAGATTATTCTCTGCTCAGGAAGATATTACTCCATTATATATTTTGCTGCTATGTTAATGCTCAGAATGTTAAATACAGCTCCTTTAAAACTTTTTTATTTCTAGTGAGATACATAAAATGTTTTTAAAGGCCATAATACCATGAAATTGTTGCAAGAGATGAATTCTTACACCATATGTGGCCAAGGTAAGGCAAGTTTATTTGTAGAGCACATTTCAACAACAAGGCAATTCAAAGTGCTTCACATAAAACCATTAAAAGCATCAAAACATAGGGCAAAAGAAAAGGAGATTTAAAAACAATTAATAATGTTCATTAAAACTAAAAAGCAGTGTAAGAAATACAATACTGTAGTAAATGGCAGAAAATGGATTAATATCCTTGAATCTGGTTCAATTAAAGGCATCAGCAAACAGAAAAGTCTTCAATCTTGAGAGTTGAAGTCAAGAGTGTTTTTTGTGTAAAAACACATTTGTGCTATAGCACAAAACCTGTTTGCATCCCATTAAATCATTTCTCTTTCAATCCTGCAGATTTGTGGTCAACATTAATTCAGTCTCATTATGAACTTCAGGTTCCTTGTCTGTTTTGGTGGTGCCCATGCTCACTGACATTTTCTTTGGTGGTTTGTGGGTTTTCACTTTAAATACATCCCACCTCTCAGGAATCAGTCCTCTATTGAAGAGCAGTGACGCTAGGTAGGAGAACAACAAAGTAGCAAACATGTTGGACAACATGCAGATAGTCTGAACAGGAGAGTGCTGAACATATACACCATTCTCAAGTGTGCAACCTGGGAAGTGAAGAACAATAGGCAACCCTATTGTTGGCTCGCCACTCAGCACTCTCAGCGACACTGCAACAAACAAGCCCATGATGGAGCCGTAGCCATTGGAGATGTGAAAGAAGAGGACGCAGATGAGTTGGGGGAACATGATGGTGTAGGTTATGCCTGAGCCCAGGATCCAGAAAAACATAATGCTGTTGTGTAAGAAGGTGAGCATGGTGCCAGCTATGCCCACCAACACCACGGTGGCACGGATCACCCACTGGAGCTCCCTATGTGATGCCTGCAGGGGGGGAAAGCCTGTAAGCTGAAATAGAAAAAGGAATAACCACAAGTCTAATCTTCCCCTCAGGTCTCCTCTTACCATGGTCCTCAGCATGTTCTTATAGATACCGGATGTGAAGATGGAGGCAGCGGACAATAAAGCTGAGTCTATCGATGACATCACTGCAGCAGCTATAGCTCCGATACCGATGATGGGGATGTAGTGTGGGGTGAGGTGCTGCAGGGCAATGGGCAGAACCTGACTGGCCTCGCCACGCTCGTATGGGGTCGGGGAGCCGTACGCGGTTGTGTTCCAATCTGACACCAAAAATGTGACACAAATTAGCATAGTCTCTCTCTACACATTTGTTATTTAATTCTATTGCTGTACCTGTTGATGCTGCCACTGCTCCAATCAACACGGGTGGGATCCCGAGTATGATGACGAGGGGAGCTGCAATAAAACAGATGATCCTGGCTGTAGCTGATGAGGCAGCTGACAGCGTCCTCTGGTGGAATTCCTGATATCCAAGGTTACCTAATGACTTTAAAAAACACTCTTACACATTACAGTCATTTAGTAGACGCTTTTATCCAAAGTGACTTACAATAAGTGTATTCAACATAGGTATTCAAGAGAACTACTGGTCACCAGAAGTCATAAGTACATCTCCTTTTCCAAATAAGCATTTAAGAGCATAACCCAGAGCCAAAGTACAGTGCAGAAACAAATGAAAACAATAAGTGCAACAAAGTAATACGAATACAATAAGGCGGGAGATGACAAGAGCCTGGATGAGAACCTGCGCCGTCTCGTCAGTGAGGAAGGGGCGGATCCTCCTGATGTTGTAGAGCAGGAATCTGCGTGTAATGGATGAAATGTTTGCTAAGAACGACAGTTGGTCATCCAGGGTCACACCCTGGTTCCTTGCAGTCCGGGTCGGCGTCACCACGGTATCATCAATGGTGATGGACAGGTGCGGGCAACCCTTCCCTGGGAGGAACAGTAGCTCGGTTTTGTCCAGGTGGAGCTTGAGGTGGTGTGTCGTCATCCACTTTGAGATGTCAGCCAAACACGCAGCGATGCGTGTCTCCACTTGGGTGTCACCGGGGGGAAATGACAAGACCAGCTGGGTGTCATCGGCATAACAATGGCTAGAGAAGTCATGCGAGCGAATAACAGAACCCAGAGATGTTATGTAGAGCGAGAAGAGAAGGGGGCCTAGGACTGAACCTTGTGGAACCCCCGTAGTCAGCATATGTGGTTCCGACACGGCCCCCCTCCAGGTCACCTGGTAGGATTGACCTGTCAGGTAGGATGCAAACAGGGAGAGTGCAGTGCCTGAGACGCCCATCCCCTCAAGGGTGGAGAGGAGGATCTGGTGGTTCACAGTGTCAAACGGCGCAGACAGGTCCAGGAGAATCAGGACAGAGGAGAGAGAGTTAGCTCTCGCGGCGTGAAGCGACTCTGGAATCAGTCGAGTGACCCACTTTGAACCCGGACTGGTGGGGGTCCAAGAGGTTGTTCTGGTGAAGATAGGAAGACAGTTCAAGTGTTTTGGATAGAAAGGGTAGAAGAGAAACTAGTCTGAAGTTCTTGACATCAGAGGGGTCAAGCGATGGTTTCTTCAGAAGCGGGGTGACTCTGGCAGTCTTGAGAGCTGTGGGGAAAGCATGCTGAAGCAAGAGATGTGTTGATGAGGTGGGTGAGGAAAGGAAGGAGTTCAGTCACAATAGACTGAAGAAGAAGGGGAAGGGATCGGGTCAAGGGAGCACGTGGTGGGGCGGTTAGATGTAACAAGGTTGAGGACCTTGTTAGGGGAGAGGAGAGCCAGATAGGGTAAGATGGGGCATAGAGAGGGGAGGGAGAGCTGTGGGGGAAGGGCTGGTAATAGGAAAGAGAAGGATTCAAGATCAGGGAGACCAGGGGTAACAGAAGAGGAAAGATCAGCAGGGGAGAGGGAGCGAAGATGGCTCCGGGTAGAAACCATGTGGGTAGGTGGAGGAAGTAAGGGGGAGAGGATAGGGAGAGGGAGTAGGATATGAAATAGTGGTCAGAGAGCTGGAGGAGAGTGACACTCTGCACATCAAGGACCACAGTGGAAATAAGTCTTATGTGTGTCATCACCTCACTTCACTTTCAATTTCCATGCAACCAGAAACAGTGGAATTCAACATATCGCACAATAATGGGGTTTTCATGACTATGTCAGATAAATTGAACTAGAATCAGCATTATATACACACTTTCCAAATAATAACAAACCTGCTGATGGATTGAAGAAAGTGATGCCCAAAGTGATGTAAAAATACAATGATGCATACATTCATAATAAGTAGAAGTTTTTCTTTAAAAAAAAAAAAAAAAAACCTTTGAGGTAAGCGACATGATGGGCAGTGAGTGAAGAGTGATAACCCAGCTGGACTCACACAGAAGATGTTTCAATTTCATGGTCAGCGCGTCTAACTCCTTGTTTACCAGGACACCCAAGGGTGAAGTTTTTGTTATGCATCCTCCGACAGAACGCTTTTGCAGCAGACATTTTGACTTGTCAAGGTGTGGTCAAACTACACTTCTGTCCTTGAATGTTCGCTCTGTTCCTCATTAATTTCATTGAAGCCGTTACAATTCAAGCATGTGTTTCAACTTTAGAACACTGATCACAGTTTAGAAATGGAGAAGTTATTGTTCTAGCGTGTTTTACACCACCACATCCTTTTCTGTGGCAGAATATGGGTACATTTAGTTGAACAGAAATGTAATTTGATCCTACCTTTATAGTTGGGAAGCACAGGTGTTGCTAATGACCCTAAGAATGGCTCTATTGTATTCAATTCCCAGTAAGGCATGATAGGGAGCCAGCATGCACAATACCAGGACCCTGAAACTGCAGCAGGTACATGGAATTCAGCTATCATTCATTTGAGTATTTACACTTATTATTTTACTGCCGTGTCAAAATGTAACCCTTACCAATATTAAGAAATTATCAATCCACCTTCCTGCTCTTTCTTTATCCACTGAGCCAATCCAGGGGGCCTGGTAGGTGAAGTTGAAAGCAGTCTTGGTGATGTCAGTTGAATGGGGGTTCATAAAGAGGAAGGGGACACTTAACCACTGCGGAAAAGAAAAATAACCGCTGACTTAAACATTTTAAAACATGCATATTTTCTTGATAAAGTGATGACAGTTGTATGTGTGACGAGCAGTTGCTTCTAGACTTGGCAGGATACCGTGGCAAAGGGCCACAAGCTTTCCTGTTATGTAAGAATAAATGAGATGTTGTGCCTCAAGGGCACACTTTCTCCAGGATGTTTCAATTGAATTGTCTCATGAAAAGCTTTCGGAGAAAGCGAAGAACTCACTAAACTGATGAATATGAGGGTTAACTGTATGATGTCTGTGTAGGCGACAGAGTAGAGGCCTCCCAGCAGTGTGTAGATGATCGCTACCGAGGCAGAGATCCAAATGCAAACGGAATAGGGCAGATCCAGGATCACACTCATTGTTGCACCTAAAAAAAGTAACACAATCACATGCATGCAGACTCCTAAACAAAATGTATACATTTAAAAAAGAATTGCTCTTTCTGTTGAGCATGATATAAACTGTGCACAATAGTATGATTAAATGAAGTTTTGATAGATGGTTTTAACTTAATTCAATAATTATTGTTAACTTAACTTCAGCTGTGTTATAATATTTCATGATAGTTTCAGTGTGTAACTGACAAGTGTCAAATCTTTTCAGGTTGACAGGTGAAAGCTTCAAATCACAAGACATTTGTTTCAGCAACTCACTTGATGACATTCTTGGACTTATACTCGCCCAAATACAAGATGCTTGTGGTCGGTGCATAATACCAGGCTTGTTAGCTTATTGTTTGCGAGTTAAAGGCAGGTTTCATCACATGTTTCAAACCAAAAACACCTTCTACACGGTGCAAAAAGTTAACAGTGGTTTGAAGCATAAATTATATTATTGCAAAATGTGACTTTTAGAGAAAAATGTCAGTGTGATTTACCTAAGCCAATTAGAGTTCCTGTAACCCAGATTATGTCGGATATCAGCAGTGCCAGGGACAGAACTGCACTTATTCCATTTCCATACTTGATCTGGAACGGGTCCATCATCGTCACATATCTTTTGTCTCTCATCGGCTTGGCGAAGAAAAGTCCACCTTAAGAATTGACAAAGGATGACGAATTTGTGGCACAGTGCTAAGATTTAGATTTTCACCTGTCACGATTGGGCTTTGGACCCTGTCTGTCTGTCTGTCTGTCTGTGTGTCTGTGTAGCTCCGCCCCTGGACTCCTCCCGGCTCCCTCCTGTGTCCGAGTGTCTCCTGATTGCCTTTATTCACTTCACCTGTGCTCAATCACCTGCCCCTGGCTTTTTCCTCTGCCAACCCCACACTGCACTCATTCAACTCACCTGCCTGCAATCTACTCATCACCCCACACACATATATACTCCCCTGCTTTCCCTGTTCTGGTTGTCAGATCTTCTTTGTTCCTCCACCTGTGTGCTTCATGTTCTGGCCTCGGACCTCCCTGTGTGCTTTTGTGTCTCCAGTGTTTATCCCTTGTGTTGTCTCTCTACGTTCCATGGTTTGTGACTTTGCATTTTTTTTCAGTTTGGATTTTTGCCCGCTCCCAGTTGGAGTTGTTTTGAGTTCCTGTTTATGACTGCTTGGTGCCCAGTAAATAACCTTGCATTCTACCTCACCTCGTCTCCTGTGTCTATGTCTGCGCCTGAGTCTTAGTCGTACCTGAGAGAACGTGACAGCACCCCTGTAATATTGTCAGACTCACAATGGACAGTTTAGTTTTTTTATTCCACACATTATTCTTTCCTGTCATTATTTCCTTCAAGATAAACACAAAATGTTGTCATTTTAACGTCACTTCACTATCAGGGATGTAACTTGCGAGACAGATCTGCCCAACCTGAATATACCACATTCTACTGTATATCTAGAAAAGTTCACTATTTCAGATGTTAAATCATACTGAGGGACAGTGTGATGTCACAAATGCCCCATAATATGTCACTACGGGGGGGGGGGGGACAATGTTTAATTTTTGCAATTATTAAGATGCTTGAAAAACTGTCTTACCAATAATGAATGACAGGGATGCTGATACCGGTACGACAGCCCACATCAGTCCCATAGTTGGAGTATACACTATCTCTGTCATACCAACAATGAAGCCCCCTCCAACAAATGTAGCTATAGGAAAAACACACACACACACACACACACACACACACACACATCCATAAATATTCCCTATATTTGTGGGACAGATTTACAACAGTATACAAACCCTCACTGATCACATTATTATCCTCTGTTTAGGCTAAACTGACCTGTGAAAAATACAAATTGTCCAAAAAATAAGTTGTAGCATTTAACAACTTAATGTTTTATAAGTAGTATAAAGAAAAGTATACCGTTTCAATCATATTAAACATTTAAAAAACATCACATTAAACTATTAAAGAATATGTACCATGAAATCAAAAAGGTAAGTCTAATGAGATTACTGTTCATATTGGGAGCACTATAGAGTGAAAGAAATATTGTTTTGACAGCATGTTTTATTCCAGGCCTTCTTAGCAAACATGTCCACCTACATCACCGTGATAGATCAAAAAAAGTGCAGATATGTGCTGATTATGATGGAAACAGTTTATATATTTAAGTTATAACCCCCCTAATAATGTCACATACTGTACTTGCATACAGTTTTGAAATACTTGTATTTGATTATATCCATTTTATGATTCTTTCTTCTCCACTACATTTTGGAGGAAAATATTGTACGTTTTACTCCACTAGTTATTTGACAGCTTTAGTTATGAGTCACTTCATATTGATAAAAACAAAAATCTAATAAATTACTATATATGATTTATTGGTATTAGTAAAGGTTAAGCTACCCAGCAGTATACAAAGAAATTAACAGAGTATTTTTATACTGTGGGAGACTAATTCTACTTTTACTAGTAAAATCATCTTCAAAGTATTAGTCAGCCATTGATCTTTTCTTCTTGATGACTGCATGTATCAGTCTAGTTGCTGAAATTACATGCTATGACATGCGGACGTTCTTTCAAGCAGGTCATAAAAAACAGGAAAAGAGGTAGAGTTGTATGGAATAAGGCAACTATTACTTTAGTCACATTCGAATCAACATGCGGCCCATTGTGATAGCTTTCATTTAAAAAAAGGTCCATCTAGATGTACCCCTGACACTACTTATTCTACTTCATGTGACTTTTATTTGAATTCAGCTGCCCCTATCCCCCACACTCACCTGTCATAGTGAACGCTCCCACCACCAGGCTGATCCCCCTATTGCCCAGCAGAGTAATCTCTGTTTGGTCACTCTGGCAGCTCTTCTGCAGCCGCTTGGTCTTCATGGAGGCCCAGATGCCGGTGCCCAGCACCAGCAGGTAGAAGAGCACCATCACCAGTACTCCAGGGATGTTCTGGCTCATCGTGCAATGACTGACTGACAAACTGACTGACAGACTGTGTCTCCCACCGCCTTCACCGACTTAGCGTGTAACAACAAACAAATCCGGTTTCGATACTCAACACAGCTATCCTGAAAGACTAGTCTTATCAGCTATAGCCCATCTCTCACCAGCTAAGGAGGAATGAAATAAAATATTAGGAGTCAACCGGTTAAGTCGAATACACAGCAAAATTGCTTCATTATCACTGTATTGCATATATGTACTTTATTTTGTAGCCTATTAGAAATGTGTAGGTTTAGTTGTGGATTAACTATGCAGTTATAATTATTTTTCATTCATTAATTTATTCATTCATCTCATTGCGATACAATATAAGTATCTATGAAATTATTATTATATGACCAGTCAAAAGATCTGAATACATAAATACATAATTGTTAAATAGCCTATACATCATTATGACGTTGAATGCACTTTTTTCCTTATTTTATGTTTAAATTAAATGTGTGGAAATGTGTTATTCTTTGTAGAGATGCAAATGTTTGCACTCCAATATGATGGTGGGATTTCTGGTGAAATGTTATTATATCTAATTTTAGTGAATATACATATTATTGGGGTCACTTTGAATTATATTTTTTTTGTTTGTTTTGTCAATGTTTTCATAATGGCTGTAGATGCACCAGTCAGTTACTGTGCGCATGTAGCCTACTTGTACTCGTAAAAATAGCGTGTGAGACCGCGTGTTTGGTGATGAGTATGAAGTCAACAGTAACGGCATAGCTTTGAGCATAGCACTGCAGTGTGTGCAGTTTATTTGTCTGTGAATATATGCTACAACTCCTCAAGACCCAAGCCAAGTTCCCATGTCTTGTTTGACACCTGCTGATTTTAGTAAAAGAGGGTTTGTATTATTTCATTTTACTCATATTGGTAGCCTACTCTAGCCAACACTGAAAACTCCCAAAACTGAGCGGATAAGAAATATGTCCTAAAGTGATTGTAGAATATTAATTTTGTTTGATCTACATGAGAGCTAGAGACTGAGGGGCCTGGCCATGTTAACATAACAAAGCATGTTCAGTTTTTCCAGGAAGTGACAATCATTGACCTTTTGTCAAATCTTTAATCGCACAATTGCTAAATCCGTCTTGGGGTTAAGTCAGTGATAAACTTGCCTGTGACCATAATACAGTGACTGAGGTATGAGAAAATCATTGTGTGCATATATAATTATAATAATTAATATATATTATATAATAATAACAAATTTATTATTAATAATAATAATAATAATGCATTTTATTTGTAACGCACTTTTCATTCATGGAATCTCAGATTGCCAAATTTCAGGTGAGGGTCCAGCATAAGACCTATATATTTTACCTTTTAAAATATGTTAAGTAGTAGGCCTAACTATTGCAGTAAAATAGTTTAAAAAAACATTACAATATTGTCCACAGAAATGAAGTGGACGTACAGAATAATGTAAAGTAGCACAAAATAAATCAATCCCAGTAAAATAGCCTAACATTACCTCACAATTAAAACTATACAGTTTCATTCCTGCACTGCTCACTGGGTTGTCCTCAGTAATGTCTAAAGTATATGCTTACTGAATCACAGTCAGATTAATGTTGTCAAACATTAGCTAACAAATTAAGTTCAATTCATGGTCAATGTCAAAATTCAGCTGCAAGTTTCAAATTTAGAAAGAAGCAGTTAGAGCTTTCTGTTGACTGCAATGTCTCTGGTTTACTCACCAGTCTGCTGAACATCTGGTCGACTGTCTGTGTGAATGGGTTCATCTAGGACTGTCTTCTTCACCTCTCCTCAACACTCCTCTCTGTTTGCCTGTCTCTCTCTCTCTCTGTCTGTTTGTCTGTCTGTCACATGATCTATCATACACCCTTCTTAAAGGGGGAGGTGAGACCATTACTGGGTATTTGAGAAGAGTCAACTAAGCAATTACATATGTTTTATATCTAGCTGCTTCCTCATGAAACCATGCCTATACATTTACAAGGAAAAATGATAAGTAACTATTTAGGAATCTGAAGACATTCTTTCTTCATTCGTTCTAAAGGCGAGAGCAAAGGTTAGAAAACAGACAGTGAAGTAGAAGTGGTGATAATTGAACGCTTTGACCCAGAGAGGGAAAATTGCTGCCACTATTTTCCACTTAAAAACAGCTGATTTAAATATTTAAACATCATGATTTAAACCTAAAATAAATTACTGTCTGAAGTGTAATTTGAATTTAAGACATTTTGCAAATGAGGCAAAGTTTATAATAAATGAAACAACATGCAACTGGATTCGCGGGCCACATAAAATGACGTGGCGGGCTGGAATTGGCCCGCGGGCCTTGAGTTTGACACTCCTGGTCTAGTTGCTGAAATAAACATGCTATGGCATGCGGACGTTCTTTCAAGCAGGTCATAAAAAACAGGAAAAGAGGTAGAGTCGTATGGAATAAGGCAACTATTATTTTAGTCACATTTGAATCAACATGCGGCTCATTGCGATAGCTTTCATTTAAAAAAAGGTCCATCTATTTGAGGAAAGTTTTGACACCAACAGCTGCCATTAATTTCCAGTAGTGAAAATTGGAAGCAAAATTGACAGCCCAAGTCGACAGTGGTGTGCTTGTCCAGTCAGCAAAGGGTAATGATTATGTCTGGGCAAAAGTCATAATCATTTATCCACGGCTAGAGGATTTGGTTTCCATTAAAACAATGCATTAAATAACAACATAAATATGTATTGGTTTCTTGGACTGACAACGAAAACTGTACCTTTCTCTTAATGGCTTTAGATTTGGTAGATTAGGGTGTAATAGGTACAATAGACATGATCGCACTGCGGGACTAATAAAGAATTATCTTATCTTATCTTTTCTTATTTTATCTTATCTTATCTTATCTTATCTTATCTTATCTTAAGTATTTAAAGGCCCTTGGCCTTTGGTGCCTCCGAAGTCCCATCAAGTACAGTACACAGCTCACTAGATGGCAGCTTCATTACGTTATATGTCTCCTGTTTTTTATGGTGCTGGTCTTATGTTTTGTCTTTTTTATACGTGCTTTGTCTATGTATGTGTGCTGCTGGTTATATTTCTGCTGTGTTTTTACTGCTTGTGTTAGTAATTCATTGTGGAACGGTGTCTTTATTTCTAGCCCAATTTAAACTACAATGTCAAAGGTATGAGGACTGTTGGGCTGATTGATACTTAAACGCCTGAATAGCGACCTTTTCATAAAATACTGTCTGTCCTGTAGAGTTGGCATCTGAAATCAGGTGCATGCAGTGCATCAATTGGCGTCAGTTACCACTTTCAGCACGTTTGGGCCTTATGTCAGTGGAAAGAAGTTAAGAGATTTTAATGAAAAAGAAAAGTTGATGAAGGAGGTGAAAGATGTTAAATATCGTCTGATCAAAATAAGTATCTTATTATTAGTTAAAGTGGAGTGTCTGCTGAATTGATGCAGTCTGTTTAAAGGGCACTTCATGTTTTTCACCTTAGGAGGCGGTACCGGTCACTACCGTCCATGCGCAGGCGCAGTGGCACTTCGCACAACCGCAATAAGCAAACATGGCGGCGGCCGTCGACAGTGTTGTGAAAGTGTAAGTTTACCTTTTATTATGTTGTGAGAATAAAACGAGCAGCCAGACAGAGTTGAATCTATAAATTGATCAATCATCATGTTACTGTAGGCTGCTGGCAACTGTAACGTTAAACATCGCATCCTATAATCTTCAGTACAATGTTTGTCCCGAGAGAATATCGTTACACTGAGCTAATGTTAGCTTGTTAGCTGTGGGCAAATATACTTGAGGCGAACCCATTGTGGAGCCGTAATATAGTTATTACTTATTTCTAACATGGCCACAGTGGTATGCTGAATGTGGGTTTGGACACAATTAATACAAACTGTTGCTAGCCAGACGCCTGCTGTTAAATAAGAGCGTTATTTTACCAGTAACCTGTCAGGTTGGCGGGTGCTTTGTTGTGACGAGAGGCTTCGCTAACAATCAACCTTTTGTTCTGACGTCCCTCCATCGTTACTGATGCTGTTGTGCATTGTAGAGAAGCCAGGCTTGGTCGATGTGTGTTTGCTGTTAATACATGTAGAGATAGTACAGTCCTGAGAGCAGGCTGGTTATTACAATGCGACAGATTGGTTCGAGTGTGAAGCCGAGAACAAATGCTGTATGTGTGAGGAACGGCGGCACTCACTCGTTCACCATATGGTGATTATTCATTCTAGTTACGTTACAACGAAAATGGCTGCCGTATTATAATGTGTGATCATGTTACATGATAGAAATATCAAAGTGGTGGAAGTGAGAGTCATAAATTACGCTTCAACATGCACACAAAGTAACAGTCGGTTGTCCCGAAAAGCCATTTGCAGTGATGGCAGCTTAATATTGTCTTAATATAAGTTAACACACAAAGGAGACCTTTCAGACGGGTTTTATGTTCTCAGCCATGTTGTTCCATAGGTCAAATGTTCACTTTAATTTTTAGGTTTTGCTGGGTCAATGTATTGAAACCACCCAAAGTTGATAGCCTACTGCTGTTGCACTCACATTTATATCTCCACAGTGGCTCAACAGACTTTTACCATTCAAACTGCATTTGAAACATCCGTCCCCTTTCATCCTTTTTGCAACTTCAACAGCAAAGATAGCTCTTACTAATCCCTTTATAATGTTAGTTTATATCACAAGACACACATGCCCTGGGAACATGGGGATGATCCGGTGCAGTTATACAAAGCCAGTGTGTGTCAAAGTTTAGGTTACTGCGACACATAACCATTCAAGAAAATGTGTTTTAATGTGAACATAACTTTTATTGTGAATGTGTCCCTTTTCACAGAATTATAGTGTTGGCCAGGCTGATATTGGCTTATTATAGCTTTATTAGTATCTGTTTGTATGTTGGTAGATTTGTAACAAGACATTGTTCGAAAGATATTTAAGTAAAAACAGTGTTACCTAGTTGGTTGCCCTGAGGACAATTCAAAGTTTATATTTTAATTGAAAAATGTCTCACTAAGTGCATGCCTTGCTCACTGTTTCTTAAAAAAAAATAAAGACGGTAATCTTTATGAAGAAGACAGTCTTGAATTCGATGCATTTGAGACCTCCAGAAAAAGACAATAAGTGACTAGTAATTGGTCAACTACTATTCAGGTGGTCGTAATGAACTTTGGTTCTCAAATTTAAGGGATTGTTATCTTTGTATGTAACAAATCAATGAAATATATGTAAGAGGTTTCAGAAATAAAACTTGGAACACAACAAGGCCATTTTATGATTGTAAAGTATGGCGATAGTGTGGGTTGCATACGTGTGCGATGCAGAGACAGAGATATATATATATATATATATATATATACCTCTTGCATACATTACATTGTAGCTCAACAGTGATTGTTTTACACTGTTTTATTATTTTAAAGCTTCATTTGCCATATTTATCCATCAATAATTATTAACAGTCTATCCTAATCTGTGTTATTTGACTTAACAGTGTTCAACTTTCTCATTCCAGGCTGGGAGAGCAGTATTACAGAGATGCCATGGAGCAGTGTCATAGTTACAACGCTCGCTTGTGTGCTGAGCGCAGCATCCTCATGCCTTTCCTGGACTCTCAGACTGGTGTAGCCCAGTCCAACTGTTACATCTGGATGGAGAAGAGACACCGGAGTGCAGGTATATAATGAGTGTGGAATGATAATTTAACACTACCATTGATTGACTTTGAGTTCAGTGAAATCATTTTACAAATAATCTGTAAATTGTAATCATACACTGAGAAAATTAGCGATAGAACTTCTCTTTTTATGTGATTTGTAATCTTTTTTTAATTTTAATTTGCACTGTACTTTTAGCATGCTATCTGTACAAAAAACACACCTTTCAATACACAAAAGGGGAGTTATACGTGGCACAGATCACACCAAAACATACTCCGCCTGCTGGTTCTACTATACGTGCTGTTCTGTGTGTCATCAGGTGTCGCTCCGGGGCAGCTGTATACTTACCCAGCTCGTCGCTGGAGAAAGAAACGCCGCTCTCATCCCCCGGAGGACCCCCGCTTGGCCTTCCCACCTCTCAAAGCAGGTATCACTTTTGGTGGAACATCCTGTCTGCCATCACAAAAACAGTCACGTGGGTTCATTCATCCTCGTAGAATTTAGTAAATATCTGTTCATATTTAATTTGTCACAGAAAGATCCTCCTGGTTCTGTTCATTAATGTGGGAATGTTTCTGTGTCTGTCTGGTTCTGTGTTCATGTCATGTCAATGAATGTTTTACCGGTTTGCTTGGTGTGTGTATAGCAGATTTGGAGCTGAATCTGAAGCGTGATGCGTTGGGGGCAGTGGATGGCAGCAGTCTGGAGGCCCTACTGAAGGGGGAGCCCCTTGACAGGAGGAGCGGAGTGTCGGATGTTCGAGGCCCTGACGAAGACTCGGCAGCTGTGGAGCCTCCGGCCACCTCGGCGACCACTCACACGTCCTCTGGGCGTGTCCGCAAGGTGACACTCAAAGCTGGCTTCACACTCCTGTTTTCTGCCAATGCAACTGCTATTCAGTAACTTGTATGACAATGTTGTTGCTAGAGCACAGGACAAAGAACAGGGATGGATTTAGATTGTATTACAAGTTCTTCCCAAGCATCAAACTCTAGATGTTAAGAAAGTATAGTGAGGAAGAGTTCATAAATTCTAATCCAGAACCTTCTCACTGCAGAGAGTCTTAGACCACGACGACTACTTGGACGACCTGGATGATGAAGACTTTGAGGATGAGACCCCGAAGAGACGAGGCAAGAGCAAGTCCAAGGTAAGTGCCTCATCTCTTTCTGCAGTCAGTTCCCCGTGGGATTGATGTTTTTAATAGTGTACAACGTGTCAACTGTTGAATGGGTTCTATAGGGGCGCAGCGACAAGAATGGCAAGAAAAAACAAGAGGCTGCGGCTGCAGCGCTGGAGGAGAGGGACAAACCGTACGCCTGCGACAGTGAGTAGACGCTTCCAATGCAAAGTCTGTGTGTCAAGAGAGGCTTTTGCATTTTACCCTGAAAGACAAAAATGAGCCCTCTGCCATGCATGGTGTGATGTGACAGACCCCATCTGGAACTTAAGTTTGACAGCATAGAAATTTAAAAAGTCCAAATGCGTTTGTTTTTTCCCCTGAGATGCCGCTCCGCGCGTGCTCTGTAACTTCCTGCTGGCCACATCAAACTGTGCAAATGCTCCCCTCCGCTGTATGACTTGCCTACTGGCGCGTTAGCCAAATATTGAAGTTGAAAAAAATAGAAAATAAAGCCGGTTGTCGGGTGATTAACGGCATCGTTTTGTGGTTCCCTCTTGTGCCTTTTTTTTGGACGGTAGTTAGAATTAGCCGCCATCACTTTAACACTTTGTATGACCGTGTGTGTGTGTGTCAGTCTGCGGGAAGCGCTACAAGAACCGCCCTGGACTGAGCTACCACTATACACACTCTCACCTGGCCGAGGAGGAGGGCGAGGACCGCGAGGAGATCGAGGCACCACCCACTCCTCGCCAGCCTGAGGAGCAGAAGAGTGAGTCACTCTCTAGTGCTGAGAGAGAGACAGAGAAAGAGAGAGAGGGAAGGGAGGTTTGGTTGCATGCCATGTAGCATGTGTGTGTTTGTACAAGGGAAGTCTCTCTCTCATTCTATTGTCTTTTTTTTTTTTTTTTTTTTTTTTTTTTACACCCTTTTTCATTTTTTGATTTTCATGTTTTTAAATCCCAAGTTTGGGATTAGACTCAGTGTTCCTGACTGAAACATGCTTGCACAGTTGGGATTCCTGTCTTTTTTTTTTTTTTTTAAGCATATCATTCATATTTTGAATTTTTTGACCCCCAACATATCCATCGCATTGCTGTTCAACATCGTGTTAGCAAATCCATTCAACACGTGCGTTTTGTCAGTTGTCAGTCATTCATTTGTTTTGATCATGAGTTATATACATCGTCAGCCAGTTACTAAGATAAGAAGGGGGAAGTTTGTTTGATGCGGCATGAACAAGTTAACAATATTTAATTTATAAACTGCATTTTACTACCGTCAGACCAACAGCTACATGTTCATCTGGAAAAAGATAGTGGTATTCATCCTCAATTTAGAGTGTTTTAATGTGCACTGAATGGTTTCTTCACTCATTCTCCTCTCAGCTACTAAGAAGGGTCCCAATGGGCTGGCACTGCCCAACGATTACTGTGACTTCTGTCTGGGAGACTCCACTTTAAACCAGAAGACTGGCCAATCAGAGGGGCTGGTGTCCTGCTCCGACTGTGGACGCTCAGGTATGACCTGGACATGTCTCTTTCATTACTAATTGAAGTTTTCTGTTCTTGCATCTTCCGTGACAACATTTCTTCCACATCCTCTCCTTCCGGCAGGCCACCCAACATGCTTGCAGTTCACGCCAGTGATGATGGCGGCAGTGAAGACCTACCGCTGGCAGTGCATAGAGTGCAAGTGCTGCAATGTTTGCGGCACTTCAGAGAATGATGTAAGCTCCTCTTTATGTATACACACTTGACAACATTTCTCCCTTCTCGTCCTTCCTGCAGGTCATGTATGCATGAATACATGTAGACATGAATTAATGTATACATGCAGTTGACATGAAGGAAACACTGGCTAGTCCACTTTCTGCTCTCTGTGATCATCTATGCTTTGTTTTAAAGCAGCCTTAGTTTGGACAGAGGGCAGAAATGGAGGGAAAAGGATGCTTTTCCTAAAGTTTATGGACATATTGTCAGTATCTCTCACTTGCCTTGTTTACTGATTTAATTGTTGAAAGTTATTCATGTAGGTCTTATAAATATCTGGCCATGTGACTGTCAAACATGAAGCAAAACCGGCAACAAGATTACAGCAAGTTGGTTGCCAACAGAAATACGTGTGCCTCAGACAAATTGGATATGCTAAATATTGCACTGTCCCTTTACTGCCGCTACAAGATTTCAATCTCGTTCTCATTGTAAAACTGCGCCCAAAATTGTACACCAGACTCCTCAAATATAGTGAAGTGTGAGTGTGAGTGTGAGTTATTATAAGTGAAAATGAAATGTCTAAATTTTAGAATAAAATGATATTCAGAATTGTTAAGTCAATTATCACAAGCACTGCAGCTATCAGCCAGAGTTTTCATCATGAACACAACTGTCTCACTTCCTCTGCTTGTCAGATGTTCTCTTCCTGTCTCATCAGTAGACTGAACATGGTGTTGTGTTTTTGTAGGACCAACTGCTGTTCTGTGATGACTGTGACCGAGGCTACCACATGTACTGTCTAAGTCCCCCCATGACTGAACCACCGGAGGGTAAGCTAATACTGCAGAAGCTAACCCACACGAAGGACATGTTGTTATACATCCCTGATATCATCACTTGGTTGAAGGCCAGTTTTACTGCTGATTATTAACGGCTGATATTCAGTAAAAAATATGCAATCAGGTGATCGGCATTAATGCTTTTTAGTTGTTGATCACTGATAATACTACATTGTGAACAACAAATCCATGTTGAAATCGAGAGGAGTAGCGCTAATGTTAGTAATGTTGGCACTAATGAGCTAACCAAGCTAGCGTATGGAGGTTTCACGTATGGAGGTTCCACTCGGTTCCATTAGGATGGGGTTCAGCTCTGCTCAGTAAAAATGAGTATTGAGCAACAAGATTACAGCAAGTTTACCTTCGTAAATTATGTTATAATGATTTGTTCAAATGCAAACACAGTTGTAGAAATACACCATCAGTCAAGCATATTTATTTGTTACGTCTCTATTTAGGAGTGAACCTGGCCTCACTGTGTTTATATTGTGTACAGGGAGCTGGAGCTGCCACCTGTGCCTGGTTCTGTTGAAGGACAAAGCCTCCATATACCAGCAGAACCAGAGCTCCACCCCGGAGTGACATCATATCAACAAGTCCCGCCCCAGATGGCAACATCAGACCTCCTCTCAGTCCAGAGCACCAGGCTCTGTCCAGATGTAGCTGAGCCAGATCGCAGATCAGCTTTAGAAGTCTTAATACCTACAGAGTCAGTGTGGGGGGGGGTCTGTCAACATGGGAATCAAACTATCACTACCAACCTGCCTGCAAAACCCCCGCGGCTTGCCATCAAACACATACATATTGTGAGTATATACAGTATAGACACACACTCTCTTCTGGACTGTTACACACACACACACACACACACACACACACACACACACACACACACACACTAGATACAGAGACAGAGAGCATGCAGTAACCGCTGTCTCCATGGGAGCAAACGGATTAGCCTCACAGCTAATTATCTGCACGCTTTCACACAACGACACAGCGTGGACTGTCAAGACAACACAGTTTTTTTCTGCCAAAATATCTATTTTTACTCCCTGAATGCGGGAGAAAGATAAAAAAAATCACCACTTATACGGTCGAGGAATATTATTATTATTATTATTATTATTACTACTACTATTGTTATTGTTCTGGTTACTAGTGGACTTTTGTAGTGGCATTTGTTTGTGTACTTTTGTCTTATCCATTGGAGCGTAAATCTTTTAAAGAGGTGTCCCTGAGGGGAGCCGGTCAGTGCCAAGGTCCACCATCGTAAGAAATACACACAACAATTATCCATGGAGTTTATCATTACTACATCAGCCATCTTTGTTTCATTTTAAATCAATGGGACAAAGATGGTAAAAAAAAAAAAAAGTCTTAATTTTTTCCCAACAAAAAACTTTGGCTTTAACTCATTAAGCTGTTAGCACAAACTCTTTGGCCTTGCTTCTTTAGGGTTGCACCAAAACCAACTTGTCATCTTTGATTCTGTTACTGGTTTGATCAGTTACTTTAACCAAACACTATACAACGGACCATTATAATGTAAGTTGGACTCATGACGAGACAGAAACATTTAGTGAAATGCCTGTCTTCAATATTATTTCTCCATCAGACAGAGCTAACATTCTTTTATTTGGAAAAACATGGCTTTTAATAAGTCAGATCATTCTGTTCTTTTTTGGAGGAAACTGACCAATATGGGAAACTAGTAAACATAAAGGTGCATCCTTTTCTCAAAGATGTTTTGTGCTAGCTTTTAAGAAACAGTTTTGCAGTGACATCATCCTTCACAAGTCAACATCTGCTGTTAAACTGATGCCACAGAATCATTTATAGACTGTAGCTGCTTTTATCATTTGTCACACTGAGGCAGATTTGCATGCAGATTGCACCTGTATGAATGCACACACCCTCACACCACACTTTTTTTTTTGTTGTGCCTTTTTTTTTTTTTTTTACATTTTATATTACCTGATATTCCATTGGTATTGGGGAGTTTTTTCTAGTAGAATTTTGTAAAGTCTATGGTATAGCAAACACTTCAATATAGCTCCTAATGCATTCTATGTACTGTATTGACTTTTTCTATTTTTGTTATGACTGTGACATGTTTGAATTTATTTGATTATTCTGATATGTCAGACCTCCATTATGAGTATTTGTAAAATTATGTACTTTGTTGTACTATTTTTATTTTTTACATTTCTTTGGTATCAAAGCCAATTTAGCCTGACTGAAATAAAATCACTTTGAATTACATGCTCGTTCTAATTGTTTTACATAATACATATTTTCCTGCTGGAATTGCATAATGTAGTTGACATACATTTTCAGAAACTCCAAGTTTATCAGAAAAGTTACCACAGGGATAACTGGCTTGTGGCTGCCAAGCGTTCATAGCAACGTCGCTTTTTGATCCTTCGATGTCGGCTCTTCCTATCATTGTGAAGCAGAATTCACCAAGCATTGGATTGTTCACCCACTAATAGGGAACGTGAGCTGGGGGGGGGTGGTGAAAAGAAAGTGTGTAAAAAGCACTCCCACAGCACCGGCCTCATCCACTCATCCACACCCGGAAAAAGGGCACATTCCCCGGGTGCAGGACCTCCGCAGCGCCCCCCTGGTCACCCACCACCACCTCTGCTTAAAGCAGCCCGAAATAGTGGGAGAAAGTGTGTAAAAAGCACTCCTACAGCACCGCCCTCATCCACACACGGAAAAAGGGCACAAAGGGGTGCTTTGGCCGGGAAATGTGGGGGGGGGGATGAGGGCGGTGCTGTGGGAGTGCTTTTTACACACTTTCTCCCACTATTTCGGGCTGCTTTAAGCAGAGGTGGTGGTGGGTGACCAGGGGGGGGCTGCGGAGGTCCTGCACCCGGGAAATGTGCCTGATTTCCGGGTGTGGATGAGTGGAGAGTGGGGGGTGTTTTTGGAGGCCTATTTTATTATTTTTTTCCCCCCCGTTTTTTGGGCCTGCTTGTGGCAGAGGTGGTGGGTGACCAGGGGACGCTGCGGAGGTCCTGCACCCGGGAAATGTGCCTTTCTCCGGGTAAATGACCTTTTCCTGTGTCCCGTCCATAGTGCTGAAGTGACTTTTTCGAGCGTCTGAGCCGTTTTCAAGTGCCTTTCCCCGGGCCTCTGTGGGTCCAATCCCAAAAGTGGCTCCATGGGAAAAGAGGACTTCCAGGCCGACATGTAGAGCTGATTTTGGGGTCTGCAAGTGGTCTGGTCGGCCAGCAATCTACCTGTAAATGTGGCCGACTGTCGAGCGCATTTTTGGCAAACGCAAGCGTCTTTTGGCCCAGTTCACGAGTGTGGGCCGGGGCCTGTGTGTGTCTCGCCCCGCAGCCAACCCTCTGGGTGTCAAGAGGACTTCCAGGACGATTTTTAGAAATGGTTTTGGGGACTGCTGGTGGTCGTTTTGGCCGGCTGTCGGCGGGTGAAAGTGAGGGCGCATTTTGGCGAACTCTAGCGTTAGCGCCCGCTTCAAGTGCTCTTTCCCGGGCCTGTGTGGGTCCCATCCTGGGGCCACATCCTGGGGCCACCTCCGCGGGTGTCAAGAGGAGATCGGGGCCGATTTTTAGACTTGCTTCCGGGGACTGATGGTGGTGTTTTCGGCCGGCAACTGACCGGTCAAAGTGTGTGTTTCTGGGCGCTGTCCATGGTGCTGGCGTTGCTCTGTGAGATAATGGCCGGAAAAAACGGCCTAACCTGGGATCATGAGAGGGAGCGTGGAGCGGCAGTCGGAGGCATCCCAGGGAGAGAGGCATGCTACCTAACCTAGCTCAGCATTTTAATGTGGAAGTGAGATGAAAAAGACATTTTGTTCATGTGTACACTTTTGGATTTCACTGTTCAGCTGTAAGTTTCAAAGATTTTCTATCTCGACCCCCCTTGGGGTTTTGGTTGTGGAAGGCGTACACTGCGTATGCCATACATGTTAGTTGTTTTCCTTTAATTTGGTTGTTAACTACAAGACACATTTTATAGTGTATGCTTTGGTTTGATGTATTTTCGGTCGTCTTATTCTTGTCAAGTTTTACTTATAAGCGCAAGTTAAAGCAATTTACAGAAGACAAAAGCAAAACCTCACAGAACATAATATTTTATTTCACTCAACAACACACACTCAAGGACTCTCTCCAAACACAGACATTCAAAAACACATTGCCTTTGTTCCAGCACACAAATACCACCTCTGTGCTGAGAAGCTTTGAGGAAAGGGGGGGGGGGGGGGGGGCAAGACAACAGTGGCTTAGTGCAATTATCTGGAGCGTGATGATCAGCCATGCTTTGCTGGTTACAACTACAGACACAAAGGCGTGATGAAAACTCAACATTGAACTTTACATAAAATTACTTCAAGCACTGAGAAGAACTACATAAATGTATATGTGTAATCATCTGGTCATTGAGGTTACTCGTGGCAGTCATAAAATATTAATAAGTTACACACTTTGGGGCTCATTCAATATTGGTTTCAGAATACAAATACAATACTTTATAAATTTGTTTGCGAGACATAGTGCATTACCAGTTGAGTCTGATTACACAAAATCTGGGCTGGAGGTACAAAACTATGTAAAATACTTGTTTATCAAAGGTAAACAATGTAGCTTTTTAGGCAGCCGGTATCGAAGTAACACTGCTCAAACATGTATGGCCACCGTGAAGTGAAATGAAAATTCATCTGTCCGTACATCTGATGAATAATGGCAGCAGTGAAGCAGGACAACAGGTCAGACATTTTGTTCATGCGTCCTGTTGTATGACTCTGTACGTGAGTGTGTATGGGGAGGGTGCGCGTGTCCTTTACAAACTCTCGAAGCCGACGGAGCAGAGGAGGAAGATGGCGTAGAGCAGTATGAGACAGAGTCCCAGCCTGCGGTCCAACCTCCAGCAGTTCAGATGGACACACAGGACCTGAGAAAGTAATGGACGGAGAGCTTTCATTTCCTTCGCACTGCCCAAAATATAATTCCCCGAGTTTGAAAACAGAGACAAGGGCACTCAGGCCGAGACAGGAAAAATATAAGATGAAATGATTGGTGAAGAAAAACAGGCAACAGATATTGGTGCAGACTTTGTTTACTCATGTTACAATCTCAGAAATAAGATGATTTAACTGAATTTTAACAACAATGATCAGATAAGATGGGGATCTAACTCACAGTGAGTATGACAGAGGCCAACAGAAGAATCACTGAGTATACCAGGCCTTTGCTGTTGATTGTCACCTAAAAAACAGAGATGACAAAGCATTAACATTTTGAGAAATTCCATTGATACAATCTGTGTTCATTCAAGGTGTTGTTCTATACTTAAATACAGTAAATTACTGTATTTTGGCCTCCAATACATTCACGTTTAAAGGCATCTTCATTTCTTCTTTGAAATGCTGAGCAATATTCAGATATAAGATATATTTGATAAAAGTATTTTTTTTATATATGAGTGGATAGTCAAGAGGTGACAAGGGGGAGAGACGGGATAACCAACAGGATATTGTTATGCTATTAAGATCATGGGTCAAGTCAGCTGTATAGGATATCAGGTAAAGAAAACTTTTCGGGTTACCACTGATCCGTAGCTGACGATGAGAGTCCTCAGTGCCCAGGGGAAGCCCAGGCCCAGCAGCACATCAAAGATATTACTGCCAATGGAATTGGACACAGCCATGTCGCCCATCCCTGCAACAATTTGACATACACACAATTAAAAAAATATGTAAACATGTATGAAGTGCGAAGGCATTCAAAGAACATCCAGTCAAACGGCTTGAATATTTCAGTTTTCTGTCAAAAGTGTACTTAGTTTTGTAACATAGTAAAATGTGCAAAAAAGCTAGGTGGTATAAATGATTCAACAATGTAAATATGTGCTGAGACACTTTAAACACACCTTGTCGGGCGACAATGAGGCTGGCCATACAGTCAGGGACACTGGTGCCGGCTGCCAGAAAAGTGATGCCCATGATGACTTCTGGAATTCCAAGTGTGTAGCTGATTATGGTCACCTAGACAGAGACACAGAGGGAAGAGGCTGTGTATATGTATGTGTGTGTGTGTGTGTGTGTGTGTATACATGCAAGTATGCTGGTGAATTACTGTGTTTCTTACCATCCAGACCATGAGGTAAGAGTAGAGGGCTATCCAGAGCGTGGAGGACAGGAAGGTGAGCAGGTACCAGCGCTCCCATTGCGGCAGGTTACAGTTGGGGATGGTGAAGTGAAGCAGGACGCTCAAGGGCCAAGAGAGCAGCCACTTCAGACGCACACACCAACCATCTGAAGGAATTGTGAAAACACACACACACACATAGTATGTGCACACAAGTTTCATCCAAACTTATTCATGTGGCATGGCTTGATAATCTTAGTATCATCTCTTTTTTAATTAGCTTTTTAATGTGTGAGTGTCTGATTTCATTCACCACTCACCTGGCAGGACGAAGGGTTCGAAAGGACTGTTCTCCTCCTCTCCTTCCTCCTCCTGCTCTTCCTCTTCCTCCTCTTCCTCTTTAGGCTGTGCTCCACCACCCGTCTCCCCCCCTGTCTCTTTACCCCTCTCCTTATCTTCCTCAAGCGGGTGCCTGTCTCCCTCCGACGCCGTCCCGTTCTCCCTCCCCCATGGCCCGTTAGCACCGAAACCTTCCTCCCCTGAAGCTCCTCCCTCCTCCGGTCCCACCTGGGACCGAATCAGCCTCTGCCTCTGCGGGGTGGGGAGGGAGTGAGGGTTAAGTCAGAGAAAAGAAAGAAGGAAATTAAAAAAGACAAAATCAAAATGAAACGAGAAAGAACTCAATCTGACTGTAGCTAACAGTATGAGAGCTGGCAGGAGGAGAAGTCACACAGCCAGGCATGTCCTCACATTCACCAGAGCGGATTTGGTAAGCAGTGATCTGGGGCATGGCACAGAGCAGGGGCAGCAGGGGAAGTCACACTTTAATTTGATACTGGAAATGTCAAGCACACATGCAGGAGAGCCGATTTGAAGATTGACTTCTTGTCTGCTTTTGTGGGTTGATATTATGCATTAGGCAGCAGTCTGTGTGTGTGTGTGTTTGTTTTGTGGCAGCAAATAGGATGTTGTTTGATAATATGACATACAAAAAATCAATCTCATCTTTCTGTCTAACTGCAAAACGCCTGTGCACAAGCTGCGCTGTGAATAGAATCTTTGAATTGATAAATCACTACCAAATTTAACAATTCCATATAGCAACTAAAAGCATAATTACCATAACAAACACCACCAACAAAGCTGAAATGGTAGCCTCTAAACGCACACTGACTTTTCCTTCAGTACAAATGGAGATAAGCTGAAAGAGTTCTCATAATGGCAGATTGTGGGAGGATTGAAAAAACAACAACAACCTCGATACTTCAGCAAAGAAAGCAACACTGGAGAAACAATATTCTCACTGAAATCGGCTGTTTCTTTCAATAAGTCCATATAATGCCACTCTTTGCTTTCTGCTATGAATAAATACAGTCAGTTAGTTCAGCATTTCCCACTCATTGTAAACTGTATGGATACTACTAACTCTGAAACACACATTTCTCAATATATACGTTGAAATTAAACGTAGTAAAGGCCCCGAAAACTGTTTTTGGGCCATTATTTTACAACTTGTGATTTAAGTTTTAATGGTGCAACACAATTTAGTAAAGACACTAGCAAGTAGTTAGTAACTACTAAGAGAGGACTTTACAACACAAACGTAGGAATGGATTTACGAACCGCTGGAGCAGTTCAGGTACACAAGCGTGAGTGCAGTGATCCTTCATTTTATATATATATATATATATATATATATATATATATATATATATATACTGTAATTTGACCAATATGACCCTGCTTATTTCACAGTGATATATTTTTTTTTAATGCTGCACATGCACATTTAAATACCCACCAACCTAGCCGAAAACAGGGGAACTTGACGTTATGTGAAGGGTGCAAGCAAGTGCAGTGTACCTCGTTGATGACCATGCGTGCTGCCATGCGCAGGCGGGTGAAGGGGGGGAAATGCGGGGTGATGAGAAGGCGGAGGCTTGCCTCTGAGAAGGAGAGCTGGTGGGGATGCAGGTTCAGCATCTCATCCACCATCACCACCCCTGAGTCCTGGCCGGCCACCACACATGAATCTGGGGGACGTGGGGGGGGGGGGGGGGGGGGGGGGGGGGGGGCGAGATGGAAGTTAGCAGGAGATATCAGTGGAAAAGAAAGACAGCTGACAAACAAGAACACAAAGAGTACAGAGTGGAGAAAAAGAGGAGACAAATCTTGTCCATCAATGTGGTCTAGTTCTATTTCAGCCTGTTGGAAATCCACAGGGCAACAAAAATGGGTTTGACTGTCAGTCTTAAATGTGTCACTAGGTCTGTTGAATGCTGCTCAGAGACTGAGGGGACATTTTTCCATGTTTTGAATGTTCACATTCACACGTGCATACACAAGATCCAGCACCTGGCTTCAGCGGTACCATGTCGTTGTCACAGTCTCCGACATTTCCGACAGCAGTGGGCCGTCGTAGGCTACTCAGGCATGGTTGACCTGCCCTGGTGCAGTGTCTCTCTACTAGGCTGCACAGAGATCTGTTGAACCTACACACACACGCACGCACGCACGCACGCACGCACGCACGCACGCACGCACGCACGCACACACACACACACACACACACACACACACACACACACACAAAGATGTCGTGTCTTCAGGAGGTATAGAGAGTGTGGTGGCTTGATTACAGCAGGATGTGAATGTGAGAGGAATAAAAAGAGAGACTCACTTCATGATGATTATGTATATTCCGTACATGGAGATCAGGATGATGGTCTCCCACCTGAAACATGCACACACATGCACACACACACACACACACACACACACACACACACACAGATATTTCTAAATACGAATACATTCGTCACACTGACAGTCAGTTATCTTGCAAACTGATATCCAATCAACAGAGGCTTACCATAGGACTTTTTCATCATAGATAACCTGCAAAAACAATTAAAATATACTTTAATTACATCTAAACAATATATATACTTTTTCCATACCTCATCAAAGGAAAATAGAAGATTAATTAGCTAAATATTGGCAAATAAAGTTACTAGCATTAGCTCATCGCATCTTGGTTACAATTCTAAAACTAAACAAACTAAAAGGATCCTAATGGGAAAAAAGCATATAACAACTGATAGGATAATGAATGAATATTGGCCACAAAAATCCAGTTCCGTCAAGCTATAAGTTTGTATTGAGTGAGTAGTTTCTCTCCACTAGTAGCCATATATACTGTTGGTGGTCTTGTAAATGTAGGAATTAAAGTAGGTGATGTCTGTGGACACTGGAGGATTTCTCACCATGATAAGCACCACTATGGACAGGATGTAGAAGACAGCATCACGGAACAAAGGCCACCAGCTCAGAGAGATGGGCTGCAAAGAGACACACATTGTACATTTTCATTAGTGAAATCAAGCATATTGAGATGAGATGATGTCATCATATTTAAAAAAAAAATGCTTTAAAAACATCCATTGGCTTTTATGTCTGAAAAAGTAATATCCGTCCTCCTTTTTGCTTTAGCTGTACCTGTCCAGAGAAGATGCCACAGAGGCCGATGATGACCAGGATGTTAAAGACAGCTGATCCCACGATTGTTCCCACACCCACATCTCCTTTTGTGATAAACACCCCTAAAAACACGGAACAGGAAAAAGAAGCTATGAATCATCAGAATTTTTTTATTTAATGTGGTCTGAAATTAATAAATGTTGTATTGTATTTCCCGAGCATACATAAATGTATTCAAGTTAGACGTAATGTCTCTCTCCCTTTAACAGAAATATTGCATCTTCGGTTCATAACCACAGATGCTCTGTGGATATCTTTTATCTTATGCTACTCATGTGGAATATTCACTGCAATATTGCCTAAAGCCATTCCAAATACTTATGAAAGCCAGCCTTTCTTCTTTTGAGAATAAAATAGATTACTTAAGAGGCAACATATGACAAAATGTCCTTAAGCCACATGGATTCAGAAGCAAAGGTTCCATTCTTACAAACTACAACAATATATTTGTTTTATATTGTTTTAATAAACTGTATGATATGTATCTATCTATATCTATGTATTCAGGATATATCCCCAATAGTGTTTCAGTGTCTCACATTCCCAAAACATGTGTGAGTTTCTGTCTCTGTTTTATATCTGGGCCAAAGCTTCCAAACACTGTGAACAACGTCCTTTTATTGTCTACATTTTACTCTGGAAAACTTGATTGATTTCATCAATGCCAATGCCTGGATTAAAAAAAGAAAAATTTAGATTTCTGTGATTTTTCTACCCAAAGATTTTATTTTTTTTTACAAGAAAATACTTGTGAGAACATCTTGACCACTGAAGTAATTTGCAGGTGAGCTGGCAAACCATCAAGCAAAATGAAACGTGCTCTTCTCGCCATCTTTGTTCATGTCTACTTGACGCTTTAAATCAGTGCGTCTGCCTCCATTCACTCGACTCCTCTCAGTCTGAGTCAGGTGAAGATGCATATGATTGCACTTAATTGGAGAACTGATGTAGCACTCAGTAGGGTGAGGCATTGATTAAACGAGCGCCACACTGACCAATCAGAGAGGTGAAGAGCTCGGGGGCGGAGCTCCCAGCTGCCATGAAGGTTGCGCCGGCAACATCCTGACTGAGGTGAAGGTTCTGGAGGAAGACGAGTTTAAATAGTTTAAAGGATGAAACTGGTGATATTTTATATGTTTCTTCTTGTCAACAAATCCTAAATCAATGGTTTGACCCTACTATGTGTATCCAAAGATTTTTTTGCCTTTTAATAAAGATTTAGGTCTTCAGTTCAAACAAATGTGCTTGGGACTGGGTGACACATGGGGAAGACAGACCATACTGATATATCTGGACTAATGCATTGTTGGTTTACTTTGTTTCGAGGGATATATAGACAGTAAGAAAATAACTCTTTATCCTCAAAGCATTAGACGGGAAAGAAAATAAACAAATGCTTCGTTAAAAATCCCGGTTTATCTGAAACAACACAGAGACAACATGAACTAACTGGAGACAAACTATACTATAAGTCCTACATGCTTTCATTTATTTATGTCTTTAGTTCATACCTCTGATACTTTTTCCAGTGATGGCACAAAGTAAAATTCACACACAATAGCCAGCGCATGAAACATGTAGATAGCCTGTGAAATACAGGAGACACGTTATTGGCCACATGGCTTATATAAGCTTATATACCTGTTTGTGAGTTTAATCCAACAAAAAATGAAGCTTCCGTCATTTCAAATTCTGGCTTTCAGGCAGAGCCGATACTCACACAGAGAAGATGAAGGAGTACCGCTCCCTGTCTCCTCTGCTCTGGAGTGAAGATGTCTTCAGGAAAATCACTGATAGCTGGAGAAGAGATGGACAGACAGTAAACTAATGATGATTATTTTTGTATCATTCATTCATTCATCTTCGTCCGCTTATCCGGGATCGGGTTGCGGGGGCAACAGCTCCAGCAGGGGACCCCAAACTTCCCTTTCCCGGGCCACATCAGCCAGCTCTGACTGGGGGATCCCGAGGCACTCCCAGGCCAGTTTGGAGACATAGTCCCTCCACCTGGTCCTGGGCCTCCCTCGGGGTCTCCTCCCAGCTGGTCGTGCCTGGAACACCTCCCTAGGGAGGCGCCCAGGTGACATCCTCACCAGATGCCCGAACCACCTCAACTGGCTCCGTTCCACGCAAAGAAGCAGCGGCTCTACTCCGAGTCCCTCACGGATGACCGAACTTCTCACCCTATCTCTAAGGGAGATGCCAGCCACCCTCCTGAGGAAACCCATTTCGGCCGCTTGTACCCGCGATCTAATTCTTTCGGTCATGACCCAGTCCACATGACCATAGGTGAGGGTAGGAACGAAGATTGCCCGGTAGATAGAGAGCTTTGCCTTGCGGCTCAGCTCTCTTTTCGTCACAACGGTGTGGTAAAGCGACTGCAATACCGCCCCAGCTGCTCCGATTCTCCGGCCAATCTCACGTTCCATTGTTCCCTCACTCGCGAACAAGACCCCGAGGTACTTTATTTTTGTATCAGCCTATATATATTGTGTGTTAGGAAAATGTTGAATATACCTTTAAATGTGTTGTTTATGGAGCTTTTTTTCCCTATCTTTAATCAAAAGTGTGGTCTTTCAATTCAAGAGCATGACTCATTGATTTCACTTCAGATTTTGTAATGCTTTCCTTTAAAACCCTGTCCTCACTCTCAGGGTGCGCTTTGATTTCTGCTCAAACTGTACGCTTGCACTCAGATATAGAATTGCCTGCAGAGATTTCATGCGCTTCAGCCCTTCTCCTCACACTTCTTCTGCTTCTGTGTGCTCGTAAAACATAATTTCTCAGATTTATCCTCTGCTCTTGGATTTCTTTTGGGAGGCAATAACCCTGTCAAAATGCCCCAACCAATGGAATACCAGGTGTAGCGTTGACCAGTTAAATTATCCCTGCCTCGTTGCGGATGTGTTCGCTATATTTCTTGCGGTTACTCACAAGCAAACAGAAGCAGCCTGAGTGTGAGGAGAAGGGCTGAAGCTGGAACACAGGAATCTGGGCAAGCAACAATATACCTGCATGCAAGCATGCAGTTTGAGCAGAAGCAGAGCAAATCCAAGCGCAAGCAGGGGCTATTGAGTGTGAGGACAGGGTTTTGAGGGCAAGTACAAAATCTGAATGTGAAATCAATAAGTCATGCTCTAAAATTGAAAACCAAGCTCTTGAAAAAAGATGGAAAAACAGCTCCACAGTTGATGTGGCCCTTAGAGAAGAGCCTCAGGTTCGTTGTCTCATGTTCACACAACACAAATTTCAACGTCATCAGATTGCTGTACTGTTCACACTACACAACTTGCTGTCTTTTAATTGGCAGTCATGAAGTCGTGGTTTTCACACGACATGACTGACCGGTAACTGGGGTCACACACTGACTACAAGATCCTTCACCTGGAATCCCACATGATATTTCCAAACTACGCTTTGACACTACAAGACAAGTGAGAAGTGACACAGGTGTGACATATTTCACCTGTGTAGATCAGTAACTGTGTTATGTTAATTCATGCAAACATCAAAACCCTAGGTGCAACATCTTTGGTCCATATAGGATACGGGCAACCTCTCCGCCAGATTTCCACTCAGTCTGTATCTTGCGCTCTCATTGGCTGAATGTGTGTCCGGTTGTAGCCCCTAGCCACAAGGCTCGAGACAGCTTGAGGTTAAAGTGGTGCCACAGTCATGTGACTACACCAGTTCAGTTACTTCGTTTGAAATCTCTCATCTTGTGAATTCAATCCGTGACTCATGCTATCTGCACCCAAGTGTTTATGTTGGCATTTTTCAACTCTTTCATAAAAGCGATTCCTCTGAAGTCGACCTTCAGAGGCATCTAATTTGACTGAGTTGCAACCACCCTCTTTCCAACTGTGAAGAGGGGTTCTGCTAGACTGCACCATCTTTCAAAGCTCAAACAAATGCCACGACTCACTGCGCCATGAAAAAAAAGCCCCAAAAAAGCTCTCGTTATGAGGCAGCTCAAAACAACCAATAACATGGAAACTTGCCTCCAAAGTGACTTTCAGGATTTATAAAACCACCACTGAAAATAAAAGCAACAAACATGTGAGTTAAACAAGTGTGACTAAAGTGGATGAGATCTTGCACAGAGGCAACATTGTGCAGACTGATGGAGACAGATATTGAATAATACTATGATTTAGTTTGCATATTTTTATCACCAAAAACAAGATGGTGCTCTTGAAAACAGTAATATGGTAATAGGAAGATAATGTCTTTGAGGCCTTGAAGTTAATCTGTGCTGTGTTTCCCACGGGGAGTTTTCTTTAGCTCAATATATGCAGCTTTATTATCTGGCAACTAAATCTCTTCATCTCTCAGATCGTAAAATGCTGTCACTGTTTCTCTCTTTCAAACCAGCCTAATGGATCCAAGCACCACACAAGCGATGAGAGAACTGCTGATGAGAGGCTATACTGATCAGCAGGTCATTACAATAAGGCAGGGGCACTTTGAACAGCTCCAGATGCACCACGCCATCCAACCACAAACTCAGCATTCAGTTTCCTAGCAACCGGGTCCCCTCAAAGACCTAACTGTGTTTAAACATCAAGATGTGCAGAGTTGAAGGATGAGGTGGAGCGGAGAGGTATGGATTGATGCACGGAGGAGATAGACTTGAATTAAACACAACACTCTCACACTGCCTCGGCACACAAAACATACACACACACACACACACACACACACACACACACACACACACACACACACATGAACATCCAAACTTAAATCTAGGCCTGTTAAAAGGTCCCCAGTCCAATACAAGTGACTGTATGTATTCTATTATTGTAAGGATAAAAAAAGAAGAAATCACCTCCCTTGATTCATGAAGGTATTTACATTCACACTCTCACACTCTCTCTCTCTCTCTCTCACACACACACACACACACACACACACACACACACACACACGGTTAAATGTCTCACCAGATCTAGAAATACTGTCAGTCTTGTTGTTGTCTTCTTCTTGCTGGATGAGCTCTCTCTTGGACAAGGAGATGTCATAATTCACAGTGGATGCGTGGGAACCTAAAAAATAGAGATTGACATTTAAATACATACCAACAAAATATATGAGTCACTATACTGTATATCTGAGTGTTTGCTAAAACATTACATGGTTGTAAATAACTAATATTACTGCAATCTAACATCTAAATAATGTTATTTGCATGGTTAAAAACAACACAAGTAACGAGTAAGCTCAGTGCAGATGGAACCATACAACGTCTGTGTATATTGCCTGTGAAGCACCTGTAACATCGTTGAAGTTGAAGACCCAGGCGACAGCGAGCAGAGTGACTCCACAGACGCAGAGCCGCGGGAGGAGACGCGTCTGTCTCGGTCTCCTCGGTGCCTTCATCCCGCCAGACGCCCTCGCTCAGCGGCTCCCCGCTCAGAACATGTCGCCACACAGTCCTCCTCAAAACAGACCCGTCAAACTGGCCTCTCCCTTTTTTTAATTTATCTTCTTTCGGCTATTTTAGCTTTGGGCTCCATCCACGATACAGGAGCGTGTGTGGTGGGTTCGGCCTGTCATCAGCATCTCAGCATCAACGCAGCATCCGCATGCACGAGCTCAAACTCCAGCAGACACACAATGGAATCATCAGCCAGCTCCGATATAAAAAACATCCCTCGATTCAGACCGTCGTCTCCATCCCTTCTGCCCTACATACGGTACCCCACTTAGTGGTTCTCCGTATGGGAGGGGGTGTTTTCCTCAAGTCACGGACAAGACCACCAGGGAGCGCCTTCAACTGGGAGGGGCGACTGGGAGAGACGGGAAGGCATTGGGCGCAAATATGCGCTTTGACTGGTGCATGCAATTCCAAATGTGAAAAGTAATCGGTAACATTTACACTGATGTAGTGACACTGAGAGACTTTCCTGATAATAATTGATGGCCGGATCTGCTGATGCGTTTAAAAAGTAATCAGTAATGGTCTTATTGGCAGACTGTTACTCTAAGCTATTTCTCTAAATTGGGCAGGGCGAGGCT
The DNA here is from genome assembly GCF_023349555.1 of Cebidichthys violaceus. Lineage (NCBI taxonomy): Eukaryota > Metazoa > Chordata > Actinopteri > Perciformes > Stichaeidae > Cebidichthys > Cebidichthys violaceus. The sequence goes on along the minus strand of NW_027176372.1, from coordinate 18,232,201 downwards.
GCTCTCATAAAATAACTAAGAAGTCAACTCTTTGTTAAAGGATAGCTACACGTTATTTAAGTGCATCTTCATACAATACTCACATGGCCTCATATGCACATTGACTGATTTATTGGCTGCTGTAGTTTATCCATACTTGCCACAAAGAGATCCCTTCTAAAACTATTTTTATGCAAGTAGAATCCAAAGTGATCTTTCTGTGTTAAAAAAAAAAAGTACTACAAATGTGAAGTAAAAAATGAATTGGATTTACTCCAAACTTAGAACAATTTTCCTCGTTTAGAAATAGTTTCTTAAATTATACAAATGTAAAAAATTGGGTTGAGCAGGATTTTCTTCAATGTAAAAAAATCATACATCTCCTCTAAACCCAAATCAAATATTTTTTTTTAAAAATAAAACGGATACAGTAAGTTATGTTGATAGATATCTGTTCTTCCAATTCACACACATCTAAGTCCTTTTAAATCAAGACATTTACCAATACAATATTTAGTACGTTTCACTGCAGAGTCAAGTTACTGATTGTATTTTTTATCAAACTCATTCATCATCATAGAACTGACCAATCAGCTACCCGAACTCTTAATAAATGTGCAAAATGATTTATATTAAAGTGCAAATTTCATATATTTTTGTAAAAAAACAACAACTGACTATCGGTCAGATAAAAGGAGTCAACATGTTTATAAGAGTATTTGAATCAAATAGGAGGTAAGGCCACATAATGCACAGTGCAGTAGGGTTCTAACATCAGGCGTGCACTGCTCCACAAGGTGTTGATGGAAAAACGATTTCCTGTCCAGCTTGCTGAAGCCACGAAGACCAAAACAGTGAGAACGACGACAAACACCAGAAGAAGTCCTGCTCTCCGGACGACTGTCTCCAAAATACCCGCACACCTGAGAAAACGGGAGAAAACCAGAGGGACGACAATGAACGAGGAAACATAAAGAAAAATAAATCTGTGATGTGAAACTGAAGTACCTTTTGGTCTGAAGGTCTAGTGTGAGACTTGGAGGTTTCAGCAGCTCCTCAGCCTCAGTTTCCTCCTGCAGACACAGTACCAGACATCACTGATCTCATCATTTCTACGCAGCTGAACGGGTTGGAATCTGGGTTTTGTAGTGGCACACTCTAGTGGTCACTTGTAGAAGTACAGGACAATCAGACATACAGCTTGTAAATGCAGAAGGGAGGGGGGGGGTCCTACATGTCTAAGATCTGTGGAATCTAACACGCTGGTCTTCACTTTAGCTGAAGAGGCCAACAGCTTAATTTCCTCTGCAAAGGACAAAGGAGGACTGAGCGATCCTTCCTTCTCTCCCATCAGGTCCTTCACAACAGTGCTGGAAACCAACAGCAGAAACACAGCGCGGCGTGAGTGCACAAAGGTGACTCAGCGGAGGTCAGGATATCATTTCAAAGCAGGATAATATTTGTGCGTCAGGGTTACAACGAGGCCTCGTCCAGTCTGTCCTCCAACTGCTCTCTCAGCTCCTGGTTTGTCAGCCTGAGGTACTGGAGCAGAGAGAGACGAAACTCACTTCAACAGCTCACAACATGAAGATATTATCCAAGTGAATACCGTTCTTTCCACTATGAATGAGACCATCTTTACCTCTATGGAAGAGGAGCACTCTTCGACCGTTTCCTCCAATTGCTTTAGCTGCAAGTCTTTCTATCACAAACACACAATAACAAAAAATGTGATGTTCAAAAAATAATAAAAGAACAGTCATGTTTGAACTCCAAAGAGAAAGATCAATATTTCGGTTGCTGCATTGTACTGATGTCTCTGTTCCTACCTGATAAATGACCTCATCCCTATTCTGAAGCCCTGACTGAGCCTCTTCCATTCCACACTGAAGAAACACATGACATGACAGATCAGGAGCTGTGTGACGATGTAACACGACTCATGGTTGTATGAATGGAGAGAGAAAAAGTAGTTAAATATCCCCCATGTTGAATCCATGGTGTCACCTCAAGGGTTTGAAGTGAAACCCTGAACTTGCTAAAGCTGATCTTGTCCTGGTCCCTCTGTTGCTCGAGGCTCTTAAGCTGAAAAAAAGGCAGAATTATATTTATATATGTATATTTCGGTACTACTTCCAACTGTAGTATGACAGATTAAAGTTGTGCAAAGTAACAGACATCGTGCCTCTTCAGTTAGCTTCTTATTCAGTTTCTTCATCATGGTGATTTCATTTTCCTACACAAAAAAAAAAGAACATGAAGATATTTAAAATGACAACCATCTGCCGATTTGAGGTTTAACCGTTTGTCAACCATGTATTGATACTAATGTGACATCTGATTCACTTCACTAACTGTGAATGCTCCGATGTTTGGATCAAAATGAATGTGGTGTATAACCCCAGCTTGTATTAAGCTATCTTATGTTTATAAATCAACAAACTTAATGTAATGAAATCATAGAGAATGAAATAAAAAATCTGAAATGTAAAGTTTGAAGATGAATTCTGTTATTTCTTATCAAACGTTACCTAAAAAGTAAAATCCTTGACATATACTTCAGTGTTATTGCATTGAGATGCCACCGTGGCCTGTGTACCTGGTTTAGACTACAATAAAAGACACAATTTAACACGACAAATTATGAGGATGTTAAGAATGAGAACATAGCTGTTTCTGAAATATCCAAAAGTTTGTTACAAGTTACTCGTGGATCTGAGCTCGTACAACAAGACGCCATCAAGGATTTTGGGTTGCCTGATGTGCTGTTTTAGCTCAAGTGTGGTCTTGAGGCAGCGTTATATTTTCATCCAATACGTATACGTACGCCAGTAATGCAAATTGTAACACTTTGATTCCTGGTAACGGACCAATTCCTGAATCTTTTTGTCACTGCGTCTCTTCACAGCGAGGTCATCAGCCAGGAGACCGTCGCAAGGCTCTGCTTCAACATTCAGTGCTTCACTGATGATTTTCTCCTGGCTGCAGATACACAAACACACACGTTAACGTTAAGGTTCAAAAAGTAGTCCGGAACTATGATAACGTGGCTGATGCACAACAACAACATTGAATAACAAAACATAAAAAGTTCAGAGGGAGATCTCACAGATGAAGACGGTTCAGGCACTCTTCTCCTAATGAGACAATCATGAGACTTCTTACGCTTTAACTTGTTTTCTGAGGGTGGTGTTTTCTGAACGCAGCATTGCCATGTCATCATCTGCAACATCCAGCCAGTGCCTCATTTTAGCATTCAAGTCTCTCTGCTGGTTTAGACTGTAATCCCGCTCTGCTATCTTCTCAAGCATCTCCCTCAGTGTCCTACAAACACAAACACACACACACACACACACACACACACACACACACACACACACACACACACACACAAACCAGAAGAAAAAGCGTCATATATTGCTGCTGAGTAACTCAACCAAACATTTTCTGTGTATGTGTTTGTTCAGTGAACATCACTCACATAGTTTCCTCTGTGACATCCATCCTGCTGGCTTACTCCTCCCTGGGACACATAAATTACCAAAAGGAGCGACCCACGGCTTTTAATATATATCATCCATTGTTCTTCCAAACTTTATTTCTTTGTAAAATGTACACATTATGATTGGGCCCCACGAAATAGTGTTTCCCAGTGTGAATCTCACATTGTACTCATTAAGGTTAGATCCAGCTAAAACTTATCTAACAATTCTTAAAACACTTTATAAAAAGCAGCACTACCTGCAATGAGAGGCGCAAATATATTTCAGCAATTTGCTAACCTTTCAAAGTGGATTTCACCTGATATTAAAAAAGAATATCTCAGTGTATTAGTGGGGTTAGTTACATCTTTAAGAGTCAACCAAAGTGGCACAAATAATGTTTAGCCCATGAGCACAATTTTATATTAAAAAAGAGGCTTTTAAAAGTAGGAAACGTTAACGTTCCATATAAAATGTTATCTAACTTAGGTTACAGACACATTTTAAAAACTGAGGCAGCAAGCCTCATCATTAATTAGCTAGCTAAAATGCTAACATTTCACCTAACGTTACATGTACAGTAGAGTCTCCATTAATTTACGTTTTTACAGACTTAGCTAGTTACACGCTAGCATAAGTTAGCTAGGTTTCTTCAGTGAGCTAACTTAGCGTTCCTTAAATGTCTAACCAGCGAGTAAATACAAACCCAGGACGTCGCAGCTAGCTTAACTAAATTGTAGTTCTGGCTGCCATACCGAACGCAGGAAGCCTACAAAATAAACCGACAGTTACCGTTACCGCGTTGTCACTATGACGTCATACACGGGACCGGTACGGCACAGGATCGCGAGGAAGGGTCCAAAAAGTGTCCTGGTTATTTAAATTCTAATCATATTTATAAGATACTTTTAACCGCGTATTGGACATTCTCGATGATGAATAATAAAAAATGGTCTAGGTACTTTTTGGAATCGTTTCTCTGTATTAGATTAAAATTAGACTTTTAAACCAGACTTTCACTATACCACTACAAACTACAAAAGATAAAATACATTTCAGCATTGTTTATTGAAACTTTTTTTCAGCACTTTCAAATGGCAAAACCAAACATCATGGTGTGACCCATATGAAATAGCACAAAAAGGCAGACTTTTAACAGACAACAAACAATAATACAAAAATATTTTTGGATGCAAAGTAAGAGCTCCTGTCAAAACAAAGGCTTGAAATTTGACACATTTTAAGGCCTGCAGAATTAAGCTAACTTCTGAGGTAACAATAGTCCAGTTGGCATCAAGTGATGTGAGAAATCTTCAGCATATTGTATCAAACATATTGTACAAAACAGTGATGCATGTTGATTTTGTGTATACTTACTGCAAGAACAGGGTGATAAAAAGATGATGAACAGTGTATACTGAGACACAGCAGTTGCTTGAATCAGAACATGACTCTTCATGTTGTTACACTCTAGGTTTGGTTTGTAGTAGTACCTTACTGACTGAAACATGGACAACGTAATGTGAAACACGGGGAAAAGCTGTTCACATATGCCGTCAATAGGTACATTTTACAGTGTATTTACTAGATTACTATGTAAATGGCAACACTAGACTCTCATTGTCTAACTTAGTGCAACAGTATCCAGTAAAAGGCTCAATGTAATCAAATAAACTGGAGCTCAGGAGTGATGATCCTAGCTGCTAACGCACAACAGCGGATTATATAATCCTACGGAGTATTCAGGAACAGCGCAAATCAAAATTGTATGACCTTTAGATTTAGGCAAAATAAACAATAATAAAAAGGACAATTTAAGTGACTACCTGAGGGTAGTAGTGAAGACCTGTGAGTGCTTGATTTATAAGTATACATTTCTCACAATCAATAAAATACATTCTCATTTCAGTGTCGTTCACATACACTTTCAGTGCTCAGTATTCCAGAGGAACATTGCCAACTTCTGTGTTAATATTCTGAGATAAGCCTCAATGAGTGTACAGATTACCTTTAAATCAAGGTCAACGTACCTTCCACAGTAGACCCATAACTTCCTTGACTCAGCACAGGTGAAGGCTACGGAGAAGATACCTGTAGACAGTTATACCCATTATCATCATAACACCCACACACTGTTCTGGCTTCTTCCCATCCCAAGCTACCTCTTCTTGAACTGAGGTGACGTTCCCTGCTGCTCCCGATAACATTAACCATCACCATTAAAGCAAAGACACACGGCCTGTTTCAGCCGTTACCGGGTGGGTTCTAGCGATCCCGTGACCTGGAAGTTCATCCCATCTCCGGGGAGAGGTGATGGGATGAGTGGGCAGAGCCAGCAGAGGTACCAGCGAAGGCCCAGAGCGTGACGCAGGTTGCCCCGCAGCCCGAGGCTGTAGGGTCGGCGGGTCGAGTACCACTCCCTGGTGGTCTGTCCCCGAAGCATCAGGACGAGATGGAAGAAGAAGAAGGCGGACACCAGCAGGAAGCCCACAACGCATGTATCGGCGATGAAGGCGAAGGCAAAAGCGCGTGCTGAGACCTGGCCTGGGGAGAGAAGGGACAGCAGCGCTGATTAAGCCACAGCCAGTAATATAAATCCAAGCGTCATTATTTTAAACTAGACATCTTAAGAAGTCGTTCTTGTCTCTGGAAAAATGTGACGGCCATTTTTGAGTCAACATAGAAAACTTAATAGAGTATATTCTACCTATCTGTGGTAAGTACCACAACTAGAATGAATAGACAGGAAATAGAGCAACCAATATGTTACAAACCAGCTCATACCTGAAACTAGCATGATCCAGGGAATGAGCAGCAGCAGGATGCTGTGCACCGTCACGCCCTCCTTCAATATGACAAGGAAGACCTCTGCATTCATCAGAGTGGCGTACAGCAGCCCCGACCACATGAATAACAAGCAGCTCAGGAAGTAACGGTAGTTACGGAAGCCCACACACTGGCCGAAGAAGACGCAGTGGTGATCCCTCCGCAGCACGCACACGTTGCAGTCGTAGCAGTGGGAGCAGCGAGGAGGAGTGTGTGTCTCACAGGTATAACAATACCTGGGAGGGGAACAGAACAAAGACAAACACTATTATTTATGGTCTGAGATGCTCCTAAATGTCTCATTGAAACATAAAAACTGTGACCATCAGTTGAAACCAATGGAAATAATACACGTGAAGTCAAAACTTAGAACAAATGTATCTTTACATCTGTGAAAAAGCAGAGGAGTTAGTTTCTTTTTACCATGTTTACACTTATGTGGATGTCTGACAGCTGGGATTACATATTCTCAAACACTATTGTCTAAAATATCATGTCATGTTATCTGCTCCCTCCTTACCTCCACCCCTGGCCCATGCCCTCTCCACCCAAGAACACCCCTCTGATGCTGGGACTGGTCCTGAGGAAGAGCAGCGCGTTCCAGCAGATGTTCCCCAGCATGAAGTACTGAGCCAGCAGGTGCGCCGCTTTCCACCAGGCGGACCACACGGTCTTCTTCTGGTCCGCCTCCAGCGGAGCCTCGAGCAGCACCAAGTAGCTCACCTCCCCGGTGATGGAGAAGACCAAGAAGGTGTTGAGGACCATGGGGAGGGGGCGACAAAACCTGTCGACCCTGGCAAAAACCTGACTGGCAAAACTCGTCATGATTTCCTACCCGTGAGCTCAGCGGAAGAACCGATTTGACAGACGCACCGTGGTAACCCTTGGTTAGCTTAGTTAGCCGGAAAAAAAAGAACCGCTCCAATAGCTTTTTTTAAAAAGTTAAATAAACCACATGATACCAATTGTACTTTATATAACTTCTAAACAAATGAATGTCATTCATGAGTTGAAATGTTACGCTGTTAGGCTCTCAAAACTCTCTCCCTACCACGATCTCTGCTACTGGACGGAATCGAGCTTCCACTCTAGTAGGGGTGTTACGTGAAAATACATCCGCAATGAAACAACACACTGGTTCCGCTTGTAAAACGTCTCCTCGGTGTGTATGCCGTTTTAAAATACTAATCAAAAAGTGATGTAGCTTTTATTATGGTTTTGAATTGGATATTAGTATCAAGTCTTTTATTAAATAGATATTTGTGCCTGAAGTAGCCTGTTGCTGTTTCATTGCCTTGATAAGAGAAAGAGGCTTGACCAGGGTCGGTATGAAATAGCCACATGGTTTTGTACACTCTTGAGCGAATAAAATATTCACACAATATAATGTGTATTTTCTCAATTAATTAATAACTTTAGTGCAAAACTGATTTTCTGAGAAATATGAGTTGGTATGTGCTTGTTATTATCAACATAACTGTGTATCACGATATCTCAATGTATAATTTCATCACAATATGATCATATTGAAATACATATATATATATATACATATATATATATATATATATACGTATATATATACGTATATATATATATATATACATGTGTATATATACGTATATATATATATACGTATATATATACGTATATATATACGTATATATATATATATGTATATATATATATATATGTATATATATACGTATATATATTTATATACATGTGTATATATACGTATATATATATATACATGTGTATATATACGTATATATATATATATACATGTATATATACACATGTATATATATATATATATATATATGTATATACATATATATATATACACGTGTATATATATATATATATATATATATATGTATATATGTATATATATATATATATATATACACGTGTATATATATATATATATATATATATATATATTGAATTATCACCCAGCCCTATATTTAAGTGGATGCTTCAATAACTTTGTTACCTGTGTGACACTGAAAAAAGCTCTCACTACTGATTAAGTTATTACCATGACCATGTGTGGATTGAGAGCATGTTTCTGGTCCCTCCCCCCTCGGCCAAAGCACAGACCTTAATCCCTGATAATCTCTGCATCCACCGAACGCCTGCAGTCATGGCTGCACCGAGGGAGAATTTAGTGTCTCTTGAGCATCTGACCAACTCAGAAAGAAACACTTTCACGAAACAAAGAGAGCACAGGCTAAAAATGAGGTAAGATCCTTGAGTGCTTTTATGAAGTATAGTAGTACTGTCAACTCATGGTTGTGTGTGAGGGTGGAGAAATGTATGCATGTGTGGGATGGGTTACAATGATGCACTGTCTCTTTATCTCAGTAGCAACAGGTCTCTGCTGTTGCAACCTGACTTTCCAACTCCTCAGAGTCATCAGAAACTGGAGTGCAAATACAAAAGGCAGCAAAATGCTTGCAAGGTGCATCATCCTGTATGTTGGTGTAAATATTTTTTAATTGACTGTGTGTGTTTCCTGCAGCAGGGCGAGGCATCTGCAACAGTGCTGGCAGGAGCTGAAGGAGAGAGAGCTTACAGCCCAACAAAACAACAGGCAGATGCTGCAGCAGTTTGAGGAAGCCCAGGACACACTGAAAGAGATGCTAACCCTCACTGCTGCCATGAAAACTATTCGGGTGCACAGGCACAAACACTCACTCCCCATACTTTACCCCTGCCTCTGTGACGCTTGGTGTTGAACCTTCTTCTTGAACTTCGATCCCTCCAGATGGAGTATGAACGGTACCTGGAGGAGAGCTGCCCCCGCTGGCAGCAGCAACTCAAGGAGAAAACACAGGCTGCTCAGAGGAAGGTACAAGCAAATCACAGTCATCAGTCACGAGTCACTTCATTTGGGGCCAATGCACACAGCTGGTTCGTTCATAAGAGCCATCAAAATATACAATTTGAGACGAAAAGAAAAATGTTTGTGGTGAGTTAGTGGTTAAAGGTGTAACAATTACAAAATTAGAGGATGTGACAGATTGTTCCGCTCTGCCCTTGTAATCGTTTCTACCTCATCGTGCCTGATGTAAAAAAAAATATACAGGCATATATATATATATATATATATATATATATATATATATATATATATATATATATATATATATATATATATATAAGGCATTTCTGATCACCTTTTACCGCATGTTGTGCAGCTCTATCAGTGTGAAAATGTGTCTTTAACAGAGGATGGAGGAGTATTTGCGGTCATGTCTAAAGAACACAGAGGAACGAGAGACAGCATCCTCTGCAGATCAACCTTTCCTGCCACAAGGTTTGTCCTTCTCTACCGACTCTAAAATTTGTTGTCACATGTATTCTTTCATTTGAATGGTGTGTTCCAGACACATACAAGCTATTATCTAATATGCTTCTTCATCTTTGTCGCAGGCTCCACCACAATGAACCAAAATATTGCTGCACCTCTAAAGCATTACAGCCCAAACAGCCACTTAGACTACAACCAAGATGGCTCCCCTCATCTCTCCTTTGTGCAGTCTTCCTGGCAGTCCCGCCTTCAATCCCAGACCCAGGCCAGGTGCCCTATCAGAGCCCCTTACCAACCTCAGGGTTCCTCTCATGTCCCTCCATCTTTCCTCCCACCACACATCTTCACACAGCTCCACCACCTCACCTCCTCACCCGGTGATCGACACCCCAGACCCAGGCTAAATCCACCAGGCTGGGCTGCCCTGGAGCCCGACCGACCCTGGTCCTGGGCTGCTGGTGCAGCTGGGATCCTTTCTGGCTCTGAGGCTCTGTGGGGTCAGTTGTACCCAGAGGAGCCTCCTCCTGAGATGGGGATAGCGCAGGTGGTGGGGGAGGAGACTAACACAAGCCGGGCATCAAGCTCAAAGAGGGAGGGAGGTGGTGGAGGCAGGAGCAGTTGTTTATCCCCGGAGCTGGATATCAAACCAGGTGGGAAAAGAAAAAATTAGAATGTTCAGCTTTTCTTTTTCTTCTGCACATTATCTTCCTCAGTAGATATTTTCATTCACTGCCAATATGTAATTTTTGTATGCGTGTGTGTACGTACTGTGACTAGTTCGTCTGTCCGGTGGCCTCACAGAAAGCAATGAGAGCAGCAGAGAACCCAGCCAGGTGAGCAGAGAGAAGAGAAAGAAGAGGGAGGAGAGAGGGAGATCACATTGTTCCTTCTCAAACAGCCAAAGCTGCAGCTCTCAGGAGTAAGTCATATTCTCTTCATAGTCTCTATAATATTCTATAAGAACTTTCTTTTTCATTCACTGCTGGTTTCTGGTCATCTAGGTCTTCCAGTGCCATTGTCATTGCTGCAGTGAAAGTGGTCCAAAGCTCAGACAGTGACGCCTCCTCAGAGAAAGACAGAACCAGCACAAAGAGAACGAGGAGAAGTGGGGGGCTTGCTGTTGGATCACCAAGGGATGAGAAGGTGGTGAAGGGAAGCAAGGGAGACGACCCAGGGAGTCACCAAGAGGAGAGTCAGTCTACTGGTGAGGAGTTAGGGAGTCTAATTGAGGAATCCAGAAGTGAAAATGCAGAGAATCTAAATCCTGACGATAAATCAGAAAGCTGTGGAGAGGAGTCTGGATCCCAGGAGGAGGAAACAGGAAGTGTTAGTATAAAGATTGAAAACGATGAAATAGAAAAAAAGGAGAGTAGCAGCTCTGAACGAAGCAATGTAGGAGAAAAGGATGAGGAAGATCTAGATGGAGATGATGATGATGATGATGGTGACGCTGAAGAAAAAGAGAACAGTCATACAGATGAAGAGCAAGAGGAGAGAGATGGGGAGCAGGATCATGAGGCTTCTGAGAGAAAGAGTGCAACAGAGGAAGACGAGGAGACAGGCGCAGAGGATGAGGAGGTAAAGGGTGTCCGTGAAGAACAGTCAGTCAGGTTAAAGAATGAATATGAGGAGAATTGAAAAAAAGGGTTCTGCATCTTCTCAGGATGAAGAGAAGGACGAGGATGAGCGTGACGGAGGAGAGGACAACATGGAGGAAGAGGAGTCAGATGAAGAGGAACAGAGAGGAGACTTAGCAGGAGACCCAGAGCAGGAAAGAGACTCAGACGACAGCATCATCTCACCACAGGACAAGTAAGATAAGTAAAGAATATAATCGTCGTAAACACTAACGTCACCTGAACTTTATGCAATCTGTTCTCAGGTCTAAAAAGATGCACATTATTCCAGAGGAGGCAAGTGAAGAAGATGAGGAGGAAGAGGGGAGTAAAACAGGGTCCTCTGACGAGGACTCAAACAAGATAAGTGATGAGGACGATGTTGAGAATCTACTTGCACCTCAAAAACAATCACAGAAAACAGAGTGAGTCCTTTGTTTTTATGTCTCTGATGGCAAAAAACTACCTCCTGAAATAAGTCTCACATTTAAAACAAAATATTTGTACATATTTTCAGAGAAAAGGACCTGAAAGCACACGAGCAACCCAAAGGTACAGTACCGACAGTGTGTAATTAAAAGATGGGACATACACACAAAAAACTGCTTTTTGAAGATGTTGATCTGTAATTTCTTTTCCAGCAATTTGTGACAACGTGGAGATTTTTCAAGTGGAGCCAAATAAATCAACAAAGTCTGATCACCCAAGTGACTCTGATGAGTTTGACAACTTTTATGGTTAAATGCGTTCGTCTCAACTGCCAAAATCTGACAACAAAGGAAATATACCTACCTCAGAATGTAGCGTAACGTTGACGGTTTTGTGTTCTGATGTTTGATAAGAGATTGATATCTAAATGTATAATTATTACCCATCCATAACTAAACTACATTAAACTGCATCATATAAATATGCTTTAACAGATTTTTTTCTCCTCCAATCAGAGCCTTTGAAAGAGATACAATGCTGTGAGAAAGACTTAGGTAGTAGCAAGAAAATACAATAAAAACAATACAAAGAATAATTTATTGAAAACAGATTGTTATTGCCGTTGTGCCTGAGAGACTGATATTCCACCCCAATAATGACAGCACCAAACAGACATGTAAAAATAAACTAAATGGTCAAAATAGTTTCAACGGTAGTAAATTATTGTTTCTTTAAACATATTTTACATCAGCGTGCCTGGAGAGCACAGCGTTCAAAGCCGGTCCTGGTTTCAAGTCAACAAGCGTTCAGAGTCTTAATCTCCTTGAAGATTTAGATTTTCACCACTTGAGCTGCCAAACAGGGGCTCACTCTCCTCTCGTCTTCGGGGGCGGCGCTGCGCTGAATGAGCAACCTGCCGTAGGTCCCGCCCACCTGGCCTTTGGTCAGCCGTCCGGGATTGACGCACACGCAGCCGACCACATCCTGAGGACAAGTTGAGATGACGAGGTGTTAAAAGACATCGCGTGTCAAATAATCAGAAAAGGAAGAAGCACATCTTTTAACAGGAGTTCTGCACCTTTACAAAGTAGCGCAGCTCGGAGGGAATAATGAGGACGTCAGGAGTCAGCGGCATTTGGCCGAAGCTCTGAAACTTCTCGTAATCCATGTTCACCTCCTCCACAGGCGGGTACAGCGGGTAGTAACTAGAGGTGGAAACACAAACATGGAGGAGGAGGAGGAGGATCAGGAGGAGGAGGAGGAGGGTCATTAATGTTGGAGCATCCTCAGAATAGAGAGAGCAAGTGAACTTTTTTAGGACTCTACCTTCTCTGGGTCAGCATGTGTTTCAGTATACGTGAAAATCGGTCCGATCCAGTGCCGCTGAAACACAACATTGTCGTGATGCCATTAATTGAAATAGATATTTAATATTATGCTGGTATTTGAGTAAACTCCCACAGAAAAGTCAAAGTGAAAAGACTGGCTGAGAGGTTTGTTCATGTGAACACTAAACATCAAGTTCATCGACACCTCAAATTCATTTCTAGCCGCTTCACTGCTGGGTGAAGCTAGGTGAAAATTAGAAATCTTCCTCACCAGCTGATCTCCTCTGCGCCCATGTGGAACAGGATGTCAGTGGACGTCAAGCCCACGGTCACTCCATCAATTAGCAGGGTGCAGGGGTCAGGGACCAGGGTGACGCGCTGCAGAGTATGAAGAGAAACACTAGATAAGGCTGAACAGTCGGTGCAATAAACTGGGAGTTTCCTCAGCTCTTCTGAGAGAGGTGTTGCTACTTGACCTAATTTAAGACCAGCCACTCCCCGAATCAAACGTTTAAAGCTATACTAGGCTTTCCGGGATTGCTCACAAGCCTGTTGCGTGTGCTCATCAGTAAATTATAAACTTTAATTTAGTTTATGCAGTCAGGTCTTTGTGTGTCTGACCTGGGCCTGGTCCTTGCTGAGTTTCGGCAGGGTGAAGGGAGGCTGTGGGTAGATGAAATGATGCTGGATGTCTCTTTGGGAGGGCACAAACACCAGGCGGCAGCCAACACTGGATGAAGAAAACACTAGCTGTCATTATGGTAAAGATTGGGGCACATTACAAAAAAATAATAATAGATAGCATAAAGAAAATGCTGTTCTTTAAGGAGCTTCAGGAGTTTAAATAGTGTCATCATACTTAGGGAGATATGAGACATACCTTTTGGTGCCATCCACAATGCTGTCAATACATCTTGAGAAAATGGCCTCAAACATCTCGGTCACCTGAGCTTTCTATTTCACAAACAGGTGGGAATAAAGATGGTCACATGACGTCAGGATCAACCAACTTGTTTTAAAAAGCTGGAAACAAGAAAACATTATGTTGGACAAGAGGAATTCACATTGCCATGCATTGACTTTGGATGAGGACGTTTAAATGAGATCGTTTTAAAATGCTAAACCTGTTGGAGCGGTGGGTTTCCTAGGATAAAGACATGAACTGTCTGCTGTTAAACGCACCTCAATTTGTTCATGTTTGGAGTCCACAAACGGGCCCAGCTGGAGAAGAGAAAGGAGAATTAGAAAAGATATGAATATTCTGTGCATCTTCCAAGACATGCATTCGCTTGTGGAAGAACAAACTATTTTGAAACGGCAAAAAAAATAAATAGAATGAATAAGTAAGTATACCAGCAGGCAGACGTCAGGACGATCCTTGACAATGACATTGATTAGGTCCAGCAGAGGGTCAAAGGTGAGGCTGTCAGAGGGAGTGTAGGGTCCACACGCCACCAGAACATTCATCGGCTCTGCAAACGCATGATATGACAAGTGTGTATGCAAATTACATGAAAAAGGGACACAAGCAGACTGCTCATCCATCCCTTGTATTGTGGTCGAAAGCTTTACAAATAAACATTTATTATTATTACAGAAAAGTGATTATTATCACTTACCTTCATCCATCTCCATTTTCACCTCAGAGGAGTAGAAAGGAAGAGGAACTCCCTAAAAAAAGACAAGACTATTAACAGAAGACACACAAACAGGCCCCAGTTCTAAAAGTTGAGATACTCTCTCCAAAACATGTGAGCTTGTAGCTGACCTCGTACAGTTTGGAAGCCATCAGTTTTCTTCCTGTTGTGTTCATTCCCTCCAACGCTACAACCTGAGGAGAGAGAGAACAGGGTTTCATACACTGCAGGCCGGAGGTTATTTATTCTCATGTGGGAGTTGGAGATTGGTTGTCAGAGTTCTCGGTCAGACGCTGGGTGACTCTCCTGCCCAGGTCCTTGGCATGCTCTGTTACTCTTGGTGGCCGCGTAACCTGCTGCACACACCTCAGTGCACAGGTAAAGGAGGGACCACCGCTCTGTACGTGCTCATTAATACTGCCATCACAATGCACTCTTGTCTAGTGACTTCTTAATACAGTTTAAAAAAGACTTTTAAAGCAGACACATCTTCAGCTTCCGAGACGAGAAGTTTCCTTCTGCTCACCTGACCAGGAAACAGGGAGTACTCTTTAAGCTCCGATAGGTCAACAGGTACTTGCTGACCGCCTTGCTCCGGCCCCGCCTCCAACAGAACCGAGTGTGCGTTCAGTTTGCCGTTACTGTCGCAGCAAACCTGACCCAACACAGTGATACTGTCCTAGAGAGATATAAAACACGACAAACTGAGCCGTCAGGAAATACTTAACTATACGAATACAGCAGTATCACAGCAGTAACACCTCTGTACCTGAGCGGGCAGAGAGACGGGGGCAAACTCTTCGATGTTGAAGTGAGACCGGAGGCCATCGCCAAGCTCCTCTATCTTCTCCGTCAACACTGTGGGGAAAATAGACGCACAACTCTTTAACTTCAAACAAGGCGTATTCATGTGAACTGGTTCTATTTATCTGAGCAGGGTGTACAGGGTCAGTGTTGTTCAAGATATTAAAATAAAGGACTCTTGATCCAAAGTACTTTTACGAATTTACAGGCTCTTTCCGTTTTATTTGGTTTCTCACCATTTCGAACGTCGCGTAGCCTCTGGAACATGTACTTGTAGCTGCAGCGGAGCGAGTCTTCGGTCCCTTCCAGGAGCTCCAGCTGGACCCCGTCGCCCTGAGTCTTTCTGCCGGCCCAGCGGGTGCCCTGCACGACCCCGAATGAAACCACCACCTCCCCTTTGGCTCCTCGCTGGCTGTACTTCTGCGAGGGCGTTGCACTTCCAAAGAGAGAAGGGAAGAGTCGCAACATTAGTTGTGTTTCCACCAGGAAGTTCCTCGCAATTTGAGTCTCTGGAACTACTTTCCAAAGAACTAAAAGTTTCCTTCAGCCTATTGTTATCTGCGTTTCCATAACGGTCTAAAGACTTGCAAAGACCACTTCACTGACTGCTGGTCTGTGTCGGTGCTGAGTACCTGGGGGAGAAGCTAGCAGGAGACAGCAGCAGGCTCGGGCTGGACAGCCGAGCTGCATTTCTTTTTGACTGAGGGTGTTCAGGAGTGGTCAGCGCTCGTTTCTGAGAACCCTACACACGAACACACAGTCAGCGTCGAGCACGCAAGGGAGTCACGACGACTTCGCTTAGCTTTGAAAATGTATATCTGTCTGAAGTCAAAAGGTGGCAGCTTACCTTCGCAGGAGTAGAGTACGCATCCAGGAGATCCTCCTCCTCTTCCTCAACTTTGATTCTGAACAAATGATGTCAAGGATTGTGACACAATCGTAATACCACACACCCGTGACAGACAGCAGATACACACAGAAAGAGAAGCTGCTGGATGGTCATGAAGAGTTCACTGTGAAGGATACAAGTCCTGTAGTTGGAGGATGTCTCTGGTTCTGTTATGAGTCTCTTCTTTTCTGAAGCTTTTTTTGGATTTATTCTTCTTGTTTAACACCTTCAAAGAAAAACAACTCATTGTGAATTAAAAAAAAATGTCTGATTGTAAGGACAGTGTGTCAAAGGTCAGAGGTTCAAAGCAACGATATCAGTAACACCGGTACCTCATGATCAAATTGCTCCAGGGTGTCCTCGGTGAGTTTTAGTCCATTTTTTGTGGTGCTGTACGCCACCCACTCCAGCACCATCTCACTGGCATTCATCCTGTTACAAATACACTGCTCCACCACTGAGGACGTGTGAAGGAAGGGAAGGAGAGAAAGTTAAAAAAAAAAAGGAGATTTAACAAAACACAGATGACTGCAAATACAAAAACACAGAGGCACCACGTTACCATTTTAATGTTGTGACTTAGCTTTGGAGAGTTATTACAGCAGAGCTAAGTGCGCATTATCACTCCGACTTGAGCACGTTCAAATTACACTAATGAATTACTTTTATACACCGCTGAGAGATGATGCACCTTTAATACATTCATTTTTACGTCATTATCGTTTTGCTAAATTTAATAATTTACAACGAACAGTAGGTTTATACACTAAATAACGTCAGTGTGATGTAAATGTGGCAGATTTGTCCACCTGCCATCCCCATCAATGTTGATGTTAAGCTCTGAGAGAAACCAACGAGCAAAGCATGAACACACATGTAATAATGGGCACAAATAAGTAACCTCAAACACCAATAACAAACACGACGTACTGTAACGGGACATACGGTATATGGTGATTTGGGGGTAAGTTGCACTTATTGGCTGAGCTACTTTTACCGAACATGTTTCCTCGAAATGTACAAAAGCATCAGCACTTGTTAGCTACTTACTCTTATCGAGGACGGAGTCATCTTGGTAGAAGACGTCGAACGTTTCCAGCTCTGATTTTAGGCTTTCTCCGGTGACTAGCGCCATCGTTTTGTGCTGTATCGTTACCAGATTGTATAAGTTAATTGCGGAGAGGATAACACGTCAAGACGACCCAATGTTTTGTTGAATCGTTCCCGGCTTACGATAGCTTAGCGCTCACCTCATAGCAACACTGAACAGCTAATTCTCTAAACAGTATGATCTCTAAATACTGTCAAATTACCTAACGTTACACGTTAGTTGGCGGAATAAATCATCAGACACTCATTTCATTTTGCCGCGAAAAAGAGCTGCTGCCGGTGTTGGCGGCCGGAACATGCGTCACTTTCAACAACAATAATAAGCGGAAGTCAGCATCGTCACAAAAATAAAAGCCTCTAACGCCGTCTAGTGGTCAGCACGAGAGTGTCTGTTTTAGTTTTAGCCCTCGGGCCTGTCGACATATTTCAATGTTTAACCAGTCTGGTTATCCAAGCTTAACTTGTTTTACAGCCACAAACAATAGCGTGAACTACAGCACTATATGGCACAACCTTACAGTCTCAATAATGTATATACTGAACTACATTGTATTAAATAGATGTTTATGTTATTGTACTATATATGTTTAATTAGGGGTACAAAATCATATTAACAAAAAGCATCTCAGAGTGATCTCAGATCAGAAATTCAGTTCAATGTAAATCTCTCTATGAACTGTGTTTAAAAAGAACATCTGGTGGTACAAACAAACAATGATAAAGCATTTTGTTTTGAATTAGATGTTAAATAGCTATTTTTTTTATCACCACCACATTTATGACATTCACTGCTAGCACACATTTAATTGCTAAAAATATTAATTTCAGTAAAAACTGCTTCAGCCAGAACAAACAATAGACACTCAGATTTCTGTTCTGGTGGGCTCATCACTGTCAGGATGTTCTTCCATCTGTGAAAGTAAACATGTGGTGTTAGAGTGTGCATTAAATTCACATGTCTGAAACCACTGAAGTGCTGCTATAGTAATTGGTTGGTATCAGTGAATAACAAACATCCCACTCACCTGAGCTGAATAGCAGCCGCTCCTGGGAGTGAATTTCCATGATGTCACCCTCCTCAGTGATTCACAGAGGGAGGCTGACAATTCGTGAGTGTCACGCACCTGACAAACACAAACATTATGGATGCACATCTGACTTCACACCATCAACACACATACATGTACATCCCTGTAAGTAACACGTGTATTAACAGTGCAGCACATCATCTAATTACATCTTTACCAGTGGCTTCTTTCTAAAATATGAGTTAAATGAACTATAAATATATGCACATGCATATTCAAAATAATTGTTTTCAAACCTTCATGCTGTTCAGACAAGCGTTTCTGAAGTCCATGTTACTGCTGCAGCTCACAATACTGACGGCTGAACTGAGAATCACCTCAGCAGCTGAACGCAGCTTCTCTTGATCCTTAACACCCAAACATATACTGTTAGGGCCCAAACCCATTTTAATTCATTTATTGGTTACTTTTCCCCCCCAATTCATTTGATTTAGTTTGATCTTTAAAATGTCAGAAAATAATAAAAAAAATAACCATAATACACCACAATAAACTGATTATCAAAATGTTTTTGACACATTTTTCTGGATAATTGTTGAGGTAATATACACTATTATATAAAATTGTTAAATAATTATAAAAAAATATATATTATTAAATTGGTAGTTACAGTGTATGTCAGGCTTGCCTTTTTCCTGTGATTTTGGGCTTTCAGTGAGTTCTTCAGCTCGGTCTGCAGGGCTGTTGTGACTGCCTGCTTGTTGTTGTTCAGAATATCCTCCAGGTGGTGCTCTATCAGCACCTCTGTGGCTGTGGGGGGGGAAATCACAGACAAAGACAAAGAAGTAAAGAAGACCAACTTCAATGCAGCGTTTTGGGATTATACGTACATGCAGCTGTCTCTCACCCATCCTATCAGAGAGCTGGTAGGTGAAGGGGTCACTGTGCTGCAGGAAGAGGTAAAGCAGGAGACTCTGCTGCATTGGGGGAACACTTGATTCCTCACAGTTTTCCTGCTCTACTGTGTACACAGTGCCACCCTTGTGCACTGGATCTGCAGAGAATGTTAAAATATGTTTTGTAAAGTAAAAAAATTGAATGGAAATTAAAGGAAAATTATTATTAGTGAGGATATTCACTATAAAACGGCAAGTCTACACTGGTTGAAGGCCCGCTGGTACAACAGAGGATTAACAATCACAACATGTACATAACGTTGTGGCAATGGAAGACGCACCTTTAGGGTTGGGCAAATAATTGCTACAACATTTGGCTTTACAACCCTAGTTTTAAAACGTGAGTTGACTAACATTGAATGAGTCAACAGATGTTTACAAAATATTTACCTCAAAATGTATCCCCAAAGCAGACCAGATTGTATCATGGAGCCCTTTTTAGTTTATATTATGTCTTGTGAACGACTAAACTGCTTGTGATGAATGTAGACCTGTGGTTTTGCTTGTGAGTCATGGTGTAATCTACAAGGACAAAAAAACACTTATTATGCAAGGAGAGTTTCTGAGAAAAAGGCCTCAAAGATTATTTAGTGATGATTAAACTTAGTTCTACACAAAGTGTCTCAAACGCGTTCAGCTTAATTCAGATTTCTATCACACGGTTTAGAAGAAAACCATTCTGAGGAATATTCATGTGTCAGATCTTGGCAGTTAGAACAAATATTTGGGGGGAAATGTAATGTTTCAGACATTGACATCAGCCACTAAACCCACTTAGGTAAGGGACCATGGTCAAAGTTAAATATGCCAAATGTAAATACCGATGTCTAGTTTTAAGACAGGATGGAAACCTGAGCCCTCAGTTTAAACTCAAACACATTGTAAACTCTTTCCCAACACTAAATCTCGGCTGTGAGAATGTTTTTGTGATACGAATACGGAAGTACTTCTTGCATCAGAACCAACTGTTCACAATAGACGTGATAGTGCAGATTGGTTGCATGTGGTCATAATTCCCAGCAGATTTGTTTATATAAAATGCAGTGACAATCATTTCGCTGCCCAGATTAGCAGACAGTGATGGAGCCCGAGTACTGTCACTTTAAGGGGTTCTTTTTTCTACGTCCATTGTTCTTTCTGGTTTCATATGATTCAAATCATGGGCCTTTTGTGATCCAATAAAGTTTTTAAAGGCAGCTGCGGGCCAGGGCTGTGTGTTCATTCTCTAACAAATAAACACAGGTGGTTGAAATTAGTCTTCAACTCAGGCCTCATCAAGTGTTTCAGATCCCTTTACAAGACAGGATTAACTGTCCAGGACATTTTTACCCTGTCCAAGTAAACCAGCCTTTACAGTTCCTCGAAACATAAAATGTAAACTGGCCATCGGTACGTGTTGTTCCCATCAGTGGTTGTTGTCTACCTTTGGAGGAGGAGCAGTGAAGGCCATGCAGGCCCAGTTCCTGACAGTCCAGATGAGCAGGGAGGTTCTGGAGGAGGGTGAAGGGGCCTGTGAAAGGAACATTACTGGGGCCGCATACCAGCACCTGGACACATGTGACGTCAAGGAAAACTAGTCCAAATCAGAGGCTCGAAAGACCTCAACTGAGTCGACACGTATGAGCAGCGGTTCAAGACCGAGTCCCCCCCCCCCAGATGTCAGATTTCAATGTTTTGGTCATTACCTAAAGCTTATTACTTTGGGGTAAAGTTTGGAACGTAACTGGACCAACGGAAGGGGGACCGTGTCTGATTATTTTTGTAACTCTCCCAAACCGACAATCACACCGACTTCATGCCGCGATTGGCCCGCTGTGCTAAGGTAAGAAAATAAGCAGGCTTTTTTATCTCGTGCATAAGCTCTCAAAACTAACTTGACCCTTGTCCTGACTCGTGAACAAGACCCCGAGATACTCCTTCGTTTAGAGCACTGACTCAATCCCAATTCAAAGAAAACAGTGGAGGAGTTGACCTCATCCCTGCTTTCACGCCACAAACTGTCCCATTTTGCACTGGAAGTCATGAGCCAATGAAGACAGCTGAACCACGTCACCGGAAATAATTCTGAGGCCACCACCATAGCTCGGCCCCCCCCTATGAATTCTTCTGTGTCTGTGAAAATCACAGACAGACTTATGATGAAATCAGCAAAGGATATTTGTATGTCAGTGAGTTGTGTTGCCAGATTGGGGTACTGGAGCACACAAGGGCTCAGGAGAGTGACCGGCTGGACGCTGAGCTCCCCAAACAGGCTGTGGTCCATGGCTTCAGGTGGGATACTGAGCGGCAACCTGCCTCCAAGGACCGGGTGTCCTCCATGACACCAGCATCCTTTCTTCACACACTCCGGAGGACTTTAAACTCAAAGAGAGAGAAAGAAAGAAAGAAAGAAAGAAAGAAAGAAAGAATCACTCTCTATAAACAACAGTGGACATACCTGTGTATTTGTTTTCGTTGCATTAATAGATGAGAATAAAGTTATTTTGGTTACACATCCAGTAACTACTGAGTTCTAGTACTTTTCTACCCAAAATAAGACAGAATATGATCCACACATCAACTACACATGAAATAATGCTGAAAAAGAGGTTTACTGACTGTGTTTTACATGTGACATCCAAGATCAGTGATGCTCGGTTCGCACAGGCAACTTTTCTCACAATATTCACTCTGCAAGAATATGAACACATTAGCACTTCATAAAAACAGGACTGAGGGGGAAGGTAACAGTCAGGTTTAGTGCTTTTTGTTATGCTCTAAATCCTAAAGCCAAAAACATAGCAACTTGAATCAAATGAATCCTTGCAGAATATATCAAGCAGTTTTGAGGTAAACTGCTCTAGCAGGTGGTCATCTAACAAGAGGGAAATTTACCAAAGCTACCAAAAAAGAAAGCTTAGGCTTTGCCTGCATAGCTGGTATTCATACCTAAAGTCTCGCTGGAGGCTCTGCTGACTGAATTTGAATTTAAAGTGGATTTTGATCTGTGAAAAAGAAGGGCAGTAAAATAATTGCTGCCAATTAAAAAAAAACATATGGTGGATACATACAGTGGAAACCTATCCTACCCTTGCGTTAGCCAAGCTGAACGAGTGTAGGAAAGCCTCTATGCGAGCGCACCACTCTGGAATGAAAAGTCTTGCTTCTTTCATCTGTACAGTGCAGATATATAGACAGAGATGATATTCACTCACTGTGATCATCTATCATCATCATCCCACCCAGATAAGTTACTTAGTGAGATGAAAACAATGCTGAGGCTGTCAGTGATTGTAGTAAAGGATCCCTGTGGGTGGTACCTGAAAAGACAGGAGCAATCTGAGAGAACCATACGTGTCGGTGAAGGCACACAGCTCCTCGGGATCCGGCTGAGGACTCGACCACGTACAGGAAAACATGCTCTCCTTCAAATCTGTGAGGACTGATGTGGTAAAAGGAGGTGACGTACAACAGCTGAAGATGTGTGTTTGTGTTAGGTGTGCGTGTGTACATACCAGGTTGGAGTACCTTCATTTCAATCCCTGTGCACCAGGGACCAGCAGCTGCAACTGCACCGCAAAAGTGAACAATGTTGCAACACTTGCAGTACGTGCTATATGTCCTAGAAAGCCTAACAGCTGCTGGCAACAGTCACATTCCTTCATGTAGTTTTATTTACAGCAATAATCAAGTGAAATGTGGAAATGAGTCTAAATGCATCCCTACTTGTGTGACCAATTAATCAGATATTTGTATTGTGGTGATCTGTTTCTATTGCCCATTTATTTTCAGATTTCTCTGATAGTCAGTGTGTGATGTAATAGTGTGTTTTCACCATATCTATCTGAAATGTTAATATACTTCTATACGGATGGTTACTAACGTTAGCTTTGCCATATTTGATTGAAACAATCTAAAATGCATCACACTGCTATTGGAACTGTTCATATGGAGCGTTGTAGCTTTTTCCTGTCAGAATAAACATGAGTTGTTTAATTACGTGTGACTTGGATAATGCTACTCTACTTTCAGGCCCTTTTATTCACTGCTAGTTCCTCCTGATTAAGTGTTTTTTGTTTTTTTAACTTACCAGTGCAGTATATTGCTCCCGTTTCCGTCCACAGAAGTACCAGAAGCCCTCGTACATTCTTTAAACCAGGATGCTCTCTCTGTTTTTCCAAAAGCATGACCAACCTCAGCGCCTGAAGAGGTCATTAAAAACCACCTGGTTTAGCTAGCTAAAGCTACAGCTAACTATATACTGTTATGCTAGCTAGCTTCAAACGTTAGATGAGTGGCCATTTTTATAAATAACTACGAGCAGAGATTAACTGTGAATTAGACAATACTTTTAACACGTACAGACGTCATGATTCTATTATTCAAACCCTTACCTGCTGTATTTCTCTGAGCATCTTTAGCTAATTGAACTAGCATGCGCGCGCTGAATTTACTTGTCGATTGCACACGTGCTGCAGTCGCAGGGGAATGCCTCATTCTTAAATAATACACAAACTTGCATCTTTTCCACACACAATATCACAGCTAGCACTTGTGTGAACTCTGTGAAATCACTAATAATACCAGATATGTAGTCTATAGAATTAATAATACATTTGGGGAAATTATACCATGACTTGTTCATTGTAATTAGGCACCTTAAAGCATGAGCATAGACAGGAATTTAGAAATACTGGAGGTCATAACATCTGATTCTGCCAGCCAAACCTGGTAAAAGTTTATGCTCATTAAAACAAATTAAATAAATAAATGTCAAAGAAAACACTGCAAAAACACAAGAAAGGCCCATCAAATAAAAATAAAAACAAATAATTGACTGCAATGGAATAAAACAAATCCTGCACATTTGTTACTGCTTTGTATTTTCATATTCAATGTATTTTCTGAACAGGAATTACTGAGGACACAATCTTCACTGAAGGGCCATTCACAAGTTTTTTCCTTGAGCACTCTTCCTCAGCCGACTTTTTCTTCTGTATGCCGTCTGTTTGTACTACATTTGATGCCACCACTGCATACATGTTTTTTGGTATGCAGGGGGTTTTTTTCTCCAGTTTTTGCATGTCTAGAAATTCACCACTCTGAAATGATCCCCACAAATACACATTAATCTGAGTAGATAATTTATTTTATTTGCATCTATTCATATATCTTAAATACAATGACGTAAAGTATCAAAACAGAACAGGAAGATTTTGATAGCTTTTACAGTCGCTATTTAAATATATAATGAAGCTTTTCTTCAACACAAATCACTTTGCCTCTTTGCCAGACCACTCCTTGTATCCTCCGGTATAATTACGTGCACTGAAACAGAAAGACAGAGGAAAAAAATAAAAAAATGGAATGTATACAAAACACATTGACAGCAAAGCTCAATTGGCAACGTTACCTTGAGGAAACAACATTTGTACAGGAGTCGTAAAAGCAAGACAGGCTGTGTGAGGGTTTGTGTGTAATGTATAGCAACCAATAACTTATTTACTTCACGTATCCAAGTTCGCAGGCCTTGGTTGTGGCAGCTGCCCCTCGTTTGCCCATCTGGCAGTGAAACACCAGCTCTGGCGCCTCCAGCAGTGGCTTGGTTACTCCATACTTGGCCTTGAATTGTTCTGGCGCCATCGCAAAAGCAGCCTCTACTGTATCAACTGAATGAATAAGGGGAGCAAGAGGAAGAAAGACAAATATTTCAAGATGAAATAGATGATGGCACACACCCAGGAGAACTTTGGTCTGAAGGATTATGATGGGTGGTGATATTGAGGGGAAACTATGGGACAGTGGTACATTCCCTAAGTGTTAATGCAATTAAAAGTATCTCACC
The DNA here is from genome assembly GCF_023349555.1 of Cebidichthys violaceus. NCBI lineage: Eukaryota > Metazoa > Chordata > Actinopteri > Perciformes > Stichaeidae > Cebidichthys > Cebidichthys violaceus. The sequence goes on along the minus strand of NW_027176372.1, from coordinate 18,206,974 downwards.
TGGGATGTGAACGGATCCTGGAATTCGTCCTTTATCCACTTCCTCTTTACTGCGAACATCGACCAGAAAGAGATTCTCGCTCTTTCCCAGGAGCGCTTTCAGATCCTCATAGGAGATGTCCTTGGTGACTGGCAATGAGACAGGAAACGCATTAAAAGGCTTTGAAGAGCACAATGAACCTTTGTTAGGACCTCCCATAAAATTGTACCATTAACATTAAAAAAAAAAAAAAAAATCCAAGATGGGTTTCAAGTGATAAAACAAGCCTGATGCAAGATTTTGTTATTGCACTGTGTTCATTGTTATTCACCAAGACAGATTCCTTGTATGTGTAACGTACTTGGCAATAAACAGTCAAAAAGTTCCATACAGTGAGCTTTACAAATTTTGAATCTGGGGAAAAAGAGAGTGCTGGTGTGGACTTAGAAAACATGTTGAGTTTAAGGTATTTCATGAGAGCAAATCACATTAAATTGCTTTGGGGTAATGATTAAAAAGATCTGGATCCAGATTAGGTTGCAAAGAGGCAAATGCTGATTTTTTTCATTTTTTTTTAAATTCCTGATGCCCCCTCTACCTTCAGGTTGCATTCCTCTCCAGAAGATTGCTCCCTCATGTTGGCACTCATACTTATCAGTGTGTGTGTGTGTGTGTGTGTGTGTGTGTGTGTGTGTGTGTGTGTGTGTGTCTGAACAATTAGGTGTAAAGGTACAATGCACTGAGTCGCCTTTGATGTAACAGATTACGGTATGCAAACGTGTTTAGCTTCATTTGAGAGTGAAATATGAAACCGGTTTGTTGGTTGCTGCTTGGATAACTAGCTGCCGTTCCCTGAGGATACAACAAGCTTTCGGTTTGAAGTTGTCAAGACGATCCTTTATTTTCTGCTGAGTCATTCTGATTAATTAAGACATGATACCGTAATATTCTAATAACAAGGGATTCCATCTTCATCTATTATTTATTAATTGGGGAAATCTGTGCTCAAGTTAACATGCAACAACTAAAGTTAGAGACCCGCCGTTAACGCAATCAGTCAACAACAACAATTAAAGTTGCTAACGTCATTCACTAGCTAAACAAGTTAACGTTAACTACTGAACTAAACTAAAGTTTCTCAACCAACATTAGGGACGTTTCAAGTTGTTTACTGCACTCAGTAAGATTATATCTGTCTCTCTTAATGAGATAAGTTGAATGAGACTCACCTGAGCTCGCCATTCTTCTTAAGGTAAATTCACACACTAGTTAACATGAAATACATCTTCTTCCTCTAATTGTTTAGGGACCAGTCATTGGCTTAAACGCCGAAGAAAGGCGGGACGTTGTTAGCCAATAAAATCAACTTCCTTCTAGCTGTGCGTTTAAATGACTTTCAAAATAAAAGTTGCCAAGTTTACTTATAGATTCAGGTCCTGTAAAAGAAAAGATAGAACAATGTTAAAGTATTCTGTTAGGTAAAAGTCCTGCATCCAAAATTCAACTAAAACGATCAGTAAAATGTACTTAAAAGTATCAAAACTAAAAATACTCACTCTGCAAAATGGCCTATTTCAGAGTGTTATATTATAGGTTATTGAACTATTATTAAGGATGTATCAATTTGTGACGTTAATGTGAAGCTGGTCGAGGTGGTGCTAATTTTAACAATTTAACATCGTGCTAAATAGTTTCCTCTATAAAAAGGCAAATCTGTCAAATCTTAATCTGCAAAGAAAAAAAGGTAACTAAAGCTCTGAAATAAATGTAGTGACGTAAAAAGTAATATTTACCTCTGAAATGTAGTAGATAAGAACATAAAATTTAATCATTTGAGAAAAGTAAACATACCTTTCTTAAACGTAGTTACTTTGTACCATTGAATACAAATAGATGACAGAGGTCAATATGAATAAATGAGAGGACAAACATGACTAATGCAGATGCTTCCATAGAGCATAAAAGGGGTCAATGAATGGTTTAATAAGCGTTTGGCTTGGTACTTACTAAGACACATTATGTTGTTTTCGCTATTAATTCAATTTGTCACCCTTCTGTATGTTACAACACGTAAGCCTACGCAAATAAGGCACAAATTCAGAACTTTTTCACATTGTTTTTATTAAAATAAGTTTTAGTTTCTTATGAAAGTCAGTACCTATATCCTAAAAAAATATCTACAATTAAATCCAACCATGACAATACAAGAAAACACTACAATAAACCTACAAAGCTTAATTTGCCAGCAAATAAACCTGTAGTTATTACCACAAAGTAACAGAATGACCAATTGTTAGTGTTATTCCATCAACACAATTCCTCTTTTCCCCAATATTTTTACATATTCCTTGAAACAGGAGCATAAACAACTTCTTAATTCTATAATCAATCATAACACCACCCCACAAATGTTTGCCTTTTGTTCATGATTACACCGTTGCTGTGCCCGTGTCTCCTGGGGCCTGTTCAGTGTCACTGGGATGGATTGTCTGTGCTGAACTAGTCTTGATCACAGAGTCCCCTCTGTGCTGTAAGAAGGGTTCCCTAGGCCATCAGCGGAGTCCCTCTTTGCCTTTTTACGCATTTGATACTTCCAGAGGATCACAGCTGCTATGATGAGGAGTAGAAGGAGGGAAACTCCTCCTCCTATAACCCCAGCCAACAGGTTATGGTCGGAAGACTCAGGAGGGTTGTACCGCTTACAGGAGAAATCTGAGGGGGTGCTGTGTCCTGCACTGTTCACTGCCTCCACGCACACTTTAGTGCCAACTTCCAAAGATACGACCAAACCACGTCGTGAAATTTCCTCAAACTCCAGGGTTTCACTCCCCTCTATCACCACTCTGTACCCAGACACCACAGAAGATGGAGCACACCACTGGACCTCTATCTTCCCTCTGTCATCCCCTTCACTGATTGGCTGCAGCACTTGGATGCGTGGAGCATGAGGAGGATTATCGGCCCCACTGATCCCAGGACAGAGGCACCCAGTCCTTTCTGAAATTTGGTTGCAGGGCTCCTGATTCTCCAGGCAGGGGTTGTACTGGCAAAGCTGCGGCATTCCTTGGAGTATGGTAGTCTTCACGGAGTCCACCACTTCAGGAGGAGTGCTGTGGTTGTCATTGTCATGGTAATCATCTTCATAGTTATCATCTGAGTTTAAGCCAGTTATGAATTTGATCCGACCACGAGTGGCAGGAGCTGAAGTAGAGGTGGCATGGGTGAAGAGGTGGGAGTGGAGGAGAGGCGAGGCACTCAGAAAAAGGAGAAGCACAGCCAGGTTTTTACGCAGTGACGTCATCTCTAGGGACAGAAGTGACAAATTATAAGAATGAATTCTAAAAATATTGGTCATTGCAAAAACAACAACAATACAGAAAATAGATTTAAACAGTTCACTAACACTGTTAACAGTATGTTCATCCAGTCAGTGTAAGAGACGAAATATGTCCTCATTGGCCATTGTTTCTCTATTGACCTTGTAAAATTCCTATACCTAGAGGCCAGTTGTGAGAAGGCATTTAAAGTGTAAATAAGTTGGAGTAAAGAAATGTAGTGGTCACTGCATCAAAACACAGAAACCAAAATACAGAACTTGGTTACCATACCAGACAAAAATAAACAAAGCAACAAGGATCCACGGTACTAAGGATACGTGATAGGACACATGAGATTTTTAAAGAAAGGTTTGTTGAGAGTGGTCAGAATTTAAACATTTGTTGTTTGGCTTGTTGACTAAGAGGCTATTTCACCAAAGTTTATGGCTTGGAAATGGTTCAGTGGATAATCAAACAATTGCGTAATTGTAGTTTCCATCCTGTAAACAGCTTAAGATAAATAAATGCTGAGTGCTGGAAGAAAGAAATACAACTATTGTTGTGACCCTATCAGCACTTCCATTTTCTACTGGCACCAAGCAAGAAGAGTTCTGTGTGAACCCATGACTGAATTTTTACTTTACACTTTCTGGTTATTTTTGAAATAACCCTAATACTCAGAAGATAATTTTTTCATGCCTGTAAATGCAACTGATGACTAAACCTCTAAGAATAAACATCCAATCATGCCAGTGTTTTGCATCTGGTGAACACACAAATCAGCATTGTGACTAATGTGACTTTAAAGTAAAGAAAAGTGTTGAAAAGGGTTTACCTGTTTGATGGTGGTGGATGTTTCAAGTCTTTATTTTCTCTGGTTCTCACTCTGTCTGCCCTCACCGAGTTCTCACTACAGTCCTCTGCTTTCACCGTCTTAAGTTGCCTCCCTCAGACTCTCCCCTCCTCCTCGACACCCCCTCATTTTCTCCCCTTAGTGCCTCTCCCTCCCATTTTACTCTTTTATGCTCTGCCTCTCTTGCTCTCCTCTCTCTCTTTTTTTTCACGTCTTGCCCCCTCCTCTTTCTCAACTCGCAACCAGTTGTTGTTGCTCTTTTACTTTTCTTTGGTATTTTTGGGTGAATGTGTTTCAAGAAGAGTGGATGGGGGTGCAGAGCCACCATGTGCCTGTGTGCTGCTCTGCATATTGATTTGCTGGGTGGCAGAGGGAGGCAGGCTTGTGCTTGTTTCAGTATGTGTTTGTGTAATCCGTAGGTGTAGCGGCCTGTTTTTGATTACCTCTTTAAAATCCTAAACTTCCGGCATACTTTGCAGGTGTTCTTGTGGAAACTAACAGGACATAGGGTCACTTCAGTGTGTTTATTTGTGGCTTTGAGAGTGGGGGGTGAGGAATGCATGCATGTGTATTTATTATAGACCCCTCCACCTCTTGTAGCCCCCATTGTGACAAGCTGGAAAGGGAACGATAAAGGCTTTCTCCTCTCTCGTCCTTTGATGGGGTAGAGCTGGCAAAGACGACAAGTTCTTTCTTATTGAAAGTGCCCACATTCACTGATGAGAGGAAAAGTACCAAGGCAGGAGCCTCCTTCTTTCTCAACTTCAAAACTTAAAGGATTTACTCGACCTGTTTTTTCCTATAGAATAAATGGCTTCATTTAAATTTGAGCTGAGTTGAGTGCATGTATATATATATATACAAGGAATTATTGGAGGAGCAAAACCAACGACATAAAGCAGACCACAGTTAAGAGACATTGTGAGAGTGTCCACTTGCACTCACAAATCAACTTGTAAGGTTCACAAGAAGGCAAAATGGTTCCACAATATGTTCGCAAGAAAAGGGCTGAGAGCACAGAAACAATAAATCATTGGGAGATGAATAAACACCGAAGGCCAGCTTAAATGTACTGCCACTTAGAGTGTACAGCAGGAAATAGAATATAGATTTATGTACTGTTTTTATACAAAATTATATTTACTTATTTGGGAGAAAATATGTTCCAATTTGTGCACATTGTGTGTACAGTTGTGTACATGCTTAAATATAGTGTATAGTTTTAGAGATAAAGATTGAACGTAAAAGAATCCCAAGTCATAAACCATCAAAAGCCACTTAACTTTGAACTAACTAAAGGAGTAGCTTATACGTAGCTTTTGTTCACACCTTGATGACGCACAAATATTGATGGCTTGTTGTGGCTCATCCTGAACTCGCAAAAATGTTGAAATAAATGGCTTTTCAGGGAAATATGTGACACATGAATGATGAAGTGAGAAGCTCTCCGTAACTTGTAAAATGTGTTGTTTAATGAGGTTTTTGGGAAGTGGCTGACGTTCTGTGGTTATTACCATGTGTGATTAATTGGAAAAGTTGGTGCCTGGGCGTTTCCATCTGCTCCTCCACATTCTCACTCCCAACTCTTATAATACAGCAGCTTGGCCAGTGGCCCCTTGGTTGTTGTTGTCATACCTATGATGGCACTTTATATCCGAATGATCTTGTCTCCGGGCTAGATGACACACACAGTTCTCCCGTGCCGGGTGGCTGCTTTGAGCCAGATATCTACAAAGAAGGAAAAGATGGGCCAAATGAAGAGGCACAATGAAACTACCTGGAGCAGACTGAAATGCTTAACTAATCATACTTCTATTTCAGATCATAGGGCATCTGTTCCCAGGAATTTATAAATATTGTTGATTGTTGGGCTTTATATATGAAACTATTGGTGTGCGTATTATGAATTATATTGCAACACACTAGAGAGGAAAATTCAGAAATGCATATATTGTTTATCAAAGGATGTCGATGTGGATCAAAGAGGAGGGCTTCACCTTAACAAATACCGTCAGTTTTTCCAGCTTCAAGCTTCAGGTTGTTTTGGCTGCGTGAGACAACCATCTCTTCTACCCCCCCGCCTGTCGTCCCGGTCCGTAACGTCAGGAGCTGATAAGTCTCAACAACCTGCTGGTAACTGGATGGTACAGGTTGCTGTGACTTATCAGAAGTGAAGTGATTCATTTCAACATTCATTCCTGAGCAAAACAATCCATCTGCAGCCATCTTTTCTCACATTTCCAGGCAGTAGTTGTTTTACAGTGTTTCATCATTCAGGAAAAAAACACACATACAAACATAACAACAGTGATTTGTGGGAATATGGTAATGTAAGTTGGTCACTGTTTCTGTTGGTGAGTGGGTGACCACAGAATTAGTCTGTGATCAATACAGCTATTAATATTGTATGCGTGACCCTCTGGAGGAGGCTTAGAAACACTTTGAGATCCTCAAATGCTATTTCTATGAATGAGCTCATACTGTGCTTGTGTATGGATCAGATTTCATGATGAAATCAAAACGAAGAAGTTCCTCTCTTGTTCAAATAAGGGAAGAGGACAAGAAAGAGGCGAACACAAACAAGTATGTGAAATGTTCACAGGGACCGCCAACCATCTGTATTCTTCAGATCGACTTTTTTGTATGTTGTGCTTTGCCTCCGCCTGTCATATCCTTATCCCTTAAAACAAAGTGTTCAGTAACACTCATGATCATGGGCAGGTTAGTTAATCCCTGATGAACGTCTAGACTCATTTGAACTGTTCAATAGTTTTCTTCAAAGTAGGCGACATCACTGAGGAGACATTGTTTTCCTGCTGCTAGTGACAGGCCAGCATGCTGAACTTTTGTTCAAACTGTGGCTCCAAGGCCCTCAAGGAATAAAGGAAGCGGCTGAGCGTGAGTCATACCACTCTAATGACTAGCCCGCCAGTGCATTTTCCCTCTCCCACCAACCCAGCATGTCGGAGCATGCTGCTGGACATTTGTCAGACAACCTGCACGTATCCCCGTCACCATCATCTGATTGTAGATAGCGCCACAATTTCACTAGAGTGCTGTAAAGTCTTAGAGAAACAATACCTTTATTTCTTACCGCAATAAGATAATAGTCTTTTAAGGCAGGAATTCCCCTCCGCCTGTTTAGCAAGTTAAAACAAATACACTTTACTTTCACATTCACTCACTCACGTCGGCCTTCAAGCCTCATAGTGTGACTTTATCAAACTCAGAAATGTGTGGGCCTCTCACAGATGCTCATTCCCTTTCCTACCCACACCTCTCTAAGGAGTTGAAGTATTCCAATTCAAACAGGAAGCTCTACTATTGGCTATATCACCTTTGACCTGTACTTCATTCAAAAGGAATCCCAGGGTAGTCTTGCAACCATGACTGTGTGAAGTTGTGTGAACTGCTATTTTTAGCTTTAAAAATCACTGTGGAGCCAGAGTGGGCAATGCAGACTACTGATCCATGAGGAGCTAATTGGAAGCAGACATGTGATGATGTAGCAGCTCCCTCTGATGACAAGGTCCCACATTCCTGCCGCCACTGCATGTTTGAGTCATTAAAAACTATGCAGTAAAAGAGTGGGATGGTAATCACAGAAACCCTGCTGCAACAGGCGGAGTTCAGCTTAAGTTCTCCCAGCTTAAGTGAATCTTCATGGATGTTGATTGATATTAACCTTTGTTAGGGGAGGAAAACCTGCTGAATGCCCCTTTATGTATCCTATAATGTCATATAAGACAACTCAAGACAACTTTGACTGGATTAAGTGACGACGTTATCGACACATCACATGTTGATACCTGTTGGTGTTGTCTTATAACACGCCTTGGATAGATTACACAATGTAAAATATACATAGTGTGAGTGGAAAGTGGGCATGTTCGCCTGCTGAGAGTCTGTGACGACGGGACTAGATAATTTGCGGTAAAGATTATACGAAAGCATGTCGGGGCCTAACACACAGCTCAGCTATTTTACATGATATGAATAGATAGTTTCATCAGCCTGTAACCTGTGGCACCATAATCAGGTAACAGGGGCACTGACTGATAAACCACAACACCAACTTGACTACATTAAAATGCTTTTTTGTTCCTCAACCCTGTTAGTCATGACAGTGTGACAGTGAGCCAGCATAAACAAATATTAGGACCCTGAAACTGATGCAGCTAAATTAAATTCAGTCATCATTAATGTTATTATTTACACTTTTTTCCTGCTGTAACATGTCCTAATGTCTTTGATGACAATGGTATATGCAGTTTTTTAAAATACAATTGTGTTTTGTTATGCGAAGCACAAATAAGTTTGCTACAGTAAGGTAAGATCTGTAACTGTAACTTATTAAGCAAACCCGTCTCAGAATAAAGTCCACTGAATGTCAAAAGTTGGGTAACTTCCAACCTAAATGAACCACTTACACTGAGTTATAGCTCCACTTAGTGGCGAATAGTTGTACTTGTCAGCTACAATCATGTGAATACAAATAAATAAATCCCCTGGCCTATCTCTGGGACAAATGTGGCAGTTGTTATTGCCTATTTGAGGATATCTTATTGAATCTAATGGATTGGTAAATATGCTGGTTTGATTTGTTCTTTGTGCCAGGGGATGAAAAAGGCAGACATGATGTCCAAAGACACAAGATCAACATGGCAGCATGGTGTTTTTATTGCTCGCTCACTGGAGAACTCCTTTCAAGTGTGAAATTCCTTCCCAATAATTATCTCGGCCTGGGGACTCTCCCTCACTTCATAAACATGAACCAGATGAGGCAGAACATATTTAGTTTGGAAGCTATATGGTTGACCTACATGTTTAGAAGAAAAACATAATTATCATCCCAGCTTGATCTCAACATCTATAAGATGTTTTGTTTTTCACAGTGGTTTAAGAAGCATCCAGATGTTTTACTTTAATAAAAGATGTCAGTGATGAAAATAAATGAAATACAATTACCTGATAATTTTCTGATTAATATTTTACATTCAACATTACATGTATTTAGCTGATGCTTTTATCCAAAGCAACTTATAATAATTGCATTCAATCATGTGGATACAACCCAAAGAATTGCAACCATGTAGTCAAAGTCAAATATGCTGAATGTTGCATTTGGAGTAAATGCTATTTACTCATTCATCCATGAGTAATAAAAATCCAATGATCCTATAATATCCTATAATAATAAAATACAACTATAGTGTAATGAAGCATACATTGTAAATGCTTAAGTAAATTACAAGTACCCTACTTGTACTCTCGTCAATAACCTAGTACTTGAGTAAATGCAGTTACTTATTAAATTACATATTTTCTAAATACTTTAGCTGAAGTTAGACCAGAATAGGTGGGAACATGCAGTTAGTTTTTGACTCCCAGTAAAGTGTACTAGAATCATTAGCTACTGTACATGGGGCAGGAAAACATCAAACACATGCGTCAAAGGACCACATTTATAAAGCGATAATAAACCTATTTATTCGCACCTAAGTGTCAAAAGTTACTATATTTAACGCGTTGATGAACCGTTACATTCGCGGTAGCGGGACGTTTTTTAATTCTGCCTTTTCAAACCGAAGAACCGGACGCCACCGTCGACGGTTAACCACAGGATGTAGTTAGCGCAGTCTGAGGAAGTTAGTCGTCTGTGTCGGTGTCGCACTGAAACACTCGGATCTTTACGTGATTCCGAAGCAGATCCGAAGTGCAAACTCGTTCCACAACTGTAAACTACCGTAACTGTACTGGAGCTACGCCATTGGTTAGAACTGTCCATCCGCCGGGGAAGGGAGGCGGGGGCGAGCCGCTGAATGACGGTCGTTGCTCTATTTACACTTAAAGAGAGCAGAGACAGCCTCCGGGACCCACACGGGGCCTACATATTTCATATTTATACCGAGTAACGATATCGGATAAAAGAGGAGGAGCGCGTAATCGTTTCTTTAATCACCGGGGGGGATGTTGCGGATCGTTCGCGGACATGCGTGACGGGACAACACGGTGTCGAGACCAAGCGGACGTTTTCACAGGTTGATGATCTGTAGGGAAGCCAGCAAAAAGTAGCCTACATGATTGTAGTCTATAGGCTGCTTCAGCTGACACGGGCTCACACTTAAAGGAGGAATAGGCGGTGCCTGCTAATTCCTGGAAAAATACAGTGGACCGGAATGAGACATTTAACGTTTTGCAGGTTGGGGTTTATTCGCTGAAGTTGACGCTCAGACTTCGGCTACAAAGCAGCGTGTGAGGGTTGTCTAACAGTCTGGACCGTCTGTCTGCCTTGCACGTTTTGACAGATAGCCAATCAAATCTGTTATTCAAATCGGCGCTCTTATGTCAGTGACCTATATCTCATGCATGTGCGTCTAAAGCCCACAGTAACCTCTTCGCCGGGACCAGACAGCATGGGGATCAACGGGTTAGACAATCAAGCGCAGCCGTCTAGCGGAGCGTCCCGGGCGGAGGAGACAATTGCGGATCCTCAGACGGAGCAAAGAGTTGCTCCTCGAGAAGCAGACTGTGGGAAGGATGACCGGGCGGCGGGCAGTGAGTGTAAAACCGTGCAGGAGGACAGCTCCGTGCAGTTGTTGGAGGCCGGGTGCAAGCCGCCCCTCTGCCCGGTTTCGGACTCCGAGTCGGGGGTCCAGGTGGAGGAGCGCGGCCACGAAGGAGCCGCGTTCGTCCCGCCCGAAGGAGGTTACGGCTGGCTGGTGGTTTTCGCGGCAACCTGGTGCAACGGGTCGATCTTCGGCATTCAAAACTCTTTCGGCATCCTGCACATGATGCTGCTGAAGGAGCACGTAGACCCAGACGACAAGACGTCTCAGTTCAAAGTGGGTGAGTACCAGACAGTCTGCTGAGGCGAGCCTGAGGTGAAACAACGCATCAACCGGTGGACGGATGCACATTTATTTTCGTCTTGGATGCATGAATGGTTGATTACAATCACGAATATGAAACACTAAAAGGTGGAAATGGGACCTCTAGTGAGTGATTTGATAGAATATCAGCCTCACGAAAACAAACTATCTCATGTACACTAGCGTACACTGTGTAATGTACATGCACCTATGCCACTTAAAGAAATATGGGTCATCTCAGAGTTCAAGTGGGTTTACCCAGCACTTACAGCGGCACACTAAACGTATAGTGTTACATTACATAACGTGCCTCGCCGGTACATTTAAACTCCGCATGTTGTTTTTGTTCAGAATAGTGCTTTTTTAAAAACTGCTCCCGTCTCCTTGTTTGACTTGGTCGGCTGCATGTTTTGGAGAGCACCATCGCTGATGTTCAATCATTAACAGGCATTTTAACTGAGCAGCTCTCTCCTCGCTATCCATTCATCAACATCACTGTTATTTTAAACTCCCTTAACTAGATGCGGCAAATCCATTTCCAGTTAGTCACAAATGGCTCTTTTGACAGTGGGTTTCCCCCCAAAGGCTGAACGCTATAGAAATGTAACACAGGCATTTTAATTACATGAAAAGTGTGACCCAGCAAACGTTCCAAACTTGCAAACAGTTTCTGCTCAGAATCTAAATATTCCATAGAATGTTGTTAAATATCCAATATGGAATCTATTATTACATCACTTTTATGTGTTTTCCTTGTTCTGACTTTTCACAGTCAAAAGACTCAAAAGAGATTGAGGAAGAGATGGGAAGCATGTGACAAAAATCCTATGCTAGATTCAAGACATCTATTACTACAGTGCTAAATATAGTATATAAGCTAAAAGACTTCATAATAATTTAATTCCAGGAATTTATATTCCCATGTGTCACAGTGAAGCTGTTGTTGGCCACATGCTGTTCATGACCAGAATAAGGCCAATGTTCACCTCTCTGTCTCCCTGCGTGCTTCAATTATCTGTTAGATAAATATCACAAGCTTTCACTGGTGAATGTTCTGTCAAAATACTGGGTAGTGCAAGACTATGATACAGCCATGTACTGTAGCAGACACACACATCTTAATATATAAATCACTTATGTTACTTTCAAGGAATAACACCAAACAGTCTCCAGACAAACTTTGAAAACAAAGACTTCCAGAGCCTCCATCAATAACTGACATTTTCTTGCTTGTGTTTGTTACTGTAGTGGAAATGTTGAGAATTTTTTTTTATTGTCAACGAAGCATCTTTGGAGGTTTGGTCCCTCGATGGTTTTGCAGAGTTTTGGCCTCCAGCGTTGAGGTCGTTAATCACATAAATGACTACTGACTAAATGAGTTATTATGCAAGTTCTTGTTAAGGGAAGAACTTCCTGATAGGAGAAACTTTGAATATGGTGTGTTTTAGACTACAGTGAAAATAAATGTTTTTTAGGAGGGGAGTAGCATGTAACAAGAGTAGGTATTTTCTTAACTTCCCGCCAAGATCCACCATCACCAGCGGAGGTTAAGGTCAGGATGTCAGAAGGGATTACGGCTCTAACATTGTTCCCTGGAAGACATTCAACATTTCTCATCAGCATGAAAAACATTACCGAGGAATAGAAAACATGAGGTGAAAATCGAAAGGCTCAGGCATGATCCGGCTCATTTAGGCACAGGTTGATTCATTTAATGGCATCTTGAACCTTGTCATCTCCAATTTATGTGGAGGAAATGACTGTGTCTGGGGGCACCTGGACAGGGTATCACATTACTTTCAGGTTTTGTGTGATAGAGAGTCTTGAGAGAGTGTTGGGCCTGAAAGAGATTCCAGGCCAGATGTATTACTTACAATATATCTTGCATTCAACAGAGGGCAGTTGCTGTCAAGATATTACTAGCCAGCTCTCCCCCTTTTATTTTGGCTTGCAAAGGATTTCATCTTCAGCCATTGCTTGGATTTGATTCTTGGTTATTCTCATATGTGGAAGGATTAAGCTAGTAGGCCGAGTACTGACCTTTCCCCCCTGCAATAGAAGAAAACAGAGGTAAACAGCTCAACAACAACTTCATAAAAGTTGTACAGCTTTTACAACCGCAGTTGTAAAAGCTCCTTTTAAACAAATATCCAGTCTGAGAGATCAGTAAAATTTAAATTTACATGTGCAGAACATCTTAAAACAATACACTTCAAAAGGAATACATTACAGCGCAGCAGGAGAGAAGGCAACACAAAATAATTGAGATGTCATTACCATTAGGTCTTTATACCAAGCTTGATTTAACTAGGTATTTATTAAGCCTTAAGGGGTAAACAAGAGATTTTCAAAATAGCTTTATAAGTATCAAGGTGGGGGATCGGAACAGCTTTTTTTTTTTAAGTTAAAGAAGGTAGGGGGTTATGAGTTGCAGATGTTGGTGTTTTACTCAATGATTACAACATGGCAAGGTTAGTAGTTTAATTTCTGTTGTACAAAATTGCTTGCAGGTAAAAGATGTGTAACCAACACAACATTCTTTTAAAGTTAAAGACTGTGATGCTTCTAAAATCAGTGGGGAGTGATGAGGTGACGTGTGGTTGACCATAGATGAGCAAATGTTTGCTGCAGCAGAGTTAGCAAACACTGGGAATGTGAGTGAACTGGGAGCGTGAGTAAGTGATTCATCTTTTCTTAGTACTTGAAATGATTTCCCGTCTCTATGCAACTAGTGTGAAACAGATCAGTGGGATCAAGACAAACAGAGGCTCATTCAAGCACAGTGTGTCTTATTTGTGTCTAAATGTAGAGCTCAAGGAGCGGAGTTGTTTCACTCCAGTTAAGTGGACAGACTATAAACCTTACTGAAAGCAGTATTTGGCCTTTAATGGAGTTTTCCATTAAATGCTAAAAAAGACACTGATGCCGCTTAAGAAACCAGACTTTTAAACAATGTAAGATGGAAAATGGAAATTTATCAGAAAGCTACAAGCAACTCTGTACAACAATTACACATTGACAGTAGTTCAGAGTAGCTCACGGTGATTGCAGTAATAGATGAGAAACAATGGTAACATACAAGTAGAACTAGGCAGAGATTATGTGTGTTCAAATGTTGAGTTGTTTGTTTTATTATGATGCTCTTATTTGGCATGGTAATTAGGCTATGATCGGATTTGTGTGTCAAGGGTTAGGGTTTATGAAATATTATAAATATGCACACTATGTTATAGCTATTTACTTATTTATTCATTAAACTTTTGCCCCGCTTCCCAGAGGAGCTATAACACGCTATGACCACGGCCACTTAGGAGACAGGAAGTGCATACCATTTCAAACCACTGGCATTGCTTGTAATGCATCTGCTTTATAGAGCATCTTTGGCACCATTCAGCAACTTTCATAGGAACAATTTATATTTCTTTTTCATGTGATTTTTTTTTTTTTTGCTGTCCACACTTTCTAAAATCAATCTGGAGACAATCTGGGAATGCCAAAACAACATTTGAGCTGACAGTTTTAACAAGGGCTTAGTATTGAAATAAATTCAATAAACATGTTTGTATTGAAGCTGCAGATAAACAGTATTTAGCAGGTGTTTATTACCGATTACTGTATATATTTAAATTGTATTATTGTCAGGGTGGAACAGCCTGTAATCAATTCAATTGAAGTACAGGTAAATACAAGTTTTATAGAATTAGCTAATCTTTAAAGGGCAATGCCCAATTCTACCCTTTCAATTCAAACATACTAGCCAGTTTCAACACTGTATTCCTTAATATTTCAAATCTCTAAAGAGGAAAACAAAAAAAAACATCCAGGATTCAATAAATGTGGCTATGCTGTCATACTCAAACTCCTCCACTCATTAGCTTACTGCCGTGCTTTGTAGTGCTGTATTGTAGTTCCACTGCCCAGAATTTCACCAGCATCTCCAGGGCAGCTAAAACTCCCATTTTGGCAGATCAGAGAGTACTGGGGCATTTTTGGCATTCCAAAGAGCAGGGGAATGGGTTCGGCTGAGATTAGAGTCTCTTAAAGCTCCACATACTCAGAAACAGGTACGTACAGATGATCAGAAGCAGGGATGGACTGTTTTGTTGAAAGTAGGTTCACTTTAACATCAATAAATTAAGGTATTTCATTATAGAAAGTTTTCTAGCTAGCAGGGGGCAAATGTAAATAGTTAGGAAAAAAGAAGGCAAACTAGCCGATACAAAGGAATGGATAGGTGATAAACAGCAACCTTTTCACAACTAGAAGTGAGCGTCTGTGGGAAATATAGTGTTAACTTGGAGAAACTCAAGCTGCGAGTATCTTACGAGCATGAGGTGAGGGCTACCAGTTGTAAGTTAGTTCAGTTAATTGAGTGTGATTTATACTTGACGCCCATCGCGGACGTCGATGGGCGGAGAAAACAGATAACTTTGGATCATAAGACGTTTCCTCGTCACAATTCCTCTTCAGCTCATATGTCCGTGGGACCGTCCTTGCAGAAAGCATAACCAAGACTTTAGAGCAGCACAACAGATGGTGTATCAGGAGAGAAGTCTGAGAGCCGAGTCGTGCTGCAACACACACATATGACCCACTGTACTCTCTCTTGCAAAACATATCCCATATAAATCCATTCAACCCCATTATTAAACGTGCCAACACAAGCTGTTTGTACAGCAGTGGGTATTGGTAATTTGGAGCTCGATGTAACTGGTAAATATCTTGATTGGACCCAAATGCAGACAGTTGGAGGCAGTAGGAAGAATTCAGTGATTTATGGTAAATGACTCACAGGCAGGGAGTCCAAATGGCAGGAAGGAAACCAGCAGACAGGCAACTGGTAGTAAAACACACAGCATTGCAACTATGATGATCTGACAATGGAACAAAGGAAGTGAACGAAATGTAGAGAACGGTTGACAAGGGAATGAGATGCAGGTGAGGAGGTGGACGGGCAGTGCTGATTAGAGAGGTGGGAACACGAGTGAAAGTATGAGAAACTCTGACAACGTAAATACCTTTTTTTAAAAATGTCTTCTTATCTTCTCTGCACTTGCTTGATACAGCTTATATCTACCTTCTGAATTAGCTTGTTTTTCTTTAATGCGTTTTTATCGAGCGAATAAAAATGTAGCTTCTATCCTTGCTGTGTGCTCATAAAGGGTATAACAGCAGTTTCTTGACAGTTGGTGCACTGTCCAATAAGAGGTAGAGGTATTGACTGATATAAGCTAAAAATAAGCTTCTGGGGAACTTGATGGTAAGAATTAAGCGACCACTTAGCTTGCTAACCCTACAAACCTACCCATCAAAAATTCACCATTTTATAGCGTCTTTTTGTTACGGTCTTTGGCTAGTTAACACACTCAAACATAACACTTTTTTTTTTTTTGGGTAACTCCAATTCTGCTAACTAGTGCTGTGCAACATAGCCAAACATAAAATCATTATACAGTATGTTTACCTAATTTCCATAAGGCTGTTTAGTTTCTTTTAGTATGTGTGTTTTTCAGCTGAAGTGACCATGTGTGTCATGCAACAACATATTGCCCAGCCGTAGTCTGCTAAAGACATTAAATGTGGCCTCGAGGAAATGGGCTTGTACCTTAGCCTTTCCGTTAATGCTTCAAAAATATGTATGACGATTGTTTTTTGAACTATGTATACCCAAGACAATTTCAAACACATTTGTTGCATTGTTTAGTTGATGGGAATATGTCTCCCATGTGTCTAAAGATAAAAGTGTAATCCAATAGAAGGCATTTGGACAGCGGTGTGTTTTTGATTGTTTTGGCACTCTGGATGTGAAATGAAACAGGGACTATGAGGTTGATTTCTTTATATGTTAAAGTTGTGTGTTCAGTGAAATTCCTCAAAAATATTGTTTGTTACTTACTGCAGTGACATCTATCTAAGCAGATAGTTTTAGTTACACTGGAGGGAGATAACATTTAGTTGGTAGAGCCAGGAACAACATGCCTTTCCAGAAACAATGTCTTTTCCTCTCAGGATAATCTAAAGAGCATGCTGTGAACAGTTTTACTTGAAAGTACTTCCTACGCTAATTAAAAACGATGAACTAAAGGTCTTTAATCCACATGCTGCTCATTTGATAGGAATGTTAAGACCTTAAAATTAAAGCTAAAAATAGAAGGCAAACACAACCAAACGGTGTCACTGTCCAAATACTTTGTTATTGCACTGTAGCTGCAAATTGACAGGTGCGGCAACCTTTGTGAATTTAATTTTTGGGCTCAATATTGTAACCGCTGTGTTCTAGTTCTAAAAAATAAGGAACTAGAGCGAAACTAAGTACTATTGTGAAATTCTCTCGGTACATTAAACATCCCCCAACAGTGTTTCCCTGCCAAAGAGAAGATAGTTCCTCCAATGTACAGAAGGCCCATATAGACACTCACTCGCTGTCAGAGTGCACCCTCACCTAAAGAGAGGAGAGCTTGTTAAGCCTCTTCACTACCACAAACACACACACACACACACACACACACACACACACACACACACACACACACACACACACACACACACACACACACACACAAACACACATCTTTTCATTTCACTTCAGTCTCTATCCCCGTGTCCTTTTTCCTTTGTTTGGAGCCCTAATCGTCTGTAATGAGTGCACTCCACTCCGTCTATTCACAGACCTTTAGCTTGTGCCAGGGCAGGGGGAAATGGGTGCTTAGAGGTGGGGTTAGTCGGAAAAGAGAGGAGAGAGTGGAGGAATGAGAGATGCTGCTTTGCTAGCCTCTGATTGAAGGTTGATCCTTATATGTTGGTTCTGTACACAGGAACAGTGAGTGCACTTTTCAAACAGGGACTGCAATCGTCTTGTCCACAGCGGTTCAGTCAAGAAAGCATGTGGATGCAGACTTGAGTGAAGTAATTGCGGAATTTGAACATGACAATGTGACATTATGCTGGTACTACTGATGATTGCATGTTACAAGGCTGCTTCCAGTTACACAATTTTCTCCCTCTGAAGTATTTTTTTCTAAAACTGGGCAAATGATTGAGGATGCAAATGGTGAAAGGAGTTGATTGTGGAAGACTGACCCTTGAGTCCAGTGTAGTAGACCTCAACAATATGCTGTCTGTTGTCTTGTCTTTCTATCAGATTTCCGCATTACTCTATATACCGTCATTTTGTGATCCCATCTCCTGTAATAATATATCCAACCAGGGATATAGGCGATAAGCAAACTAAGTGTTAGTTTAATGTGGGAATCCTTGATATTGTTATTTTGTCTCCATCCAGTTTTACACACTGTTTTCCGTAGGCCTACTGTGAGTGACATGCAGTATAATGTCCTTGGATTTTGTATTGATAAAATATATGATTTTGTCTTTTTTGTGTGTTCAGCCGTGGTGGCTGTCACTGCTCACTCTAGCCACCCATCTCTTCTGTTAGGGAAACAGTAAAATGCACTATTCCACAATGAATCATCCAACATGTACCCATAACTGTAAGTTCCGTAACAGAAAAGCACCAGCAAAAACAACTACTGATGGAGAGAGTAGTTCTCCTTTTAAGACTCACGACCAGACTGACCAATCGACAGTAAAACATTTATGAGAACTTCCACGGATGAACCGCTAAGAGAGTACACAAGATACAGGACGTCCAGATGGGAGACACCACAGTGGGGGCGGTTGAACATGAGTGAAAGGATTTCAAATCCTGTGATTCTTTCAGACAATCTGGACATGATAAGGTAATGGACAAGGAACAGAAAGTGGTACTGGTGATCAGGAGTTTTGGGTTAGTGTTATTTTTCCGGCGATTAACTTTTAGGGCTTTGTACTGTACATTTGTCATTACATTTTAAGGCTTTCTGTTTTATTTCTGACAGATGCTATGTGGCTTTACATCCACCAGTATAGTCAGGGGAGTTATTTTATGACCGTTATGGCCTTATCCTTTGAGCCATCATTAAACCAGACTTATCCCCCTATATGCAGATATTGTGTCATCTACATAGCACAGTAGTCCGAGCTGGAGAGATTATTGGCCAAAGTCCGATTTCAAGTTTGCTGTATGCGAAACCTTTAGAGAGCAGTCTAAATTGACTACCATTGTGGGGAGTTTAATCTTGGTATTTCCATACTGGAAAGCCATATGTTTGCCCCTCAGGACAAATACAGTGCAAGAGCTAAACAGAACACATGTGTAGTACAGCGTAACATACAGTTATGCTCAGCATTGTTGCTTGATGTTCAGTTGTGGACATTTTATGGGTTCAGTATATATTAAACTGCTGTAAACAATATTTTTATATTGACGTCAATCGGATCAAATTACTATGTGTAATGTGAAAGGGGTCGCTTGTAGTGACAAACCAACAGAGAATTGGGAGCCAACTCTGCAGTTCCCCTCAGCACTACGGAGCTTTTAGCATGTTCTAGCTCATTGTTTTGGTTTTATGACTTTTAACTTTAATTCACTCTCACAAGTTTCACTTTCAGCCACAGCAGGCAGCTGTTTTTATGGATCTTAAAAACCCTGCTGTATGCTACCTGCCCAGCACCAAACAGTGAACAGGCAACGTTTGGGACTAGCAGGTGAACAAACCTAAGCATTTAGCAGCTAAAGATATACACCTCAAGTCAAAACAGACTGCCTCTGAATGGTGTGGGGTCAATCTGAAGAGCACTAAGTTTAAAGCACACCGAGTCCTCTACTGAGAGTGCTTGTTAGCGCTCCAAATCAGTAGTGCAAAATGGTGCAATTGTAATGCTAAGGTGCTTATGGGAAGCCAAATCCAAACCCAAGGGCTAATCTGATCTCATGCAACTTTGTCATTGAGTTCCTTCTTAATGGTATAATATGTATGGTGTTTCAGTTTAAATGGGGTTGGGAGGACAACGTACAACAACCATTTGAAATTCAATATAGGATTTGACCTACTTTACTGTTGCACCATACTGATACCCACTCCTGGATACACTGCAGGTATCTGCTGTATGCCTTGAGATGTGACGTGAAATGCTTTTACTAAGACTAAAGAAGTGTGTGTGTGTGTGTGTGTGTGTGTGTGTGTGTGGGGGGGGGGGGGGGTGTCAATGTTGCGCCTCAGGGTAAAACTTTGAACATTTTTGCTGGGAAAGATACAAAGTGGTGGTAGTTCATGAAGTACATGCTAAATAGGACAATTCCCCCCTTTCTTGTTCCATTTGGATAAATAAACTATAGGAAGGATTGGGTGCAGTCCCACCCTTAAACTACACAAACTTTACTTTGTAGTGTAAGCCGTGTACCGGCAGATGTGTGCTTGTATAGTACAGAATGTTTAGGTCATCCGCCATAACAAAGACTGGGGTTGTACAGTGTTGTAGAGCTCATGTTTCACACTGAACTCAGAGTGTTTGTGTGTGTGTGTGTGTGTGTGTGTGTGTGTGTGTGTGTGTGTGTGTGTGTGTGTGTGTGTGTGTGTCAGTAGGTAAATCAGTCCATCCACCTGTTTTTCTTCCTCTCTGGTCTCATTCCCATTGAGCTGTTAGATCAGCGTGACCTACAGCCCAGACACCATGGTAGACATTAAAGCTACCTTTGCTCCCCGGGAGACTGGACCCAGACATTTGTTTGTTTGCGCTTCAGGGTACGCGGTGTCTCTGCTGGATCATTCTGGTCCGTTATGTTTCAACACTGGATGGATACTACACCACAGGCCAGATCTGTCCACTTTGATCCACTTTGATCTGCTTAATCACCATGAGAAATCTAATAGAGTGTGTCTGATGTACATGATGCAAGTAAAGACACAATAAAGAGCAGAGTTACATGAGTTCATATTAATAGCAAGTCACGTCAGATGGTAGAGGGTCTCACTGAGAGAGAGAGAGAGAGAGAGAGAGAGAGAGAGAGAGAGAGAGAGAGGGAGAGATTTCCAAGAAGAAATAGTGCATACAAAGGCCTTTATTTTTTCAAAGCTTCTGCAAATATGACATTTTCATGACATCAGGGTAATAATAACGCTGTCTGAGTCATGAAATGCCTACAAGGCAATTGGAGCACAAGATTCAACATGAAGCGCACGTTTACCTTCAACTGTGGCCTCCATAGAGATCACAGGTGGCACGTTGTTCATACAATCAGTTCCTTATGTAAATTATGTATTGTAAAGTTATAAAGGAAAAGTCTATTTGATTTTTCCTCATCTTTCTACTATAACAGCTTGTATGTCCTGTTCTCAAGTGGGGCGCTATTTACACTACAGTTGTTTGACAGTAAGACAGTAAGACTAGGTAATAACAAAGCTGCTTTGAAGCAAATTCTCCAGCTGCATATGACAAAATGAGCCAGTTTATTGTCTCCATGCTGGAAAGGGAAAACATTTCTACTCATTAATTTTACTATACGTCAGTTTTATTGCATGGTATTGTATCCTGTATATCAATTACACATTGATTTACAGCACACATTTCATGTTACATGGAAATCTGAGCCTTGCTTGGTGTACAAACGGGTACAAGACTGTCTTTTATTTCCTTTAGCTGATAGCTGCAACATACAGGGTCTCCACATGCTTCTGACAATGAATTCTCTCTCCTCTCCACTTCCTCTCCAGCATGGGTCGGGGCCCTGGCCATGGGCATGATCTTCTTCTGTTCACCTGTGGTCAGCATGTTTACAGACCGCTTCGGCTGTAGGAAGACAGCAGTCAGCGGGGCAGTGCTGGCTTTTATAGGGCTGCTCAGTACATCCTTTGCAAAGTAAGCTACTGCACATTTATAATTAAAGACACTACTTGTCCTAGACCCACTTTGTGCCCATGATGTATTAACAGTACATTTTAGTCACAGAGCAAAGCATTTGTGTTTCTGAAAAATAAATACTCTGAGATGTTTGAAATGCTCACAAAAATCTATCATAACGGCCATGCAGTAAGTCATAGTAAGCATATAACGTGCTTTTTATAATTTAGTATATTATATTTACACCTTATTTAGGAGCCCTTGGCCATGTTCCACTTTCTTGCACTAATTCTATACTCCTAAAAAAACCATGAAGATAGATACAACAATGACAATAAAGCCACAGAAACTTTTTAGGAAGACCTTGGATGTCTTATTATCAACACAAATCCAAACGGTGCAGCCAGAATTACATTTCCGCCTTATGCCTGATTTATATTCCTGCGACTGTGTACCTCTGCGCTCAGCGTTGGCTCCTCTCGTGCACAACAGGCATACATAGTTCTTTGGCGGATTGCGCATAGAAACTAATTTATTGGCAGTCTCACCGGTCTTTTGTTGATGTTGAAAGGGATGTAAGGTATTTTTCTGAAAACCCACCTCTCGGCCCTGATAACCAATCAATCTTCTGCAGTGTTTGCGGTCCCTGACGCATTGTCACATTTTTCAGAAGGTGTGCGGTGCGTCTCTGTGAGCTCCATAAACAATATCTGCAGCTCTGCGGAAGCTTTTCTCGGGATGTATAGATACCAGTCTGATCATCAAGTCAATTATATTTATATAGCCCAATATCACAAATCTCAAATTTGCCACAAGGGGCTTTGCCATGTGTACAATATACAACACCCTCTGTCCTTTGACCCTCAATTTCTCTTCTATTGCAGCTCCCTGAGCCTTCGCTATTTCACATATGGCATACTGTTCGGCTGTGGCTCCTCCTTTGCCTTCCAGCCCTCATTGGTCATCCTCGGCCACTACTTCCGCCAGCGCCTGGGCCTCGCCAACGGTGTGGTGACGGCCGGTGCCAGCCTCTTCTCCATGGGCCTCCCGGTGTTCCTCAACAAGGTGGTGGAACCTCTGGGCCTCAGCAGGACCTTCCAGATTCTCAGCCTCTTCATGTTGGTCCAGGCCCTGCTGGCGCTGTTGTTCAAACCTTTACTGCCTGTTGGAGGAGGCATGGGACCCCCAGGTATGGGTCCTGGCCCCGCCAGACCCCAAACCCAGCCAGGGGCCACCGCTCAGGAGAGGAGCAGGTGGAGCAGGTTTCTGGGTGGGGTCAGGAGGTACTTCAACCTGCGTGTGTTCCACATCTTGACATACCGAGTGTGGGCGTTTGGAGTAGCAACAGCTGTACTGGGCTACTTTGTGCCGTATGTCCATCTGGTAAGAACAATAATGGGAATGCTTGTACTGAAATTATAAGTGCACATTGTGTGTTTTGCTCCTGCCTTGAATTAGGTTATCTAAACTAAAGACTACAAATATTAAGAAAAATCCTTGTTTACTTATGGTATGTGACTGTGGAAATGTAGGTATCCTGACCTTTTAATTGATATGAGAGGGTTATATAAATAGCATTACGGTGTTGATTAGCTGCACAGCTGAAGCACATTACATAGCATGTGAACGTAACAGCAAATGTCCCTTCGGTTTTTTTTTTTTTCAAATGCTGGTGTGGTTCAATACCACTGCTAATAACATTATGTCTGCCCTTGGCTTGTAAGCTTCAGCACAGATTTGTTTACGTTGTTTCTCGTTCCCTGCTGGGGCTCAGCCTGCCAGCTGCTATCCATCTAAAACACACACACGCCCCTCCAGTGGCTGTAAGGAAAAGCAGCATTTCTGATATTTCTCCAAAGACCTTTTTTGTTGTTGCTTTTTCAAATTAAAAAACTATTAAAAAATTTGTAGAATAAAACTGATTAATTTTGGCTGCCAAAAGCGGAAATGTGATTTATTTATTTTTTAACTTAAATAATATGATGAAAAAAAATGTAAAATCACCTTCAAGTCAAAGTATAGTAATTATGCCTTCCTCGATGATAACAATCTAAAATTCAGAGTATATTTGAAAAATCTGCACGTGACCTATGGCTGACTTTGGTGTGAAATAGTGAGATAGTGAAGGAAGAGGACGAAGTGTAAAGCTGCAGCGTGTAGCTGTGAAGTTGATCTCCCTCTATCCAGATGTCGGATGTTCCAGCTCCGGCCTCCCTCCGTCAGGCCTGTTGTTTCAGGCTGGGCCCAGATGTAAACACAGCCCCGGCCTTTGTATTGGCTCGACCACCTCAGGAAACCTCTCCTGTATGGCCTCTCTGTATCCCTAAACATGCCTATCCTATGGCCATTGATGAATGTAGAGCCCTTCAAAGCAGAGCAAATATTTCACAAGTTCAGGAAAGACTTCAGAGGGCGGTTTAATGTTTTGGATCTGATTTGGGGGGTCAGGGCTGAGAGAGTGGGAGTATCTGACCTATATGCATTGGGTTTTCCTGGTCTTAGACTTGAAGCACATAAACATATGGTTGTGTGATAAATACTTTAATATTAGTAGCTTCTGGTGAGCTTCTTGTGCAGCACAATCACATTGAACCAACAAGCACGCAGCCAAAACTCACGCAGCAGTATGTCTGTTTTTCTTTCCGTGTCCCAGATGAGTTTTGTGAAGGAGCAGTTCGAGGGGACCCAGAAGGAATGGGTTCTACTGGTATGCATAGGAGCATCATCTGGGGTGGGACGCCTCGCTTTCGGCAAAATCGGAGACCTCATTCCCGGTCTTCAAAAGATCTACATGCAGGTGAGGAAATATTTGAAGGCATAAAATGTGAAAACTTGACTGGAGAAATCAGCAAGGGTAGATTTTGAAAGTATTCAACCGATAAATGCAGCTAGTAGCACTAGCTAAATTAGCTACATTTGTTAAATACGATGAGAATTCTGCAACACCGACGAGCTCGTCCCTTCAGGCCTCCCTCCAAAGCCACTTCCCCAAAATTGCCAATATGAATGTAAACATATAATAAACGTAAATAATAAAACACTATTTGCTATTGTTGGTACTCACAGCTGTCAAGCTGGCAGCTTGTCGAAGGCTCTGGTGACGCACAATGAGTGCACTGACAGAGAGAGAGTTGGGATGTAAAAGATAATTTCAACAAATATAACAAAAACATGTTTCTAAAAAGCATTACCTAGCCTAGCTTTAAAAGTGGTATGTGGGTCTGGAGCATTGAGTCGAGATTGAAACTAGCTAGATCTCTATCTAATACCACCTATAGTCTCACTTTCAGCCTGACATGATTTTAATGATTTCTTGTATTTCACAATGAGTCAATAGTACATTTTCTCATTTCTAATATCCAAGTATTTCTAAGAGTTTTGTAAGTACTACATGTACATTCCTGTGCTACAATTTCACTATGATAATAGCTTGGAACAATATCAAAATTAAAAATATGCCCACCAACTTTAACCTGAATTAGAAGACGTAAGATTACCTATTAACAGTTGTTTTTGAGGTCAGACGCTGTGAAGTCTGTTATGTTGACTTTCCCTTTGTTTTACTCACCCCTCTGGCACACATACTATCCCACTGAGCCAAGATGTATTTAATGGTATTCTATTGAAAGGGTTATATAGTGTCACTACGTTGAACATTATTTATTTTGATTTGTAACCAGAGGGATTCAGTGTCTTTAATGGCTTATTAGGCTGCAGATAAACATGACTCAGAAGCTGATTTGCACACACTTACGGTACCAGAATAGAAATAAGCTGTTGTGTTGCCATAAGAACTACCTGTCTGGATGATAGCGGGGATGATTTAGTCCGGAGAAAATGGAAGCACAGCAGTTCAAAGCAGAGGTGAATAGAAACAGGATTTTTCATTTTGTGCTGGTGTATATGGAGCGCCTGCTGAATGCAAATGATCCATAGGCTCTGTTGGCCCGAACCACCACAATATGCATGTTGTCAATCAAGTGTGCTGTTCAGCAGAGGGCCACTGAGTCAGACGTGACATTCATGCTATTTCAATACAATCTCTCTCCTTTTTTTCCAGAGATGTTAAGAATTGCTTTTCATCTTATTTCCAATGTAGTAATAAGAACTACCAGGTTCTGCAATAGCTTCTACCCCCAAAGCCATTAGACTCTTAACTCTCAGAATTGTTAATATTTAGTAAAATTAAAGTCAGTTTAATAGAAGAGAAAATATTTTTTGCTTTTAGTTTAGTTAGCTAGCTGTTCACAGGCAAATCAGTACATCTTTACCACATTGTTTGACTTAAATATGTAGGTTTCCACCAAGTCCTAATAGTAGCTGGAGGGTGTACTCTGTCGCACAAATAACACAATGTTCACAATGTTCACAATGAAGTCAAAAAGGCCTGGCGGTCTGTTCTCGATGTACAAGCAGTACAAGGACAGAAACTGAGCCATCTGTACGGTATTCCTCCCCTCACTTACGGCCATCAGCGCGCTGAAAACAAGCAAACACCTACTGCAGCTATGGCCAATGAAACAGGCAGCCATGTCATTTAGAAATAGAAACACTAGAGAGACTTAAAGCTTGTTACCGTGTCTGTTTCAGGTGGTGTCCTTCATGGCTCTGGGCCTGATGTCCATGATGATCCCTCAGTGCTTGGTGTTCGAGGGGCTGGTGGTTGTGTGCGTGTTCTTGGGGCTGTGTGATGGCTGCTTCCTCACCATGATGGCTCCCATTGCCTTCGAGCTGGTCGGGCCCATGCAGGCCTCGCAGGCTATAGGCTACCTTCTTGGCCTTATGTCTCTTCCCATGACTGCGGGTCCACCCATTGCTGGTGAGAAGCAAAACACAGCACTGATTTATACAGTACAATCCAGAATTAGCGTCATCTGGTTTCTTGCACTGTGTCCAGGATGTTGGCAACAGCAGCGCACAGCAAGCTTATTGATTTTAACAGAGTAAAACAGAATGTAGGGAGTAAAGGGAGAGTAAGACAAATGCAGGGCAAGATAGATCGTACAGCAGATTGTATATGTAGAGAGATTTGGGCTCGTGGCCAACTGTAGTCTGTCTCAACGGAATTATCTTCAGGGAAAAAAAAGCACACCAGGGTCAGATCTCAGCACTCAACTCCCCTTATGTCTCCTCTACCTCCTCCCTCCCTCCTCTTCTCTCTAATAACACTAGTGTATAGAAGTGCACTGAGGGCAGACCATTAAATTGTTGACTGAGGAATCCTTGTGCTCTCTCATGCCAACCTCTTTCAGATCTCACACATACCCGGACTGCTTTTACTACAAAACACTCGACGTTCCTTTTTGTGGCTTTCAGCTCAGCATAGCAGAGACAAATGGTTTGAGATATTTGTACCAAATTATATTTTAACCCAATGCCATTTCAAACGGAGGATCTCTGTTTTAGATTACATTTGTGACATATCCAAAACTATGCGCATGAATATCCATGATAATATAGTATACAAGATGACAGAAATTCTCAAATTTTTCTGACATTTTCTAGAGAGAACAATTAATTGATTTATCGAGACAATAATCGGCTGATAATGAATATTATGGTTGGTTGCAGCTCTAAAGTATACATTTCTTTTTTTTATATGCTTATATGTAATATACTATACATCTTTTTTTTTGTTCTCTTAATCTTATTTTAGCAAAATGACTAAACTGACTAACTAGCCAAATGATTGCGCTTTTTGTCTCTGCACACAAAGACCTGCATTCAGACATAAAGTACCGTAATGTGGCATATGGTTTACATTTTCCTCATGACTAACCACAGATGAAAACATCGTCTCCTGTAGTTAAACAAAACATGACATAGACAGGATGCAGACTGTAATAATGTGTAATTTAAACACACACATGTATATGTTTTGGATGTAGATGTATTCATATTCAATTAAATATGAATACATCTACATGAAAAAAAACAAAGGCAGCTACATGTAGGGTCCTCACCAGTCTCAATGTGATTACCACGGTGTTGTTCTGTACATACTGTTCAGTACATGAACAAGAAAGCATACATTACAGGCAACAATGCGAGTGCACACCCCTCCCGCTGCTCTCACGTCACAGGCTCAGCGGTAGATTAAACATTTAGTGCGGTGTGTTGAACTTCTTGACCTTGCTTTGTCACTGTCGGCAGTTTGTTTGGCTCAGCCTACATGCAGATAAGTATAGAATGTGGATATACGATCTGTAGACAGGGAGAGGTTTTAGTGCTGGATTTGATCACAATAGTACAGTCGCCTTGTTGACTTCCACTGTTTTGATATATAATGGTGTTATTGTTGCAGTATCTTATATTACTTATATTGATATTAGCTAATTAAAGTGGCTTGTGCATCAATGAGCCAAAACAATTGACAGACAAATCCAAGGCACTCTATTAAGCGCTGATGATGTCATGGAGCACACTTCTACATAACTGCATTAAGGCGAGACATTAAACCACAAGAGGTCAGCAAAAACAGGATTTTTATCTCCGTTACGTCGCTGTTTTTTTACAGGAATAGGTCAACGTTTCGGGTAAATATGCGTATTTGAATCTAACTGTGTATTTGAAGACATGATAACATGACTTGTCAAATGTCGCCCTGCCTCCACTGCCCAGGTCTCCTACACGATTACTTTGGGAACTACACGGTGGCCTTCTCCCTGGCCGGGGTGCCTCCTATAGTGGGGGGCGTGGTGCTGTTCTTTGTGCCCCTGATACACCGCAGGCTCCAGGCAGCGGCATCACCAGAGGAGACGTCCACAACTGACCACATGCTTCCCACCGCCACACCAGCGGGGGAGCCCAAGAGCTGCTCCAATGGAGACATCCTGCCCGGCTACACTGACATAGAGACACACATCTGAGTCGCACTGTACAAAGGTTACACATAATAATACGTATCAAGCAGATATTGTTGGCTTTGACATATTATGTATACATATTTCTCCTTCTTATATGTTACTCTGCTTTTGCTTTTCCTCCCCAGGGATTCAGCCCACCAGCACCTTTTCTCACCCTTAGATTTCCCTCCTCTCGAACATGGACCTCCTGTCGGCTGACGTTTTACCCTCTCACCCTCCTGGACTCTCATGGGCTGTTTGTTATTTTCACGTGGAGAGAAATCAAAAAGGGCGCTCTGGCTACAAGCAACAGAGAGGACGAAAAGAAGGCACATCAGCGTAGGATGATGGGAATGTATGAAGGAGGATAAGCACAACACAGTCTCATCTAGGATTGTTTAATCTGTGGGGACTCTGTAGTAACACGTACCTCCAAGAGGAAAGAAATGAAGAGATTTTAACTGACTGATTTCACAGCATTTATCATGCTGCTTTAGCTTTTTGAAGCTCTAAAAAACACTATGCTTTGTTTCTAGATTCTATATAAACACACTGTTCAAAAAAAAAAATTAATTCACACTTTCTTTATGTAGTACCTCATGCATCTACTATTTTTTTTTAACACAATACATTTTATTTAGTTTGTGTAGCTGAACCACAATCAGATTTGCTTTATTCTATTCCGCTGTGACAGCTACAAGAGAAAATCATGCATCTGTTGTAAATGTCACAGGATGTAACAGACAATTCTTCTGAGAGATCAGCCACCAGTCACAATCACCTCAGCTCAACCGCACACTGCAATCACACACACACACACACACACACACACACACACACACACACACACACACACACACACACACACACACACACACACACACACACACACACACAGGGTCCAAAATACTTCAGCAACATTTCTTTAGCTACTCTACCAGCCTGCCTGCATGGGACACAGATGTGTGATGGTGGCAGCTGTTGATTCCCACTGATTCATATGCCACGAACGCTAGAGTGTTAAGAGTTTTTTCACGGTTTGAATTGAGATCAGTGACTTTGCAGCTTGTGGCAGGTTACCTTATGCAATCACAAGGGGTGAGTCGTGAGAGCTGTGCTTCTGCTGCCTGAATTCATGAAACACTACAGTTGATGTGAGGTCTTTTCACGAGCCTGTACAGCCTTAACTCTCAGCATTTGTTTTTTACAATCAGTTATTATTGGCCTTTAAAAGTTTAAACAGGGTGCTAGATAAATCTGCATAAACTGTGTTTCGTATGGCTTTAAAATAATAATTCACAGTAGATTTTTGTAGTGTGAACACTGTGTAAGTGGAAAGAGTTGGAATCATGCAGTCATAGCTGTTGGTAGCATCATATTTTTATCAACTCATTTTATTCTGAATGTGTGTGTGTGTGTGTGTGCATCTGCACTTATGATAGTAGAGGCAGTTACTACGTTACAAGCTGTTAATAAGAGGGGGCTACTGAGATTAAAGCTGCCAAATGGCCTGAGCCCTCATCAGGCCATTTCACAGACAATCCAATCAATTTGCTGCTGAAGTTTAGCTTTGTGCCATGAGGGCGTCGCTCACTGTGTTGGCAGTAATGAAACGAAAGGTCGCAGTTTGCAGTTATTACGTTTCTTAAACATTTGGACCACTTACCTCTGCACTCTTAGATTACAAGTTCTCTTGAACCATGACTTTTAATGAACAGATGTGAAGTAGAGCTGCTGTTTGGGTTACAGTGTGGTTATATGCATAACTGAGGAGCAGAGAGGGGAATTAGTGCACAGTAAGGAAGGAAATGCCCCGGTGTTCAGGTGGTAGCCTGTTCCTTTCTGTCGGTTCCCCTCTTTACTGTCACTGTCAGTACTCAGTCAGCTTCTGTGTTACAACACTTTAGAGCCTGAAAGCTACACAAACCTCATTGCTGAGTGTAGTTTTTGGGGGGGTAATGCTATTGGACAAACAGTTCTGTATAGGAATCATACATCTATACCTCAGTAATCCAACAATCCTCAGCAATCCAGATGAACAAGTTCTTTTCATTACTTTATTATCTCACTCTTCTGTGATGTGGTTTTTGTTGGTGGAATTTGAATCAGGTCTCAGAGCCACAAAGCTGCCAAACGCCTGTTTCCAATCACCATGGCTTCCTCCGAAACTGTGTCTGTTTAGGAACCACAAAACTGTGGAAATGTCAAACTTCCATTCGCTATATTCTAACAGTTGACACGTAACCCATTTAGAGATTTATCCTTCCAGTTTATTTTGCCTTCATATCCACTTGCTCCTTTGTTCTTGATCCTCACCATTCCTGCCCCCTCTCACCTCTACCTCCACATCGTTAGCTTATCTTTATCACAGCCTCATTTCTCTGTCTGTGTTGGAAGAAATGCAGTTACATAAATGTCTAAAATCCTTAACTTAAGTTAAAGAGACACTAAACCGTAAGCAGTAGAGAACCATATAATGGTTCAAGCTTGTTTGAAAGCAAAAACACATCGGCCTCTAGTTTGACTGAGGTAGTGTTACATTTTATTGGCGGTGCAAGTTGTTGAAAGCAATTGCAGCTGACGCTGACGCTACCAGATGCTACCAGAAGGTAGAGGTAATTTTAAAAAGTGCCGCTGCCTGAATTGTCTACGTACCAGTGATGTAAGCTAACTAGTATCATAACTCTTTTGGGTTTTAGGTTCATCAGCCTGCTAGCAAGTCAAATCACTTGAATGTGAACATGAAGCTCCTGAACACTGTGCTCAATTAAATCTTAAAAATAAGGACACCTTCTACTAGCTAATTTTACTTGAAGTGTTGTATTTAGCTGAGTTAATATGCTCCTACCTGATTAATTGTGGTTTATTTAATTTACTCATTACAGTTTTGTGTTATGAAGGTTGCAAGACATTCTCTTTCAAAAATGGCAGAACTGCATGAAAAATCTGAAAATTACTCCAAACCCAATTAGCTCTAATTGGACATCATTCTCCCACAGATAATAAAATAGTCAACATTTGGTGAATCACTTAATATTTTAACTTGAAATTCTGTTACTTCTCCACTGAAACAAACAGTGACCAGTTACTTAGAAGTTGCACTAATTTACTGCTTTCAAACTAGAGGCCTGTTTCACTAAAGGCCAATATCTGGCAAATGAATGAGGGCATGAAAACTACAATAGAGGACTTCCCTCTGGTGGCCATATTTAAAGGACCTCAGCCTTTTGGTTACCGACCTGGAAAAGGCCGATTGTGTTTCTATGCACAAAATATATCCGTCGCAACAAGATTGAATATAAATGTTTGTTTTTTTTGTGTTTTTGACTGTGAATTCATATGTTTTTTCCCCCTAATTTTTTTGTGTCAAATATGTCGTCACTTTGTTAGCTAGCAGCTTAACATCACTGTTGTTTTTAAAAAACGACATGAGGACTATAAGCAAGACATTTGATCAGAGTTGCTAGATTTGAGATTATAAAGTGAATTTTCCAGATGTTAACGTGACTTTTGACTCATTCTTTTTCTTCTTTTCGTATAGTCATTGTTAATCCTCCATCTGTTCTTAATGGCCTCCTTACTTATCAGACTCACCCAGTTTCGGGTCAGAACCGCCGGTGTGCTCCTTTTTATTATTAGATTGGTAGAGAATACTGACATGTATGTACCAACATATGTACTTTATACTGTATACTTGTAATGGTTTTTAATTAACCATAAACTCTTTTATCGTTTTTAATTTGATTTGTTGGTGTTTTTAGTGATACACTTCAGTGACTACTGGAAACCGTTGGTTTTTCTGTTCAGATTTGAAATGATATAAAAAAGTGAAGGCGCTTAATGAAGGAAGAATGATACAGTACATCTGGATGGTTACACGGTGTCTATGGAACCAGTGTTTGGCTTTCCAAAATTGTTTTTGTCTATGCAGCGTCGCTGGGCTCGCAGTCAACCTCCTGCGACCGCTTCACTTTCTGTAGTTATGTCAAACTCTAAACGATGAATTGGATCTCCTGTAGCCTGCAGTAGCTTCAGGACCAGCTAAACCTACAATAGAGCCCCTTACCTAAACTATAAACTACTAACACTACTACTTAATCTTTTTAAGACTTTTTATAATTAGAACCTTTTCACTGGACTTACAGTTGTTTTTCCCCTGACAGTCAAAACTTGACATTTCTCTCCTGTTTGCTTTTCGTTTTCTTCTGGTGCTTGCCTGTAGTTTGCAGGTCAGAGCTACAGAGAGGCACATTCGGGCTCTCTTTGGTCTTTTGGTTGTTACATTCTTCCAAGATCGGTGTAAAACAGGTAAAATGAACAAGAATCAAAATGTGTCGCATTTACTTACTTAGTCCGTTTGTAAAGTTATTCTGCCATGGCTTTATTTCATTTAGCATTTGCTTGAGTTTACTGCTGCTATCAATCAGTTGGCAGAAAACAGAACCAGGCCTCTCAGTCTCACCTCAGTAGACTTTTCTCTGGCAGAAAAAAACAAACTAAAACACTTCTGCAATATTGAGCCTTCTACTCTGCAACGTGCCATTTCTCTGCTCCTCCAACCTCAATCTCTTGCTTGCTGTTTAACTGCTGTGCTTTGCCCTCAGCCTGAAACTGTAAAAAACATATGTGAAACAGGATAGCTGAAGGTCTATATATCATGAAGCTGAGTCATGATTTGCAAAAAGCTCAACACCTCATATACTGCAATGGACAACCTCCAGTCACTATTTGTATTCTTTGTGAAGGAAAGCTTTTATTGCTTTTCAGCACACCTGGATAATGTCTTTAGATGCTCCATATATAGGTTCTAGAAACCCTGTTATGTGTGCATATGTTTCATTGTCTTGACTCTAGGCATCGTGTTTTCACAGCTATAAATACCCTCAACTATTTCTGGTGATGTATATTTCTGTATGGTGCCATGGAAACACTTGGCCCAGGCCTTCCCACAGCCTTACATGACAAAATATTAGTAATATTTCAGTGCGGGGCTCTGCTAAACTTTTTCCCTCCTCTAAACCTTTAACCTCAATTGCCTCTCTTCGCTTCTTCTGATATAAATACATATGTCTGTTTTAGTCATTTTACAAAATGTTCTAACAAGGCCAGTGAGGCCACAAGATCCGACATGAAATCATGCTGCTAGAAAAATTAAGGTAATTTTTGTTGTGTGTGTTTTTTTAAGTAACTTTGAATCAGTATCAAAGGAGGCACATTTTTCTATTAAACCAACAATAAAGAAGTAATATGAAAACAACTCATGCTGTCATTGCCAGTCACTCTTTTGTTGACGGTGTGCTTTCAGTCCTCAACTGTTCCACTTCCACGCTGCAGCCAATTATGTTGGAGATTAACCCCAGACCCCTCTGAATGCATAAAGACGTAAACACTCTGCTGCTGTTCAGGGACACACTGACTGTGTCTTCCATCGTATGCTCCTTATCACCACAGCAACGTGGCTGAGTTCACTGAGGCAGCAAGTCCTCCCTTGACTCCCCATTATCCTGTTTAACCTCCGTATCTCACAGCTAGGCAGCCAACGCCGAGTCTTTAAGATCACACTTTGCTGAATCCGTTCCAAGCAGCACATCTCTGAATGTACATACAGGGATCTGTTGTTTTTGATGTGGTCACAAGACAGGGAATACGTCACTTGTTGAGCCTGGGGCTATCATTTCTCTTTTTTTATAAATACTGTAAGCATTAATACGGTGAAGAAGAATCTTTAACTGCAGCGCAGATATAAAAACAGAATCACATTATTTAATCAAATGAAATCTAAAGTCTTTTCTTAAACCATGAATCACATATTTTACTGGTCTGGTATTTTAACAATTAATTTACATGATCATAAACTGTCTCAAAACAAGTGCTTGTATAGAATAAGGTAGGATGCAGCAGACTATTGCACCAAAAACAACATGTCAAGCACTTCGCTTTTCTTCCTGGGGTCCACCTGATCCCTACACTATGTCAATAGAGTTTTAGAACCAGAGGTACTACATCAGAGCGTGACACGTATAACAGTGTATCTTGAACGTCACGGCCGGGCTCTTACGCCACAACAAAAGAAGAAAATGTAGACAGTTGAACTGGTTGAAATGGTAAGTCAATTGAGCAGTAGTGTCGGAGAGTTGATGTGTGAAAGTGTATTTTTTTGTAAAATAAAGATAAGTGCAACCAAACCAAAGAAACATGAGGAGCAGGGGGAGAGCCAGCAGCCAGCAGTGAGAGAAAGGACCTATGGGGATCCTCAATGCATTCTGGATGGAGGGACCAGGTGCACCCAGCTGCACTAATACAAACTTAACCGACCAGCGTGGCAATACCGACTCCACGAATTTCAGCTCATCAGGAAGATACCTGAGAACCAGTTCCCAACCGCACAATACAGAAATATTTACTCGGAGAAACAAATCTCAGAAGTATGTTCAGAATGTAAGAAGCCTCTTTGATAAGGTTTGCCCTGATGCAGGTGACCTAGTGGTAAGGTGTTCATTAATATTAACTCAAATTAGATTTCAGAATGCTTAAATCACCCTCAACCAGAAAAACTAAAAACTGAAAGGAAGTCTCGAAAGGGCCTAACGACCAGAGTCTCTTGCTGAATTAACTATAATGAGATCTGCATTAAGTCAAGGAAGGATAGAAATGCCCTGGCGATGTGATTCCAGACCCCTCTTAAGTCATAAAGAAAGGACGGTGTCACACCCTGATTGGTCAAGAGGGAAAATGCACCAAGCTGTTCTCAATTCGGGAGTCAGTGCCCCACACGCTAAACAGATGACCTGAATAACCCTCCAATCAACTCAGAGTCATTGTGAAATTCCTCTCAAATAAATTGGGTAAAGGGAAAAGACAGCAACTACCAAAGAATGAGTGACTGCTACACCTGCAGAGGGCCGACACATAAAGCTGACTGATGCTGCAAAGCTGTCCGAGAAAAAAAAATGTCTTTGTCTTATTGTTTATTCCTTATTTTGGAGATAAAATAAATGAGCTGGATGGGTACAAATTGTAAAAATGTAGACTGAATATTTGGATTTCTCCAAACTGACCAGTAGGTCCCCATACAGTGCAGAAACCAACTGTTTCAATGCAATAACTAATGTAACACTGTAGATGATCCAGTAGGGGTCCCCCCTCTCTCATTTCTTTCTGTAGAAGGATCTGGAAATACATTCAATGTAAAAATATTTCATTGTCATTACACATGATTTACTAAATCATTGTAACTTTTTAATTTTAGGATATTATTACACAACAATAAACAAAAATAATTATTTATTTATTCCAGTGTTCCAAACATCTGGCCTATCCTACATATATCTTCCAGCTACACGTATACAGAAAAAATACCACATTGTAAACTACTTCCATATTCTTTAAAATAACATATTTGAAATTATTTCAAATGAACTGTTCACTGAATTAACTGCTACACATCAGTTTATCCGGACATAAAGAGCTTTTTTTCTCATCTCCCAGGCTGTAACTTTGACTAAGAAGAAGAAGAAAACGGGAAAGAGAAGGTCTACTTTAGTGTGTATTATCAGGGGCCTCTGGGTCCTCAGGGGTCCGAAGAACAAAGCAGGAAGTGATGTAAGTGAGAATGATAAAACTGTGGTATTTTTTTCTGTTGGGTCACACTGTTTTCTTTCCTGCCCCCCTCATGGCACTTCCTCGCTGATCTGTCAACAGAGAAACTGATCATTTTACACTGCTGTTACACATTAGCAGGTTGTGAGGAAGGAAAGTGTGACAATCATTCATCGGGGTCCAGAGAAATTGAAACTCCAGATCCATGTTTTGGAAGTTTCAAATCTGATGAAGTTTTATTATGGGTCAATAATGGCTTGAATAATAAAAGATGTTTCTTTGAAAACAGTTGATGAAAACCATACATATTTTAGAAATCTGTACAAACCGTTTCTCAACTTTGTCTTCATTGGTAGAGCAAGCTTGGGCTTCTGGTGTGTTGCAAACTGAAAGAAGAAAAAAGAAGAATTTGAGGGTCACCATTTGTTGCAAGACCTTTGTGGTCGATTGCGAGTTTCAGCCCATCAACCACAAAACCTACAGCACATATCACTGCCACCCATTTTCCACTGAAAGTGCTTAGTTCTCTTCCTTCTAGGCAGCCATTGTTTTAAAATACTTTTGGTACAGCCTGAAAATTAACTTACAAACAGATCTGAGATTTACTTGAGACAGAAAAGTCTTACAAAGGTTGCTGTTCAGTAGCCAACACTCAAGTCTTGGATGTAGTTTCCTACAAACACATGAACACGAGGAGTTGTCACACCTGCATCAGTTAGTGCTGAAATGATTTCTTCGATTTTGGTGATTGACAAAAAGCTAATCACAAACAGCTTTCATTATCTCACTGGATCATACTTCTCAAATGTGTGACTTTTCTTTGTTTTATTTCAGTTATATTTGGGTTTTGGACGTTTGGTGGGACAAAACGAGCACTTTTGGACATTCAATTCTGAAGTGCTGCTAAATCACTTATCAAAACAATATTATTTAGTCGCTGCTGCCGATGGGTAATCACACCTGGGCAGCACGCCATGGCCTCTGCTCACCTATGTTTGATTTGGTTCAGATCATGTGTATTAACCATTATTCAGTTGGACCTGTTTACAGGTGCTCAGCCTGTTGCTGTGATTACAGCCGGTGTGTTAATGTTTTCAGAAAGATAAAGTGTGACAGCCAGGCATGAATGTGCTGCTGCCACGTCTCTGCCAACGTATGTCCTGTCCTCAAAACAAAACACACCCACTGCCTGCACACTTCCTGCGCTGATAATGAGGTGATAAAGGTTGCTCTTGTTTTTGTGTTTCACACAGTCTGGCCAAAAAATGCACAACTTTAAAACGTGCGCACACCTCGTTGTTCTTGCCATTTCCCCTCCAGTCATCTCATCATTTCATCCTCGGCTGTGAAAGTGCTTTTCCACTTTTCCCTCTGCTTAACACGGCTCTGTGCATTTCAACTAATAACGGGACAATGTTGGAGCAGAACTGTTCATTGTTTCTGCAGGGAGGGCCTGGTGGCGGTGGATAAGCCAGAATAACAGTTCATGAACATTTTGGACAAGTTAAAGACAGATGGGACAAAGAACAAACAGAGATAATGTGCTGGAAAGACGGAAGGGAAGGAGGGAAGAAAGGGCTACATCCAGGACAGGAGGCAGTGCATCGAGAGGTGTTTCTCATTGCTTGGAAGTGACCTTGTTTGAAGATGTTCAAATGTTCAAACACACACCTGAAATTTTGCTGGAACAGAAGTGTGTCTGTGTGTGTGTGTGTGTGTGTGTGTGTGTGTGTGTGTGTGTGTGTGTGTGTGTGTCACGTTTCTGTGTTTGTGAGCACAAGACGACGTCACAACGAGACGATAAATAAATGCCAGTGAAACCCTTTGAGATTCATCGTTTATATAAACTCTAATAAAGCAGAAAAATACATTAATACTAACTTTTCCAACAATATACATCAACCATTCAAACTTTATACATCCATCTGAAATATTTACACACGCTTACATTCAAAAGGTTCGCTCTGAAGTGAAAGCAAAGCAAATAGCCTAGTGTGTTGCTCAGCTGCGTTTTAAAAACTGTGGCTCTGTTTAAACTCACATCTTAAAATAGATCTCTACCAACATTAGAGATCCTTTTTAAAATTACATCAAACAAGATTCTTTGCTAAATGAAAAATGTCGAAACGTAAACAAAGTTGTGGCCACAGAACAAATAGCTTCTCTTATACAAACAGCTTCATGTCATATATAACTTAAGTGCTCTTACAAATAATTTCAAAATGAAACCAGGATACATTACACTACTAAAATGTGACTGCGTGGCGTTGGTGGGTCGTCAGGGCCCCTGCTGTGTGTCACAGCCGAGGACCTCCAGACGCAGGGCGATGTCATTGATCCAACCCCGCGGGTGGATGCGGAGGTAGCGGCCGAACAGAGGAGGATCAAAAACGGTCAGAGCTTCATCATCTGAGTCGCTGTTTCCTGTGAAGATCTGAGGAAAGAAAAAAATATAGACAAACAGGAAATGAATTGATGAACTAGACTAACAGAAGACTGTGTGTCACTAACACACTTTAATAGGATTCCTTTGGTGGGTTGTCAGCTCCATAACACAGAGTGACTCATCCACCTGTGTAGCAGTAAGGAAACTGTGCGACAGATTAGGCCTTTTGAATCAATGATTCAGTGAAGGAATACGTGAAATGAGTAACAGGGACCTGGATCATTTTAGCAGCATCACTGAGACTGGCCTTCTATTATTGGTAAACTAGGTTGTGTACCTTTTCTCTTTGGGAGCTCTCCTCCAACACACTGCTCCAGGAGTGACCATCATGACTGACGGTAACTGAGAACTCAGTCACCATCATTTGGGTAAACACTGATCGTGCTCCCTGGGTTACGACCCCTGTGATGCGCTTTATTTTCCCCAAATCAACCTGCAGCCACTCGTGAGGGTTGTTGTTCTGGGCAGAAAAGAGCAGAGGAAACATTTTTAGATCTCACAAAGGAAAATGTAAGTGTCAAAGAACAAAGGCAAAAAACAGACCTGCAAACAGGTATACCAGGGTCTGTATTCATTCAGTATATTCACCGTCTCCAAATGACAACTACACGAAGAGCATGTGATTATGAAATAATATGAGCAAAAACACAAAAGCCAGAAGTATAATGCATAAAAGAAAATAAAGGACATCTCATGAAACACAAATAAATAGATACCAGTTTCTGAAGGAGGCAGAAGTAGGCCGAGCAAATGAAAACAAAAAACAGATGTAGGGATGACCAAAGGGAACACCACACCACTTCCTCTCCCACAATATGATTAGGGAACTTATAAACAAGGAAAGTGTTTCTGGCAGTGCATCTTTTTCCACTGACATGATGTGGCCGCACACAGCAAAACAAAATAACATAAACCAACAGTTAATGAGGGGATTTTGTTCCCATTTTAATTCATTTAACCAACATTTATGATCACTTCTAGTTTCAACTGACATGCAAAGAACAGCCCCAACAAACAAAAATGACACAAAGTTAATCACAGCTTTCACATTTTTATACAAGGAAAAGTAAATCAAGGTCATTCTGTTTCCTGGAACACATTTGCAACAAGTTTTCCTGTGCAGACTGATGTTGAGAACTTTGAAAAATGAAGCTACAATTGGCCATCTGTTTAGGCCATTGCAGCCCTTTCAGGTTGCTATTCTAGATAACAGTTGGCACACAGTGGTTGACCTCTGTCCATGGATCACAAGTGC
The DNA here is from genome assembly GCF_023349555.1 of Cebidichthys violaceus. NCBI lineage: Eukaryota > Metazoa > Chordata > Actinopteri > Perciformes > Stichaeidae > Cebidichthys > Cebidichthys violaceus. The sequence goes on along the minus strand of NW_027176372.1, from coordinate 18,167,089 downwards.
TACTGATTGGCGTGTGAACTTTAATAACAGCTCAACACTTTGACAGAGGGACGATTCACACCTCTACGGCTCAGTGCTGCAAAGAGTGGAAATGTTAAGCTGAGGAGGAGGAGGAGGAGGAACTAAAACAATAATAAGAAAGAAAGAGGAGAGTGAAAGGGGGGTACGTTTTATAATCTCTGGTTCCCATCCCAATGTGAGAGAGCTAACGACTAAGTGTGGTTGGCTAGCTGTTTCCCCCTGCTGTCAGTCTTCATGCTAAGCTAAGCTAAGCTAAGCTAAGCGTCTCATCCGGTTGTAGCTTCATATTCAGCAGAAAGATACGAGAGCGGTGTCAATCTTTTCATCTAACTCTTGGAAGGAAAGTGATCAAGCGTATTTACATGAATGTCAAATTATTCCTTTCAGTTACTCTTTAACTAGTGGTATGAATTACATTAGACAAATAAGACAGCATTTGTGTTATTTGTGTTAACCTTTGGCCTCCAGGCGTTGGCGCTGCCTTCCTGGTGGAGGCGAGCGAGGTCGGGGCTCCAGCTACGCAGCAGAGATGAATAAAACGAGGAAGCACTAAAGCTGGCGTCAGAAATCAGCCTCTTCTGGAGCCCGAGAGGGAGAGAGCAGCCTGGTCACACGCACAAACACACATAAGAGTCACTCTCTGCACCTTCATACAGATCAAAGGAAGTCTGCGATAAATTCTGCTGCTGGTGTAACTCACTGTTGAGATCGCAGCCCAGCAGCTCCAGACGGAGAGCAGGCTTTTGCACAAAGTTTACGGGCTGAATCCTGACGTAGCGAGCCACAAATGGTGGAGAGAAGGGGTTGTTTTTCACCTTGGAGCTGTCCATGTTGCCATAAAATGCCTAAACCAGAGCCATGCAAACAATTCAGTTTAAACTTCAAGGATCATTGAAACTTGCTTGAGATAGGCAACCCATTCCAGTGAACAATGTGTTGCCTTTACTGTATTCATTTTACAATGAAACAGCATGATGTCATGGTTATGCAGCTGCGATTAGAGACCACTAGTGCCTCTTGCTACGTGTAATACTAGTAACAGCAGAAGACAAACTTTGTTCTGCCGGTTTCCTATGTACGTGGTCCAATTCTCTTGGTCCAGGCTGTAGGAGATGCGGAAGATTGCTATGTAGTTGTCCCTCAGCTTGGACCTGACTCCCTGCGTCTCCACACCGTGCAACAGGGTGGGCCTCTGAAGGTCAACCTAATAACACACATTACAGCACGTTTCACTGTGTTTCTGTTTTACATGTGGATATTATAAAAAGAACACTCAATTCAGATCTCGCATTCGCACACATAATATAGCATTGTTATGGAATGGTTAACAGGAGAACGGCTGTATATCTCACTTGTATCCATGACATTTTGTTTCTGCCTATCCAGGCATTGATGTAACCTGACTGCTCCAGCCTCGCCAGCCTCGGCTCCCAGTTACCTGGACACACATATATAATCCAACTCAGCGTGGGTAATTTCCTGGATTTCAGATTTAATAAAGCTACTGGGGTGTTTTCATTTTCAGCACACTTTGTATTTGTGGTAAGCACTTCCTCTCTCTACAAGTATTGACAAATATTGTGGGTCTTACCCTTTTAAATGAAAAACACTGTCTTACCTATGTGATCTGACGCTGTGATCTGGGAATCCTCGATCCTTCCTGATTTCATCCCCAGAGGAAAGACACATCCTGCATGTGAAAATTCCAGCTCAATAGTGCACTTAACACATCTGGACAGTACAGAACTACATATCTGTTTTTACATTTCTGGAAATGATGAAAAGTGTGACTCAGGTTTACTTCAGATATTCAATTTTGCAATAGGGGAAGGCCATGAATTAAAAAGCCCCATAAATTACACAAAATGTGGGGAATGCCACTGACATTATTCATACAATGTGATAAAGTGCACTGACAACATTGTTGGCTTTAAATACAATAAAAGTTCCTTGTGTCTCTTAAACAAGTCTAAATGAACCGGACTATTGGAAAGGTGGAAAATTAGAGCGATGCATTTATCCCGACATTGATGCTATCATGGCAAAAAACCCCACCTATAGTGAATCCACTATTACTGCTCTGTTTAGCTATAAAATTACATTAAAAATATTAATATTATGCAGATATCTTTCAGTCACAGATATGAGCCACTGCGTGTACCTACGTGGATTATAGACCAGTAGTTTAGCCCTCATGCCGGCCAGCTGGTAGTCTCCGATAGTGCACTCCACCAGCCACGTGCCGACTGTGGGGGGTCTCATCTCCACCGTGCCAAACACCCCTGAGTGAAATAGAGCAATGCAACACATGAAATAATAGTCAAGAACAAGGCTTTCAGACTGCGAGTAAGATAATTACTTAAAACAGAGACAATAAAAAGATGGAAGCTAGATTATTTTCTATGATTACATTCTGTAAAAAAAGGAATCATAATACAATGCTCTTAAAGTTGGTCTTTTTGAGTCAATCTGATGACTAAAGTTTAGCCCAAAACATCTGAACATTGCGGCTGTATGGATTGCAGTAATTTACTGTACAGGGCATTGGAAAATGTTGGCTCCCTATAAGTGAAACTCAAATCTGCAAATGCAGGGGTAAACATCTGTTCATGTTTTTATGCAACACATGAACAGAGAGTTTGCATGATCGAAGTGTAATGTGTCGCTTTATATGTGTGTGTCTGTGTTTACCAGGAAAGAGGTTGTAGATCCCCATACGGTGTTCCTTTTCGGTGTGCACAGTGAAAGGTAAACCATGGAAGTGCACAGCGTGGTACTCTCCATCGCTTCCAACATTCAGCAGGTGCCACCTGACGAGCTGGTGCTGGGCGACCAACAGACCAGGAAGTGTCTCTGCCACATAACCGTTTATTGCTAAGGAAAAACGCAGGCATTATTTCTGAGATTACATTTTTGAGTTTGAGATTAGAGTACGCTCATTACAACATGACGCCAACAATCAACCATTTTTCTCCACCTGCAAACTTATTGCTGGTGTGGTACCAGGGGTCCTCAGTGTTGGCCTGACAGGGTGGAGCACAGTGCTGCCGCAGGCTCTCCTCCATGTACCAGCTTTTAGTTTCATCAAAGGTGTGGAAGAGGAGGGCGAACTCTTGGACGTCTGGCTGCGTGTTCTGACGTGTCTGGAGAATACCGGACTTACAGATCACCAGTGGACCAATCAGACCTGAATGAAGGTCCTTCTCCTGGAACATAGAACAGAAATACTTAATACTTGTAATGTTCTTCTTGTCATGTAAATGTAGCGCAAAACTATTAGCATTAATAATTAAAAAAGAGGATTTTTTTGTGATTGCCATTTGATTTCCGCGCAAGGAAATACATTTTGGATAAGAATTTATACAAATTAATACAGACATACAGTAAACTCTGTATATCTATGGAAGATAAAATGGGAACAGGCTTAAGGTAAAGGCCTATCCAGACCTTATCCACAGTGGAGTAGTAAGCCCCAGTCTTGCAGTCAAATTCAGTGTCGGTTGGTCCTTGTTTCCTGGTTACTCTCCAGGTATATTTCCGTGCCTCCCCAGGGGCCACAGGCTCTCCTGGGACCCCGGATGGAACAGAGGAGGCATGGGTTTGGTCGATGCCGGCCCCCTGGCTGCGGTCATAGACCCCCTGAAGGTGAAAGGAGTAAGGCCTGGATGCCTTGTTCTTGAAGACCACCTTGAATAAGACACATTCACCAATAAAACGTTAGGATTATTTACTAAATCATTAAAAATTATTTTATTTTGCTCAATAACAATATCACTCACAGTGAGGACATCATTAATCTCAGCTCTGATGAAAGGTCCCATGATTCCCAGGTGTTCGTGGGGCTCTCCTCTGCTTACAGGAACTAGGAAGTCTTCATTGCTGTAGGCCCGATACACCGCCTTCTTATACTCTGGCAGGAACTTCCTCATCCCTCGACGCATCTCTCTAAAAAGAAGAGTTGAATCAATACTGCTGCTTTACACATTGGGATTAGAATGGATTTCAAAAATTGGATTTTATTTGATTCATGTTAAATAATAACATAATAAAGAAATTATCCAAAGCATCACCTAGTTCCAACAAACACAGATTAAATGAGGTAAGGCTCCTGACACCACAAAAGAAAAATGTTGGATACAAAATTTGAGATAAAATTGCTATTTCAATCACCAGCGCAAAATGTGGCGCCAAAGGAAATGCAATGCTCATTCCTAAATCAACAGGGTATTAGCATGCTAACGAACCAACATTAGCATGGTAGCATGCTTAAAGTTAGCATGCTAACTGAATAACCATTGCATGTGATCATGTTGATGTTTAGCTTTTTATCATGCTAGCATGCCAACATTAGTATATTAAGATCCCCAAAGTTAAAAATGAGACATCCTAACATTTAGCATTTTAGTTTATTAAGGACAGAAGGAGAGAAAAAAACAACAAAGAAATAGACTGATAAAACTCATGACCGTGCATTTGGTGTGGAGCTTGAGCTGGGAGACAATTCAATAAGCATAAAACCACAAATTGTGTAATTTTTGTTTATGTACAGATTAAAGGAACAGAAAAAAACATGTTAAGCATGTTAGCGAGCTTTAGAGATGCAGGTATGCACATTTAAACATTTTCCACAAAACAATCCCTTTAACTGTCCTGCACAGATACCTGGATGAAATATTATTCCTACCTGGGTTTGATGAACTGTTGTGGTTTTCTGATGCCGTAGTCCCAGCTGATCTCCTCAGCAGCAATGTAGTAGACTTTGTCATAGCTGGTCTTTCCGGAGCGCAGGTCCATGTAATCCAAAGCAAGTATATCTGATGTGCCGTTCACCTATGATCAAATTTAGCATTTGCTGCGGTTGAGGGGGATGCGTTTCGATTTGTGACAGTAGGCAACATATGGAATATATATATATATATATATATATATATATATATACTTAATGAATGTACATAAGACATACACACAGAAAATCAGAAAATAGTACCTCTTGTTCGTAGTCATCATACTCGAGGAACAGATCAATTCCTGTTGTGACGTTGTTATCAACAGTGTGGTTGTATTCCAAATCCGGCAGCTCTGCTGTAAGTCGTTCAGGTTCAGACCGGATGTGGTTTTGCGGGACTATGTTTTGATCCATCTCTTCTGAATTGCTTAGCTCTACAGTTGAGCCCCTCTCATTCAGCTGTGGATTGCTGTCAAGTAAGATCTCGTTGCTCTCTTCGAGCTCTCCATTTGTCCCATTATTCACACTTGATGCTTTATGCCTTTCTTCAGCTTTTACCTCGGCACCAGCCTCAGTCCTATCTTCCACAGCTTCTTCTACAATCTCTAGCTCAGGTCCTCCATCTTCTGAGGCTCCAGAACTGATATCTACATCTGTCCAGTTGCCGTCTGCTTGTCTCCTGTGTCTGCCACCTCCCTCTCCTCCAGGTTCAGTCCCATTCGGAGATACTGTCCACTCCCCATCTCTCTCTATTTCCTCCAAGATATCCTGTGGGATTCCTCCCTCTCCTTCCGGTGATGTTTCAGTCACATCCTTCAGCTGAGATGCTGGATGTTGTTCACCCCCAGTCCCCTCAGTTTTATCACAAGTGACATTTTGACTGGAAGTGTTGTTTCCTGATTGAGAATTGTTATTAGCGAGGGGTTTCTTACACCCTGGAACCAACGCTGTGCGATTTTTAGGTCTTCTGCCCCTCGGCTGTAGATTTAGCTGATCGATATAGTCAGACAAATCGTCTTCAATCCCGTCACGATCAACTCGGTCTCCATCGTCGCTTTGACGTACGCTGTAGCGGATGCTCATCCCCTTGCTCTTGAGGCTGCCATCGTAGGCACTGATCTCCCACTCACCTGGGAGAAGACAATTTATGAATCAAGAGCGACACACAATCCGGGAAGCATGACGCATCAAAACACCTGCGGCCTATATAAGCCCACATATCAGCAGTATCCTGACGCGTTGATGTGCATCAATAAGTCAAGATCTGCACCTGTCTTATTTCTCAGCATCGAGGAATGTCAGTGCTTCAGGAAAGCAGCATTTTTATGTCTCAGCTACTGAACCCTGGCTACTTCATCGGACTGTAAGACACATCTTATGTGTACAATATATATTTGGTTATAGTGTCTTGGAAATTAATCTGATTATGCTCTTTGTTTTTGTAAGTTTGTTGTAGAAAAATAAGACAAACAGAAATTTGAAAGCTACCGAGGTCGCCATGAGATCCATGTGGCAGTAATAGATGAACTCCTTTAGTTAGTGAGTTATAACTGTACTTGACAGTTGTAATGTGTGAACTGTTATGTTATTACAAAAAGGTTTTCACTACATCTGAATTGCGTTTTCCATGAAACAGACAAATTCTCTTAGGTACAAAAATCTGTTTGGATAAACCTACTTGATTTGGGAACGCTCTAAAATTTGAAGCTAGCACCTGTTAGCAACTGCAGTCAAGCCATAGAAACATATCTGCAGTACATTACTGCACCTACAGTAAATTCAGCACAGCTTACCTTCCAAAGGCACAACTAGCCAAAACATCCAGCTAAAAGATACTTATGTTATGGTGACCGTCAGTATTATAAATCCCAAGTATTAAATTCTTGAGTTACTTAAAATTTGGTTACACCCACCAGCATTATCTAACAAATAAGACGTCAGTCTCACCCATCAGCACGGTTTCCATTGGAACGGTTATGCCAGTCATGGGGAAGAGGGTGAGGACGGACTGGTAGAGGCCTTGGTACTGAAAGAGGTTTCCAGTGAAGTAAACAGACAGGAAGTCACTCTGGGTGCCCACATTGGCCACATGCCAGAAGGCAACATCAGTTTGAGACACCACAAATTGTCGCCCGCCGAACATGTCGCCATTTATACCTGGAGTTAAAAGGAAATTAAGACTTATTAAATTGATGGTGCGATGGCTCAATGTGTAATGGGTTGATCACACGAATAACAACAATCAAATAATACAAATACGAACAAAACAAAATACAGTAATGCCTGTTTGTGTGGACATAGAGAATGAATAGAGAGAATCAAGCAGCTATAATAAATATTTTCAAAATAATGTATCAAATGACACTGTGAATTATCTTACTGTAAATGACATTAGATCTGTAGAAGTCAGGGTCTGTGATGTTCCAGGAGGTTTGGCTGGACTTCTGCATGTTTTCGTTGAAGTACCAACTTCTGTTCTCATCAAACACGGCAAATATCAGGCTCCACTCTTTGTCTGGGCCCAACTGCATACAGCAGTAGATTCAGTGAAAAAGACAGAGGGTGTTATATTACATTAGTGCAGGTGAGAGAGAACACAGCAGGACTTTTTCAAATAATCCATTCAACATTGTTGAGCATGTTTATTATTGTTATAGAGACGTTCTTCTCACCAGACGTCCTCTGGTGTCCATGGTGTTGTATTTGCAGATGAGCAGGGTGCCCACCAGCCCGGAGGCCAAGTCCCTCTCTTGGGAGATGGTGCTCTGATACAGCTGGGTCAGACACTGGGGGTCTCCCTCCAAGGGTCCATCATCTAATGTTAGCCTCCAAACGTAGCTAAACGTCCCGTTGGGCGGCACTCCCATGGAGCGCAAGTCCTTCTCTGCAGCTGTTTTAATGTGATGAGATAGATGAAACAGAAAATAAAATGAGAAAAAGACCACTAAAGACAAGTAGGAAAACATATTACACTGAAAACTTTATACATGCCAAAATTACAGATCTTTAGTATATTTGCAAGCTCCTTGCCTTGTCCTTGCTTAAGCTTACCATTTGCGGATCTATGCAGTGGAACGATCTTGGTAAGGCCATTGGGGTAGATGTTAAAAGGGCGACTGGCCAGGTTTCTGAGAGTGATCTGGAGACACAGTTCAAACCAATGGAAGATCATTAGAAAGCCAAAAAAAAGAGCGCTACATATATGCTTTTGTTTTTCTATGATTGACAACTAATGATTTTTTTTTTTTGTAGCTCATATTTGATCATGCACAAAAGGCCAAATTGAATGTTTTTTGTCGTCACTCACAAAGATTTGATCGTTGATTTTTCCTTTCAGAAGTGGACCCAGCAGTGTCGGGGCAGGGTCCTTCCTCTGAGTGAAAGATCCATCTGTGTATTCCACATACACAGCCTTTGTATACTTGTAGTCCAGGTGATGGGGAGATGCAACCAAATATCTTGACTGCAACTCACTGATGAGTCAAAGACGATAGAGAAAAGACAATCAATTCAAATCAACTTTCAATCTTTCTTATTCTTCTTCCTTCCATCTTTCCTACCTATCTGTGGGTTTGAGATGAAGGGTGTAGTCCCAGGTAACCTCTTCAATGGCGATGTAATGCTTCCAGGTCCTAGGTGGCTGTCGTCCGCTGGCTCTTGCTTGCACTTGTGGCTTCTTAGGCTGAAAGCTTATGGTGTTGAACATATCCTCGCCATCGTCATTGTAGTCATCGCTGATATCCTCGTGTTTGACGTTACGCAGGTCGGGTCCCGGCAGAATCACAGGGTCAGGGCATTTCTCCACCGTGAAGAAGGCGTTCATGCCGTCTGAGCAGTAGCACACAACAAGAGTTATCATTTAAATAGAGGAGGTGAAGTACATTTAATTTGAGTGACAGATTGTCCTAAGTCCAGGAGACTTATCTGGTCTTTCTTACCGTGACGGTGAGCATGTATCTGACAGCTCATAAGGAAGCGGCCTAAAGTAGCAGGTCTCATTTCTGCAGTGATGAATGTCATAGGCGTCAGATCAACGGTGACTTTGCGATGGGTCAACACCTAAACAAAAACAATACAAGTGTCAATGTTAGAGGGAGGCCTGAAAGGACGCACTGTCATATTGCCGACATGGCGAATTTCTAGCCAGATTTAGAGACTTTTGGAGCTAGTGCTGCTATAACTACTTAAACTGGAAAAGAGTTGGCAACACTGATACTTTCAAAATCTAGCATACTCGTGCTGGTTTGATTGATTGGAATTTAGATTTTTGGAGTTTAGGAAATATCTCCTTTACTCTTTAAAATGTGTGAGTGTTTTATGTGAAGACTTGAATTACCTGCAAAGTGTGATCCTGAAACTGAATGGAGTGGATTTCTGGAGCTGTGCCCATCCCAATCAGATGCCAGAACACATGTTTACGGCCCTGACACATGGTCAAACCTACACACAAACAGAGAGAAATAGAGATAGATAGAATTAGCCACATACAGCACAGCCACTGAGCACAGTGTTAGCAACACTTAACATTACCACACGACTTCATGGAACAGACTCCCTGTCTACAGCCGGTCTGGTTCATTACCGGGTAACGTAGAGTTGACATATCCATTGATGGTGTGGTATTCCTTTCTGCCGATGCTTTTCTTGAACTTCTCTCTGCTCTTCCTCTCTCCTATCTCTCCATACCAGCTCTTGGTCTCATCAAACACTGCAAACAGCAGGACAAACGCAGGGTTTCTCCTCTGGCCATCATCTGTGAAGGCACCTGGAAAAAACAAAACACACACATACACAAAATACATGTGATTCAAGATGTGATACTATGCTTGCAATGCTACGGAGCAATTTAAAATACAGGAGTGTCTTCATCTTATTATCTAATATTCCTTTTCCTATACATTTTTGTTTACTTTTCGATACATTCGGATAAATCCGTGCTCATTGCGAGCCTCTCTATCCAGTGCAGGAATGACAATGTTGATCTGTTGGTCGATTGGTCCACCACTTTGTTCTTGACTGAAACATCCCAACAGGTATTGGAGGGATTGCCGTATTTAGGTGACTACTGGGGGAATTTAAATGACTGATTCCCTCACTTTTCCTTCAAATTTGTAGTTTTGAATTAAATGTCTCAGCAAATACAGAATGTATACGATTGATTTTTTTAAAATCTTTTTTTAAATTACTTTCTGACACTAATGTGTGAGCTTTAAAGAATAATAAATTACATAAAGACACAAGACATGACGAGAGGTAATGCATGTTTGTAGGTGTGATTAGATGCTGTGTCTGTAGCCTTTGCCCGACCGACACACTGACTTGTTTTGCAGATGAGCAAGGCACCGATGAGTCCTGAGTTTAAATCTCGGACCACATCCACCTGGGATGAGTAGGAGTAGGTGAGGCACTCTGGGTCACTGGTAGTGGGACCGTCTTTAGGGCTGATGTCCCACACGTACTCATAGTAGCCTCCAGGAGAGACGGCATCATCCTCCTTCTCATGGCCTGTTGTGGAGTCATCATAGCCGGCTCCTGGAAACAAAGACGCAGCATGACTCCTCTGAATTTATTCAGCAGTAGAGGAGGGTCAAAGCAGGAAAATGGGTGGCACAAGAATGCAAGTAACCCGGTCTAATCTTTATACTATACGGGACAAAAAAAATAATCCTATAATGACATTGCAGGAACACAACAAATAAATAACGGAACATAACGTTAGGAAAATTATGTTTGGGAACTTTCCCTATAAAAACCATACTGTCAGGAATAAAAGTGAAGGTAACACTGCTGTAAAAACATATCAAGAGGAATCAATGACTCAAGATAATTTGCAGTAATGACTTATATCTCTCTCTCACACACTCTCTCACACACACACACACACACACACACACACACACACACACACACACACACACACACACACACATTCCTAGATGTGACAGGTGCAGCCTTTGAGATTATGATAAACTCCATTATAAGAATCTACCCTGTGACAGGAAGACCTGAGCTATTTACAAGAACTGGCTGCTTTGGATCTACAACAGCATTAGGACATTTGCCAATGGCTTCTGTGAAGGGTATTAACCTTCAAAAGCTTCTCTGATCAGGGATTATTAATTATTCCCTTTGAAGTTGGGTATTGTAATTCAAAGGCACCTAAAATTCCTCATCAGCCTGTAAGACTGGCCATTTGGCTCAAACATGCAGCAAGAAATTTGCACTCACAAGATAATGATAACCGTTGCTCGCTGTAACCTATAATCTCTTAATGAAGTCACACTGTTTGCCTCTGATATCATTCTGGTTAATAGCAATTTTACGTTTACATCATTGCCTTTTCTGTGGAAATAAAAAGCATGTGAGTAAGAAGATAATTTTTTCCTGAAAGCCGTAAAAGTAGGTTTGGACCAGTAAGTGTTTTGTCATTGACTCATGGCAAAACTCTTACTAAGCTGTAACATGGACTTCACATTAAAACAGTGATTACGAGTCAAAATGCTGAGTCAATAAATGAAGTATGCTGCTGACTAATGTTAAGCTTGTGCATGAGAGAAAGTAAAAAAGTTCATAGGATGACATCAGATTTAGTTTCCTACCTTCAGACTGTTTCCAGTAGGTGATCCCCACAGGGCTGATACTGTAGGATTGAGAGGCCAGGTTTTTAAAGTGGATCAGCACCGTGTCACCAGCCTGGGCAACAATCACTGGGCCTTGAATACCTGCAACCAAAGGACACAACATTCTTTTAAAGAAGTCATACATATGACCTCCTACTTCAAGACAAAAGGTACTCGCTCTGAAACAGAACTGACAACTGTTACGTTTCGTTCTTTGTGTTGAAAACTCAGGCAAACGCTATACTTGTCCACAACATCAGAATTCAAATCACATTCTTGACTGTTTCACTACTGAATTTGACTTTTTACTTCCCGTTTTAAGTTCTGGACATTATTTAGTTCGTTTTAGTTATTAAATTAATAGAGCAGTAAGCTATTAACCATTAATGGAAAGTATGATTAACTAACAGAAACCTAAAGACATATTTGATTGAGAAGATTTTAAAAGAGACCTACCTGTCCATGCTTGCCTTGGTTTGGGGACAGTGTATGTAGAATCGGTATACTCTCTGTAAACTGCCTTGACGTATTTTTGAGGAATATCTCTGAATCTCCTTTTAGAAAAAAATAAAATAAAATCAATCAAATAATAATAAAATAAACACGTATAAACAGCCCTCTAAAGATTGTTCCCATCTTTATTAATTGTAAATGTGATACTTTCTAAAACATGAGCTTGTATTGGAAGCACGCGAGCCTAATTGTACTAAACTTAATTTTCTATATTTTTCTATTCTACTAAGCCAGCGTTTGGAAACTGTCTGAGGTCTAAAGTGACATATCAGAGTGGGTAGTTTGAATTAAACAGAGAAATATTCACCTTTGTTCGGACGCTGGGTCAGCATTGTCCAGGTAGACGTAGTCCCAGCCGATTTCTATAGCTGCTATGTAATACGCTCTTACAGCAGCGGACTGTTGCGCTCCTCCGGCGGAGGAGCAGAGCAGCAGCAGAAGTGTTGCGGCTCTCATCGCGGTCAGCTCCATGTCCATGGTCAAACACTGCACCGGCTCTGCTGCTTCTCCTGTGGGCTGAAACATTTAAAGGAGGGGAGGGGGGGGGGGGGGGGTGGCTGAAATTGCACGTGGGGGCGTGTGTGGTGGTTGAAATGCGCACGCTCTGCTATGATAAGATCAGGTTAAGTTGTATTGTCCAGTGGGAAAAATGTGTCTTGGACACACCGTGCTGCTGTACATTGGATTCGTAAAATACAGTAAACTCAAAGTACAAATACCTACAATGATGCCCCATCGAGTAACCTAATATAAATATTAATAACACATATTGGGTTGCCAAGTTGTGAAAAGTTCCTTTGTCAGGTGCTCCAGCATGACACTGGCTGATCAAAATCCATTTAGCAACTTATCATTTACCTATAACTGCATCGCTTATTTGAAAGTGAGAAACGACGGACTATTGTTCTAACTGATGGATTGCAAACATTTATACATTTTTATTTCCCCGTTAAAGTGTGTTTTTGGGGGGAGATTTTTCCTTTTCCGATGCGAGGGTCCAAGGACAGAGGATGTCGTGTTCGGTACAGATTGTAAAGCTCTGAGGTAAATTTGTGATATTGGGCTATACAAACACATTGAATTAAATAGTCAAACTTCTTTTTACTTTGGCCCAAACTGTGACCATGATTTAATGAATATGACAGAGCTTTTAGCTGATGGTGTTGTAATACAAAGTAACACACCCATCATATTGAACAAATAACAGAATGTAGTGCCCTTCATTTAATTTAGGATCTAACAAACTGATGGCAATACTTGCAAGAGAAAAAGTTTGTCCAAAAACAAAAAAAAATTCAAATTAAATGGGAGGATTTCTGAGATTTTCATAACCTTAACACTCCAAGAATATGGATTTGAGAGCCACATTTTCATATAGGCTTCACTGCTATCTTGTGGCAAATAAGAGGTAGTGCAGAACTTCTGCATTTTGCACTGGACCAAGTAAGAGCACACTGTTAATTAACCCTGAAAATAAAGAGGCAGTGTACAATAAATGGTTTCAACATTTTAATGCAAACGTAAAAAGTGTAATTTATGGATGTTTGAACAAATCTAAAAACAAGCCTGCCTCCATGTTGATCACATGCGTATAAAAGTCATTTAAATAGTCAGTAAAAACAGAAAAACAGCAATGCATCACACTTTTTAGAAACAGAACATTTCAAATTTGAAGTTACATGTACGTCAATGGGACAGAAATGCTCACAACAATGCTTCTTGAAATAAACGAGCACATGAAAGGGATGCAAAATGAACTGGCAATATGTGTGGAGGCAAAAAAAAGCTTGATAGACAGCGTTTGTCTTCCAACTCTGAAAACAAAGACTACAATTTTCAATCCAAACTTTGCATATAAAAAAACATATCAATCTTGATTTTATAACGGCACTGATCATAGCTTCAGTGAGTTGACCTCTATGATCTGCTGCAGGATGTTGTCCACGTCGGTGGTCTCCATGCTGATGCCAGCCAGGTCCAGTTGAGGCAAGAGGGCCGTGAGGAGCACCACCACGTTGTTACGGATGCTGTGCAGATCTTCCTGTGAAGGTCTGATTGGAGAACAGCTTAATCATTAAAGCTATTCAAAATGTCAGTAGCTCAGGTGATGAAACTCTGTCAAGGGGAATTCACATTTTATTTACGAATCAGCAAAAATGGAGAACAAGAATGTGTAAACAATTGAGAAAGAGGACACGACTTAACCGTTTTTGGAGAAGTGCGAGTAGGAGAAACAGTAAAGAGTGTTGGTAAAGACGGAAGCAGATATTTGTGCTATGATCGTTTGGATTGCTTTATCTTTTAAAACAGAAACATTTATGCCCCTGCACACAAATGTAGTCCCGCCAGCTATAGGAAATGACTCTTTATACTGGAAGTATATAGAGACAGATCTTTATATCTGAAAGTCAGTAGTTTGCCACGCTTGGAAAGTACAGACAAACCACAGTCAAAGACAGTAAATAAAGTTAGAGGTTGAAGTTGGATATTTTTTACTGCTATCCACGACCGGAATCTTCAAAGAAAAGATTATGATTGAGTAACAAATGTCTGGCCTGTAAACAAACTAATTCTGAACATTTAGGGGTGCTGGTGCAGGTCTGTCTGGAATACACACCTGTTGCTTTCGCAGGCCTCGTCACCGACTCTCGTCCTGCTATGAGTTTCCGTCTTCTCCTTCTTAGACACGTTCTGCTCAGGCTGCACTATTGACCCGCACACAGCTCTCTGACTCAGGACCACCACCCCCAGACGTCCTGGAGCCAGGGTCGGGCTGCTGGATGAACTAGAGCTCTGAAGCAGAGGAAGGAGAATAGAGGATTAGTCAAGAGTTTGCCGTTAGATCTTCATTTAAGATTAGTCTGAGTAGATGGCCTTAAATAAGACATTTATCTTTATCAAGCACTGTGCTCATATGTGATTTTTTTTGTCGTGTATCATCAAAATGAACCAAAAACATTGGGTATAAACTCTGCTGACCTCAGCCACGTCGGTCTGGCAGCCGACCTCTCTGCTTGCTCGGGATGCTGGCGGAGTCTCCAGCCCTCCGGTGGGCTTTTCAGCGCTGCTATCAGCAGTCGTCATCGTGCCTCGAGTCGTCTTTGTGACCTCCAGAGTTAGAAGCCTCCGTAGCCTCTGGGCCTCTTTCTCCAACACAGCCAGCTTCTGCACGTTAGCTTCCCGCCCACTCCCCTCTAGAGGCAGTGGTCTACTCCAAGGCCCTTCTGTTCGACTCAGAGGAGATACCATCACAGTCTGGGTGGAGGGGAGTGAGTGGGTCCAGGTGAGACTGCTGGGCGTTCGCTGCGCTGCGTCAGCTGGTTTCTCCACTCGGCTGCTACCGTCAGGCTTGGGCTTCTCCAAGGACACCGTCTCGGGACATGGCTTCTTTCTCACACAGTGAATTAAAGCTCCTGGTTTCCTCTTGTGGCTACAGAGGACAAAAGCTAGTCAGTGAAATTAACTGACAGACACTTAATAACTTAGTAATCCATAACTCATGAGCTTTATCTTGCTGTCAAAGTCATGTTATTATTGTGAGATAATGCAGCTGAAAACATACACAGCTCTGACAATACTCAGTGCAGAACATGTTAGCGTCAGGGTTAGCTCTATCAACTAGTCTTTTTTCACCTACTGGAGCACTCAATGCTCGTTATATAAGGGTTGGCAGGGTCAGGTTTAGATTGTCTGTGGAAAGACAACTCTGGTTGTGTAAGAGGACACTTCAGCATCAGAGATTTGAGAGTCAGTCATTCTCATAAAATACACCCAGAAGACTAATAATAACTAAACATTGACATAGTTAAAAAGAAATGTCTAAAATTTGCAGTAGCAAACAGACAGCAGCAACCTCTTGAATCTCAAAGGCTGGTGTGTCGGAGCTGTCCAGCTCCAAACTGCATTACCATTCATTGAGAACACAACTTTGTAATTGAGTTTTCATTGAAAACTAAAATTAATTAACAAATAATAGATAAGAAGCGGAAAAAAAACGCGCTTTTAAACGACGGCACTACAGTAAAATACACTGAGTATTATTCACGATTCTGAACGGGCACACAATACACATGCAACATAGCGCACCTTAATGCGTATGTGTTCTCCTCTTCTCTTTCAACCGGCTCCATGTTTTTGTCTCCCTCTTTATCTTCACCCCTGGTATCAATGGTCTCATTTTCCACATGCGTGACTTCAATGGCCGTGCCTCTTCCAGCGCGAGTCTGTTGTGTGTGTGTGACTTCAGCTGTGACTGTACTTTGTGTCTGTGCATCATCATGAACGTGTGCATCTGTCAGGTGATCTGTGCTCGTCCGATCTGGCTCTAGTACGTCTCCGTCTGTGTGGCAGCGACCTGTCTGGAAGGTGGGCCAACTTGGCTCTGATGAACTGCGTGAGAGGATGTTATGTTTAGCCGCTTGGTCCTGGAATTCACACACCTGCAGCGCAAACAAACAAGCACACTTATACACAAGGTATCCAGACGTTGTACAGCTAAACAGCACACTGGCGTCTTTATCAATAGCAAAGTTGCCTAAAGTTTCCAACTTTTCACAAACCTCCAAGGATTTTTCTCGTTTTCTGCTTTTGGGATGCTCTCTGCAGGAAAAAAAAAAAAAGGAGATTAATGTGTTAAGAGGGGAAGATACTTAAAATATGGCGAGGTTTAACTGTAATGTATATATTTTTATAACTCCAATAACTGAATAGGTTCTCTTTAATTTGCCTTCTCTCCAATTCCTTTGTGCTCCCAAACCCTTAAACCCTTGAGATCTGAGACTATTAAAGATTGTTTTTGTGTTCCACAGTTATAGAATAATGATCAGTTAGTAAGTTAAATTAGAATAGGTCATTTCTGATTGTCTGTTTTGTCTCCAATCTGACTGCTAGTAGGATTATCTGTTACTAGGGAAGAATGGAAGCACTGTGAAAACAGTAAGAAGCCACATTAAAGCCATACATATAGCTAGAAACCTAACTTCAGCAAGATAAACAGTAGTTATCTCAGTTAGTAAACTAATTTGATGATCCTGGATCAAAGACCAAAACTTCCAATAATGCACAAACACATTTTCATATTAGAAGTTAAACAGGTTACAATCAATATTTGAATCACTTTGCATTTATGGGTAACAAGTCACCACGTTTTGAAGAACTCAATGATTTCTCATTTCAGTCCTTCTACGTTGATCACGGTTATCGTGACAGCAAAAGTATAGCAAAACAGACACGCAGTCACATGAACAGGAAACAAGAGCGTGAAACTCACAGATGAAAACCACAAAATGGCACGTGAACCCACATGCAGTTAGAGTAGCAGTGTGAAACGTTTCTTTGTGTCCAAATTCTCACACAGAACAAATTTTAGAGGTTTAGAGAAAATAAATGAGAGCTTACAGTTTCTTGTGGTTTTTCTGGTAGCTGGGTGTTAACAGCTCGCTGTCTTCTGCTTCCTCTGGTGAAGAGCAGCTTCTGAAAGACAAAGAGACCTGGCAGCTCAACAACTGCTAAACTTCAGCTCAGGTCCTTCCTGTTTTAGCCAAAACAGACACACACTGACCTCCGTGCATTTGATCTTAATTATCTTATTTATTTTGCAGCATTTTAAGCCTTTATAATAGACCATAGAGAGATGACAATAAACAAGGGTGGGAGAGATACACATCTATTTAACATCTTTCTGGTACACAGACCAAGGTACTATGGAGAGAAAGAAATGTGACTCGTCTGTGGACGAATGACGAGTTGCTGCTTTGCTTCACCATACAATAGTAGTTGTTGTCGTCATCATTTCTGGCGCATGCTCATTACATAAAACAATGGGCATGAGCAAATTAAGATGACGTCATTGTTTCCCCAAAGACTCCGGTTTAAGGCCACACAGTTGCAAAGTAACTGGAGTTTTTCAAAAATCCCCACCTTAGAAGGTGTTTTCAAAAATGCTTAATTTGTTTTAGTGACGAGAGAGGACAAAACGTAGAAGAAAATATTGGTTTTCAAAAATATCTGAATACGTACGTAGACGGAGCCTGAAAGGGTCCCTTCAGTAATACAGTACTGCACTTTCAGAAAGCTTGGAGACTTATAAGATACAAATAAAAATATGTAATCGTCTAAAATGGAGGACGTTAAATCAGTAGTATGGGTGAAAATCCCCCAAAATGCTCTATCCTGCATTAATCATAATGCAACTGAACAGTGGCCTTCATTAGACCATTCTTGCCTGGTCAATGTCTCCACTCCACGCCTTCAGTTCAAAATGCAAGCTCTCTAACATTTGATGTCTTAAGTCGAATCCAAGGAAATCAATAATAAGAAATACACACCTGTAACTTGGATTGGGGTTCTGGCTGCAGTTCCAGCTTTCAGGAACCACATTGTAATGACTTGCCGGAACGCTTCGCCACTTTAGGCAGTCTTCACACTGCAACCACACAGGACCCCTGTATGCACAGACATACATGTATGAGAAGTGTCAGTAAATAGAAGCTGGCACTAGAGGGGGAAGTTCTTTCACCAAAAATAATTATTATTAAAATAAACATCACAGTGAGTCTATCTGTTTGTCGTGTCTTTTCAAAAGCCATATACAACATAACATATTTTCCGTTGAAGCCGTTTATTTGATGGTTCTGCATGCCAAATAAATAATGCTCAATTGGGTATAAAGGCTGTTGAAGTTCCTTGCCTCAGCATGTTAACTCATCTTCGCTACTGTCGAGACAGCAGCTCAAGTGTCTCAAGTCTCTAATTTCAAGCTTTGGGAGAAAAATGACCTATTTTACACTTTCACTTGAATTGACAAGTTCCTACATGAGTGGGTTATTAACTGACCAGCATTCAACTGTATTGTTACCGTCTTTATCCATAAAAGGTTTGTTGAACATGGACCAGTTATTTTACTCTTCCAGTGGATTTAACATGAACATTTCTGTACAGATTTAGAGACAGATGGACCAGACGAACCAAATCCTCTTTCAGTAGTGAAAGACACAATTAAAGACTCAAATAAATTAACAAATTTAATTTTAACATATTTTGGACCAAAGTTATGAAAACGCTTGTAGGTGAGGACAATAATGTTCTTTTCACTCCTCGCACGGCAACTGCCAAGATTAAAAAAACAAAACAAACAATCAACACTTACTCATCGGCATCCGGCTGGTCGGCATTTTCATCTCTTTCCAGAGCCTGAAACTCACGCTCTCTGGCCTTCTTCTCTATCACCTCTTTCCAGTAGTCGTTCAGCTTTTGGCCCAAAGCACCAAGGGTGAGTCTTTGGAGAAGAAAAAGTTTAACTGTTTAACCTTATATCATAAACACAACAGTGTATCAGGCCAATACTGCTCAACAGGTTTGTTTCTCTAGAAGAAAATTAAGTCTGTAATCAAAATGATTTTAAAAGGATTCTCTGATCATCATCAGCTTCCTGGCTGTAAAACACATTTGGTGTAAAGTTTACAGAAATGAAAGCACTTCTGGGAATGTGTTTTGGCATTGTCTGTTTTGCATGCGTGTGTTGTACCTGTATTCTTTGGTGTATTCAAAGTCTTGCTTGTTGTGGGCAGGTTTGAGAAAGTTACACTCGATGATACCGATGACCCCGACACCTGCCCTTTGACCTGAAGCCTGGAGGGAATTGGGAAGTGTGATTAAGATCTCCGCGTCTGCAATGCATGAAGACATACAGTCACATCCTTCTCCTCTACCTTCAGCTGGCAGCCCACTTTCTCGTAGGCTTTAATGAGTCGGTTCCTGTGGTACATCATGATGCCATAGTGGTCCTTGTTTTTTGGGTTCAGCCCAAAGGTCACCTTCACCTTCTCTTTCTGACAGACACCAGTCAAGGTTAACAGCACCGGGCATTGGCAGGTTTCAGAACAGGATCAGCAAACATTTAGCAAACTCAAGTTATCAGAGGTGAACAGCAGCAGCATAAGCCAACATTTCCATTTTTTGGGGTGATACTAATATAATATACTAATATTAATGCAAATATAAAATAAATGTATTTTTGCAATGATTTAAATTACAACTAAACATGAAAGGAGCCCGTTTTTTTTCTCAACAGCAAAATAAGGAAAACTGCATGAAATGACTGTGCATTAGGGAAGAAGTCTGAGACAGCAAATCTAGATCAGTAGAAAAAGGTTAATGTAAATGTCGAACTTACGTCAATAACTTTCAATAACACAGTGGAAAGTCTTTGCCAAACTAAAGCAAAGTCACAGTTTCTGTCAATTCTTGTTGCCTTTTCAGATCCCAGTCTCCAAAAACTACTAACCTCTCACTTCCTGTTCGCATCGGCTTCATATAATGACTTGGCTTTATACCACCATCCAAACATATAAGCAACCACACAGATATTTTAGGGATACACTGAAGTGGGGTTTGTACACATCATGCTCAATGTGTTTCAGCCTCTTTGACACCAGCTTAACCGGAATCTTCTTCCCCCTCAGAATAATCTGTGTCCTCGGCTTCAGATACAAGATACCGAGGTAGGCCTGAGCGGAACACAGAGACAGACAGAGAAAGCATAAAAGTCAAAAATGTACATTTAAAACACCTACTCTTAGATTATTTTTAGTCTGACACCATCTATTGACATGTTAATGTACAGCCTAAAACTCAAGATTCTCTTCTATATAGATCATATAATGACTTATTAAACTGGGGCAGTGTTACTACAAAACCAAAGGTACGTCTCTGCATGAAGCTGGCACCTTCACCCAGCCCCCTCCACCCACCCACCCACACCCCCCCCACCACACACACACACACACACACACACACACACACACACACACACACACACACACACACACACACACACACACACACACACACACACACACACACACACACACACACAAATTTGCATAGGATCTATATTTTGTACTCTAGGGGATTACCCAAACTTTAACCACAACCACTACATCTCTTGCCCTGAATTTCACTCAAACCCTGATCTTAACCACTAACCCTAAAATCATCCAGAAGAGCATTAAGTGTCCTCACAAGCTTAAACATTGACACTATCCAATTAAAATGATCTTTTTCAAATTTGGTAAATATACGTTTTTCAGATAAATTAAAGGATAAATCAGTACCACGTTTGTAGTGAAATGGCAGTATTATCATTTACCAAAATGATATACTATATGTAATTGCTAGTACTGCTATACTATACTATACTATAATTACCACAAACACAAGACTACCACCAACATTGGAAAGATATGATCTACCGGACTGAAGGGACATATCTGTGCAAAACAGGAAGAGGGTGCTGTTTTGGTATAACCATGTTTATAGCAAGTGGAACATGGAACGTTCTCATATCCTCCTCTGTGTTTGTACTGATCACACAGGTGATCCACTCACGCTGAGACTGTAGTGTATGTCAGGGATGTCATGTTGGGCTGTCAGGGATCCACCGTTCCTCAGACACGTCTTCAGCTCCTTGTTATGAATCTCAGGCAAACGGAAGTCACTCACATCGGTCTCAAAGTCTATCTCTGGCTTGCCATCTTTTGCCCTTCAGGATAACATCAAAAGACACGATACTTTCTTTAGGAGCAGCAAAAATAACATCTCGTAGATTTTCCAGTTGTAAAGCTACACAAAACAGGGATTTTAAGTGCATCGCCTTACAAATACATACAGATACATTAGCACAATTTCATTCGCCCTGGACAATCTTCATCAGTGCGGTACTTAGTATTTGATGACAATGATAATAGTAGAGACACATTTTTGAGACACATTTTTGTTTTATCTGAGAGAACTTTGCTTCAGAAAGCAACAAGGAAAAGGGACTTCAAGTCTTCAAATTTCATCTGCTCTTCACATGATGATATGAGGCTTTGTTTCTGAATAGGTTGTTTTGCATGGATTTGACTAAAAGCAATCCTAAACAAATGTCTTATGCACATGCTCATGCTTATTTGCCTGTTTCTGTTTGAGTCTGTTTTTGCATACTCATTAATCTTGTCATATTAGAGCATACAACCAACATGCCTCGCTACTAACTCAAACCAAGAAAGTTTGTGTGAACTCAAACTAAACCGTTTCAACATTTTGTGAAAATTGCTTATTGGCCGTGTTGCCAAGAGTTAGATGAGAGCATTGATTCACTTTCAGCGTAAATTGCATAAAGCCAGGCTGATAGGGAACCAATCGAACACCTATGGTGTCATTATTTTATGCCTTTACATTGTGCAATCAACATTTACTTCATAAAGATAAGTTGTTTTTTGTCCCTTTAATGGACAGATACAAATATTTGTCTTATCATCTCACTCACAAATTATTAATTACCACCATGCAGGTGAAAAAACAACAACTCATATCGTTTACTTTGGAGCAAATGTATGATTCTGACCTGCGGATGTTCCAGATTAATATCTTGGTGCCTTTCTTGGAGAGAATGGAGTCAAAGTGTGCATGTATCTGCTCCTGGGAGGTGATGATGGAGTGTTGGAGGATGGCTGCCAGGCTGGCCTCCGAGTCCTCAGTCACCACCAGAGACTGTTACACTGAGTTATGGTCAGAACATAAAGGAGGTATGTTTGTGCAAGGTGACAATCATATTCTCTACCAATCAGTGTGGAAAAAACATATTTTTTCATGAAGGATATTGGTTTGTTGGTTGAAGGGGACAATGGGGACAATGACGGCCTGGGCCTTGATGTTTTCCAGGTAGGTCTGAGACAACATTCCTATAGTCTGGCAGCCGCCATTCTTGGTGAAGATGAGCGCGTCGCGGCCCAGACGCATTGAGCCAGACTTGAAACCGTTCCCGTACACGCCGATGGCCTGCTGACTGGCCTTACCTGAACCCTTTTCTGTAAAACCAAAGCTGGACATAAGAGTGAAGGTGAGAGTGGAGAAATAAGGATGTAGGTTTGATTATTTTTATTGTAGAATAAACCGTCATTTATAAATAGAAGTCAATAGATGTGATTTAGGGCATTTTTACATAGAGTAAATATGTCTTCAAATGAATTGAACTCACACAGGCTCCGCTCTCTACTGGACTCTATGGGTAATACTGTACCATGCGTACATTCGCCCACTGAAAATCTGCATATGTGTAACCAGCCTTTCAGGGTGTGCCTGTTCGAATACGTGTGAACCCCACAGAATATAAGGCAGCACACACACCACTGTCTCACAATCCTTTTTCTCTTCAGCAAAAGGCTGCTGACTGCTTATCTTCAAGACCTCCCTGGGTTCACAGTAGGATGTGGTATTACCTAAGGAGGTAATACACCTCATTCCAGACTAATCCTGGGGAGGGGGAGTACACATGTGTCTGTTCAATCCTCATCGATCTCCAAATGGGAGACTTACTGTGTGAGGAAGAAGAAAGGTTACAATAATGCAACCCTAGTTCTATAAGTACAGGCTCAGCCACCGAAGGGGTCCTGTGACTCCTACACTGCACGCTGAAGAGGGTGTAGGAGGTCAGACAGTGGTGTGTACTGTGAGGTCTGCACGTATTCGGCTAGGCACGTAATGATAGGCTGGCTATGCTTAGCAAACCCTCACATTTGTAAATGGAAATAATGTTTAGCATTTAATTTATGTATACACTTATAGGATTGATAGATTATCAAACCCGTTTGACAATTAAATGTATTCATACTCTAGCAATTAATCAACTTATCTCTTCAGCTCTATGTATGCGTGTGTATTTACATTCTTATTTGTGTGAATTTGAAGGACACTCTTTGGTGTGAGTCTTTGTCAGAGAATGTGCGTGTCAGTTGCAATTTGCGGTCTAAAAACGCTGGTGAGTCACACTCTGTGGTTTAAGAAGGGAAGAACCTATCAGTGTTTGACAACATGCCATTCAGTTTTTCTGATGCAACATGCTGCATTGACGTTCATGTGGATATGCATGTGTGCGTCTTACCTGAGCATCTTGTGCAATTTGTTGGGAGTCATGCCGCTGCCATTATCAGTGAAGGTTAGACACAGCTGACCGGCTTCATCAACTACATCTATCCAGATCTGTTTAGCGGTTACACCGGGATCTGATGCATTGTCTAGAACACGAGATGAAATAAATTAATTAAAAACAGAGAAAAAGAGATCTCTGTGATCTTTTGAACCATTTTTATAAGGACCAGCAGCATGTGAGACGTGCCGGTGTACAGGAAAACGTCACGGTACTCCAGGAGCAAAATGAAGCAGTGCTAGTACGGTGTACCAGTGAGTACCAACCTACTTCGAGCACCGTTTAAAACTGTACAGGTTGTAGCTTCGCCCACCTTAGTTACCTTTTCTACCGCTGACAAGCATTAGATTAACCTAGGAGGTTGAACTTTTTTGCGCCCTGAGTAACTTTCAAAGGAATTAATTAACACTGTTCCTGACGCTGTATCTAGTTCTCTTTATACATCTGTGGTTTAAATTCCAAAAGTATACCTCCGTGCATATAGGAAATAACAAAACAAAAAAGCCATGACAATACACTTACACTACATAAACTTAGATACTTTACACTTATTAGTTATGAACCTCACTGTGTATTGCAGTCATTAAGCTTACATGCACTTTGCAATGATAACTAATTTTAGCTCCTTATGTTGCTTAAAAAACGCTGTCTCTAACTACCTTAATGTTTAAAAATGTACTTGTTGTAAAATTGGAACACTGAAAAATGGTCTAAACAAACTTAATGCCAGCTACATGTATCACATTGCATAGAGTAAATTGTCGCCATATTGCAGTGTATATCAGCCAATCATTCAGGGTTTTTTGTTATTTAGAACTGTGTTTTTCCTACTGAAACATGTCAAAATGTCTTCTCTGAAAATATATCAAGCTAATTCCTGCAGGAATAGTCAAAGAAATTAAGACACATGAACATTAAAGTATAATAAGGTGACTGCAAAATCGCCACAGAGTAGGGCTGCACAATTAATCAGGATTATATCGAAATCTCAATATGGCCAACTGCAAAAAAACTGAAAAGAAAAATCATCTAAAAATCATTCTCCCTAAAATCGCAAACTATATCGCAATATCTGTCAAAAATATTCACAATCACCAAAATCATTCATCCCTACCCCTAAGTGCTACAAATGCCCTATAACAAGATATCAAATTAGATAACACAGGGTGGGTTCCTATTATTCTGCCCCAAGCTGTACGTACAGAGTTAAAATATTATTTCCACACACAACAGCTACAGCACAAACAACTAGTGTCGAAGTGTGAATGGTTTATTTCATGCTTGTATACACTGTATGCTAATACATACATATTATCATCCAGTTTTAGTTTACTTCTCTAATCTATTACCATGCATGTGTTTTTACTTTGCTGCATGTGACCTTTTGCTTTTCTTCTTGACATGTTTATCTTATTGCGTATCTCAACGAACATCTCTCTGACACTCTCTCAACTAACATTGAATACAATATTCTCAGAGTTAGAATTAGCTGCAGATCGTCCAGCTTTTCATGAGCTATTGAGTCACTATTGTGAGAACGTACAGCGTTGCCTTTACAAACATGAGGTTTTTAATGCAAACACATAAACTCAAGGTGCGATGCCCCCGTGAGCAGAGAAGGCAGTGATCACATACGAGCATCACGTACAAACAGCGCACTCACTGCATTATACAGCACACTCCCACTGCTCCTCCTGTCAAAACTCAGCAGCCAACAGACTGTCGGCACGTCTGAACCAGTAGCAGAGCACAGAGTGGAGGATTGACAATGTTGACAGCCCAGAAAACAGACGCTTTGCATCACGTGGAAGGACAAATCATATGGTGAATAATATGCTGAATTGTAAAAAGTTTTAAGAGAACTTAAAGCGATACGGTGAATTTATGTACATTTACTGTACTGTGACACCTGACCACAGTTTACAAGTTAGTAGCATTTTAGGGATATTATGACCATTGCATGGTGATGACTAACACATTATAATAAGCCCACTTGTTGTTAGCCTACTTAATAACACAATTATATCCGTAACATTCCCATGTACTTTCAACAGACACAGAGAGGCGTGTAACAGCCATAAAGTCGCTGAGGGTGAGAAAGAGGAAGTCCATTCGGTCCATTATAGCACCAACACAAATATCTGTTAAACACACGGTTCAGGTTGCGCGTTTACAGCGGAAGAGTGCGCGACATGAAATTGTCATGGAAAGTTGCAGCAGCAACAGGCACAGAGCGCACCAGAGCTGCAGGTGCACGAGTCTCAGCGCAGTCCCTCACAATGACACCCACCTATTAACTCTGCCACTGCGCTGAAGGGCCAGGTGTGACTTGTGGAGTTGCTATTCAGGAAGGAGGGACTCATCTTGAAAACAAAAACAAAACATCAGTTTCAATTATTCTGCCCCTTCAGGAAAAGTTATTTTGCAAGTAAATATATATTCTGCCATGAAGTGAAAAAATGTGAAATACATACGGAACTCAGGCGAATCCCATGCTCGCTTAACCTCGCCATGACTGCGACTGAATACTTGGCCTATTGCGGTCTGTCTGCAGACACGTGACCAGTGACAGATTGTGGGCGTAGCGCCCTCTGAGCTGCGCTGTCAAAGGAAGTCACTGAGAAAGATTAAAGAGGCGAGCGAGCAAGACCTCACTCACACTCACTCACTCTGAACACCAACTGTCTGAAGGGATTTTCTGTATTTGAGAACATAAATCCTTATCTAGCAGTTCTCTGTGACATTGCCTGTGATAGATTTAATTCTCTAACTTTACTTTTCCTAGTCCTATCAATATTTTTAGAAAGTCACATGCCATAGTTGTGTTGCCAGCGTGTCTGTTCGGCATTCCATTGATGTTTTACAGAGCAATGCCAAGTGTTAAAGTCTGTCAAAAAGATACAGTAATTGGTTAGGTGTTTCAGAGGATACATGTCTTGTGATGCTTCAACGAAGGTGGGAGCTGCTGTAGTTCCTGACCGTCAGATGAATACATATCACAACAATACTTAACAATCCAGCTGCCTGAGGGGTGATGTATGCCAGACGGTATGCAATAAGTGAAACAAGAAAAGCTTGTTTAACTGCCCGTTTAGTCTGGTTTTGTGTACTTTCAACATCTGTCTATTAGTAACCTGTGTAACATTTGCTGAACAGCAGCCGCTGTGGCCACAAGTGGCAATCACAAGATACTGGTACATGCTGAAACAAAGTGTACAAGCAACACAAGGAGAGTCATAGCTAACATAAGCCACTATAAGCTACAGGTCATACCAGACCAAGGAAGACCATCGGTGCAAAAGTGCTGCTTGTATTGAATATGGGTGCATTTTATTGCTTTTAGAATGTGTTATATCTTCAAAAGTTACAAAGTGTCACTTTAACAATGAAGTCAAGCAACTGGTTTAGCCGATGGGGTTGAGGACGAAGCCACTTCCTGCAAATTGCATGTCACATGCAATAGAGAGTTACTTTAAAAATGGAATCCTGCTAAAATCCCCATTTTTACCAAATGTATCGGTAATCTGATAAACATCTTTGCCTTTTTTACTATAACTAAACCAACTGAAAATATACACACACACATACACACAGTTGTTTTTTTACAACAATCAAAAGACAAAACATAGACAATAAGTCAATCAGAAAAGAAACATTCCCTTTTTTATTTTATTATCTTCTCAAATCTTAGTGCAATCACTCAATCCTTTGTTGCATAAAAGAGTCCCCATCGTTGGTCTCCACTGTTGGAACGTTTCAGTTTTTCCCCCCATCCGTTTACTATTGCAAAATAGTCCTCTTCAGAGAATTCCTGCAGGGGACAGGAGCAGGAATCCAAAGAATTTAGAGACAAATTAAGTTTCAGTTTGTTTCCATAGTTTGACAAGTTGTGTAGGCTAACCTGAATGAATTCTTCCTTGATGAGCTCTGCTCTCTGCAGCTCCGTCTTTATCACCTGGATGAACTGGGCTGTCCGGTCTTCTGACTGAACGTTGCAGAAACCGGCTTCCTGAAGGAACTACAGGAGAACAGACAGAAGGGGCGAAGTAGTAGGGAACAGCACTACCAGCTGGTGGACAGTAGTAATACAATAGCAACACACAACGACAGGGCAGACATTGTACAGTTTCAAAACGTATTTGTCAGTGCTATCTGGTGGACAAACTATGTAATGCTGCTACTGTTTTCTTTATTCTGCCAAACATATCTTGGGCTATATTGGATGGTTAAGTGTGTGAACAGACATTGCCGTGTAATCTGCAATAATTTGTGTCCCAGCCGTCTCGTCACATAATAGTAAAGAGGACCAAAGGGTTGAAATCCCCATAGGGCAGTGTGGTCCTCTCACAAACCGTTACATAATCAGGCTCTACTGTCTATTTACCTTGCCGTACTGTGAGGGTGTGTAGAGGACATAGCCTCTCTGTTTCACGTAGGCCTTGAACACCGGAGTCCAGGGCTTCTCCCCGCAGCAGTAATCACTGATAAGCAACTTGCCACCTGGCTTTAACCAAGACTGGACACAAAGAACAAGGTGAATGGAAAAAACAAGGCAGTTAGACCAGATCAAATCACATAAAAGGCACTAGTTTCCCCAAATAAATAAATATATATGACATAAAAGAGTTTCACTTAGTTTGTGCATGCGTTTTGTTAGATTTGTCTAACAACATTAGCTACAACATTAAAGAGGTTTGAAAGTCAATGAAACGACTTAATGCTACTGTTTAAAGCATGAGAGTAAATGCTCACATGGAAGCGTTTGAAGAGGGCGAGTTTGTCGTCTATGTGCAGGATTGTGTCTCTGCTGTAGATCACGTCAAAGGACCCTTCAGGGAACAACCTCTTGGTGGCATCAGCCACCTCAAACTGGACCTGAAGTAGAGTGCATGCCATTACTGAATACAAACTAAATATATTTATATATTAATCAAAGCATTATCTGAGGTATTTTAACCAGTAGGATAAGGGAACATTTGGACGTACTGATGGCAACTTCTCAGTGATCGCCCTCTCCATGGCGATTTCCACCATGTTTTCTGACAGGTCCAGCCCAAGCACCGCCACTCCAAACGTCTGAAAAGTAATATAATCATTGCCATCACTGTCGTCCCTTTAATCATTATAAAACCCCCCCTATCATCACAACTGTCACCCTAACTATGCCAGATGCCGTGGCTCTCACCTTTGCCATGAAGAAATCTCCTCCACCGATGCCACAGCCAACATCTAGAACCTTCTGTCCGGGCTTCAGGTTCAGCCGGTCCACAAACTCCTGTCAGCACAAAAAAAAGGGTTCATTTTTTAGTTTAGTCCCAGGAGTTAAAGCCACATACTTGTCTTGTGTGTTCAGTGTTAAATATAGATGACTAGGGCGATGATAGCGAGCGAAGGTTTTATGTTACATTTTCAATATTTTGATTATTTCGTTCATGACGCACACGAGTCATATCTCACTAACACGTTAGTGCTGTTGAATGATGCTTAAATGCCGATAATAAGCGGCTATAATGTTTTAATGGTATGCTGTACCGTGTTCACGTTCACCATTTTAGTTTAGCATGCAAACATTTGAATTAAATACAAAAATAAAGCACTAAACTCAAAGTACAGCTGAGGCTGACGGGCGTGTCATTAGTTTAGCTGGAAATTGGTCATAAACCGAAGTATTGGACAAATTGGCCGCTAGATGAAAGGTTAGCGGTTATTAAAATTCCTGAGGGTGGTTTGAATGTGTGTAGCAAATATCATGGCAACAACTTTTCAGGTATTCCAATCTGGATCAAAGTAGTGGACCCGAGTAGAAGTGAGTACATTTATTTCATGCTATAGCGAAAATGATCAACAACCAAAAAGCAGCTATTGATTCCTTCCAGCCAATGTCTTTGGTGTTTTCCAGACTTTATTCCTACCTTGGTGGTGCTGGGCCCGCCTGTGCTGACGTAACCAGCCCCGAACATCTTCTCGTAGCGCAGGATGCCGCGGTTGGTGTACTGCTGGTTATCCAGGAACTGCTGGAAGGTGCTGAATCCGTCCTGGGTGCTCGAGGAGCGGGGAACCTTCTCCAGTAGCCAACAGATCTGATTCGGATTGTTTTTCATCTGGAAAAGGAGAAGGACGAGGACAGAAAGGATGGACACGGGTCAGGAAGTGGAGGGGGATCGACTACACATCCTCACACCTACAGCACACACAGCTTTGTCCTTCTATTTCATACTCCGTTTCACTAGAAGACTTAAATGTCTACCTCAACATAGGCCTGCACTTTCTTTTTCAACACAATGTCGAAACCAAACATTTGGCCCCCCTCTGGCTCCTCCACTTGTAGTGATGAGACAATGTGGCTGTATTGTGCCTCAGTGCGGTAGCAGGTGGGGTTGAAGTCCCTCTTGGAGTCACCTTGGTTCAAATATAGAAGTTAAAACAAATCCTTCTCCTTACTGTTTTCGAAAAAAAAAAGATGTTGCTGAACATTCATGGTCAACTGAGAACATCTTGAGTCAGATTCAGTTTGCATCAATGTTTAAATCATTATTATTGAAGAAAGAAAGATGTGGATGTTTTATTGTTAGCTCAGTACCTGACCGGTGGTTGCAGGACTCTCTGAAGAAAAGAAAGCCACCGGGACGCAGCCAGCCCAACATCTTCTCTATGAAGGACTTTAGCTCCTCGTCGCTCAGGTACATCAGCAGCCAATTAGAGAAGATGATGTCAATGCTGAGGGGAGCAATGAATGGATACATTAAAACAAAGTCAGTATTCTGGTTTCAGTTGAAAGCTTGGAAATGTCCAACGTCTGATCTAATGGCCAGTGGATTCAATGGCTGTAAGCGGGCACTAGTTCATTACCGTCCGTCATTCCTCCTGCAGAATGCATGACTTGCAACCTGCTTACAGTCTATGACCATACAAATAGCACTGTGAGGCTGTACTTTGCTAAATGCTAACATCAGCAGACAAATGAAGGTTTATAACCAGATGATGGTGCTAAATGAAAACTTAGGGGATCACCAAAATGATTACAATTCCTCCCGACGGTGGGCATTAATGTCTCATTGATCCAACATTTGTTGAGGCACTTCAGTACAAATCACAAATGTCTACCTCATGATGGCGCTACAAGAAAAGTCAGGGGACCATTAAAGTGAGTAGGCTTCATCGTCTGCGGACAATGAATGTCTGAACCACTTTGAAATCCATCTAACGGTTGTTGAAGTTTTCAGTCTGGACCAATGTGACGGACGGACCGTCATACCTGTACTGCCATCCCTAGAGCGCTGCACGGCTAAAAATTGAAGGTAAAAAGTGTTTCTAAACAACAGATTTCTTAACACACACCCGTTTTGGGGTAAATCCAGCTTTGTGACGTCAGCTTGGATGAAGGTAGCGTTGCTGTGGTGACCATTGTCCTGCCTGTTCCTCTCCACAAAGCTCTCCATGAAGTCCACAGCCGTCACATGGGCGGCCTTGGTCAGCAGGTGGCTGGTGTAACGGCTGTAGAGACACGCCAGTATAAATCTCTCTCAAGTGCAGAACCAAAATTTAAAGGGTTTTTTTGAACATCACAATATTAAAAGACATTATCGGATTACC